>NW_028270150.1:22072754-22690254 GCF_037043375.1 Chiloscyllium plagiosum
GCGCGACAGAGAGAGAGAGAGCGCGACAGAGAGAGAGAGAGCGCGACAGAGAGAGAGAGAGCGCGACAGAGAGAGAGAGAGCGCGACAGAGAGAGAGAGAGCGCGACAGAGAGAGAGAGAGCGCGACAGAGAGAGAGAGAGCGCGACAGAGAGAGAGAGAGCGCGACAGAGAGAGAGAGCGCGACAGAGAGAGAGAGAGCGCGACAGAGAGAGAGAGAGCGCGACAGAGAGAGAGAGAGCGCGACAGAGAGAGAGAGAGCGCGACAGAGAGAGAGAGAGCGCGACAGAGAGAGAGAGAGCGCGACAGAGAGAGAGAGAGCGCGACAGAGAGAGAGAGAGCGCGACAGAGAGAGAGAGAGCGCGACAGAGAGAGAGAGAGCGCGACAGAGAGAGAGCGCGACAGAGAGAGAGCGCGACAGAGAGAGCGCGACAGAGAGAGCGCGACAGAGAGAGCGCGACAGAGAGAGCGCGACAGAGAGAGCGCGACAGAGAGAGCGCGACAGAGAGAGCGCGACAGAGAGAGCGCGACAGAGAGAGCGCGACAGAGCATGGATTGCAAAGAAAAGCCTTGCAAATCCACAAAAAAAAAGTTCTTCAGCAAAAACATGTCATTCTTGGAGAGAAAGGTTTTAATGGCTTTACTATAATTTTAAGATTATTCCACATTTGTGTAATATTCTCCAGCTCAACAGCATATTGTTATTCCTCTGAACTCAGCCTCATTCCTGGATCTTCACAGCTCCACTGTCAGCGGCCCTGTCTTTTGCAGCCAAGACCCTAAACTCCCGTCCTGAACTTCTCTGCCCCTCTTTCCACCTTCAAGGTGCTTCACAAACACCAACTTCTTGGTGAGCTTTTGGTCACCTGACGTAACTCTCCTGAAGTTTGCGTGTCAAATTTTGTTTAACAACGTTCCTGAGAGGTCTGCTGTGATGTGTGACAATGCTTAAGGCACTACATAAATGCATGGTATTTTTCAGGCAGGTTCTTTATTATTTGCCAGCCTTGTACCTGGAGGCAAGGAACAGAACCTGCACAGCAGGTCCCGCCAACTGATGAGACAACACAATCCTTCTGCAAGTTTTTCTTGAGCCATCTCAAGGTTGAGGGGCCCGGATTGGGAGGTGTGCAAAACACAATTCCATAACAGGATCAATCCTGGGCTCAGTGCAGCACTTAATGCTCTGCAGTAAAGCTCAGGTCAACTGGAAAACCTCAAAAGGTCCAAAAATGTAACTTTTAGAAGGGATGTAAAAGCAACAATGTTAATGTGGCCATTTTCCAAACCAACAGAATGATCGATTGTTTGGCATGCTGACTAGTTCTACCACATTTTCTGTATCCCTACTGAAGGTCAAAATACCACCCACATTCTTTAAAAGGAACATGTGCGGAATTTCCTTGGAACTGCTCCCATGGCATTGTGGGTAAATTTCCTGGAAGGGCAGCAGAAGGCTAGTTCAGAGAAAATTTGCAGCCTGTACCCCTATAAAGCACTAAAGGTTCAGACTTGAAGCTGTCTGTCGCATGTTGCGACATCAGTCTCTAGCTGCATGTGACTGGGGTAGATTGTTGCCATTAATTCCCCTTTCTACGATTTTAAAATAACCAACTCAAAAGAAAATTTGAGTTTTAAGTAGTCTTAAACTTAAGAATTTGAATTAAAATATTTTGTGGGACTGATGCAGCAACACATACAGTATCCGTTGATTATAGAAGACCGAATGAGTACATCAACCATGGACGTCTCTAGTTGGTGCTTTCACTTCTCCCATTGCTATCAAGTTGTAATGAGATGCACTTGAACAGTCATTTACTGTATGGTACCAATACATACAAGTTACACTGAATGCATAGGCATTTTTGCAAACCCAGCTATTGCCATCGAGACCTCATGCTTGATAGCTTCAGCTCCCAATGACCGAGCCACCATCAGCTTCAACACGAACACCTTCAGAACCGCTACCTTATGCGGCACTGCCCCCATTAGTTTGCTAGTCTTGCCGAGAAGACCACACAAAAGCAGCAGCAAATCCAGAGACATTTCTTGACCCAAGCCTTGATAGTAGTAATGGCAACATCAAGCATTGCTATTGAATATGAATTGGTCAAATCTTCTGTCATTCATAAATCATCCTGAAATGCCATTCAGCAGGATAGAATCACAGTAAAACAAAAATGAACATTATTTATTTGCTCCTTTAGCAGGATTTGAGAAATGTAAAATGATCACAGTTTGTACACACATTGGTTCTATAATTAACAAGCTCACTACTGGAATACAATACTAACGGCACTCTCATTCCAACATTCGAGCTGTAGCTTTTACAGAAAGGGTCCAGTGTATAGTGAGCACCAGGAGAACTTTGTGATAATCAAATGAGCTTTGAAATCTAAGCCAATTCTTTAAGTAATAGTTTGTTTCATTTAAAATTAAATAAAGCCAACAAAGATCATATTCTTGCAGTGAGATCTCGAGTCAAGGCCCTTTCAGCCTCAGAGCTCAAAGAACAGACTCAATTGTTGTTTAGCCCTGTGGCAAGATTAGTGACACATGAGGCTTATGAACACACTGCACAATAACGCTTACTAAGCACAAGCAGCACAAGACTGACCTGCACATGAGCTGATAGAAAACCCAACTCGTTTCTGTTCTCGGTCAAATACAACGTAGAAGCCTTCCATCACAGTGGCACCCAAGACTAATCCATTAGTCGAGGAGGAGATTCCAAATCTATAGCATTCCAACTGGACTCCAATATCAGCCATTGGTTGGATGTACAACTGTACGGTAACAAATATGTATGTTAAGAGTTTATAACAAAACACTTTATTGGAAACAAAAATTACTGGAATACAGCTTCCACCATACTTAGTAATTTACTCCTACACAGTTTTTATTTGTTCATGAGATGTAGATATTGTTGAACTAATCCAGCATTTATTGTCCGTCCCTAATTGCCTAGCAAGCAGGTAAGAGACACATGTAGATTAACAGAGTAGCTAAGAGGGGCATTTAGCAGGCTTGCCTTCATTGATCAGACCATTGGGTACAGGATTTGGGACGTCATGTTGAGTTTGCACAAGATGTTGGTGAGGTGACTTTTGGAGTACTGTTTCAGTTCTGGTTGTCCTTCTACAGGAATAATTTTATTAAATTGAAGAGGGTTCAGAAAAGATTTACCAGGATGCCAGGGATTGGAGAGTTTGGGTTATAAGGAGAAGCCGGATAAGCAGAGAGTTTTCCACAGGAGCATAGGAGGTTGAAGGGTGAGGAGTATAGATAAGGTGATTATCTAGAGTGGGGGAGCTCAAAACTAAGGGGTGTATCTGATAGGAGAAAGATCTAAAAGAGAGCTGAGGGGCAATTTTTCACACAAAAGGTGGTTCCTATTAGATTAGATTACAGTGTGGAAACAGGCCCTTCGGCCCAACAAGTCCACACCGACCCGCCGAAGCGAAACCCACCCATACCCCTACATTTACCCATTACCTAACACTACGGGCAATTTAGTGGAATGAACTGCCAGAGGAAGTGGTAGATGAAGGTACAGTTACAGTATTTAGAAGACATTTGGACAGGTACATGAATAGGAACAGTTTAGAGGGATGTGAACTAAATGCAGGCAAATGGGACTCATTTAGTTTGGGATTTAGTGAAGGGTCTGTTTCTGTGCTGTATACCTCCATGGCATATAGACAGGAATTCACCAAAGATCCTCAGACAGCACCTTCCAAACCCACAACCACTATCATCGAGAAGGAGAAGGGCAGCAGACATGTGGGAACACCACCACCTGCAAATTCACCATCCTGACTTGGAAATAGATTGCTGTTCCTTTAAATTCACTGGGTTAAAATCACTGAACTCTCTCACTAATGGCATTATGGGTCTACCTATAGCACACAGACTGTAGGTCTTAGGGATGCAGCTCACTACTACCTTCTCAAGGGCAACTAGGGACAAGCAATAGATCCTTGCCAGCCACCAATGTCTATGTCCCACATGTAAATTTTAAAAAATGAAAGAGAGGAGAGTTCTTTCTCTCAAGGATGTTCGTGCTAATTGATAGTGATAACACTATCACCATTGGATAGTTTTTTGTCATTGAATTTAAACTTCACCATCTGCCATGGTGGGATTTGAATGCTTTAGCCTGGGGTTCTGGAATACTATCTAAGTGTCATTGCTAGCCTCCCCATTTATCAGTATTCACTGTTTTTGTCACGACTAGACCATAATACATAATCAATGAACTTACAATTATTCAATGTACAGAGGAACCTTGATTATCCAGCACTCGATTATCCGAATCTCGATTTATCCGGCAAGATTGCAATGTCCCGATGCTCGACTAAACTATGTTATCCGGCATTTGATTATCCAGAATTCAATTAACCAAACAAAATAGTCCCTGCCTGTGTCCTTCAGATAATTGAGGTTCCTCTGTAATCCTTTCTATCCTCAAGTAGGACTGTCTTCACTTGTATTATTATACCCAGATATTGTGCAGAAAGATATTCTTGTACAACGCTGAATGCAAGAGAAGGGGTGTGTAGATTAAGTGACTAAGTTACCGGCCCAATCAGTTTAAGGTAAAGTTAAGCGAACTTGGTGCTTACCTGTGGCAAGATGGTGATTCGGAAAGACTGGGTTGAATTCTCTCCTCGGAGGTAGATTGAGATTTTGGGAAAATAGGACCAAGGTGTGGTCCCTTGCATCCAACAGGCCAGCTGGCTGCCTGACCAAAACCCATCGGCAAATTCTGCAACCTGCCAAGACACCAAGGGAAGCAAGCTTCAGAAACATGGGAGTTGCAAACAGAATTGTAAGCTGCAACATTAGACTTTGACTAAAATGGTCAAACGTTCTTTGGAACATGACTCTCCCAGCTCAAAAAGGAGTTTTCACCCTATCACAACTACCCCCCACCTGCATCCACCTATCGTATTCCCAGCTACCTTGCCCCACCCCTCTATTTGTCTCTCATCCCCTTCCCCCTCCACATTCCTAATAAATGGCTTCTGCCTGAAACATAGACTCTCCTGCTCCTCAAATGCTTCCTGACCTGCTGTGCTTTTCCAGTGCCACATTTTTCGACTCTATTTCCACATCTCTGCTGGCTCATGCTATCTAATCAGAATATTGAATTAATTCACCTAAATCTGTGACAATGCAAGTAAAAGATGAAATAGGAGGAGATGTCTCATTGGGTCTTAGTTTATAATATTCATTACTTTAATGTAGACATTTAGGGCCTATGACTGTGAATTCTCTGAGCAAAGCTGTGGTTCCTATTCCTGACGTAAATCAGGCTAAATAAAAGTTGTCCACTTAACTTTGGAGTTTTCTGGGCCAGGGACCTTTCCAGATGAAGCAGTGTAGCCTGGGGTTCCAGGCAGGCTGCAGAGCAGAGGATTGACACAGAACACACACTCCCCTTCTTTAGCCACAACTTCCTGTGGCCATGGTTTAAAAGATCCTGAACACATTGGCAGTGAATGACTGAAGGCCAGTGTGAAATAAGTGAAAAGGTGCATAGGCCATTCAAAGGGAGGGAAAGGTGAGTGAGTGAAAGTTAAGGGTCCATTGAAAGGGCAGGGATTGGAGCTGATGAGTTAGTTCCAGTTCTTGAGGTGGTAAAAGAGTTACGTCAGGTTTGGGACAGTCAGAAGTCTAGGAGGATCAGGGTTTGAGTCAGGTATCTTGTGGGGAGAGTGGTGGTTTTATATCTAGACAAGACATAGGATGAACTATAATTCCTGTAAGCTTTCTTGCCTAACTGTTAAGGTAAGGAGTTGGAATGCTCTGAAGTCTGCAACTCAATCTCACAGCAGGGGAACTTTCAGTGTTCCAGACTCCGATCAGACATTTAAACTTGCCAGGATGCCAGCTGGATTGGCACCTCCATCAATACTGTTACCACTGCCACCTCCCTGTTCAGTTTTAGATAAATCAAGAGTTCAAATATTCTGTAACCCCACAACCTAAATGCATAAAAAGGAGATAATTACAAAAGAAAAAGCCTTTGTCTCGAATGAGTACAAGTCTTAGAAATGTACCATAAGTTGCCCAATGATAATTTGCATTTATATAGCACCCATAACATGAACAAACATCACCCCAAGCTTCACTGTTCTAATCCGATAAAAATGCAGAATGAACAAATGTGATGGTCTTGGAAAGGATTACCAAAAGCCTGCTCGCTGTAACGGGTTTAAAAAGGAGGAGACAGAGATGGAGCAGTTGAGAGGCTTGATGATGCAAGTCGTGGCCACCAGAGATGAATCAAAGGAAAGTGCAGATGCACAAAAGGTTAGCATCAGAAACATAGGGATTTGGAGTGATTCATATAAAGGCTGTGACAATTGGAAACACATTTTACATCATGCTTTATTTTCTCCCTTCCTTAAGCAAATCAACAAGCATTATTGTGTGTTAATCATAGGCTGGGACTTGCAGGTCTTCTGAAGAAGTGCTCCTGAACAAGTTTAAACTCTTGAAGGTATTCCTGTGGTTACAGAAGGGGACAGGGCCTGCATTTTATACAAATTGAACATCTACTCCCAGAAAGTAGAAAGGCCATATTTGTATAATATGCAAAGTACACTTGCTATAGTTGATCCAGACCTCAACAAAAAGAGCTATTACGCTACTAAGCCAGACATCATGTAGGCAAAGAGCTTCCACAAATGTGTTTTGGGGGTTGGTTTAGCATCAAAACAGCGTAAAGCCCAATCACCAGTTATGTTGAATTAAAAAGAAAATTTTACATTTTGAAAGCAAAACAAATGCTTTCCCATTCCCCAATAGAATCAATTTTTACTTCAAAAGCACTTCAGATTCTGTAAGGGAGGAGGAACAGGTGGCAGTTCAAGCCAAGAAACCAATTACTTTATTGTGCCCGTGTAACCTGGGTGACAAAATATTGGAGAAACTCTAGTTGCAAAATTTAAATGATAAATAAGTCATGAGCTTGAGGCACTTGTCTAGAACAAAAACAAGTTGCAAGTGTTGAGAGACATTCAGCAATTTAAGATGATTGCTCAGTGACTTCAAGTATATTAATACAAGTGCCAGAATTCTGGCCATGCAATCTGTCACCATCACCTGCTGCTATTATGCAGCCACTGCTCTCCAGCATCCTGGGAGATGAACACTGATCTGAAAGCAAACTCAGTTGATGAACTGTGGGAAAGCACATTGGTCTGAACATCTCTACAGATGCTGCCTTAACTGCTGACCATTTCCACTACTTGCCATTTCTCACCAGTCCTTTGTGGTTGACTGTCTGGTCAAGAAATTCTAAAGCAAAAATGCACAATTACAATCTTCTGTGAAGTAGAAATGGGTAATCCAGCACAAACCAATGCCCCCATCCCACCAATTCAAAAAAAGTCTTCTTTTTGATCTCCTATTAGAGTTTGTGGTCATGACTTAATCAAATCTCACTTCCAGCTCTGTCCCTGTTCCTCCAGAAATAGAAGGAAGATTTAATGTTTTCCTGGGTCTCCCTATTACTAGATGGCAACATCTCTTGAAGCCCTCAGTATTGCTGTTTCCAGTGAAACCAAATGAACTTAAAATGTACAGTGACTTTATTGCAGTAAAGTCTCTTGTCATATCTCACGAGGGTCATCAGAAAAAAAATTGACATCAAGCCACATTAAGGGCATCTGACCAAAAGTTTACTCAAAGAGCTACGTTTTAAAGTGCCCAGTAGAAAGGAGGGTGTCAGAAATATTTAGGGAGGAAGTTTCAGAGGTTAGGGCCTTAATAACAGATAGCACAGTTGCCAATGGTCACTAAACATAACTCAAATGCCTGTTTTTCCAAGTTTTTCTCCAGAGTGTGCGGCACACCACATTAGCTCAAGTAACATCCACAGTTTTCTAAACAAAAGGGGAGACAGTGCCATACTGTTACTGTCATTGGACTATAATCCAGAACCCCAGGCTAATGTTCTAGAAAAGGTTTTAAAGAAGGATCATATTGGACCCGAAATATCAACTCTGCTTTCTCTCCACAGATGCTGCCAGACCTCCAGAGTCTTTCCAGCAAATTTTTGCTTTTGGTTCGGACTTCCACATCTGCAAATCTTTGTTTTTTTCTTGTTTAATGTTCTAGAGACATTAGTTCAAATCTCACCATGGAGGCAGTGAAATGTGTTCGCAATAAAAACGAGAAATAGAAGAATTAGATTAGATTAGATTCTCTAAAGTATGGAAACAGGCCCTTTGGCCCAACTGACCCTTGAAAGAGTAACCCACCCAGACCCATTTCCCTCTGACTAATGCACCAAACACTATGGGCAACTTAGCATTGCCAATTCACCTGACCTGCACATCTTTGGACTGTGGGAGGAAACCTGAGTACCCGGAAGAAATCCACGCAGACACAGCGAGGATGTGTAAACTCCACACAGTCACCCGAGGCTGGAATCGAACCTGGGATCCTGGTGCTGTGAGGCTGCAGTGCTAACCACTGAGCCACTGTGCCGTCCCAAATTAGCCTAATGGTGACCATATACAAAATAGTGGATTGTTTTATTAACACATCTGGTTCACTAATGTCCTTTAGGGAAAGCAATCTGCCATCCTTAACTGGTCTGACCAAGATCCATAGAAAAATTGAATCTTAACTGCCTCCTGGGCAATCACAGATGGGCAGTAAACACTGGCCAGCCAGCAATGCCCATACCCCGTGAACAGATAACTTTTTAAAAAAACAGAACTTTTAAAAATTGGAACGTTAAAGAGAGAGGCTAATAGAATAAGCCAACAACACATTAAAATTCAGATCCTATGACAGTGTCTGAACTCTCAGAAGAGTGTGATCCTGGGGGGGGGGGGGGGGGTAGCTCTGTGATACAAGTGCCTGGAGTTGATGGCTAGCGATTAGCGCTTTGAGCTTGTTAGTAGATGAGGTCACGTTACTGACTGATCTTGGCAGTTTGAGTGGAGCAGGCGACTGGATGAAAATAATTAACTAAGTGCCCGACAAGTCAGAGACTGGAAGGATGCCACATAGGCTGCACTTCCATGATCCCTGCTCTCGGAGTTAGTAGAAATGAGAGGCATCTTTATTTACCTTTTGTTTTAAGAAATCTAATACAAAATTTCCGGGGTGGAGAAATTCAATAATATTTCTGACTAAAACAACTGATGAAAGCTGGCAATCCAAAATTGCTTAACCAAATGAGCAACGGCAGATATAAATGTCAAGTATCTGCACTTTTACCCCATATACTGTCTATACTCAAGTGTTAGTCAATTTTTTTTCACGACTTTTAAACGTTAAACTTTTGGAGTCAGCTATTACAAAAATACTGTTTTTGAGGGGCTGGAATTCATGCCCATCAAAATTCATGCCGTATCATTCGCAGAAGCCCAAATGAATTAGGCTTGCAGTGTTTTCATTTTATCTCTGGTTTACGAATTGAAATCCGCATTTATAAATGAATTCAATGGGAGAGGTAAACAGCAATTCAAGTTCTCAGGTGGAAGACAACAAGTTAGTGTCACTGTAGGGGGGTGGAGGCAAAGTTGCCTAATCAAGGCTGAGATAGACAGATTTTCATAAGTACAGGAATCAAGGGTTATAGGGAAAAGGCAGAAAGGTCGGAGTTGGAAATTATTACAACATATTCAAAGGGTTGAATACCTACTTCTGCTTCTATGTTTTATACACAGACGTTCTGAAAGTCTAGGCATTTACACTGCCTGACTGAAAATGCAACAAACATGCAGCCTTAAATTGGTTACAAATAGGAAGTTTTAAAGTAGAACATCATACAATTTAATAGAGCTGTGATAATCATATGAATATAGGAGTTTAAGGGCGAAGCCTCACTGTGTTAGTAAGGGTCAACAATGGCTCCACTAATTTTCCTGTGACTCAAGTCCGTCACTGGACATTGAGCAGTGTCATCAATTGTATCAGCTCACTTCAAATCTGCACCTCTGACAAATAAAGAATCTTGGTCAAGTGTGCAATGTCACTCTACTTACTGGTTCAAATGGAATGGCACTTTGCTGGTAAATGGGAATTAATTTTGGCTGGAGTTCAATTTAAATACTCAATATAAGGAAAAAAGATAGTCTGTGTGCACGTGTGGGCAATTAAGAGTTAAAGATAACATCAAACTTATAGAAAAAGCCTATAATTGGACAACATTCAGAGGATTGGATAAAATATGAAAAACAAAAAGATGCTAAAATATGAATAATAAATCGAGGAAAGACATTTTGTCAAAGCTTTTCATTTTGCATCCATCAAGACATTTTGCAATAATAACAAAAAAAAACATAGGGAAAACCAACATTGATCCAGCACGAGAAGAGTACTGATTGGTTGACAAGTGAACTCTGATTACTCATGGCACTGCCTCGATCAATGTAACCATTAGAGCTGATTGACAGTTAATGGCCAGGCTCCATCAAAGTTTAAACCAGGCGGTTTGACTGATTTCTTATCGTAATGCCCTGAACCAATGACCAGCGAATAGCTATCATCTATTTTGTTGAATTGAAACAGGCGTAGGGCATGAATACATGTTCTATAGATAAAGAATAGAGCCCTGAGTGTTGTATGTGTTTAATATGTGTAGCTTCCAGTATGTACAAGCACAAAGATTCTTCATGCTGCCATCTTGAGCCAATTTGTGGCATGTGGAAACATGCAAGACAAAAAGTGATGAGGGAAAGTCACAGCAGGTCAAGGGAAGGGAAAGGATTCAAGCTACATTCAGTGATGACTTGTCAATTTATTTTTGATCAATGAAGTCCACATCCTAAATTTGAAACATAGAAAAAAACCTTAAATAACATCTTCACAACTCCAGTCGCAAAGTCTCTTACCTTTGAGGTTTGTTTGATGGCTGCTACAACTGCATCAAACACATTGATTGGTAGGCGCAGGAGAGTGGTACCACTGTCTACAATGGCCTTGTCAGAGTTGTACTAGGGGGAAGAGGGAAAACAAACACTAGTGTCGGTAAAGTGATAACTCCCACAGGAAGCATTTTCAGAATAAAAGCAAGACTAAGAATGATGAGTGAAGTGACAATGCGACTTTAAGTTGATCTGTCACTGTCAGGCCTGTATAAATCTAACTCAAGCACTGATGGTAAATTGAACATCAATAATGCAGATCCCCTGATACAGGCCCAAGAACTGAACTAACCCATAACCCGGTTTAAACAGTGGGCTGGAAGAGCCAATATGCCAGTTACAATAACGTACTGTTAGGCAGTCCTGGAAAAAGAAATAACTTTTAAAATTTTATATAAATACAAATTAAATTCCTGGAGTATCCTTACTGTCATATGGGGCTCAGTGACACAGTGATAGACCTCATATTGAGGATTTGAGTGCAATAATTTAGGTTATCTAACTGAGTGCATGCTGTTGAAGATGACATCAATCAGCTCAGCTGTTAACCATGATCCTCTCAAGTAGCACAAAAGTTCTGTGGTCACATTTGAAGTAGAACAAGCTTCCTGGTTGATATTTATCCCTTGGCAAACTTGAAAAGACAGAACGTTTCATCATTACCTCTTAACGTTTTGTGGAGGATTCTGTTGGATAACAACAAATGATCACACTTCAAAACGTCCATCTCTGTTTGTACATGGGTCACAAATTCATAGAGTCATTGAATAGCCCATTTTCACACTGTAGGGATTCTGTCCATCACGTTCATCATCTCCAAAGAGCATCCCACCCAGATCCACCTCCCCTATCCTACCCCTGTACCCCTTCATTTCTCAAAACTAATCCATTCCTAGACACTATGGCCAATTTAGCACGGTGGCTCAGTGGTTAGCACTGCTGCCTCATAGCACCAGGGTCCCAGGTTCGATTCCAGCCTCAGGCAACTGCCTGTGTGGAGTTTGCACATTCTCCCAATGTCTGCATGGGTTTCCTCTGGGTGCCCCAGTTTCCTCTCTCAGTTCAAAGATGTGCAGGTCAGGTGAATTGGCCAGGCTAAAATGCCCATAGTGTTAGGTGCATTTGTCAGAGGGAAATGGGTCTGGGTGGTTACTCTTCAGAAGGTCGGTGTGGACTGGTTGGGCCGAAGGGCCTGTTTCCACACTGTAGGGAATCTAATCTAATCCATCTCACCTGCACCATCTTTGGACAGAGGGGAAACACATGCAGACACAGGGAGAATGGGCAAACCCCACACAGATGGTCGCCCAAGGATGGAAATTAATCCGGGTCCCTGGTGCTGTGAGACTGCAGTGCTAATCACTGAGCAACTGTGCTACGCTATATAAATCCAGGCTCATCCATTGTAAGTAAACAAACGCTAGTATCTCCCAGAGTCATAAATGGCACTATTCAAATGTATATTTTTATATTCAGTTGAATGAGAAAATTACATGTAAAACACAACTAAAATATAACACAAGCCATCTATCTAATCTTTGACTTTCAGAACAGCATGTTCCATTCTCATTGTCCCCCAAACCTAATCTTATAGTATCCTTTGCAGTCAGCGAAGTTCAACTCTAAACCATTTCACCTGCTGAACTGACAATGGATACAAAACAAACCAGTTTGGATGAAGCAACATTGACATGATCTGAGATATTTTTTTGAACAAAGTACATTCCTCATTCTTTGTAGATCTGCTCACAGTTCAACATCCTGGAACAGCCAACTTAAAATCAGATTGACTGATTGTTGCCTAGCAATGATTCAGCCAACCAATACATTGGCTTGTAAAGCTGAGTCACCTTCCTGACAGGTTGAAGAGAATTGGAGGGGAGGGAGTGCGAGGCTGATAAAAGAAGCCAGTTTAAACAATTACATTTAATAAATTTCCAAGTATTGTTTATTTAAAGGGCAAACTCACACTGGGATGCAGAACAAGTAGCTGTCCTTTGTATTTAAGTATCCAGCCAACATTCACAGACTATCCCACACTGGGTGCATTACTCCAATCTGCAAACAACAATTGTACAGCTTTAACTGTCCCAGTAATGGGACAGCAGACAGAAGCAGGATGTCTTGCTGTCTAGTTCTCCCGCAGCTGTGGCAAGACATGTACAGCCAGTAACTGGAGGATGTCAGTCTTTCTCCTCTCACTGGCCTGCAACGTCAAGGGACAAGTCAATTATTTGCAGATTTTAAGTAATTATGAAATGTACAATACCAGACCATATTTTAAACAGGTAGACGCCTCCACTCACAGCAGCAACCTGAAACATTTCTGGAATTCAAACAGGGCACAACTGCAGCAATGTTATGAAGCTCTATCATGTAGCACTCGAAAAGGCACCAAAAAGTAAATGCAAGTTCATGTCACTGCCCACACACAGAAATTAAAGGGGGAACTTTAAAATAAAAAAGAAAGCACAGCTCTGAGCCCCATAATCCATCATTGCAAAAATAGCACATTTACATTTCATTTCTTCCTCCCTCAAAAAGTCACAGATCATTTAATATTTCTGCACAACTTGCACACTGCTTCTATTCTGTTACTGGTGAGAAGCAGGGAGGTTTATTCTCACATTAGTTTTCAAGTTGGAAAAAAAAAATCACACTAGTAACTTTCTGTCCACAACGGTGTCTGAACATCCATCTATTGTCGATGAAACAGCGAGAATACTGTATCTGCTAAATCTTAAAAAGAAAATATCAAAGCTTCCTATTGCGTTTTGAAATTTCTCAGGTTGTACATCAAAAGTGCAATTTTGAGTTATCAATTTGCAGGTTTCATTCAACATTTTCGATTGCATCTTCCAATACAATACCTCAACAACACACCAGAAGCAACAAACTCAACACATGGAATTTAACAAACATGTTCAGTAAAGGTAGATTAGAACTATATTGGCAAATATTCCTTTTAAATTTGAGAAAGTCATAACTAATCTTGCAAATACATGAGCAAATGGTCAATCCCATACAGCATGAGCTTCAATACAAACCATATACTAACTAAAAAGGACCTTGCTGTCAAATACAAGCTCCTGTGACTAAAGACTCAAATTAAAAATAATTAATGGAATTCTACCTATGCAACTCAACAATGCTTTGAAAAGTAGAAGGCACAACGTATCTTGGGCTCGAATACCAGCACTTTCAAGTGAATGGCAAATGTATTGAGTCTAATACTAAAGTTATTAAACAGCTCCTTTGTAATCAAGTCATAAAGTGGTGGTCTTCACCTCAACACTCAAATGCGAGAACTGATGGAAGGCATCAATTCCAATTATTTCTCATTAGGTATTGAATGATGCTCTCCCACATTTCAATTAAAATTTCTTGCCGCCAGCAAACATTGCGCCTTAGAATGGATGATGTGCTTACCTCTGTACAGTCCAGGTTTAAGTTCAGTTCCCCCACTTCCAATTTAAGAACCTCAATTTGGTAATACCATTCTCTTTTGATCGGGGTATACCATATATCACCCTTGTACAGACTCGATTCAATTCCACCCATCACCTAAAAGCAACAAGGAAAAAAAAAACTCTATTATAATGGTCAACATTATTTTAATACAAAAACTTTCAAGGCTCCTTTGACAGTACTTTCCAAACCCTCAACTTACAAATGACAAGGGGAAACATCCCATGGGAACACCATCACTTGATAGTTTCTCCCCAAGTCCCCAGTATTCGGACCTGGAAAAATATTGCTGGCTCAAAATCTGGAAACTACTTTCCAAATAGCAATGTCATGTACTTGCATCCTGGGGACTGCAGCAATTCAGGATATGGCAGACCACCATCTTCAAGGGTAGTTAGGAATGTTGGCTTTGCCAGCGAGGTCTTCATTTCCAGAAGGAAAAATAATATTTTGTTGAAAGTCAACCCATTATCATAAAATATCCTCTCTGTTGACTGCAAGGGTCCTAGATTAATTAGGCTTGTTGCACTCTCACCTTGGTTCCATAGGAGCTGTGCAAGAAAAAGGATGCCTTAAATTTAGCATAAATTAAAAATCCCATCCATAAATCATGAGGAATTGGAAAAGAAAATGAAAAGAACATATCAGTCAAGAAGCTAGTAAAGAATGCTGCTTAGAACCTGCGATAGTGGGTAGAGGAGAGATAGGGAGCTCTGCTCTACGAAAGGTCAGTAGCAACACAAAAGGTACAGATCCTCAACATGGATGTCTTTTACCTCCTGCACATATTTTACCAAGTAGGCTTTTATTCAAAAAGATCTTTATATTATTTTGTTGGTTCATAGAATAATGCGTTCTTTTAAGAAAGAAAAAGTAGTTTCATTGCAGCTGAAAGTGACAGCATTTCCATTTACCATCATTTGACTGTAAACCTCGTGCAAGGGTTGGGGGAGGTGAGCAGTGTTGTAGCTTTGTCATTGCACTAGTAAACCAGAGATCCAAGACAAAGTTCTGGGGATGTGGATTTGACTCCCACCATAACTGGTGCCAAAATTTGAGTTCAATAAATAAATCTGAAACAAAGATTTGCCCTATGGCATGGACAAGTTGGACCAAAGGGTCTCTTTCTGTGCTGTACATCGCCATGACTCTATTTCAAAGCAACTTCTGCCACCAACGAGAAACCTGTCAATTGCGGTTGTATACGCTCACCTGCTTTGCATTGTTGCCATTAACAAGTGTGCAACAACCCCTATCATTTTTCTGGTCAGCAGTTCAGGACAGCACCTATTTCACTGCAAGAAAGTAGAATAAAAATCATCCGTGTTTTTAATCTGTGATGTAAAGTCTCAACCTCAATGGGATTGTGCATGATGGTTGTTTCTTCAAGCTAACTTCAGTTTCTTACAACACTGTACAGGGATCTTTTACACAGAAAAGGTAGCTCCTCTTAAGTGTAGCTGATAGATTTAGTTTTCTCAGTAAGGTGGACAATGATACTTAATCTCAAAGTTGATGATTCAAATCCCAAATTGTTTTTTTTTAAGATTAGATTCCCTACAGTGTGGAAACAGGCCCTTTGGCCCAACAACTCCACACCGACCCTCCGAAGAGTAACCCACCCAGACCCATTTCCCTATAACTAATGCACCTAACAATTTAACGTGGCCAATTCACCTGAACTGCACATCTTTAGACTGTGGGAGGGAACCGGAGCACCTGGAGGAAACCCACGCAGACACGGGGAGAATGTGCAAACTCCACACAGGCAGTCACCTGAGGCTGGAATTGAACCTGGGACCCTGGTGCTGTGAGGCAGCAGTGCTAACCACTGAGCCACTGTGAAAATATTTCAGTATTTTTTTTAAAACCAAAAATTGCCCTTAATCCCAAATATTACAATTAACGCTCCATATTGGAAGTCGAGAACCTCATGTTTGGAAATATCCTGATTATTCAGCTTCATCATTAACTAAGTCACATGTGCTTATGCACACAGAGAAGGATAGCTAGATGATAGATCAATTAAATACATTTGAATTGCTTACGTACTGCACAAGCCTAAAAATGGATGGCTTGAATTTTATTGTTAGGATTAAGTTAACTTTCATGCATACAGCTTGCTCTGGTTTGACACTACAATAGCATGTGTGCAAGAATTACACCCTAGTGTTGTGGCACATACATACAGCATATGAATTTAGTTTTAGTCTTAGAAGCACAAAGAGGGATTTAGAAGACACTGTCCATGCAAAGATTTAGAACGTAGAATGCAGAAGTGGCCAGTGATGCAAATTTAACAGGAACATTGTCCCTAGTTCAAAATGCACACAAACTGTGTAGAAGGCCTGTTTGAATACAATCAGTTGGGTGTAAACTGGTCAAAAGAGCAAATATTAAACAATGAAAGGCAAGTGAAAGAGGGAGTTTCAGTGTAAAAAGATCTCAGTGAGAAAACAAAGGTCTAAAAAATCCATTTCCTTGTATTGAAATTTTAAGGATTAACTTGAAAGTTGCAATATAATTAACCGTAGAAGCAAATGATAACATACAATGACCTGTTTTCCCACTCAAACATTCTACAGCTTCAGAATTTGGCACAAACTGAGTCTAAGTTGCATTCCCAGTTCTGCGGAACGCACTTTCCGCCCCCAACCACAGAAACAGTAATCATTGAAATCAGTTTGATTAGATTACTTAGTGTGGAAACAGGCCCTTCGGCCCAATGTTTGAAACCTTTTCCTTTTCTAGCATCACATTACTGCTTGACATCACATTTCTGCACCTTCTTCAAATCGGATATAACTGTGCATTTAGTGTTACATAGTAATAATTATTGCTAAACAAATCTAGCGTTGCACTGTAAATTGTATGGAGTGTTGTTAAATCTATCCAATATGATTATTTACTGGATTATTTTAAAGTTTAATTACTAAAAAACACTATATATTTATCACAGTATTTCATCTTCTGTCTTTAGCCCATAAGCATGTCCAAAGCTTTACTGTACTGTATAAAGTCATGCAAAGATAACTTGACTATTACCGCTTTCTATTCTTTGGTTGGCTGTCTGTGGGAATGTGATTAGCTGCTTCAAAAGTTTGATGACATCACTGCAGCTTCACCCTAGGAATTCCCATTAAAGAACGCTACACTCAATTAACGAGTGTAAGTAAGTGAGTTAAACTTCTCACAACAAATAATTCAACAGCCGTCAGTGAGATTTTGAGGTCAACAATGGACATCATTCCTCTGTTCAGGATGCAAAACCTGAACCAACTTCACAAAAGGTCAGTGTTTAATTATTAAAGAGGGATCTATAATGGTCGTCACTGAATGAGAGACAGATACTCAAGTCTCTGTTGTTGCATCAGACCTCACATTGTGTGCTTTTGGGTTAATTGTTCTGTATTCATGAACATGAAGGATCTTAACACCAGAAATTTCCTTTCCCCACTTTATGCCTGCAATAAATCCATAACAAAAATGATGGCATTGCATCTTTAGAGTGTTTGACTTAAAACACCCTGCCACCGGCTCCAATTTCAGTCCAGTGCCTGCCAAAACACCACTGTTCCCATTAAGAGTGTTTTACTTAAAAGGCCGCTAATTTGCATACATGCAGTTAGCTCTCTAACTGTACAAAATGTGACCAAGATGTGGATCCAAACTCTGAGAACATTTAATTTGAGATTTCTAAACAGCAAACGGTCATCTCTACTGCAGGCTGTGGCAATCCAAACCACTGCAAAGAGGTAATTCCTTTTATACTCCAGATTCAGTGGTTTACCCTGTTTGAAATTCACAGGCTTGGAATCAGCTGCACTTAACAGATATTGCCTCACTAACTGCTATATTTTCAGGCGATATGAAATAGGAACAGCAGTAGGCCATTCATCCCCGTGAGCCTGCTCTGCCATTTAATAGGATCATGGCTGATCCAACATTCCTCATCCACTTTTTTGCATTGATTCCCTGATTGATCAAATGTCTAACTAACTTAGCTTTAAATACGCACAGGAACTCGGCCCCTACGACTCTCTGTGGCAAAGAGCTCCAAAGTCTATCAACCTTCAGAGAAGGAATTCCTCCTCATCTCAATCTTAAATTTCCAAAGTTAAAATTCACACAACACCAGGTTATAGTCCAACAGATTTACTTGGAAGCACTAGCTTTCAGAGCGCTGCTCCTTCAACAGCCACCTGATGAAGCAGCAGTGCTCCGATAGTTAGTGCTTCCAAATAAACCTGATTTGGAGGTGCCGGTGTTGGACTGGCAACGCCAAGTTATAGTCCAACAGGTTCATTTGGAGGCACTAGCACAATCGTCTGAAGAAGCAGCGCTTTGAAAGCTAGTGCTTCCAAATAAATGTGTTGGACTATAGCTTGGTGCTGTGTGATTTTTAACTTTGTCCAAAGAAACCTGTTAAGCGATAATCTGGTGTTGTGTGACCTTTAACTTTGTCCACCCCAGTCCAACACCAGATCCTCCACGTCATGGCTACCATTGACACCAGTAAATGTTCAAGTCAGAACATTGAGAATTTTTAAATTGTTCAGAGTTGAGGCTGTAGAAGAATAGGAATGTTGATGCAAGCATATATTTCTACGCTCCCAGGACTTGGCTCAAAAGTTCAAGCAGCTGTTTGAAGGCAATAAAGGGCCGATAACTCAGTTTACAGCCAGAACCTGTCTTTTCTCAGAACTTACCAGGCTCCCTCCTGCGGGACTGGCTTGCTCTTCACCTATTAGTGACAATCCAGCACCGCACATCTGCAGTGAGAATACATTTGGGATCTTGATCTGTTTCACTAATGAGTCAAAGAATGGCTCCACAGAACTGGACGGCTGTAAAAGAATGAACAGGCAGAGTATGAACAGTAAGGAACCCAATTGGCTGCAGATCATTAAATTGGCTCCACAGTTACTTCTCAATATTTTCAAACAAAATAGTAATATTGATCCAAGCTTCCTTGGGGAGGCTGAAGAGATAGTGTTAAAATTACTTGAAATATGATGAACTTACTTTGGCTAACATACTGTAGGCCAGCCCCAGAATGCCTTGCCAGTTTATCCCAGGCAGGAAGAAGTCCTCCGATTGGAGAATAGTAGCAATATTGATAGTGACAGTGCCATTAGGTCCTTTTGGAATTGCGACAACATCAGTGCCGAGTTCACCTTCCCAACTTCCCTGCGTATATCTGACTAACACGAACTGGTCACTGGACTTATAGGTGCTCGAACTGGACAAGAAAAGGAAAATAAAAAGTAGAAAGGTTTAGGATCTCACTAATTTACAGATAGAATTCCTCATTAAGTACCTTGCAGAATTCTGAATAAATATGATGTGGCTATTTTGAAAAAGAAAAAAAAAACCTAAAATATCTGCAGGAAATTAACATAAAACCTCCACAACAGATTTGCTCCAACCATTCATTATATAGTTGTTGGAACATTGGATGTAGACTTGAACAGTGATAAAAAGTGCCATGGAAACAAAGCTATTCATCTTGCACTCATCAGGTGCAGGATGCAAGAAAACATGGACCCTTCTGTTTCACCACGTTTTAAATGGATCAGAATGTCACTTATAGCTATGGTTTCCAACTCTGTCGGCCATACTCCTGGAAGTACAAAATCTCCCAAATGATCTAAATCAAACTCTAATTTGCAACTATTTTTTGATTAATCAACCAAGATTTAAAAAAACATCATATCTCATGTTGCTATTTTACTCATGGGTTGCTTATAGCAGTACCTGGGAAATTAATCTTCAAAATTCCAGGGTAAGATTAAGGATTAGTTTCACCATGTACAAAATTGGCAAATGTGTGCACATGCTTAATAAGACCAGGATCAAGGCAAGCTGTGAAGCCTAATGCAACCAAACAGACTATTAGTATTCAATTTGGAAATTCATGCAAGGAAAGTAGTGGCATGGGCTAGGTAACATTATCCACACTTGTGCCAGGCAATAGCCATTTCCGAACAAATCAAACATAAAGACCTCTGTGAAATTCAATGGGATTAAATGCATCCTTTGAATCCTTACTTTCAACATTCTGATCAGAATGAACTGGATTAGCCATATATACCATGGCTACAAGGGCAGGTCAAAACTTATGAATTCTGCAGCAAGTAATTTACCTCCTGACTCCCCAAATCCTGACCACCAGCTACTTGTCAGATCGGTGATGGAATACTCCCTACTTGCCTGAGTGAGGACAGGTCCAAGTCAACGCTTGATACTATCCAAAACTAAGCAACTACTGGCACTGAATGGCACTACTTCCACAAACTTAAAATATTTAATCCTCCAGCCCAGTACAGTGTACACAATAAATAACATGTACTGCAACCATTCACAAAGGTTCCTTTCATAAAAGCTTGCAAATCCATGAACACTCCCATCTAAATAAAGGACAAGGGCAGCAGGTGCATGGTATCATCATCGATAAGTTCCCCTCCAAGCCTCACGCCATCCTGACTTGGAACTATATCGTCATTCCTTCAGTGTCACTGGGTCAAAATCCTGAAGCTTCAATCCTAATAGCACCACGGAATAATGACATCACAGTGACAGTGGGACAGCACAACAGCTCACCAGCATCTTCAAGGATGGTAACAAGTGCTGACCTCTTGGATAATACCCACATCCTAAAAAAGAGATTTTAAAAAATCAAAGACAAAAGGGATAGACGCAAGTAATACAACTTTAGCAAGAGAAGTGCAGTAGAGGTGAATGAAAATAAAACATATAAGTGCAGGAAGTCTTGAAACAGGTAAAGGTGGATAAATCCCCAGCAGCTGATCAGGTGTACCCTAGAACTCTGTGGGAAGCTAGAGAAGTGATTGCTGGGCCTCTTGCTGAGATATTGGTATCATCGGTAGTCATAGGCGAGGTGCTGGAAGATTGGAGGTTGGCAAATGTGGTGCCACTGTTTAAGAAGGGTGGTAAGGACAAGCCAGGGAACTATAGACCAGTGAGCCTGACCTCGATGGTGGGCAAGTTGTTGGAGGGAATCCTGAGGGACAGGATGTACATGTATTTGGAAAGGGATAGTCAACATGACTTTGTGCATGGGAAATCATGTCTCACAAACTTGATTGAGTTTTTTGAGGAAGTAACAAAAGAGGATTGATGAGAGCAGAGTTGTAGGTGTGGTCTATATGGACTTCAGGAAGGCATTCGACAAGGTTCCCCATGGGAGACTGATTAGCAAGGTTAGATCTCATGGAATACAGGGAGAACTAGCCATTTGGATACAGAACTGGCTCAAAGGTAGAAGTCAGAGGGTGGTGGTGAAGTGCCACAAGGATCGGTGCTGGGTCCTCTACCTTTTGTCATTTACATAAATGATTTGGATGCGAGCATAAGAGGTACAGTTAGTAAGTTTGCAGATGACACCAAATTTGTGGTGTAGTGGACAGCAAACAGGGTTACCTCAGGTTACAACAGGATCTTGACCACATGGGCCAATGGGCTGAGAAGTAGCAGATGGAGTTTAATTCAGATAAATGTGAGGTGCTGCATTTTGGGAAAGCAAATCTTAGCAGGACTTGTACATTTAATGGTAAGGTCCTAGGGAGTGTTGCTGAACAAAGAGACCTTGGTGTCTAGGTTTATAGATCCTTGAAAGTGGAGTCACAGGTTGATAGGATAGTGAAGGCGGGATTTGGTATGCTTTCCTTTATTGGTTAGAGTATTGAGTACAGGAGTTGGGAGGTCATGTTGCGGCTGTACAGGACATTGGTTAGGCCACTGTTGGAATATTGCGTGCAATTCTGGTCTCCTTCCTATCGGAAAGATGTTGTGAAACTTGAAAGGTTTCAGAAATGGTTTACAAGGATGTTGCCAGGGTTGGAGGATTTGAGCTATAGGGAGAGGTTGAACAGGCTGAGGTTGTTTTCCCTGGAGTGCTGGAGGCTGAGGTGTGACCTTATAGAGGTCTACATAATTATGAGGGACATGGATAGGGTAAATAGACAAAGTCTTTTCTCTGGTGTCGGGGAGTCCAGAACTAGAGGGCATAGGTTTAGGGTGAGAGGGGAAAGATTAAAAAAGAGACACCGAAGGGGCAACATTTTCACACAGAGCGTGGTACGTGTATGGAATGAGCTGCCAGAGGAAGTGATGGAGGCTGGTACAATTACAACATTTAAGAGGCATTTGGATGGGCATATGAATAGGAAGGGTTTGGAGGGATATGGGCCAGGTGCTGGCAGGTTGGACTAGATTGGATTGGGATAGCTGGTTTGCATGGACGGGTTGGGCCGAAGGGTCTGTTTCCATGCTGTACATCTGTGCCTCGATCTCAAGGGAAATTCGCACAGCACACCACTCAAAATAAATTTTGGAACCATGAAATCAAAATTGTTAAGCACCTTTTAAAAAGAATTAACTGGGAAAAAGATATTCCAATGGGCAGTAGCTGACCAGCAAAGAACATAGGTGCAGCCTTTCTCGCCTCTATTGTTGTCCAAAAGAAACAGGTTACAGTTTTTCAGCTAACATGGTCATTGCCCAAACAGAGTACAGAGAATCTCCAGAGGAGGCTTAGCTACAGGAGTCAAGAAAGCAGTTTACGCAAAATGAACAAAAAAAAGAAAAATGTTGAACCCTTCGCGCTTATCCACTGGGGTGGGGGTTACAAATTCCAAATAACTGCATTTTGCCCGACTCTTTTCCTGATCCATAGCTCTGTCTTTTGCTGGCTGGAGCCAACTTTACACAAAGCCACTTTCTCCATTAGATTGCTGCACTCCAGCCACTTTGCTAGCAGACTCTCTCAATTAGGAGAGATTCTCAGTATTTTACACCCCAGCAAGCATTATTGTCTCAGTTTTGCTTAATAATTACCAGATAGTATACCTCCTGAGGAGTTTGGCAGGGAGCCAAACTCCAAGGAGAAGCAATGCTGAAGCTTTGAACACTAATTCGAGTACAAGGCTGAAACCATTAGTGGAATACAACAGTAATAAACACCTATAAAAGTGAAGTTATTTTTATATTAAATAATATACCGGGCACTCGGATCTGTCCATTGTTGTTAGTCTTTGTCATCTATCTACTGAATGGGACACAAACAAAATACGTTACCAACAGAAAGCAAGGAGGTGGAAGAGAAAATACAAGGAAATAAATAAAGAAGCAATTGGTTTCTAATTAACCAGACAAGTCTTGCTGTTTTTCACAATACTGATCAGTCGAAATGACATTAGCCAGCCTAATGACATTGGGCAACCTTACTAAAACTTAATTTCAAACAAAATAAAAGAGTTTATGCTCATAGCTGAGGGCAAGAGGAGATTGCAATTTATTTACCAGGTCAGTTTTAAAATGAAACCTTCTACATGACTCAGAATTGTAGCTAGGTTTTACTTGGTATCTTTGAAATTACAAATGTGGATTCAAGTCCAAACTAAGGATGTCAAGTGTTAAAAACAAGTTCTGAACTTGCGCTGCACTTTCAAAAAGTTGCTTCTTTTAGATGGAACAGTGAATTGATGTCTTGCTAGCTCTCTCTGGTGAGCAGAGAGAAAAAAAATCCAATATCACTATTTCAGAAATCAGGGGACTTTTCCTGTAGTCCTGGGATAATATTTATTCCTCAACCATAAGCTGAAGTATAACCACTGAAGCAGATTCACCACTTGTCAAATCATTGGTATTCATGGGAACTTTCTGTACATAAACTTGCTCTGAGTCCCACTCGATAACACGAACAAGAACATTTTAAAACAACTTCATTAGATATGTAAAGCCTTTGGAACTCCTGAGATCATGAACATTGTTATATAACATACCCTCTTTCCTGAAATCATGCAGGTTAACATCATTCAATTGGTAAGAATTTCCAGAATGGAAGAGAGTGTTTAAAAATACAAATTCAAGTGTAAAACTGACTGTAATGTAAAGTAATATGGGAAAGCAGTGTCACGGTAGTGGTCGAGCAATCTAGTACTGCAGGCTGCTGTGATAAATTGTTTTTGGAATTCAAATTTCACTATCTGAAACATAAATCTAGCCATGTCACTGTTGATTGTCAGAAAAAAAAATTCGATTCTCCGACACATTTTAGGAAAGAAAACTTGTCATCATTACTTGGTCTAGACAATGTGAGACTCCAGACCCAATGCAATATGGTCGACTCTTGACCATGCCTTCAGTAGAGATTAGGATGGGCATCAGATGCTGACTGAGCCCACATGCCATGATTACTTTGGTTTGTCATTCTTTTTAAAGTATTCAGTCAGTTTATGCTGTACAGTAATGGTAAATGTCAATCAATGCTTTCCTGATCAATGCGAGACATGGCCATTACAGCTCTGCCTCCCACCTATAGCAAATTGTTCTGACTTTTCACATTAGTAAATACAGCAGCTCAAATACAAGAGTCTTCCCATCAGCAAATTAAAAAAAATTAAAAAGCCAAGCCAAATACTGTGATAGATGTAGTCACCGTAGAGCTAAGAGTTTGTGCAGGAGGCAATGTTACAGAAAACATCACAGAGAAACAGAGATCACTTACAGAAAGTTAGTGACACCTTAATTTTACACGACAGGGAGAAGATCAAGAGGCAAATAAGAACTCCTCACCTACATTCGGGACACCACATGCCCTCCACCTCCTCCATGATTTTCGCTTCCCCGGTCTGCAACGCCTTATCTTCACCATGGACATCCAGTCTCTGTACACCTCCATCCCCCATCACGAAGGACTCAAAGCCCTCTGCTTCTTCCTTTCCTGCCGACCCAACCAGTACCCTTCCACTGACACCCTCCTTCGACTGACTGAACTGGTCCTCACTCTGAACAACTTCTCTTTCCAATCCTCCCACTTCCTCCACACCAAAGGAGTAGCCATGGGCACCCGCATGGGCCCCAGCTATGCCTGCCTCTTCGTAGGATATGTGGAACAGTCCACCTTCTGCAGCTACACTGGCACCAGCCCCCACCTTTTCCTCCGCTACATCGATGACTGCATCAGCGCTGCCTCGAGCTCCCACGAGGAGGTTGAACAGTTCATCCACTTTACCAACATCTTCCACCCCAACCTCAAATTTACCTGGACCGTCTCAGACTCCTCCCTCCCCTTCCTAGACCTCTCATTTCTATCTCGGGCGACTGAATCAACACGGACGTTTACTATAAACCGGCCGACTCCCACAGCTATCTAGATTATAGACTACACCACCTCCCACCCTGCCCCCTGGAAAAACGTCATCCCATATTCCCAATTCCTTTGTGTCCGCCGCATCTGCTCCCAGGAGGACCAATTCCAATACCGTACGACCCAGATGGCCTCTTTCTTCAAAGACCGCAATTTCCCCCCAGAGGTGATCGATGATGTTCTCCACCGCATCTCCTCCACTTCCCGCTCCTCCACCTTTGAACCCCGCCCCTCCAATCTCCACCAGGACAGAATCCCACTGGTCCTCACCTATCACCCCAACAAACTCCATATACATCGTATCATCCGTCGTCATTTCCGCCACCTCCAAACGGACCCCACCACCAGGGATATATTTCCCTCCCCTCCCCTATCAGCATTCCGAAAAGACCACTCCCTCTGTGACTCCCTCATCAGGTCCACACCCCCCACAAACCCAACCTCCACTCCTGGCACCTTCCCCTGCAAACGCAAGAAATGAAAAACTTGCGCCCACACCTCCCCCCTTACTTCTCTCCAAGGCCCCAAGGGATCCTTCCATATCTGCCACAAATTCACCTGCACCTCCACACACATCATTTATGCATCCGCTGCACCCGATGTGGCCTCCTCTATATTGGGGATACAGGCCGCCTACTTGCGGAACGTTTCAGAGAACACCTCTGGGACACCCGGAACAACCAACCCAACCACCCCGTGGCTCAACACGTCAACTCCCCCTCCCACTCTTGGCCTGCTTGGCACACTTTCCTCATTCCTGAAGGGCTCATGCCCCGAAACGTCAATTCTCCTGCTCCTTGGATGCTGCCTGACCTGCTGTGCTTTTCCAGCAACACATTTTCAGCAAATGAGAAGTAACCGAATATTTAAGATTTGTACATTAATTTTACGAACAGGGAATGTAAGAACTTCACTTCCTTCTGGGGTAAAGTGGAACAGTCTTGGAGACTGCATTTCAGTTTGGCTGACTGACTGTGACTGGGAAGTAAAGGCTGACACAGTATGGTTAGTGATTCTCAATTATGTGCTAACATAATAAAGCTAATCCCAGTGCACACCCAAAAACAACACTAAGTGGATTGGGGCAGATGAATGAATTAGCTCTATTGTCACATGTACTCAAATGATTACAGTGAAAAGTTTACATTTACCACATTACAGTGCTATTTTAGGTACAAAGATACCTAGATACAGATACTTAACATTAATTTATTGGGAAACAAGTACAAAAATTAGAAAAGTAAAGAAATACAGAGGAACTCGATTATCCGGCATTTGATTATCCTATCGGATTATCCAGCATGATCGCAAGGTCCCAATGTTTGGCTAAACTATGTTATCCGGCATTCGATTATCCGGAATTCAATTATCCAAATGAAATACCCCCCCCGCCCATGTCTGCGGATAATCGAGGTTCCTCTGCAGATACTCCGGCATTACAGTCAGAGGAAGAAATTAGAAAAATATAGTAAGAAATTCAGAATATCAGTCCTTCCAACCTCATCTCAGAGGATAGCCAAAAGCTTTAATGAGGGGTTTTAGTGGAGAGATGGAAGACAGGTCAAGGCGAAGGCACGGCTGCCAGTGAAGTGAAATGATCAGAAATTCATATGAAGCCAGGATTGGAGAATGCAGAGCTCTTGAAGTGTTGTAATGTTGAAGGTGATTAAATCCAAAAGACAAAAGGGAAACAACATGGAGGCTCCTGATGAAGAGCCTATGCCTGAAACGTCGATTCTCCTGCGCCACGGATACTGCCTGACCTGCTGTTCTTTTCCAGCACCACACTCAAACATGGATACATAGCAAAGGATAGAATGGACAAGAAAACTCAATGGTCATAATAGAGCAAATGAACATGACAATTGATGTAGATTCCATAAACATATTATGACATAGTGGTGAACCCTACTGCTAATTAAATCTAACACACAGAAAAGTTCACCTCACCTCGTAATCTGTTGAAATAGGAGTGACTGAGAACTACCCAAATTCCACTATTTAAAGAAAATTTTTTTTTAAACTCCAAAGGTGAACATTAAACACCAACTATTTACAGCTCTAAGCCTTCTTTGTCTGAAAGATTTGTTACCTTCCTCCCACTCAATACTGATCCGATAAAGCCCTTATTAAATTTACAGCAAATCAATTTACAAAACCAGACAGCATTCATCTTCCACTGTTTGTAGATCACCCAGCCCCTTCAAGTGCTTTTAAATCTCTCCCCTTCAACCTACGCCCTCTAGTTTTGAATTCCGCTATCTGGGGGAAAAGACTTGGGTATTCACTCTATACATGCTCCTTATGATTTAATAAACCTCTAAAAGGTGTTCTGGACCAGGTCAGACCCCTCAAAATATTTCAAGAAAGTAGCCCAGACCCTACCTTTGCTAGGTGTTTTAAGCAGGTGTAATGTGTATATTCCAGGACGGGTGCAGCCAGACCAACCACTTAGTTTTAAACAAAACAGAATTTATTTACAAGATTACCGAATTAAACACAAACAAAAAAAAAAACAGACTACTGAATAACTTAACCTATCCGAAAACCCAACAGATCATTGCGAATTAATGATGCCATTCCAATATTTGCAACAATCCCCCTAAACACCCCTCTGCTCAAAAGGTAAAATCAAAAACAACGTCTTACAAGAGTGAGGGAAAGTCAACCTACATCTGAGTCTATGGGTCCAGCAGCTTTTCAACACCACTCTGTGCTAAAACCAAACAAAAAACTGAGCTGGGAGAACTGGCCACTCCCCTTTCATTGTATAAGTGTTTTGTTTTAAACTTGAAAGCCTGTTTCTGAGGCAGTATCTGTTAGCTATAATCAAATTGACCCTAAAACCCTTCAACTTCAGAATTTTCAGAGTCTGTGTCTTTTACGACCTCTCTGAAGAAAAACCAAGGACAAAAAACCTTGTTTAAGGAGCAGCACCATCACAAAGGTCATGCCTCAGCCTCCGACGCTCCAGGGAAACTAGCCCCAGCCTGTTCAGCCTCTCCCAATAGCTCAAATCCTCCAGCCCTGGCCACATCCCTGCAAATCTTTTCTGTATGACAAGTTTAACATCTTTCCTATAACAGGGTGACCACAATTTAACACAATATTCAAAATGTGGCCAAACCAATGTTCTGTACAGCCACAACGTGACTTCCCAGCTCCTATACTCAATGCTCTGACAAATAAAGGCAAGCACACCAAACACCTCCTTTACTATTACAGAGGTCACATTGAGGTCGAAATGGGTGCTCTTTGACGGATAGACAATTGACAAAGCCCCAGGGATGACCTTGGCCCTTTCACCTCCAAATCAAGAAGAATATAATACCAACACGAAGAATCCTGGCCAGCTGTCTAAATATTTTGGTCAAAGAGGTGGACTTTAAAGAGAATTTTGAGGACAGCAAGGTTTAGTACAGGAATTAAAATATCTTCTTTTGCCTCAAAATTCCTCTCAAGATTTGCAAGCAACTACTTTTGACTTTGAGGGTATATGGTTGGTTTTCAGGGGCTCCTTCCTGATTCTCATCAGCTGTTTTATTAGACGACGCAGTCTTGTAGGAACATTACCTGATTGTTTGTGATGAATGGGGTATTTGGACTCTGACAGATGCAAAATTGGAAGAATTCAACAAATGATCACCACCACTCCATTAAACAAAGCCACAACGTGCAAGAAAAGCATTAATTTCAAACACCACAGTATTTAAATTGGCACGAAAGAATAGGCACAAGTTAGCAACAAATTGATTTTTTTTAAAAAAACTGATACTCACCTGTACACAAAAAGCCATCATTAAACATACTTTTGGTGGACTGCTGAGGTCACAACTAAATGATTGCATGTTTATCTCAAACACAGTCACTGCACTTCAAGTAATTCATTGAAATTTGAGAACTCAAATAACGTATGAAATAAAACTGCGCAGTATTAAATGATCCAATTAACAATGGATCATTACAATAGTAAATGTTCATGTCATAAGAGTCCTTTGTTGAAACAGTCCACCTACCTTCACAATCACCCTCTCCCCACCCCCCTTGCTGCTCCTCTCCCCTTCCTTACTGTTCCTCATCTCTACTCCCCATCTTTGTTGTTCTCTCCTCATGTCCACCTTTACAGATGCAATCGCTTCCCTGGCGTAATGTGAAGCAGCAAATCAAAGGAAGAATTCTGAGCAGGGTTAGATGGATCCCAAAGCTTCATATTAAGGTTCCTTCTCTTCTTGCCTTCATTTTAATTGAGGATTGTACAAAAACGTGCAATTTAGCCAAACTGCTCAGGACTTCTTGGGAAACAAGTAGTATACAAACAACTTAAAGTGGAAGCAAGTGGAGGAAAAACTTCCAGAACTCTTTACTAATAGGTCCTTACAGAACAACTTCATCAAAGCCACACCCATTAGAAGAGACCCACATTTGTTTCTTGTGTTTTTCTCAGATGTTATCTAGTAATGCAAATATACTGTTGTGCAGACAACTTAAAAGAATGAAGAATATAATTTCTAAACTCAAAATGATTAGGCTGTCCCATAACCCATTAAATGGGACAACTTCTTACACAAGATATCCATTCCGTAACACATGTACAAACACATTGTCCCTCATACAGGACCTCATATGATTTATGTTGCCATAGTGTTCATCCCTGGAGTGCTGCTAAATCAAAGTATTCATTTATCATGTACACTATTCAGGGCTTGCAGATTTCTTTGGTTCGCCAAAATGAACTGTCCAAGATGAGGGGTTCATTATGGACAGTCATTGTTCAGCTATAAGTGACATATGATGAGAGAGTTCTGTGTATATTTTCAATGAAAGCTCAGCCACTTTTACTCTCATCAGGAGGTTTTAAAATTTCCTCAAAGAGAACTGGTATGGAATGAAAAATTAAATGACCTGTATTAGCAGCTTGCACCATACATTTGGTGTCATATGTCTTAGTAATTGGTTAATGAATTCACATTAATCATCACACTCTTGACAGCTCCATTGAAATTCCGTTCTCCTCAGATGGATGGTTTAATTTATTGTTTGGGCTGAAATACAACTTTAATTCTGTTACACTGCAGAACTAAAGTAAGCTAGTATAATTCCAAAAAGTAAAACATTCAAAGGCTGATTTGAACCCTTTTTGGGGTGGGCTAAAATTGGAAGTTCAACACATCCGACCATATTCCAGAGCAGTTTGAACCCACCATTCTTGCACAATTGTGTTTTGATTGCTGACAGGATCAGCTTTTGTCTTCCTGCACATGACTCTCTGCAAATAGGGGAGGGGGTGGTGCAAGGATAATGTCGCTGGACTAATGATTCAGACCCCACATGAACTGGGGACATGGGTTAGAATCCCAATAGAGTAGGCGGTAAAATTTGAATTCAATTAAACATCTGTTTTTTTCTTAAAGTACAGGAAAGGTTATCCAGTGGGGTATGGGCTTCACTGCTGAGTCAGCATTTATTGCCCATTCCTATTTGCCCTTGAGGGGGTGGTAGTGAGTTGCCTTCTTGAACCATTGCAGTTCATGTGCCTTGAGGAGACCCTGAATGCTGTTAGGAAGAGTTTCAGAATTTTAACCTAACACCACTGATGGAACAGTGTTATATTCTCAAGCCAGGATGGTGAGTGACTTGGAGGAGAACGAGCAGGTGGCAGTGTTCCCATTGTATCTGCTGGCCTTGTCCTTCTAAATGGAAGTGGTTGTGGATTTGGAAGCTAAGGAGTCCATGGTACATTGCTACTGACCGGTGAAGAGAATGAATTGTGTGTGTGTGGTCCCAATCAAGCAATCTGCTGGACCTTGGATGGTAGCAAATTTCAAAATGTTGTTGGAGCTGCATTCATCCAGGCAAGTGGTGAATATTCCATCACACTGCAGACTTTTGATATGTAGAAGCTGGACAGGCTTTGGGGGGGGCGGGGGGGGGGGGGGGGGGGGGGGGGGGGGGGGGGTCAGGAGGGGAGTTATTACTGCAGATTTCCCAGCCTCCTCTTGTATTTATATGGCTAGTCCAGTTCAATCTCTCATCAATGGTAACTCCATGACATTGCTGAATAATTCATTTTCAATGGTAAAGCTATTGAATATCTCGGGGCAAGAGATAGGTTCTCTCCTGTTGAAAATGGTCATTGTCTGGTACACGTGTGGTGGGAACTATACTTTCCACTTGTCTGGATGGTGTTCACAGCTTACTACTTTGGATATGGACTGCTTCAATGATGACCACGTAACCAGTACTAACTGATGCTGAAAACCCATCTGATTCACTAATGTCCTTAAGGGAAGGAAACTTACCATACTTACCCAGTCTGGCCTATAGGTGACTCCAGATTACTAGCAACATGGTCAACTGCTATTGCCCATCTGTAATTGCCCACAGAGCAGTTAAATGCTGGCCTAGCCAATAACACATATCCCAAGATGAGAAAAGTATTAAAAGCTTCTTAAACTACAATTCCTGTTGAGGGAACTTGTGCCTGGTGGAGGTGGTGATAGGGGAGGTCCTGAATGAATACTTTTGCTTATTCACTATTGAGAGGGACCTTGTCATTTGTGAGGACAGCGTGAAACAGGCTGATATGCTGAAAACAGGTTGATGTTAAGAAGGAGAATGTGCTGAAAATTTTGAATAAAACATAAGGATGGATAAGTCCTCTGGGCCAGATGGGATATACCCAAATTTACTACAGGAAGTGAGGGAAGAGATTGTTGTGCCTTTGGTGATGATTTTTGCATCCTCACTGTCCACTGGAGTAGTGCCAGATGATTGGAGGGTGGCAAATGTTATTCCCTTATTTGAGAGAGAATGGGGATGATCCTAGGAATTATAGACCAGTCAGTCTTACATCTGTGGTGGGCAAATTTTGGATAGGTTTGATAGAGAGAGGATTTATGATCACGTGGAAAACAATAGTTTGATTAGAGATCGTCAGAATGAGTTTGAGAGGAGCAGGTCATGCCTTACTGAATTATTTGAGGATGTGACAAAACACATTGGTGAAGATAGAGCAGTGGATGGGTGTACATGGAGTTTAGCAAGATATTTAATAAGATTCCCCATTTTAGGCTCATTCAGAAAGGCATGGCATACAGGGAAACCTGGCTGCCTGGATACAGAATTGGCTGGCCCATAGAAGACAGAGTGCGGTAGTAGATGGAAAGTATTCAGCCTGGAGCTCAGGCGACCAGTGGTGTTCTGCAAGGATCTGTTCTGATCTGCTCTTTGATGTTTTATCAGTGACTTGGATGAGGAAGTGGAAGGATGGATTAGTAAGATTTCTGATGGCATGAAGGCTGGAGGAGTTGTGGACAGTGGGGAGGGCCGTTGTAGCTTGCAACGAGACATTGACAGGATGCAGAACTGGGCTGCTATGTGGCAGATGGAGTTCAACCTGGAAAAGTGCGCAGAGATTCACTTTAGAAGATTGAATTTGAATGCAGAATGCAGGGTTAAAAGCAGAATTCTTGGCAGTATGGAGGAACAGAGGGATCTTGGTGTCCATGGCCCTAAATCCCTCAAAGTTGCCACCCAAGCTGATTGGGCTGTTAAGGCAGCATTGGCTTTCATTGGCAGGGGGATTGAGTTTAAGAGCTGAGGTTATGCTGCAGCTCTGTAAAGCCCTGGTTACACCACACTTGGAATATTGCTTTCAGTTCTATAGGAAGGATGTGAAAGCTTTAGAGAGGGTACAGAGGAGATTTACCAGGATGCTGCCTAGACTGGAGGGCGAGAAAGCCTTTAAGAAAGGCTTCATAAAGAGGCCTTTCTTTATGAAGAAAGGCCAAGGAAGCTAGGGATTTTTTTCATTGGAGCAAAGAAGGATGAGAAGTGACTTGATAGAGGTGTACAAGATGATGAAAGGCATAGATAGAGTGGATAGACAGAGACTTTTTCCCAGAGCAGAAATGTCGATCATGAGGGGTATATTTTTAAGGTGATTGGAGGAAGGTTTAGGAGAGATGTCAGAGGAAGGTTCTTTACACAGAGAGTGGTGGGTGAGTGGAATGCACTGCCAGCAGTGGTAGTAGAGTCAGGGACATTAGGGACATTTAAGCAATTCTTGGAATAGGCACCTGGAAGAAAGTACACTTAAGGGTATATAGGCTAGTTTGATCTTAGAGTAGGATAAAAGGTTGGCACAACATCAAGGGCTGAAGGGCCTATACTGTGCTGTACTGTCCTATGTTCAAAAGTTGCTGTCGCAGTCCTGCTACATTGGATTTTGACTGAGCAAGAAGGGTTGGAAGATATATTTAATTCAGGTTAGCATGTTTATGTGTCCCCGTGCACCAGCTCCCCTTGGTTGTCTAGTTGCTGGATGTCACAGATGCTACAGGGCATCTTGTAGATTGGATGCACACCTTCATGCATGGTTCCCAACTGTACATACAAAGCCAGCTCCTGTTTCTCAGTCTTTTAGTCATTTTTGCTGGTGTCCAGCGTGGATAAATGTTGACAAAGCCCAGGAGTGAAAATTACCCTGATTTTACAAGAGTGCCAAAGGAGTTACCTCTTGCCAGCTCCAGCCATAGCCCTTACATTCACACATAAATCTCAGTTAACATCAACGCTTTCTTGTTCGCTCATTCCATCAAATTCACAGCACAGTGTGCACCAGTACTGATACTGCGTTAGTCTCCACATATCCACTTTATCAAAGTACATCAGCAAGAAGCTGCTATTCCATTAAGATAAAACTAAGAACTGTGGATGCTGGAAACCTGAAACAAAACCAGAGATTGCTAGAGAAATTCAGCAGCTCTGGCAGTATCAGTGGGAAGAAAGCAGAATTCATGTTTTGAGTCCGGTGACTCTTCATCAGAACTTCTCCACTTCCATTTCCCTGTTATGCAGCAGGTAGGGCCTCCTGGCTCAGAGATAGGGACACTACCAGCCACAAGAGTCCCTCCACTTAGCCACGCAGTTATTTTAGATCAACCTGTTCAAACATAACTCACTTCGGAGCAGGTGGGACTTAGACCCAGACATTCTGGCTCAGAGGTAGGGACAATACCATTGTGCCACAAGTGCTCCCTCCACTTCCCATGTATGCTTAGTAAACAGGCAGTTGCATGGCTAATGAATACTCACTACTCTTCAAACTCCCTCCGCTGACCATTTAATGTTCTTGCCCAGCCACTGCAGTCGATGTTATTCTGCTCCTTCAACTCCTATTCGCAGACGTTGTACCTACTCTCGTTGTTCCAAGTTCCTCCGACTAGCACTGACCACATAACAGCATCATTAGTCAATCCCCATTAAAGTTGACAAATTGCTCGCTGCTTCCCACTCTTTTCTGGTCTTTTCCATTTACAAGTATAAAATTTGCATTTCTGCTACCACCACAACCCATCCAGCAATTCCATCCTCATACATTAGTGAGCTCACCAAACCTATTGTTAACTAGTCCTCGGTGACTCATTATAGTCATAGAGCTATACAGCATGGAAACAGACCCTTCAGTCTGACAGATTCATGCTGGTATCCTAAATTAATCTAATCCTATCTGCCAGCATTTGGTCTATATCCATCTAAACCCTTCCTATTCATGTGCCCACCCAGATGCCTTTTAAATGTTGCAATTCTCCAATTCATTACAGTTCCAGACAGATTATCCCAAATTTTCAAATCCTGAGTGAGGGGGCATGAACTGGCTTCCCTGCTTTATTCATCTAACACCTTTCTTCATTCATCTAATTTCTGTTGGTTGTAACAAGAATAATTCAAAAACGGACACCTCCCTTTATAGGCATCCATAGAGATGTACAGCACAGAAACAGACCCTTCGGTCCAACTCGTCCATGCTGACCAGATATCTTTTAGATTACTTTAGATTACATTTTTTAGATTACATTAGTGTGGAAACCTAACCTAATCTAGACCCATTTGCCACCACTTGACCCATACCCCTCTAAACCCTTCCTACTCATATACTCATTCAGATGCCTTTCAAATAATGCAATTGTACTAGCCTCCACCACATCCTCCAGCTCATTCCATACACATCAAGTAATTTTATATTTTAAAAGGGAGTTAATTTAACCAGACTAAGTTATGGAGAGGGTGAATATAGGAAAATGGACACAACCACACAACTTAGGAACAAGTAGTTAAAAACACAATCAGTGTAAGTCTTTGTAACGACTCTGCATGGTTGCACCTGGCACACGAGAAGCTATCGATTAACAGTTGAGCAGTTAATTTCAAGATTCTTGGTTTTTCATGTAGATTGAAATTCTTTTGTTCCAGTTCCTTCTCTCAGTGGATAGCTCACAGCATAGTGATCGAGTGCTTGCCATTTCTTTAACGTGGAAATGTTTAATCGCTGTTCTCAAAGTGTGACCTACACAGTGCAATGGCCCATATGCTAGCAGGCCACTAACACACACAGACCATAAGTTTTTTAGATTAGATTAGATTAGATTAGATTAGATTAGATTAGATTACTTACAGTGTGGAAACAGGCCCTTCGGCCCAACAAGTCCACACCGACCCGCCGAAGCGTAACCCACCCATACCCCTACATTTACCCCTTTACCTAACACTACGGGCAATTTAGCATGGCCAATTCACCTGACTTGCACATCTTTGGACTGTGGGAGGAAACCGGAGCCCCCGGAGGAAACCCACGCAGACACGGGGAGAACGTGCAAACTCCACACAGTCAGTCGCCTGAGTCGGGAATTGAACCCGGGTCTCTGGCGCTGTGAGGCAGCAGTGCTAACCACTGTGCCACCGTGCCGCCCACTGCCACCGTGCCACACGGTGGAACAAGTTGGAATCAAATATTCAGTATGACCATAAGTAATGTAGGGTTTAAGATCCATCATTATGACATCTAAATCTAATTTTTAAAAAAAATTTACTCATTGCCTCATTTTTGAGGGGTCAGTAAATGTTTAGAAATTTCAGTTGATCATTAGCTGCTGAAAAGATTACTTTTATATTAAAAAAAAGTTACATTAAGAGAATTGAATGAGCAAGGTTGAAATATTTCAATCTGCAATGCCATGTAACACAACAGATGAAGAACTGAGCTTCCACACAAGTATCCAAGACATCCTAGGTCTAACAGAGCCCAGAAGAAGGGCTCATGCCCGAAATGTCGATTCTCCTGCTCCTTGGATGCTGCCTGACCTACTGTGCTTTTCCAGCAACACACTTTCAGCTCTGATCTCCAGCCCTCACTTTATCCTAGGTCTAACAACCAGCTCCTGGATAAGTATTCTTGCTCCAAGCACAACAGAGGGATTGGTAGGCAGGTAGATTACTTTGGACATGTCTGTGAACTACTTTCCATTCAAGAGGCTAACTGATAAACGTCCTACATTTTTTAAAAATTGTGCAAACATCTTTCTCAAGCTCAGAAAGTGAGTTACTGGTGGCATTATCCAGTCAACGTAAACAATTATATTTCCTCTCCAAGTTTAGTCATACCTCATCGGGTCTCTTTCACTCAAAACACACTCTAGAATCATTGCACTTCCTTGTACCACAATGAGTTGACAGTACAGGTAGTTGGCAGGTAGCCAAAGAACGTTGACAAAGAATTTTTATGGACTTCAGAATAAACACAACTTTCTACTTCCTGATGCCTATTTACTCAACCATAACTCTTCACCTCAGATCCAGGCTGCTGCCAAATCTATTTCTATCAAGGAGGTGGTAAAGGAATTGGAAGGATATGTTGAAACAATTCAGGGTAGAGAAATGAAAGCAGTATAGTATGAACATCAGACTAGACCAGTTGGACCAAATGCCTTCTGCTGTAAAATTCTATGGAATTTTCAGCTACAGTCCCCAGGGCATGCTGTTGAAAAGCACAGAAGATTAAAGTGATGGAAGAGGTGATTGAATAGCAGAACAGCATCAATATGTTGAAGGGTCTACTCTGTCTCCAGTGTTCCAATGCAGTACTTAGGTGTAGCTAGACTGCCAGTGGTGCCATTCCAAAATGAGATGCTAAACTGAAGCACCGCCCTCTCTTTCTGCAAAGATTTTTCAGAACCTTTCCAACAATGGAAAAAAAGGTTTTTCCAGTGTGCTGGGCTCAACTACAAGAACAGATTGGTCATTTGTCTCATTGCTGTTTGTGGGAACTTGCTGTGTACAAGTTGTCTGTTCTGTTTCCCCCATTACAATAGTGAGAACCTTCCAACAAGCACCCCACGAGCTTAGAGATACTTTGGGACATCTGAAATCCAGAATGGCAAAGTTTGGTGCCTTCTTTCCATTTAACGTGGCCTCAAAAGGAAGAAACTTGGAGATTAATATTATTCTATTCTCTGAATACAGGGTAAAGCCTTTCTTCCCCTTCCTCCCAAAGTATGGTTCCATATCTAGAGCTGGATGCCAGTTCCTTTAAGTAGATAGAGGCAGAAATTCTCATCTTTATACATGGTATATAAACACACCCAAATTGAACAATAAATATTGTCACAAGAACAAAGAATTATGGATGTGGAAAATCTAAAATGAAAACAAAGTGCTGGAGAAATGCAGCAGGTCAGACAGCATCTGTAGAGAGACAAGGGGAGTTAACGCGGCAAAGGGCCGGGGTCAATAACTATTGTAAATTGCTTTCTGGAATCTGTTGAGAATCTGGACCACATTCTTTTGTCACTTTCCCACAATGGAAAATAAGATAGAACAAGAAAATCTTAGTTTAGCACATTTAAAGTAGTGAAAGGCTACTATTTAATGCATATACATGCAAACTATCCCACTTGGTCCAATCCACATGTGATTGAAATAAAACAGAGGCAGAAAGATACAGAACAGTGATACAATAAATCAAAATCATGAGATGTAAAAAGTTTTGGATACAGATGCAGGTAGACGATCATGTGGATTCTCAATTAGTCCTACATATAAAAGTAGGGACGAAGACAGGAAGTGAGTCTAAAGTGAATCTTTTCATCTGGTTAAAAGGCAGATGCTGAGAAGGTTCACACTGCAAAAAAACAACATGGTAATGGCTAAGGAAACTAGCTCACAGATTCTCACTTTCCCAATATACTGTTTCAATATATTGACAAAAATCATCATGTGAACCACCTACTATCAATTCACACATATTACATACCTCAAAGTAAAGGGTCTATTAGAGAAACAATTTTGCCATTAGTTTCCACGGTTCAGCATTTGATGATTTCCCCATACACACACAGCTGTGGATTTCAAATGGAAGCCTTGTTCTTTACAATTTAGCTTTAGCCATTTTCAACATTACTTGAAAAGAGAAAAAAAACAACTCTCTTGATCACAATGATGGATTAGCTAATCAAATGTGCAAATCAGGATGAATTACCTAAACGTTCAGAAAAATGGAACCAAATTCCTTCAGAAGAAACACCACCCATCCAATACATTCCAGAACGTGTTTAAATTCCACAGACTAAACAAATTTCCAGCAGCACATCAAATAATCCAACATCTACAAACACTCCACTGTCCACCACGGTCAAATAATGAATTCATACAAACAAGCGATGTTGGTAACTAATCCAAACTTCATGCAATTCAGAAAAATTTATTTGACTATAAACGTCTACATCCATATTTATAATAAAAATGGTGTTAAATGAGAGTGCCAAATACAAATTAGACATGTCAAGACACTTATTTTTGCCCACAGCCCTACATGTTTCACAACTTGTTATTTTTTTTAGAAGCAACCTACATAAGATTCATTAAAGGATGGTCTCGAGAGCAAGAGAGTTCTGGGGACCAAAAGGAATTAGAGGGTACGGAAATAAGGCAGGGAAGTGAAGCAGAAGTAGACAACTAACACCACAATGGGGCTGGATGCATATTTATGTTCTCACGTACCTGTGCCCACTCCTCTCCATTTGTTTTTAGAAATATTACTGGGATTCAAGCAAACTAATAAAGCCACATTTATTGTCAAACTCTTATTGCCTTCAAGGTGGTGATGATGAGCTACCATCTTGAATGGCTGCACCTCAATGTGATGTGTATACATCCACAGAATTGTTAGAGGGGAAGTTCCAAGACTTTGACCCAGCAACTGTAAAGAATCAGCCATACAGTTTCATCTTGCAGGTCTTGGTATGTCCACCAGTCTGCTGTCTTTGTTCTGAGAGACTACAGTTTAGAAGATGCTGTTGAAGAAGCCTGGGCATAAATCATTTAAAATAACAGCTTTGGCTCAACGATAGCACCATTCACTGCCTTGGGAGATGCAAGTTGAAGCCCCACCTAATCCTGGCTGAGACTACAGCGAAGTACTGAAATTGTCCCACATGTTGAAGGTGTCATCTTCACAATGAACACAAAACCGAGTGGAAAATAACCATTTCATCACACATTTTAAAACCTGAAGAAATTCACCTAATGCCCTAGCAAATTATTGTCCCTCATTGAAACAGCAATGGAAATTAACCATATGTACATTATTAATCATAGGCACAGTCAGCCTCTGGGCCTCAATATTAAATTCCATCATTTTCAAAAACTGAATTTTGGGTGTTGTCCCAGTTTTATTATATGGTGTCCCTGTCCCATCCATTTCCACCCATCCCCCAACAGTCTTGTTTGTTTCTTATTTTCTTTGCCTCCAATACAGAGCTCTCATTCTCTCCCTTTCACATCTTAAATTACGCCCATTATAGAATCTCTCTCTCTCTCTCTCTCTCTCTCTCTTGTTCACCATTTGTCTTTGCACTGGGTCACTACTTCATCTGTTCAATTCACCCCCCCCCGCCCCCACCTCCTCCAAACCTATCAAAGAGTATTTTAGAAACCTATCTCTCAACATCTTTTAGTTCTGAAGAAGAATGATACCAGACTCGAGGCTTTGACTCTGTCGATTAACAGAAATTAACTGGCCGTTTATGGGCGCTAGCTGTGCATTTGTGTTTTCCAACAGAATGTCACATTCGTAAACACATGTAATATTCAAAACTTTTAAAGTATGAACTCAACTCCATTCCAGAATTTCTTGTACAGACTTTTATTTTTCAAATAAATGATGATGGGCTGCAAAAAAGCTGAGCCACCCCACCATTAGTTCGTATATCCCAAAATAGCCACACGGTCTTCAAAGACAAAGCAACACTTTACAGATCAGTGGTGTCACTACCTATCTCCTGTAGCCATTCACAAAAAGTACTTCCAAACTGGAAAGGGTCATTCTGAAACAAAGATGACATCTCAAACTCCCAGGGCTAAATGTTTGGAAACAATAATCAGGCTGGAGTTAATCCATTTAAGGTCAGCACCATGTTTGGGGCTGCTAGAAACCAGATGGTAAGGTGGTCGCGATGGTCTCAATTTTAATATTGCCCCCAAAAGGTAGTGACAGTGACCTGTCTTCTTGAATAGCTGCAGCTCACATGATGTATGTACATCCACAATGCTCTTGGGAAGATTTTGAAAATCAGGTATGGGCTCAATGGGGTAGGTAGGGAGCATCTGTTTCCACTAAAAACAGATGATGAGCAGGCTTTGCTTCCGGAGCCATGACTCACCTTTTCTCAGCCTAGTATAAATACCTCCCTATTTCTCCCTTTTTTTTTTAGCTTTGACAAAGGGTCAGTTAGACTCGAAATGTCAGCTCTTTTCTCTCCTTACAGATGCTGTCAGACCTGCTGAGATTTTCCAGCATTTTCTCTTTTGGTGTCAGATTCCAGCATCCACAGTAATTTGCTTCTATCCAGTAAACATAAAGTGATCTGTAAAGAAGCAAGGAAAAAGTCTTTTTTAAAATAAAATTGCTCGGATATGGAATGGATAGCCTGGAAATGTGCTGAAGTCAGGTTCAATTGATTGGGGGCTTTGGATGATTACTTGGATAAAAATAATGATCAAGACTAAAGGGAAAAAGCAGGAGATTAGTGCTGGATAATGATGTTTACTTAACGAGTCAGTGCAGACACACTGGGCCGAATGGCCTTTTTACGTGCAATAACAATCCTGTGATTGTAATATTAAGAGCTGCCTGTCCATGACAGAATTAAAAACAAGAGCTGCAGCCCAGCCACAACAGGAAAGGGGAAAAATACCCATGCGACAAAAGTAGGAGACTGCAAAAGCATACAGTCTCTAAACCTGGTCCTTTCCAAATCCACAGAGACAGCACAGTATTTCCTGGTCACAAGACTCCAAGTAATTCAATTTGTAATTTGCAGAGAGTCTGACTCTTAGAAAACTCAGTGATGGACCTTGGTATACGAACCGGGCTTTTGAGTTCACACCTTGATATTTGAACTTTCAAAAACGTTTTCTTCAATAAGGCCTACACCATGCTCTTCACCTGCATTTTGAGTGAGTGGGAGGAAGGAGGAAGGGAGGTAGCATTAGATTTTTAAGGTAATTGCTTGAATAAATATTCCTTTTTATTTAAATTCACAAAAGATTTGTTGCTAGTTATCATTATCCACTCACACAGGGGTTACGAAACCCCTTTTTAAAGCCACACTTATAGATTATAAAGGAAGGGAACATGAATAGGGGTCTCAGTTCTCTCTTTCTCTCTTATTTCTGTCTGTAACAAAAATACTTCACGTGGAATGTATATATGAAGTCCCCCAGGGGACATACTGAATCTTTGAAAGGTCTATGTTGTTGCAAACCTGTCCAGCCCACTCCAGTCATTGCAATCTCAATTGTATCGGAGGTAAACCCACAACATGACTTGTGCAAAAATACATAGAGGTCTTTCACCTGACTTTGTAAAACAACATTGATTTATCCTGCTAAATCTAATCTTCCTACCCTTCTATATAAGCATGTAGTGCATTCCTTATGATGTCTGAATACTTACAATTTTGGTTTAAAATAGGTCTTTATATTGCTGTTTGCTGCACCAGCCACTGCAAAGTTACTGCTCCCTGTATCGACCAGTATATTCATCTGCAGATAAAGGAGACACAGCAAACATTACAAAGCAATGCATTCATTGGAAGAGAGAGGAGAGGGAAAGCAAGTACTGGGACTTACACTATTAAAGTGTTTGTGCTTTCTGGAAAGAAGGCCAAACATTTGAGAGAAAGAAACATATTGGTGAGGGGAAAAGGGAAAGGGTTTCATCTCCTAATCCAACAGCAGCAGGAAGGCAGTAAATTCTTTAAACACTGGGGTAGTGGCACCCAATTCTGTTCCCTCTATGAACAGGCTGTTACTGAAATAAAAATTAAATTCTGTGGATGCTAGAAATCTGAAACAAGCACAGTGAATATCGTAGAAACTCAACAGGTCTAGCAACATCAGTGGAGACAAAATAGGAAGGGCTGAGGGGGATATGGGCCAAATACTGGCAAGTGGAACTAGGTGAATGTAGAATATCTGATTGGCATGGATGAGTTAACCAAAGGGTCTGTTTCCTGTATATCTCTGTGACTAAGTCCAGTATGACTTTTGTTCTGAAGAGTCATCATACTGGACTTAAAATGTTAACTGTTTCTCTCGCCACAGATATTGTTAGATCAATGTTTGGCCCTACTCACTATAACTTAACCAGGATGCAAACATATGAACATGGAGGAATAGATAATTCAGTCCCTCGAATCTGCTCTGCCATTCAATAATCCAATCTGATTGTAATCTCATTTCCACATTCCCATCCACCCCAGAAAACCTTTCAGCCCCTTGCTTAGCAAGACTCTCCAGTCATTCCTTCAAATCATGAGGCTTCTGTTTCCAGCAAACGATGACATTTGCAGAGTCTATTAAAACTACAGGTTAAAAAGAGAGTAAAAATCATAGAAATGCGAGTTTTGGATGTTGGAATTTTATTGCTACTTACTTTTTGGTGCGGATAGGGGAACTCACAAATCACGTGCGGACACAGTGGATTTAGTGTATCGGCATCTGCCTTAAAAAAAATCTAGCTTTTTAAATTTTTCCTCAAGCCAAACCCCCATTCTCGATGTTAGTTTGGTAAACCTTCACTGAACTGCCTTCAACACATTTACATTCTTCCTTAAAAAAAGGATGAACAGTACTGAGTATAGTACCGCAGATGTGTTTTTACAAGTTCCCTGTATATAAGTATAACCATATTACTTTGGTATTCAATTCCCCTCATGATAACAACAACATTCTAAACGTTTTCCCAATTACTTGTTTTATTTGCATATGAACCTTTTATGATTCAAGCACTAATCCACACGATTTCTCTGCATCATGTCATTTAGATAGCCTGTATGTTTTTATTTGGGATAAAATGAACAATTTCACATATTCCCACGTTATACTCCATTGCCATATCTTTGCTCACTCACTAACACATTTATATCCTTCTGCAGGATTCATATGTCTGCTTCATAATTTCCTTTCCAATCTAACTTTGTGTCAATCCTTCATGCAAATAATTTATGGAAAGTGTAAGTAGTGGAGGTCCCAGCACCAAACCCAGCACACCATTTCTAAGATCCTGCCAATGCAGAAATGACCTACGCGTGCCCCTTGACTGGCTAACAGAAAGTAGACAATCAACTGTCCATGCAAATGTGCTACTGTCTACACCAAGAAATTTTACTTTTCACAAAAACCTTTGATATGGCACCTTATTTGCAAATCTAAGTATAGTACATTCACGGATTTCCCTTTATCCACAGTGTGTTACCTCAAGAAAACCTTAATAGATTGATCAACATAATTTCCCTTCCACAAAACGATGTTGACTCTGACAGAGTCTGCAATAATTTTAATAGCAGCTTTGCACATTTTGTCCATGAGACATGTGCAGCTAACTAACCTATAGTTTCCTGCTTTCTGTTCCTCCCCTTTTTGAATAAGAGTTAGATCCGCTATCTTGCAATCTAATAGGACCATCTTCAAATCCAGAGTGTTTCGGAAAATTAAAACTAATGCATCAACTATCTTCCTAGCTTCATCTTTCAAACTTTTAAGATGAAGTTCATCAGTAACCCAGGCATTTGTCAGTTTGCAGCTCCAATGACGTACTCAGTACGACTTCGCTGGCAATTGTGATTTTCCTGAATTCCTTCTCATCTTCAATTTCCTGATTTAGCATCCTTCTGTGGTGTTGATTTATTCGCTGTAGCAAAAATTAATGTAAAACACTGTTCAATTATTCTGCAGCCCCCTTTTATCCATTATTTCTCTAGAAACTTGCCACGGCAGCAACACTCAGTTTGTTATCTTCTTTCAAAAAATATTTATAGAATCCTTTATTACGTATTAAATTGTTGTAGCTTTTACTAATTCTTTGCTTTCTTTTATATTCTGTTCAATCTTTTGATCTGCCACCTGTCTTGCACATTGATGTATTTTTCTTTTATGTTGATACTACCTTTAGCATTTCTAGTTAATAACAGATGGTGGTCCATCCCTTGGAATTTTACTTACTCTTTGGGAATGTGTCTATTCTCTATGTTTGAACTATCCTCTTAAATGTCTACTGCCACACCTATCTTGCTTCGCCTGACAAAGGAGCAGCACTCCGAGCGCTTGTGATCTTAAATAAAACTGTTGGACTATAGCCTGGTGTTGTGCCATTTTATACCAATCTTGAGCTAATCTTTAACTAAATTTGCCAAATCACTTTGACTCAGCTCTGATTTCATACCTTTATAATTAGCATTATTTACATTTTAAAAATCTCAGACCCATTCTTCTCTCCCTTAAGCTGAATGTAAAATTTCAGTCAGATGACGATTGCTGCTGTAGACCAGACTAAACCCACTCAAAATACATAGAGAGTCTAGACCCTTACTTTCTCTTATTTTGAGAGGTAAATGTAAGGCGTTCCGAATACAAATTGATTGGTCAAAATATTGACTTTAAGCAAAACACACTGTTTTTACAGCAAAATTAAAATACAGACAAAACAAAAAAAAAGGAATTGGCTTAACTGTTAACTACTAAAATGCTTAAAATAATATATATTAACTACTAGTAATTAACTGTTCTAGTACAGTAACATTTCATGAATTTGCCTTTGCCAAAGGCAAATTCAGTCAAATGGATTTCTCACATACAATTCTAGCAGCAGGAAGAGAATCCCAGCTTTTAGCGTGAGAGAGGAATAAGTGCTTCCACATCTAGCTCCAAGACCCTAGCAACTACAACAAGCTAAATCTAAAAATCCTTGTTCCGTGAGAGCTTGACCCTACCCATTCAGGCTGATTCTATTGCTCTTTCAGCTTTGAGCAAACTCCTCCGTATCTCTGCTGCAACCTGTATCCATCAATAAAAAACAAGGACAAAATACATCTCTTATAGCCACAGCATTGTCACACTGCTATTTGAGGAGTGACTTAGATTTCAGATTTAGATTTTATTGTCATGTGTACTCAAGTACAGGAGTACAGTGAAAAGTGTACAATTTCATCATATATGGCGCCATCTTAGGTATCAAAGTACCTAGATACCATAATGGCTCAGGTACAATGTAGTAAGAAAAACAAAGTTACAGTCATAGAGCCGTACAGCATGGAAACGGATCCTTCAGTCCAACTTGTCCATGCCAACAGATATCCTAAATAAATCTAATTCCATGTGCCAGCATTTGGTCCAGATCCTTCCTATTCACATATCCATCCAGATGCCTTTTAAATGATGTAATTGTCCCAGCCTCCACTACCTCATCTAGCAGCTCATTCCATACATGCACTCTGCTTGTAAAAAAGTTACCCCTTCGGTCCCTTTTAAATCTTTCCCCTCCTCACTTTAAACCTATGCCCTCTAGTTTTGGACTCCCCACTCTGGGAAAAAGACCTTGGCTATTCACCTTATTCATGCCCCTCGTGATTTTATAAACTTTTATAAGGTCACCACACAGCCTCTGTCTCTCCAGTGAAAATGTTAAGCATTATTTCATAGAATAGTAGAAAACCAAATAAATAAGTTATAGTTTACATTAAAATATTTCATAGTTTAAACTAGGAAAATAAAGGAGAAGGAAAATGTTCACCAGTCTTCAATGAGTCCTCCACTTGTTTGACTCTCTGGGAAACCTCAGCTGCCTGTTCTTAAAGCAGCTGCTGCAGATACTGTAACTGCTGCTGAAACCGCTGCCTATCCATTCTCCGCCGGTACCTCAGGAGCATGCCCAGGTAGGATCCACTTACATGCCGAGCTGAGACATCACCATTAGCCGCCAAGAGACCGACCAACAAACTGCTGAGAGACTAGGCCCGGGACCTGCCGTGAGCCACAGAGACCAGGCCTGGGACTCAGCTCAGGCCACCAGAAGACAGGGCCCGGACCGACCAAGAGAGCGGAGGGAGGGATAAAAACAGAAAGAAACAGAAGGAGAGGAAGAGCTCCAGTTGGAGCATCCGACTCTATCATCATCTTGGATCTTCACTGTAAAATAATTAATTAATTCTATGGCATTGCACAATATTTGGTCCAGTATAAACTACTCTCTGGTCAGCTCCTGAACATGGTGACGTAAAGAAACTATCCCAAAAATATTGTGTGAAGTCCTTATCTAGGCTACCTCTGCTCATCTCATTTTGCCCGTCTATATGTTGAGTAAAATCTCCCGTAAATATTATGGTGTCTTTCGAACTATCCATCACTATTTACTCCATTGATGTTCCACCTATCATTTGATTCGTTAGGAGGCCTGTGCGCCACTTGATAAAAGAAGTGTTTGTACATTTCTCATCTCTAACCAAACTATTTTGACAATCTAGCTTCCTGAATGAAGGTCACCCCTCTCTGGTATGCTCTTTCTTTATTCATTGCTGTGATGTGGGTGTTGCAGACTGGCCAAGCATTTATTGCCCATCCCAAATCTCATTGATCTGAGCAGCACGCGAAGGAAATTCAGAGAGCCATTAGGAGCAAACCACATTGTTAGGGGTCTGGAGTCACATGTAGACCAGACTGGGTAAGGATTGCAGATTTCCTCCCTAAAAAGGAAATTAGTGGATAATATTTTTTGTTTCTATTTAAAAAAAGACATGGTTACTCAATTTCAGAATTTTATTGGATTCATATTTCCCCATATGCCATGGTGGCATTTGAACTGATGATACCAGAATTTTAGCCTGGGTTTCTGGATTACTTGTCCAGTGACATTCCAAAATGCTGTTTTTCTCTGCTCACTTGAGTTGCTTCTTGTACCACAGTGCCATGGGCAGCAAGTTCATCCAGATAAGTGGAAAGGATTTCAAATGTTTTGAACAGTTGCAAAAGCCATGAATCCTGATGACTGGGTCCCTTAACCTGTCTCACTTGCTGTTCCTGCACACCGAGCAAATCAGATGACCATATGTTACTGAGGTGCAAATGCATCCTCATACAAAGAATCTAAATAGGCCTCCCCCTCCCAGATGTGTTGCAGTATCTGTAGTTAAGCTTTCAGCTCATAAACCCTGAGCCAAAGCTGCTCAAACTTTGAATACTTGCTGCAGATGTATTCACTTTGGACCATCAAGGAGCTCTCAAATGCTACAGCCTGTGACACATTATCCATTCTGTTATCCTTCATGTGCTCCAGTGGACCATTTAATTGTTTTATTCAATTATATATTGATTCATTGATGTATTTCATTAACTTATACCAGTTGCTATATAACGTTGAACCTTACATAAAGAATGAACTTTTGATTTCAGAAACACTCACCAAATAACGAGCTTCTTCTCCTGTAACAGAGCTGTAAGAACCAATTCTTGTAGGCTTAAAATGTTCGGGAAAAGTAACAGTATCTCTTTCCGGTCTTATCCTAACTCCCTTAGTAACTTTACTCGAGCACTCTACTTTTAGTTGTACATTACATCTAAGTTACACAAAGTTGGCTACTTTTATATGCTCAGTTTAAAAAAAAATCAAACGACACCAGGTTATAGTCCAGCAGGTTTAATTGGAAGCACACTAGCTTTCGGAGCGTCGCTCCTTCATCAGGTGGTTGTTATATGCATTGATATGCTCAAACACAAATGGCCTATCTGATCCACTCAAATGAGCAATCAATTCCAACTGCTTTCTGGTATTAAACCTATTTTTTTCATAACCTGTTCAGAGATGTCTCAGTGGTACTTGAACCTGGGTCCCACAGTCCGAGGGTAGGGACATAGCTTTGCGTCACAAGAGAGCCCTTCCAACTGCTTTCTTAATAAAGTTGAACTGCTCTACCCCTTAAAGCCTTGTTCAAGTCCTTACTGAAAGCTGAAAACTACAGAATTTAATACTATGACAATGAAACATCTGAAAACAAACCTTCAAGCTCAGCAAGCTAACTTACAGATTGTAGATTTCAATTAAATGTCAACCACAAACAAAATTAGATTCAGATAAAAACATTTTGCCTTGCCCATGAACTGAAAGCATTTATTCAGTCAGAGTAGATAAATCCCCAGGACCTGATCAGGCGTAACCTAAACCTCTGTGGGAAGCTAGTATAGTGATTGCTGGGCCGCTTGCTGTGATATTTGTATCATCAATAGTCACAGGTGAGGGGCCGGAAGACTGGAGATTGGCTAATGTGGTACACTGTTTAAGAAAGATTGTAAGGATAAACTAGGGAACTATAGACCAGTGAGTTTGACGTCGGTGGTGGGCAAGTTGTTGGAGGGATTCCTGAGGGACAGGATTTGCACGTATTTGGAAAGGCAAGTTCTGATGAGGGATAGTCAACATGGCTTTGTGCATGGGAAATCAGCCTCACAAACTTGATTGAGTTTTTTGGAGAAGTAACAAAGAGGATTGATGAGGGCAGAGTGGTGAACATGATTTAAATGGACTTCAATAAGGCATTCAACAAGGTTCCCCATGGAGACCGATTAGTAAGGTTAGATCTCATGGAATACAGGGAGAACTAGCCATTTGGATACAGAACTGGCTCAAAAGGTAGAAGACAGAGGGTGGTGGTGGAGGACTTTTTCAGACTGAAGACTTGTGACCAGTGAAGTGCCACAAGGATCGGTGCTGGGTCCACTACTTTTAATCATTTATATAAATAATTTGGATGTGAGCATAAGAGGTATAGTTAGTAAGTTTGTAGATGGCACTAAAATTGGAGGTGTAGTGGACAGCCAAGAAGATTACCTCAGATTACAATGGGATCTTGACCAGATGGGCCAAAGGGCTGAGGAGTGGCAGATGGAGCTTAATTTTTTAAATGCAAGGTGTTGCATTGTGGGAGAACAAATCTTAGCAGGACTTAAACACTTAATGATAAAGTCCTCGGGAGTGTTGCTGACCAAAGAGCCCTTGGAGTGCAAGTTCATAGCTCCTTGAAAGTAGAGTCACAGGTAGATAGGATAGTAAAGGCGGCGTTGATATGTTATCCTTTATTGGTCAGAGTGTTGAGTATAGGTGTTGGGAGGTCATGTTGAGGGTGTACAGCATGTTGGTTAGACCACTTTTGGAATATTGCATGCAATTCTGGTCTCCTTCCTATCAGAAGGATGTTGTGAAATTTGAAAGGGTTCAGAAAAGATTTACAAGCTTGCTGCCAAGGTTAGAGGATTTGAGCTATTGGGAGAGGTTGAACAGGCTGGGGCTATTTTCCCTGGAGCGTTGGAGGCCGAGAATTGACCTTTTAGAGGTTTATAAAATCATGAGGTGCATGGATAGGGTAAATAGACAAGGTCTTTTCCCTGGGATGGGGGAGTCCAGCACTAGAGGGCATAGGTTTAGGGTAAGCAGGGAAGATATATAAGAGGAGACCAAAGGGACAACTTTTTCACACAGAGGGTGGCGTGTCTATGGAATGAGCTGCTAAAGGATGTGGTGGAGGCTAGTACAATTGCAACATTTAAAAGGCATCTGGATGGGTACAGGAATAGTAAGCGTTTGGAGAGATATGGGCCAGGTGCTGGCAAGTGGGACTAGATTGGGTTGGGATATCTGGTTGGCATGGATGAGTTGGACTGAAGAGTCTGCTTCCGTGCTGTACATCTCTATGACTCTAGACCAGGATGACAGACAGTCAGCAACGAACTCACTCTCGACAAGCAGGTCATTAACTCTAACATCTAAAAGTAGTTCAAGCCCCTCATGTTTTAACCATTATACAGATTAAATTGCAACAGACTGGGTTTCCCATAGTTTGGGAGACTCAGCAACAGTACGGACACAAGAACTACCAGATATGGCTATTGGTGGACAGCAAGATGACTCTGCTGTACCTCAGAGCTTAAAAACGCGTTGCTAGAAAAGCGCAGCACGTCAGGCAGCATCAATGGAGAAGGAGAATCGACGTTTCGGGCATAAGCCCTTCTTCAGGAACTCCTTCTCCTTTGATGCTGCCTGACCTGCTGCGCTTTTCCAGCAACACATTTTTAAGCTCTGATCCCCAGCATCTGCAGTCCTCACTTTCTCCTCTGCTGTACTTCACACCACTCCCCAACCACAAATCGTCTCTTGCTCCCAAAGGCCAATCTCAGCAGAGATCCTAACCAGCTTTTCCTACCCCCAAGACCAGCCCTCACCAATTCATCACCAAAGAAGCTGGCAAGGTGAGCACTAGAGAAAGAGAGAGAGGAAATTGTTAAATGCCCAGTAGAGGAAGGAGACGACCTGGAATGAGATGTTGTGGGGTCAGAACACAATATTTTAGCAGAAATCAAATCCACAACTACTTAATGGTTGTTTTGAATTCTCATTTCCTCTCTTCCTTTGTTTGTTTTCAGTGACTGTTAAACTGACTGTTCAAAGCTCACTTCGTCATACCCATGTCAGCATTCATAGACTGATACAGCCCAAAAGGCCATTCAACTCAACATATAGTTTGTAAATTTCAGCACAGCAATGGCAGACGGTGTTTAATCCAGACAAACGTGAGATGGTTTTGTTTAACATATTCTTCTAATCAACCTATTCAGAGATGTTATTGCAGACGTCTACAGCAGGTGCGGCCTTGAACCCAGCTCTCTCCTGGTCCAGCCACAAGAGAGCTACAAATGTGAGATGATGCATTTTGGAAGATCAACTTCAGGTGCAAATTATACAATAAATGACAGAACCCTGAGCAGCATTGAAATACAGAGGGAAGTGGGCTACAGGTTCACAGACCCCCAAGTAGCAACACAGGTGGTCAAGATGGCAACAGCATGCTTGGCTTCATTGGCCTGGGCACTGAATATAAAAGTTGGCAAGTTATGTTACAACTCTACAAAACTTTAGTTAGGCCACATTTGGAACTTTGCTCTGGACACCATGCTACCAGACGGACGTGGATGCTTTGGAGAGGGCCAAGAAAGGGTTTATCGGGTCATTGGCTGGTCTGGAGGATTTTAGTTACAAGGAAAAGTTGGATAAACTCTGATTGTTTTCACTAGACATGCAGAGGCTTAGGGGCAACCTGATAGAGCTCTACAAAATTATGAGATACATAGACAGGGTGGATAGTCAGAGACTTTTCCCCAGGGTAGAAAGATCAATTACAAAGAGGACATAGGTTGAAGGTGAGAAGGGGAAAGTTTCAGGGAGAAATGCAGAGAAAGTTTTTCACACAGCGGGTGGTGGGTGCCTGGAGCACACTGCCATTTGAGGCAGTGGAAGCAAACACATTAGCAATGTTTAAGTCATGGCTTAATGGATACGTGAATGGGAGGCCAACAGAGGGATAGAAACCACGCATGGGTAATAAGTAGCGGGTCTAAATAAGGACTAGGAATCGAAACAGGCTTAGTGGACCGAAGGGCTTGTTCCTGTGCTGTATTAAATGGAATTGAATCAATTTTCTGGGCAGATGGAACATAGTGAGAATAAATATGAGGTTGTATACTTTTGTGGGAAGAACAGAGAAGCTGAATATTATTCAAGTGGAGAAAGACTGCAGAAAGCTAAAGAATAAGACATTTGGAAGCTGAGAAAAACAGAGGGATCTTGGGGTGCTTGTCCACAGATCCCTGAAGGACAGGTTAATTAGGTAGTTAAGGAGGTATATGTGAGACATGCCTTTATTAGATTTTAAAGAGTAGGGAGCTCATGCTGGAGCTGTATAGAAATTTGGTTAGGCCCCAGCTGGTGTAGTGTATATAGTTCTGGACACCGCACCACAGGAAGGATGAGGTTACACCGAAGGAAGAGCAAAAGATATTCAACAAGATATAGCCTGGGATAGAGCAATTCCATGATGGAGAGAAACTGGGGGAGCTGGGGTCTTTTTTTTTGTAACGGAGAAGGCTGACGGGGGGGTTCTAATAGAGGTCAAGAAGATTATGAGGGGCATGAACAGGTGGATAGAAAACAGCTGTGCCCTTTGATTCAAGGGTCAACAACAAGGGGGCATAAATTTCAAGTGGAAGGCAGGAGGTTTAGAGGAGATTGAGAAAAACCTTTGCACCCAGAGGGTGGCAGGGGTCTGGAATACACTCCCTGGCAGGGTAGGCAAGGTGGGAAACCTCACAACCTTTAAAATGTACCTGGATGAGCACTTGGAGTGTCATAACATGGGCTTAGTGTAATTAGTCGTATACAGAGGAACCTCAATTATCCGAAGGACGCGGGCGGGAAATATTTTGTTTAGTTAGTCGAATTCCGGATAATCGAATGCCGGATAACATTTTTTAGCCGAACATCGGGATCTTGTGACCTTGCTGGGTAATCCGATACCGGACAATAGAGGTTCCTCTGTGTTTTTAATATTACAGACCTCTTCTGTACCATGTGATTTAAGACTCTAACTGAAGGACTTGGGAGTCCATGTTCGTGAACTACAAAAAGCTAGCAGCCAGGTTCAGCAGGTAATAGGAAAGGCAAATAAAGTGCTGGCCTTTATTTCAAAGAGAATTCAGGATAGAAGTAGGGAGGTTTTGCTAAAACTATGCAACACACTAGTCAACTGGAATACTGGGAACAGTTTTGTGCCCCTTATCTAAGGGAAGAAACACTAGCATTAGAAGATTCCAGGTATGGAGGGACTGTCGTATGAGGAGAGGTTGAATAGGTTGGGTCTGTACTTGCTGGAATTTAGAAGCATGAAAGGTTATTGAAATATACTTATTGTAACATACAAGATTCTTAAAGGGACTTGACAGGGTAGATAGGTTGTTTCCTCTTGTGGAACTTCTAGGGTATAATCTTACAATAAGGGGCTGCACATTTAAGAAATGATGAGGAATTCCTTCTGAGATGGAAGTAAATCTGTGGAATTCTTTCCACAGAGGGCTGTTGAGGCTGCATCATTAAGTATATTCAAAACTGAAGTGGACAGATAACCAGAAAGAGAATCAAGAGGTATTGAAAAAGCCAAGACAGTGCAGTTGAGGCTTATCAGATCAGCCATGATCTCATTGAATGACGTAGCAGACTTGGGCTGAATGGCCTACCCTGCTTTTCCCTCATGACAGCGTACCTACTCAAGTTCCACATTTTGCAGACAAGGCTCAGACAGTAACATTCTCACTTTGGAGTTAGATTTGTATGTTTAAATCCTCTTCCAAAGTCCTCATTGTCGACTGAGATTCCCAATAGGAGTACTGTACTATCAAGTGCCATGCTTCAGAAAAACATTAAAGCAATGCCCCATCTGCCACGATCAGATGGGCATTAGAGCGCCCAAGGCACAATTCGAAATAGTCAGAGTTCTCCAGGGTGTTCTAGGCAATATATATCAATAACGTTACAACCAATTTTGTTGGTTATTATTACATTGCTCTTTGTGGGAACTTGTATGAAGTAATGCTGTGTTTTCTACATTAAAAATGGTGACTACCCTTTCCAAAATACATAATCAACTGTGAAGCACAGATATCCTGAGGTTGCAACTGGTGCAAATTAGATGTTGTTCTTTCGAAAGGAGGCAGGAAAATGGGAGTTTTGACAAAGGGTGGAGGAATGTGTCCTTTAGAAAAAGGATGCTGTGTACCACTGAGTTCTGTGCCAATGTACACAAATTAGCATCTCATCAGCTGGCCTTCAGAATGGTGGTAATTGGTCAATTAGTCCTGAAATATCACAATGTACAGAGGAGTTGAAGACCTACCCCTTACTTTTTCTTTTGTTTGCAAAACACAGCTATTCTTTTCACTTCTAGAATTACTTTCACCAGCAACTTCAGCTCAATGGCACGCAAAAAATAATTCCGTCAGTAGGAGGCAAAACAAGAGATGGGTCTGTGAAGCACATTGTTAAAATCCCAGTCACATGGGGAGAAAACACCCACAGCCAACACTATGGTCACATGGAACCATGTGAAGTACGATTAATTGAAACAGACTTTATTTAGCAAACAAGGAGCCCTGAAGTTTTGATTTCACAGACATGGTAGATGGAGTTGCAGGCTGGAAATTTTATAAAATAATTCAGGCATGCATCAAGGGATTCAGATGACTTGAAACACAGATCATATTACTGCATTGTAACAGAGTTCCTGCCTCATTGCTGACAAGTGAATCAGAGATTATGCTGTTAATGGTTAGTCTCTTTATAATCACTGCACACACAATTAGGCAAAGGAATAAGTCAGCTGTAAAGCTTATATAAATTACAGAGATTTGAACTTGTATTTAAATTTTGCTTTTAATGCAGCAAAACATCGAGGTGGTTTAAACAAAGCCACAGATAAGGAGACATTAGGAGAGGAAAAGGCAGTTTTAATCAGCATCTTCAAACTCAGCTAAAGGGCAAGATCAAGATTGAGAGAAGATTTAGAGCAGAAATGTCAGTGTTTATGGTGCATTGAGGCATAACCGATGGATTTGTTTTTGCTGTCTCGGTTTTGTTTTAATATTGAGACAAACCTGTCACCCACCTACTGGTACCTCTCCAGCAGTTAAAGAATCTCAGTCATCTTTGCGTGAGAAATCTTTAATCCAGTCTTCTCTTGTTTGAAGAGGTGAAAGCACGATGGGCCAAACGACCTCCTTCGGAGCCATAACAATGGTAATTCTTTGATTATAAACGTCATTGATATCCAACACTTTTGAGCATTTCCTTGCCTCATTGCAAATTCTGTGAAGTGCAGTGGGAAGTATTTTCAACGTGAAACTTGCTGCAAAATGCAAGTTGTAGTATTAGTCTGTCTGGTTTATAATTAAAGCCTTCAATTTTTCTTTGGTCATCTCTGCCAACAGCATGATGCTGGTATAATTATTTCAAATGCTCACAAGGGAAAAAAAGAGTCATTCAGAATAACAACTATATGGTATCCTTAATCAGGTTGGCATTTATTTATATTTCTCCCAGTGAATCCTTTCTGCTGGGTTTCGGGAAGATTATTTTTCTTTATGCCAGTATAAAATTGCTCATTATGTTTGGATCATGTTTGCTCAGTTTCAGTCTTTTGGTTCTTAGTCATTTTGAAGTTTGAACACTGTATGTTGAAAATGGTATCCCACAAACCCTCTATATCAATATTTTGAGCAATTCCACAAACTTCTTGGATTTTGTTGTTTTTTCAATTATCTGCTTAAATTCATAATTCACCATCTCAAATTTCTGGTATCATGTTATTAACCATTAATGACCCATCCCAGGGCAAATAAAAGTTACGAAGTTCCTCATCCTATAAACCAGTGGAGGAAAAGATTACAAAGGCCCAACGACGCTGGTTACAAAGGTCAAACAACATCTCTTCTTCCTCAGGCAGCTGACGAAATTTGGCATGAAGGTGAATACCCTTGCCAACTTTTATCCATCGAGAGCATTCCGTCTACATGTACCACTCCCTAGTATGGCAACTGTACCATTCAAGATCGGAGATGGTTACAGAGAGTAGTGAATTCGGCCTGGACAAAGGCCAACCTCCCATCTATAGAATCCATCTACCAGCCCGCTGTCAAGGAAAGGCCGCCAGCATTCTCAAAGATCCATCCCATCCTGGTAATACTTTTCTCAAATCTCTACCATTGGGTAGAAGGTACAGAAGCCTGAACACACGCACCAGCCGGTTTCGTAACAGTTTCTACCCTACTGTTGTTAGAATACTGAACGGACCAACAAACTCTTAACATTCGTCTGTACCTGTGTTTTTGTTTTTGCCACCATTTACCTATTATTTACTTATCTATGCTACTTAACTCTGATCAGTCTGAATTGCTCGCAAAACAAAGCTTTTCACTGTGCCTCTGTACACGTGACATTAAATTCAATTCAGTTCAAAAGAAAGCCCAACTTGATTTTTACAACCTTTAGTTCAGCACAAGTTAAAATCTGACTGCAACTCAATCTGAATAACTAAAAAAAGACATGAAATCTCAGTGTGATAAACTGTTTTTTAAAGAAAAGCACTCATGGGATATCGCATTGATGGCTTGGCCAGCCCTTACTGTCTGTTCCCATTTGCCCATGAGAAGTTGGTGGTGAGCTAATTTTTTGAACCGCTGTGGTCCATATGCTGTTGGGACACCCACAGGGACATTAGGGAGGAAATTCCAAGATTCTGACCCAGTGATAGTGAAGGAATAACAATACGCTTCCAAGTCAGGACGGTGAGTGACTTGGAGGGGAGCTTACAGTTGTTGGTTTTTCAATGTATCTACTGTCCTTGTTCTCCTAGATGGTAGCAGTTGTGGGTTTGAAAGGTGCTGTTTAAAGGAGCCTCGGTGAATTTCTGCAGTACACCTTGTAGACAGTACACATTGCTGCTACTGAGTGTCAGTGGTGGAACTGAACGGCACCACAACAATCAACTGGACTGCTTTGACCTGGCCAGTATTAAACTTCTCAAGTGTTGTTGGACATGCATTCATCCAGGCAAGAGGGGAGTACTCCAACACACTCCTGACTTGTGTCTTGTACACTTGGACAAACAAGCTGTGAGGAGTCAGGAGCCGAGTTACTCGCTGCAGCATTCCTAGCCTCTGACCTGCTCTTGTAGCCACTGTATTCACATATGGCAAGTCCTGTTTAGTTTCTGGTGAATGGTTAGGGTTAGGGTTAATCCTAACTCCAGGGTGCTGTTAGTGCGAAATAATTATGGTAGCAACATTGAAAGTCAAGGGATGATGGTTATTGCCTGGCATTTATGTAGCATGATTATTACTTGCCAGTTCTCAGGCCAAGACTGAATATTGATTTGAACATAGACTGCTTCAGTATCTGAGTTGCTGCAGATGGTGCTGAACATGTTTGTTGATGGTTGCACAACCCCCACTCCTTATGATGGATTAAGGTCATTGAAGATAGTTGGGCCTATGACATTACTCTGAAGAACTCCTGCAGAGATGTGCAGGAGCTGAGATCACTGACCTCCAACAACCTTTATTATGGGTGACACAGTGGTTAGCACCGCTGCCTCACAGCACCAGAGACCCGGGTTCAATTTCCACCTCAGACGACTGACTGTGTGAAGGTTGCACATTCTCCCAGTGTCTGCGTGGGTTTCCTCCGGGTGCTCTGGTTTCCTCCCACAGTCTAAAGATGTGCAGGTCAGATGAATTGGCCATGCTAAATTGCCCATAGTGTTAGGTGAAGGGGTAAATGTAGGGGTTGCACTTCGGCGGGTCGGTGTGGACTTGTTGGGCCGAAGAGCCTGTTTCCACACTGTAAATAATCTAAATCTAAGTACTCTAAATCTAAACCACTATCATCTTTTGTGCTAAGTATGACTCCAACTAAAGAAGAGTTTTACCCCCGATTCCCATTGACTCCAGTTTTGTAAGGGCTCCTTCATGCAACACTGTCCAATGCAGACTTGATTTCAAGGATTATCATAGTCACCTCACCTCGAGAATTCAGCTGTTCAGCTCAAGTGAGTTGTTTAATTGCCCATCACTAATTACAACTGAATGTGGCATGACCAAAAAAATTAGATTTGGTCTGTTGATTAGAGGATTGCTTAGCTCTATCACTTGCTATTTATGCTGCTGGCATGCAAGTAGTCCTGTTTTGTAGCCTCATCACATTCATACCTCATTTTTAGGGATGCCTGGTGTACCCCGGCATGCCCTCCTGCACTCTCCATTGAATCAGGATTGATGGTAATGGTAGAGTGGGAATTTGCTGGCCAATGTGATTGCAGATTGTGTCAGAGTAGAATTCTGCTGCAAGTGGCCCACAGCGTCTCATGGATGCCCAACATTGAATTGCGAGATCTGTTTAAACCCTGTCCCATTTAGCGCATTGATAATTCCTACATCATACTGTGTGACACTATCAATGTGAAGGCAGGACTTTGTCTCCACAAAGACTGTTCAATGGTTACTCATAGTTTTATTACATACAGATGTATCTGCAGCAGGCAGGTTGGTGAGGATGAAGTGAAGATCGAGGGTGTGATACTGGAAAAGCACGGCCGGTCAGGGAGTAGGAGAATTGACATTTTGGGCATAAGCCCTTCATCAGCAAAGAGGCTTGTGGGCCAGGGGGGCTGAGAGATAAATGGGTGGGGGTTGGAGCGAGGTAACTGGGAATGCGATAGATAGATGAAGGTGGGGGAGAAGGTGATAGTCGGAGAAGAGGGTGGAGTGGATAGATAAGAAAGGTGATTGACAGGTCAAGAGGGCAGTACTGAGTTGGAGGCTTGGGACTGGGATAATTTGGGGGGAGGGGAACTAAGGAAACTGATCAAATCCACATTAATCCAGTGTGGTTGCAGGGTCCCAAGGCAGAAAATGAGGCGTTCTTCCTCCAGTTGTCAGGTGGTTGGTGCTTGGCGATGGAGGCGGCCCAGTACCTGCATGTCCTTGGTGGAGTGGGAGGGGGAGTTGAAGTGTTCGGCCATGGGCCGGTGGGGTTGGTTGGTGCAGGTGTCCCGGAGATGTTCTCTGAAACAATTCGCAAGTTGGCACCGTTTCCCCAATGTAGAGGAGACCACATCGAGTGCAACGGATACAGTAGATAACATTGGTGGAGATACGGGTAAGTTTGCCTTCATTGACAAATCCTAACCACCTGTAGCCTGGAGGAAGAACGCCGTATATTCCACCTTGGGACCCTGCAACCAATGGGATTAATGTGGATTTTACCAGTTTCCTCAGTTCCCCTCCCCCCACAATATCCAAGTTCCAAGCCCCAAACTTGGCACCACCCTCTTGACCAGTCCATCGCCTTTCCCATCTATCCACTCCACCCTCCTCTCCGACCTATAATCTTCTCTCCCACCTATCAGATCCCCTCAGCTCCATTCCCCCTTCCATTTATCTCTCAGCCCCCTGGCCCACAAGCCTCATTCCTGATGAAGGGCTTATGCCCGAAACGTCGATTCTCCTGACCCTCAGATGCTGCCTGACCTGTTGTGCTTTTCCAGCACCACTCTCTCGACTCTGATCTCCAGCATCTGCAGTCCTCACTTTTTCACCCCGAGAATGAAGTCAAGTATGTTTTTCCCTCTCAGTTCCTTCACCATCTGACAGACAGATTTTAGCAGCAGTGGCCTATGAGATCCAACCAGCCCAATCCACTAAATGTCCTGCCACTGTCGCTGGAGGACATTAAGATCCCCCAGCTGGAGTACATTCACACCCTTTCTGATCTCAGTCTTTCCTCCAATCATGGTTAAACATGGAGGAGCCCTTATTAATCAACAGAGGGAGGACAGTATTTTTTCATCAGCAGGATATTTTTCCTGGCCACATTTTTCCTGATGCCTTGAGACCACATCAGTTCCTGAGTCAATCTTGAAGATTCCCAAGGCAACTCCCTCCCAACTGTATACCATTGTGCCTCCGCCTCTGCTGGGTCTGTCCTGCCAGTGGGACAGGACATATCCAGGGATGGCGATGGAGACAGTCATACTCTCAGAATCATACCTTACAGATAACATCATCACAGGCTGTTGCTTGATTAGTCTCAGACTGATCTGCCAATTTTGGCACGAGCCCCCAGATTTTACTAAGGAGGATTTTTCAAGAGGGTTGTATTTTTTGTTCTAGTAGCAATCTATTTTTGGAGACCAAAATCCCCAAAACCTTTCCTTTCCCTTCTCTCCATGCATTGGAATAATGTATGACATAGCCAGAAAATGCAATTGTTCAGAAGAGAAGAATGTTACCAATATTAACCGAGTGTGTTAAATTTGACAAACTTGCAACAAATATCATTTACAAAAATACATGCTGTTCATTCATTACTATGACAAACAGTTGCCTGTAGCTAGAATGTCTACTCCAATTCATTAAGATGTTGTCAATTTCAAATGGAAGAATTTTGAGTCTGTTTCTCTTCAAGAATCATACACATATGGACATCTCTGACCATTGTTCTTTGTGTATCACTTAGGCAGAGAGGAGATTTTTTTAAAATCATAAAGTGTGGACGTTATTATTGCCCACGACTAACTGGGCAGTAAAGAGTCAACCATATTGCTATCAGTCTGGAGTCACATGTAGGCCAGACCAGGTCAGAATGGCTGATTGCCTTCCCTGAAAAAGAAGATTGAATCAGGTGCATCTTTACGTCTAATCAAAAGTGGTTGACATTAGACTAGTTTTTCACTCCATAGCATTTTTCTTGACTTTATGCCATGGTGGGATTTGAAACACGTATCCAAAACGTTAGCCTGGGGTTTGACATATCATGTTGTGGCTGTATCGGACATTGGTAAAGCCACTTTTGGAATATTGCATTCATTTCTGGTCTCCCTGCTGTAAGAAAGATGCTGTTAAACTTGAAAGGGTTCAGAAAAGATTGACAAGGATGTTGCCAAGGTTGGAGGATTTGAGCTGTAAGGAGAAGCTGAATAAGCTAGGGTTATTTTCTCTGGAACATCAGTGGCTGAGGGGTGACCTTAGAGAAGTTTATAAAAGCAGTGAGAGCATGGACAGGGTGAATAGCAAAAGCCTTTTTCACAGCATAGGAGAGTCCAAAATTAGCGGATATATGTTTAAGATGAGATGGGAAAGATATAAAAGGGATTTCAAGGGTCAATTTTTTCACACAGAGGGTGGTGTGTGTATGTAATGAGCTCCCAGAGATGGTAGTGGAGGCTGGTACAATTACAACACTTAGAAGGCATCAGGATATGAGGAGGATGGATTTAGAGGGATATGGGCCAAATGCTGGCAAATGGGATTAGATTAATTTGGCATATCTGGTCAGCATGGACAAATTGGACCAAAGGGTCTGTTTCTATGTTGTATATCTCTATGATTCTATGACTCTATTACCTTTTCCTCTGCTCCCCAAGTTAACACAGTGGGGCAAGTGAAACAAGTTGTTTGACAAACTTTCAAGGGAATGGGAGAGTTGGATTTCTTACACAAGGGAGTGTTCCAAGTCTTTTGATCATTGTTGGCTACGCTGATTAATACAGAGCACCTCCAAACCCACACTTTCAGATCTAAATCAAAGCTCTCAACAATCAATCTAGAGCAAACTGATCTTGTATTTCTTAAGTTTCAAGCTCATGCATCATCGAGGTCAATATCCTCAAATTATTCTCTTTCCAACTTTCCAGTGCCACAAAAATCCAAAGTAGAACAAACCAGGAAACAAGGGTGAAATAATTGATCACATTTTGCATTTCACTTTCCACTTGGTTAAACAGACTTTTTTTTTTAAAGAAAAGGCCGGCCTATACTTTCCAAGTTGGTTTTATCCACAAAAGTTGTTCGAAGTCTGGTTGCTTAATATCACCTGAGGCCATGGTGAAAGGGCGAGAAGGCTATCAGTCCTCCTTAAGCAACAGGACTATTTCTCAAACGGGGGGATTGGGAAGAGGGCAAATTAGTATCTGCTGTAAAATCAGGCACAGAAACAGGAATGAAAGAAAAGGAAACTAAGTTTGGATTGAGGTGAACACACACTTAATAGTCATTTTTTTGACTTTTGAAATAATTCACAACCTTAATACATTCCATGCATTTAACTGCTGGGCTAACGAGCGACTGGCAGTCATTAACAACCGTCTCATTAAACAAAAAAACACAGCTATAATGGCCAGAACACAACTTTCTGTGGCAAGTTTAAAGGACAATACTCAAACCTCAGGCAACCCATTGAGAGGAGAGGGGCGTAGGGAATGATCTAAGAGCATATATTGCTGTTTATCAAAACTGGTGCTAAACCACCAGCGATTCACAGCAGCTGGGAAGTGACTATCCCCATATCACTGACAGCCCATTCAATCTTGGATAGTACTTAAAGCAAGAATCCAAAAAAAGTGTGTCATAATTTCCTGTGACTCCTAGTCGCGACAACATAGCATCTGGGTCCAATAAAGTGTACATGACTGGGGAGTGGACGGCTAAGCGAGAGAGAAAGGACCATAAATTGGACACCACCCAGTTAATAAAAACTGCAGAAGATTTAAAACATGTCCAAACTAAGGCCATTATGTATCACAAACAGTTCCTCAGGAACACTTGGAGAGACAAAAATTTCCAGAATTTTTTTTGTTCCAAAACATATCTTCAAATCAACTTTTTGTCTCCCCTCGTTTAAAAGCTTAGCATTTCTCACCTTTTGTACAGGCGTCCCGATGAACACTTCCAGATAGTACCCTCTGCCGACATCTCCTTTCAGATTGTTGAGCATGCTGTAGAAGCTGACAGTGCCGGCAGACTGAGAGGCCAGGGATATACCCCCCAGCAGTGAACTCCGTTTGTCGATAAGCTCCTCTTCCGAGCCGTTGAAAGTGGAAATCTTCAGAGGCAGTAAAAGGTTTTCGCTTCGGCACAACCCGAACTCCGCCAGCAGCAAGAAACTTATAAGGAACTTCATTTCGCTCCCACCTCCCTCCAAAAAAAAAGTAAATTTACAGCTCCTTTCGCTCGACAAAAGCAAAACCCCAGCCTCGCACACAGTCTGTCTATTTCATTTTGACCTCCAGGCTTGTTAAAACTGACTCATCGCTGGTTGAGAGTTTGTTTGGAGGTTTCAGATCTCTTCTTTCACCTACTGTGAGTTCTGCCCTTTCTCACCCCGAACCACAAACTCGGAATAACTCGCTGCCGGCCGAGAATAGACATTTAAGAGCTGCACTGATCCACCATCCCAGAACAAACTTCCCCAAACTTCACTTTAAAAACGGATATGACGAGCCGCTGAACGGGAAAAGTTTGGTCAACTTGTGCAAAGTGAAGGACAGTCCCCTAGTGGTTAGTGTGGGACAGAGCTATTCGTGTCTTGAATCTAGTGTCGATAGATACCTCCTGTCTGGATGAGTGGTGCTGCAAGAGCACAGCAGTTCAGGCAGCATCCAAGGTGCAGCGAAATCGACGTTTTCGAAGCTCCTTGGATGCTGCCTGAACTGCTGTGCTCTTCCAGCACCACTAATCCAGAATCTGGTTCCCAGCATCTGTAGTCATTGTTTTTACCTTGTTGATTTTAACCCTACTGTGAATCCTCTTGCAAAGATACCTCCTGTCCTCTATTGTTTTGCGAAGATTGTGAGGATTGAGTGGAATGGGAAGGGTAGATCTCTCCTGACCTTTGAACAGTGGGAACACCATTTCTGCAATGTGAAAGTTTACCCATCTGAAACCCTAACTACTCTGGCTGAGTTAAAAAGCCCTGAAGAAGGGCTTATGCCCGAAACGTCGATTCTCCTGTTCCCTGGATGCTGCCTGACCTGCTGCGCTTTTCCAGCAACACATTTCCAGCTCTGATCTCCAGCATCTGCAGACCTCACTTTCTCCTCCTGAGTTAAAAATCACACAACACCAAGTTATAGTCCAACAGATAGTCACCTGATGAAGGAGTGTTGCTCCGAAAGCGAGTGTGCTTCCAATTAAACCAATTAAACTATAACCTGGTGTTGTGTTTTTTAACTTTGTACACCTCAGTCCAACACTAGCATCTCCAAATCATTACCGACCAGTACCCTTCCACTGACATCACCTCGGGGGATCTCCCATTCACCGCCTCCAACCTCATAGTCCCACAACCCCGCACCGCCCGCTTCTACCTCCTGCCCAAAATCCACAAACCTGACTGCCCCGGCCGACCCATTGTCTCCGCCTGCTCCTGCCCCACCGAACTCATCTCCGCATACCTTGACACTGTCCTGTCCCCCTTAGTCCAAGAACTCCCCACCTACATTCGGGACACCACCCATGCCCTCCACCTGCTCCTTGATTTTCGCTTCCCAGGTCCCCAACGCCTTATTTTCACCTTGGACATCCAGTCCCTGTACACCTCCATCCCCCATCACGAAGGACTCAAAGCCCTCCGCTTCTTTCTTTCCCGCCGTACCGACCAGTACCCTTCCACTGACACCCTCCTTCGACTGACTGAACTGGTCCTCACTCTGAACAACTTCTCTTTCCAATCCTCCCACTTCCTCCAAACAAAAGGAGTAGCCATGGGCACCCACATGGGCCCCAGCTATGCCTGCCTCTTCGTAGGATATGTGGAACAATCCATCTTCCGCAACTACACTGGCCCCACCCCCCACCTTTTCCTCCGCTACATCGATGACTGTATCGGCGCCGCCTCGTGCTCCCACGAGGAGGTTGAACAGTTCATCCACTTCACCAACACCTTCCACCCCGACCTGAAATTCACCTGGACAGTCTCAGATTCCTCCCTCCCCTTCCTCGACCTTTCTATTTCTATCTCAGGCGACCAAATCAACACGGACATCTACTACAAACCGACCGACTCCCACAGCTACCTGGACTACACCTCCTCCCATCCTGCCCCCTGTAAAAACGCCACCCATTCTCCCAATTCCTTCGACTCCGCCACATCTGCTCCCAGGAGGACCAGTTCCAAAAACGCACAACCCAGATGGCCTCCTTCTTCAAGGACCGCAATTTCCCCCCCGACATGGTCGACGATGCCCTCCACCGCATCTCTTCCACTTCCCGCTCCTCCGCCCTTGAGCCCCGCCCCTCCAACCGCCACCAGGACCGAACCCCACTGATCCTCACCTACCACCCCACCAATCTCCATGTACAGCGCATCATCCGCCGTCATTTCCGCTACCTCCAAACGGACCCCACCACCAAGGATATATTTCCCTCCCCTCCCCTATCAGCATTCCGTAAAGACCACTCCCTCCGTGACTCCCTCGTTAGATCCACACCCCCCACCAACCCAACCTCCACTCCCGGCACCTTCCCCTGCAACCGCAGAAGGTGCAAGACTTGCGCCCACACCTCCCCCCTCACCTCCCTCCAAGGCCCCAAAGGAAACTTCCATATCCGCCACAGATTCACCTGCACCTCCACACACATCATCTATTGCATCCTCTGCACCCGATGTGGCCTCCTCTATATTGGGGAGACAGGCCGCCTACTTGCGGAGCGTTTCAGAGAACACCTCTGGGACACCCGGACCAACCAACCCAACCACCCTCAACATTTCAATTCCCCCTCCCACTCCACCAAGGATATGCAGGTCTTTGGACTCCTCCATCATCAGACCACAACAAAACGACGGTTGGAGGAAGAACGCCTCATCTTCCGGCTAGGAACCCTCCAACCACAAGGGATGAACTCGGATTTCACCAGTTTCCTCATTTCCCCTCCCCCCACCCTGTCTCAGTCAAATGCATCGAATTCAGCACCGCCTTCCTAACCTGCGATCTTCTTCCCGACCTCTCCGCCCCCACCCCAGTCTGACCTATCACCCTCACCTTGACCTCTTTCCACCTATCACATTTCCGACGCCCCTCCCCCAAGTCCCTCCTCCCTACCTTTTATCTTAGCCTGCTGGACAAACTTTCCTCATTCCTGAAGAAGGGCTTATGCCTGAAACGTCGATTCTCCTGTTCCCTGGATGCTGCCTGACCTGCTGCGCTTTTCCAGCAACACATTTCCAGCTCTGATCTCCAGCATCTGCAGACCTCACTTTCTCCTCCATCTCCAAATCATGACTACTCTGGCTGAGACAGTAAAAGACAAGATAAGGCAGGTATCTTAGAATCATAGAGATGCACAGCATGGAAACAGACCATTTGGTCCAACCTGTCCATGCCGACCAGATATCCCAACCCAATCTAGTCCCACCTGCCAGCACCCGGCACATATCCCTCCAAACCCTTCCTTTTTATATACCCATCCAAATGCCTCTTAAATGTTGCAATTGTACCAGCCTCCACCACTTCCTCTGGCAGCTCATTCCATACATGTACCACCATCTGCGTGAAAATATTGCCCCTTAGGTCTCTTTTATATCTTTCTCCTCTCACCCTAAACCTATGCCCTCTAGTCCTGGACTCCCTGACTCCAGGGAAAAGACTTTGTCTATTTATCCTATCTATGCCCCTCATAATTTTGTAAACCTCTATAAGGTCACCCCTTAGCCTCCGACGCTCCAGAGAAAACAGCCCCAGCCTGTTCAGCCTCTCCCTGTAGCTCAGATTCTCCAACCCTGGCAACATCCTTGTAAATCTTTTCTGAACCCTCACATGTTTCACAACATCTTTCCGATAGGATGGAGACCAGAATTGCATGCAATATTCAAACAGTGGCCTAACCAATGTCCTGTACAGCCGCAACATGACCTCCCAACTCTTGTACTCAATAGTCTGACCAATAAAAGAAAGCAAACCAAACGCCTTCTTCACTATCCTACCTACCTGCGACTCCACTTTCAAGGAGCTATGAACCTGTACTCCAAGGTCTCTTTGTTCAGCAACACTCCCTAGGACCTTACCCTTAAGTATATAAGTCCTGCTAAGTCTTGTAAGCATCCAGGTAGGTTCAAAGTTCGTAAGTGTTCAGAGAGCAAGCAGGCATCGCTGAGATGGTAGCTTGGTCCAACCCCTGAGCTTGAGGCCAAAGCTTCTGTGTACAGTGTTCTTGCAGCATTAGTCCAGTGCGAGATACTGGTGTGCTCTGAGGTCGCGGCTTGAAGTGCAGTGGTAAGTTCATTGGTTCATCGTCATGATGATACAGGTGAGCTGGCACATGTGGGATGCCAGTATCCATGGAGTGTAGTGTGAGATGTTGGTGCTGGGTACCCAAGATGGTGGCCCAGAGGATCAAGCAATGAGCTGAAATCACCCGCTGCCCAGTCAGACTTTCATGTTGTTAATTGTCAGCATCTAACTTCCTCACATGGGCGGTACGATAGGGAGCTACATTTAAATGAAGCGCAAATTGCAGCTTATGAGGCCAAGAACAAGCAGTAAGAAAGGGATATTGATAGACTGGGTGAATGGGCAAAGCTGTGTTAAATGGTGCTTAATATAAGAAAGTGTGAGGTTATCCATTTTGGAAGGATAAAGGATAGATCAGGGTGCTTTCCAGACAGTAGGAAATTGAAGTTAAATACAGGTGGATATCCAAATTGACTTGGGAGTTCAGGTGCATAAATCTTTAAACTTTAAACTCAAACAGATGCAGAAAAAGATCTTAGCTACTAACCATGTTCCCCATGATTTTATAAACATCTATAAGGTTACCCCTCAGCCTCCAATGCTCCAGGGGAAAAGCCCTAGCCTATTTCGCCTCTCCTTATAACTCAAACCCTCCAGTCCCAGCAACGTCAATGTGAATCTTTCTGCACCCTCTCAAGTTTAAGAACATCCTTCTTATTGGAAGGTGACCAGAATTATATGCAATATTCTAACAGTGGCTGAACCAATGTCCTGCACAGCCACAAGATGACATGTCAACTCCTCTGCTTGTTGTTCTGGCCAATGAGGGGAGGTGTGCCAAATCCCTCTTTCACCACCCTTCTACTCCACACTCAAGGAACTATAGAACTGTACAACATGGCTTTGTGCATGGGAAACCATGTCACACAAACTTGATTGAGTTTTTTGAAGAAGTAACAAAGAGGATTGATGAGGGCAGAGCAGTAGATGTGATCTATATGGACTTCAGTAAGGCGTTCGACAAGGTTCCCCATGGGAGACTGATTAGCAAGGTTAGATCTCATGAAATACAGGGAGAATTAGCCATTTGGATACAGAACTGACTCAAAGGTAGAAGACAGAGGGTGGTGGTGGAGGGTTGTTTTTCAGACTGGAGGCCTGTGACCAGTGGAGTGCCACAAGGATCGGTGCTGGGTCCTCTACTTTTTGTCATTTACATAAATGATTTGGATGCGAGCATAAGAGGTACAGTTAGTAAGTTTGCTGATGACACCAAAATTGGAGGTGTAGTGGACAGTGAAGAGGGTTACCTCGGATTACAACAGGATCTGGACCAGATGGGCCAATGGGCTAAGAAGTGGCAGATGGAGATTAATTCAGATAAATGCGAGGTGCTACATTTTGGGAAAGTGAATCTTAGCAGGACTTATATACTTAATGGTAAGGTCCAAGGGAGTATTGCTGAACAAAGAGATCATGGAGTGCAGGTTCATAGCTCCTTGAAAGTAGAGTTGCAGGTATATCGGATAGTGAAGAAGGCGTTTGGTATGCTTTCCTTTATTGGTCAGAGTATTGAGTACAGGAGTTGGGAGGTCATGTTGCAGCTGTACAGGACATTGGTTAGGCCACTATTGGAATATTGCGTGCAATTCTGGTCTCCTTCCTATTGGAAGGATGTTGTGAAACATGTGAGAGTTCAGAAAAGATATACAAGGATGTTGCCAGGGTTGGAGGATTTGAGCTGTAGGGAGAGGCTGAACAGGCTGGGGCTGTTTTCCCTGGAGTGTCAGAGGCTGAGGGGTAACCTTATAGAGGTTTACAAAATTATGAGGCGCATGGAGAGGATAAATAGACAAAGTCTTTTCCCTGGAGTCGGACAGTCCAGAACTAGAGGGCATAGGTTTAGGGTGAGAGGAGAAAGATATAAAAGAGACCTAAGGGACAACATTTTCACGCAGATGGTGGTACGTGTATGAAATGAGCTGCTAGAGGATGTGGTGGAGGCTGGTACAATTGCAACATTTAAGAGGCATTTGGATGGGTATATGAATAGGAAGGGTTTGGAGGGATACGGGCCGGGTGCTGGCAGGTGGGATTGGTTTGGGAAATCTGATCGGCATGGACAGGTTGGACCGAAGGGTCTGTTTCCATGCTGTGCATCTCTATGGCTCTATACAAAACTATGAGAGACATAGACTGTAGATCGTGAGGAGCACTTCTCCCAAGGCATCAGACATAGGTTTAAGCTGAGGAGCAAGTGGTTTAGAGGAGATCTGCAAATGGTGCAAGTATGGAATGCGCTGACTGAGAGGGTGGTGGAGGCAGATACTCTTGCAAAATTTCATAAGCATTGAGATGAATACCAGGCTACAGTAGGCTATGAGATAGATTCAATCTAAGATGGATAAAATTTTGATAAGTAAAGCTATTAAGGGACCTGGGCTAAAGGCAAGTTTGTGGAACCCATTGAATGGGGAACAGGGTCATTCCTATTTCTGTGTTCCTGGGTAATACTTCCCCTAAATTGACATCTCACCATTTCCTGTTGAGAGTCTCCTCTTGATACCTAGAACTCTGTCTAAGAGTGCAGTGAGTTGCAATACCGGTCGTCCTGCTATAATGTGCATTCCGTTAATGCGACTTCTCTGTAACGTGATTGATGAATTGGGGACACTGTTTCTACAGTGTGAACTTTCAAAACATGTATTGGTTTTAACACGATTCCAGCTCCATTAGATTAAATGGTGCTGCTGTTACGCGATGTTCTTATAACAGGGGATTGCACGATAACGGAACTACCACGTTATAGCAGAACTGACTGTATCAAGAAAGGCCTTGAGTAACACCTCACATGATTCTCCCAGAGATCCCACCATGACACATGTAGTTCAGCCTCTGCTGCTCATTCATCAGGTGGTTGTGGAGGTTAAGATCGTAAGACACAGAATTTATAGCAACAGTTTACAGTGTGATGTAATTGAAATGATGTATTTAAAAAGACCTGGGATTGTTTGTTAAGTCTCTCAACTTGTTTAATGACCATGCTGGTTTCAGTTCTTCCATATTTAAATCGCAAAATTTTTTTAAAAGTTACATTCTCAAGTGAACTTTAATAATTGGTGTCATGTCGGCCCAGGTAAGGTATTGAACATGTTAGCTCCCTGTGTGAGGCTGTCTGTGCCACAATGGTGATTGATTCTAATCTAAAAAACGGATTTACAGAATCCTGCATGGTTTCATGCAGTTTTTGAGCAAATAAGATGTAACTGTGCAAGTACACATTCACCCCACAAACTTATATGTGTGTGTGTGTGGGGGGGGGGGGGGAGTTATAAGTGTCTGTGAGAGTGTGTGCAAGTGTGAGTGTAAAGGGGTATAAGTGTCAGAGGATGCGTACATGAGTGTGGGAGTGTATGTGTGAACATAAGAGAGTGTGTCTGCGTGAGTGTATAGGTCTACAGGAGAGAGTGTGTGTGTATTTGTAGGAGTGTCTGTCTGTGTATGTGTGTATGTGTGTCTGTGTGCGTGCATCTCTCTGTGTATGTGTATAGTGCAGTGGGGTTACCTGTAGTGTGACATGGACCCAAGGTCCCAGTTGAGACCATCCCCACGTGTACCGAACTTGACTATCAGCCTCTGCTTGGCCACTTTTCATTGTTGCCTGTTCTGAAGTCCACCTTGGAGGACGGTCACCCAAATGTCCCAGACCGCCGAAGTGTTCTCTGACTGCCTGTTTAACATAGAGATAGATAGGTTCTTGATTGATAAAGGGATTAAGTGTTATGCGAAGAAGGCAGGAGAATGGGGATGAGAAACATACCAGCCATAATTGAACGGCATAATGGACTTGATGAGCTGTATGGCCTAATTCTGCTTCTATATCATGGATTTATGGTCCTGTGGTATCTCCTGCCCTCTACATCTAGATGTAAGTGATCATAGGTTTGGAAGGTGTTGTCTAAAGACAATTATGAAGAGGGAATAAGGAGCCTACAAAGAGATGTCAAATGAATGGAAAATGGAATATAAAATGCAAAAAGGTGTAATTGTCCATTTGTCAGAAAGAATAAAATGAAGCATATTATATTATACCAATCTCTCTCTCAATGTTGACAAAACTAAAGAACTAATCATTGACTTCAGGAAGAAAGGAGGAGGACACACCCCCATCTACATCAGTGGAGCGGAGGTTGAGAGGGTTGGAAGCATAAAGTTCCTCGGAGTGACAATAACTGACAATCTGTCCTGGACCTCCCACATAGATGCGACAGTCAAGAAAGCACAACGATGCCCCTCCTTCCTCAGGCTGCTTATGAAATTTAGCATATCCATAAGGACCCTTACCATTGGAAGCATACTGGTACATAATGGCCTGGCATGTTAACTACTCTGCCCAGGACATAAGAAACAACAGAAGATTGTGAATACAGCCCAGACCATCACGGTCAAGGCAACCTGCCACCATGGACTCCATCCACACTTCTTGTTTCCATAGAAAGGCTGCCACCTTAGTAATGCTCTCTTCCAACCTCTCCATCAGGCCGAAGATACAAAAGCTTCAAAACAGGTGCACGCGCACACACACACACGTTCAAGAACAGCTTCTTCCCTGCAATTATTAGACTGATGGCAAATAACGTTAATTTTGTTAATGTTCATGTTGCTTTGAGCACTTCCTGCGCAGCCATAACCTTGTGTGCCTTGCCCTGTCTAAGCACCCTTTGATCCATTTGTCCTTGTTGCTATCATCTGCCTGTACTGCTCGCAAAACAAAGCTTTTCATTGTACTAAGGTATTTGTGACTACAATAAATCAAATCAAAATCAAATCATCTAAAGTTGTGAGGTTGCAGAGCTCTGAAATGCAGAGAGATCTGGGTGTCCTAGTGCATGAATCACAGAAGGTTAATATGCAGGTACAGCAGGTAATCAGGGAAGCTGATAGAGTGTTATATTTTATTGCAGAGGCATTGAATGCAAGACAAGACAAGTAATGCTTCAAACACAGAGGACATTGGTGAGACTGTACTTTGAGTGCTGTATAAAGTTCTAGTCACCGGACTTACAAAAAAGTGTTAATATGTTGGAAGCAGTTTACTAGACTAATACCTGGAATGGGCAGATTGCTTTATGATGAAAGATTAGAGAAGCTAGGTCTTTATCCTTTGAAGTTTAGAAGAGTCAGAGCTGACTTAATTGAAACATTTAAGGTCCAGAGGAGACTTGACTGGGTGGATGTTGAGCAGATGTTTCCTGTTGTGGGAAAATCTAGAACTAAGAGTTATAGATTAAAAATAAGAGATCCCCCATGTAAGACAGCGATGAGGGGAAACAAACTCTCCCAGAGGGTTATGGGAATTCTCTTGCTCAAAAGACAGTAAGTACAGAACCTTCAAATATTTTTAAGGCAAAGGTAGATTGATTCTTGATTACCGAAAGGATGAAAGATTACTGGGGGTGTGAAAGAATGTAGAATTGAAGTTCAAATCTGATCATCCGTGATCTTATTGCATGGCAGACAAGGCTCAAAAGGTCGAGTCCTAATCTTGTTCCTTGTTTGGTTGTTAGTAAGCGAAGTTGGCTAATATGTTTCAGTTCTTTTGTTGGAAGTCCATTCTTAAACAAAGTGATGTTTGAATTTCCGTTATGGTCTGCATTTCTCATATTTAAATAATTGCTTGAGACACAGGACTGGCTAGAGCTCAGGAACAAAAGGTCATATGATTTGAAGCAGCCCCTTTTAATCCATCATCTGTGTTCAAAACGTACAAATATTATCTGGAAACTCACAATAGACTGAGGCGTGACATTGTCAAAGCTCTTGCTCAGGGTATTACAACATGGAGGTGAACCCATCTGTTAATTAAACTAAACACCCAGAAAAGCTCACCTCTCCTCATGATCTGTTAAAATAGGAGTGACAGAGAACTTCCAAATTCCACTATTTAAAGAAAATGACATCAATTTATTTTTTAACTCTAAAAGCGAACATTAAACAACAACTATTCACAACTGTAAGCCCCCTTTTCTCTTAACTGATTATTACCTGCCTCCAAATCTATAACAATATGCTGTTCCAATGAACCATTTATTAAAATTACATCAACTTAGTTTCAAAACCACACAGTCGCTGTCGTCTTCTTGACTTCACTCTTCTAGCTGATAAATTCCCTGGGTCGACTTCTTCCTTTTTACTGCGAGTATGTTTCAGATGAAAATAGAGTGTTTCCTAACTTCTTGGATCTGTCTCAATGGCAGTTACTCTTTCTCCAATTTTCAAAATGCTTGCCTTTTTATACTCCCAACATCAGATTGTCTCATTGCTTCGATGTTGGCAAAATAATAAATTCAGACTCGATTTGGTTTTAGTATCCTCAGGCATAATTTAAACTAATTGGTTAAATTCAAATTGTTATCAAAACAGCAACCAAAACTCAGTTATCCATTTCACAGCCAAATATTACATGTTTCCAATCATCCAGTACACTCTGGGACTGCCATCTAGTCACATACACCGGTGCTTGTAAGCTCTCACTTAACAACGGTATTCATTCTCTCTTAAAAATACAGTACACACCTTCATGTTCATAACAGGGGACTCCAAGACCCTTCGAAGACTGATGATAAAGGCAGGTCTTTTTCACCATCTACAATGACATTGGCATTTAGTCGATTTTAGATAAGTAATGGATCCCATTAAGGATAGTCTAGAGGGTTTCTGGGGATTCCAAGAGTGTGATAGACAGCCCCAAGTTAGAGCTTAAGGCTGCTTAAGAAGATTCTGGAGGAATTTAGCCTTTCCCTGGAAACAGCCCTTTACCATTAGGGTACTGGGGGAGCTATGGAAGATATATGGATTTCTCCTGACACACAAGAATTTTGCAGACAAACATAAATAGAGCAGTAACCATGACGGTCATTCACCCAACCATCCAGATAGCGCTAAGGATTCCTTTTCATACATTTCTTGGGGATGGAAGCCAAATCTCTGTTGAGAGGTTAAGTCCCTTGTGGAAAAATAAAAACAGGGGTGATAGAAATTTTGATTAATGAGGTTTAGCTTTAGCTCTTGTATGCTATGCTTGGATGCATGCTGGCATGAAGTTATATATTAAGGATTAAAGCTTGCTGTAAAACCAAAATGAACCATCCGTTCATGAATTTTGCTGATCAGTTTTGACTCTATAATAAGTCTGATGGATATGTTTGATATATAATAATGAACTCTCCAGCATTTCCTGTTATGTAATTTAAATGTAAAATATTCACTGGAAGTCATTAGTTATCTTCTCTCTCCCTGGATAGTTATCTGCATAGACATATCTGATTTTTGACTCAGTTGAATGGCAATACTGCATACTGCAGCAGAGGGGTGCTGTATACAGGCCCAAAGGTGATTTACAGTTGATTGGCTTGGATCCTGAGGAGTTTATATTCATGTCAAGTTCAGTAATGTTTGGCATGGTTCTACTACACCTCTATGCCTCAGGCTTACTCATCCGATTATAAGGAGCTCAATGAGCCTAATAATCCAAATTACATCAAAAATACAGGCACTACAGGGTTCTTGTAGTGCAGTGATCACTTACATACCTCTGAGTCAGGAGGCCCATCTGCTCCAGAGGTGTGGCATAACATGCCTAGTCAAGTTGTTTATTTTAAATAAAATCTATAAATATGAATTGGACTACCAAAATAGCTCAACTGGCACAGTGTTAGATTGAAGATCTAAAGATCCCTGGTTCAATACCAGGATTCCATTTCAGTGTTTGGGTCTCTTGTGACACAGTGGTGGTGTCCCTACCTATCTACACATCTATCCCTTAATATCAACAGGCATGATGGTCCGAATGGCAGTAAAACTTTGTGAAGAAATAGCATCAAGTGCTATTAACTGAAATTTCGTGGACATTTGCCTGAATCCAAGAACATGGGGGTGGAAATCCCACTTGCTGAGAGCTGCAGGCCAAACAGATTGAATGATAGTACCATCAGGGAGTAGGGACTGCTGCCGGTAAGACACCCCACCCCCACGCCATTGTACCATCACTGGATTCTGGTCTGTGGCTGAGTAATGGCAGGATGGGCGTGTCAGCAGAAAAGGTAGGCTAAAGGCTTACAGTAAAGAGGAGGAAGTGAGGACTGCGGATGCTGGAGATTAGAGTCAAAAAGTGTGCCACTGGAAAAGCACAGCTGGTCAGGGAGCATCTGAGAAGCAGGAGAATCAACGTTTCAAGCGTAAGCTCTTCATCAGGAACTCACCCAGTCCTCACACCCAACTCCGCCCTCCCCCTCAGTCGCTGAGTGCTCCTCCTAGGGCACTGCAAAGAGGTTTGCTTCATGCGCCTTTCACATGGCAACAATCCCAGCTTCCGGCCGCTGCCTTAAGGCCTGTGGGACCTTCAATGAACACGAAACACTCAAAAAGGGTGCTAAGTCTAAGGCATGGAACTACAGGCCTACAAATCTAATAGTTGAGAGTGTGGTCCTGGAAAAGCAAAGCCAGTTAGGCAGCATCCGAGGAGCAGGAGAATCGATGTTTCGGGCATAAGCCCTTCATCGGTGAATCTAACACCTGTGATAGGGAAACTATTGGAAAAAATTCCTAAGGACAGAGTTTATCTCCACTTGGCTTTGTAAGAGTGAGATTAATCTGATAAATTTGATTACATTTTTGAAGGAAAGAATTAGGTGCGCCGATGAGGGTAGTCTACTTGGCCTTCAGCAAGGTTATTTGACAAGGTCTCAAATAGCAGACTGGTTAAAAAGTTGAGAGTTCATTGGTTCTAGGTTAGTTTGGCAAATTGGATCCAAAATTGTTTTTGTGGCAGGAAGCAGATGGTGATGGCTGTAGGATGTTTTTGCAACACCAACCCTCCAGGGGTGTACCATTGGCTTTGCCACTGGATCACTTGCTATTTGCTGTGTACATTAATGGTCACACATGAATGTATGAGGTATAATTAGTAAGTTCCTAGATGATATGAAAATTAGTGATGTGTGATAAATAGGGAGATGGAAAGCCTTAGGTTACAGGATTATACAGTTGGGCTGGTCAGATAGGATGAATAGTGGCTAATGGAATTTAATACTGCAATGTGTAAGGTGATGCATCTTGGAACTCTAAGAAGTACAGAAGATCAAAGGAATCTTGGTGTGCATGTCCATACATCCTTGAAGGCAGCAGGGCAGGTAGATAAAGTGGTTAAGAAGCATATGGAATACATGTCTTTATTCCTGATTTATGCCAGAAATATTGATTCTTCTGCTCCTAGATGCTGCCTGACCTGCTGTGCTTTTCCAGTGCCACACTTTTCAACTCTACTTGTCTTTATTAGTCAAGATATGAATACAGGTACAAGTATATTATGGTGAAGCTGTATATAATATTAGTTTGGCCACAGCTGGAGTACTGTGTGCAGTTCTGGTCACTACATTCATTTTCTTCCTCCAAGTCTTTAATATAGTTTGCAAATAGTTGTGGTCCCAGCACTGATCTCCATGGAACCTCACTGGCTACTGGTTGCCAACCTGAACAAAAAACACTTTATCCCAATTGCTGTTTCTTTTCCATTAGCCAATTCTCTATTCATGCCAATAAAGTACTTCCAACACCATGTACTCATACTTTATGTCTTCCTTTAGTGAGGTGCTTTGTCAAATGCCTTCTGGAAATCCAAATACAACATATCCACTGGTTCCCCTGCATCCATGTGATCTAACTAATGGTCTTGGGTCCTTGCTTGGAGCATGAGGTCTGTCCCATTCGCCAGAGGAATGGTCCTAGCAATTGCTGTTTGTTCAGCAGTCTTGCCCAAATGCTTCATTTCAAATGGGAGGAATGATAGATACAATGTACCCTTCCTGGAGGTGGTGCGAAGAGTGGGTGAGTTTGCCCTGGAGAGAAAATTGCTCCTTTGTGACCATTTCAGCAATGAAATGTTGGGAGAGAAGGCCAATTGGGGACCTTCTCAATCACCACCAATTAAGGCCAGGAATTGTCAAATTAAAATCACTTAAAAGTCCCAGTTCCCTGATGATCTGCTTTCCCAACAAGCAGGAAAGGTGGCTTCAGGGTGACCTGCCTGCTGCATGGCTTAGGAGAGGGTAGGAAAGAGGAGGTGTCCTCTATTTGCCCCAATGTGTGAAAATCAGGGGCAAGAGGATATCTGCTGAAAGCCACCCTTGTCCTGGCCTCTGTCTTCCCTGACCCCTACCCTCTTCACAATCCATCAGACCCACAAGAAAAAGACTTGCCTTATAGCTGTTGAATGCCCTGAAGACTAGGCCTGCAGTGATGGTCTGTAGACCCCAGGAGATACCCAGCTTTGATAAGACCACAGGAGCAGAAGTGGTCAATCAGCCCATTCTGTCTGCTCCATCATAAAATGAGATCACAGCTGATCCTATAGCCCTCGACCCCACTTTCCTGTCTTTTCCCAATAAGCCTTAGCGATTAAAAACAATTTCAGCCTTAGTAATCTAGCTTTGATGCCCTGTGCAATAAAAAATTCCACAGATTCACTATTCTCTGAGAGGAGAAATTCCTACCCATCTCCATTTTAAACATGCAACCCTTTATTCTGAGATAGGTGTTCAATATTGAGGCCTGTAATTCACTGAGAAACCTGCCAGTCAACTCCTAAGAAATTGATTGAATCTCAATGCTTTCTTTTTGCTAGAGATGGGAAATGAAGGATAGTTTCTTGATTGTTATTACTGAGCCTGGCTTTATAATTCCAGATATTTTATTGCAATCAAATTCCACCATTTATCATTTACTGTCATGTGTATTTAATAAAATGTGTGCCATACATAGGCTGCTAAAGGTAAAAAAGTGAAGTCGCCACAGACCATTGAGGCTGGTCTCTCATTAGAGAGGCACGACTGGTGGTGGTTTAACCTTAGGGTCTCCACATCTCCACCACGGGGAAGTCCTTCACACATCAGGGTAAATAGAAGACAACCCATCTCAGCCAATGTGGGAATTGAACCCACACTGTTGGTATCATTCATCAGCTGTGATAGTGATATTGAACCAATGTCTCCAGGTATTAGCCTGGGTCTCCAGATCACTCACCACTCCTCTATCATCTGCCTCATTTGATTTGATTACTTACAGTGTGGAAACAAGTCCACACCTACCATCCAAAGAGCAACCCACCCAGACCCATTCCCCTGCATTTACCCCTTCATCTAACACTACAGGCAATTTAACATGGCCAATTCACCTAACCTGCACATTTTTGGACTGTGGGAGGAAACTGGAGCACCCGGAGGAAACCCACGCAGACACGGGGAGAATGTGCAAACTCTACACAGTCAGTCGCCTGAGGCAGGAATTGAACCCGGGTCTCTGGCGCTGTGAGGCAGCAGTGCTAACCACTGTGCCACTGTGCCGTCCGAACAGCACGGTGGCACTCATATGGTCCTTAATCAATCCATGGTTCCTATCAAATAAAAGTGTTTAAATATTGTGTTATAGGCCAGGCCCAAACCTCTCAAAATATTCAGAAGACCCTAAATTTTCTTATTTTCAAGGTAAATGTAGGTTGTATAAACTACTGGATTAGTGGTGCTGGAAGAGCACAGCAGTTCAGGCAGCATCCGAGGAGCAGTAAAATCGACGTTTCGGGTAAAAGACCTTCATCAGGAATAAAGGCAGAGAGCCTGAAGCGTCCAACGCATCTCGTCCACATCCCGCACCTCCACCCTCAGACCCCACCCCTCCAACCATAACAAGGACAGAACACCCCTGGTGCTCACCTTTCACCCTACCAACCTTCGCATAAACCAAATCATCCGACATTTCCGCCACCTCCAAAAGGACCCCACCACCAGGGATATATTTCCCCCCCCCACCTCTTTCCACCTTCCGCAAAGATCGTTCCCTCTGTGACTACCTGGTCAGGTCCAAGCCCCCCTACAACCCACCCTCCCATCCTGGCACCTTCCCCTGCCACTGCAAGAATTGCAAAACCTGCGCCCACACCTCCTCCCTCACCTCCATCCAAGGCCTTAAAGGAGCCTTCCACATCCATCAAAGTTTTACCTGCACATCCACTAATATCATTTATTGTATCCGTTGCTTATCCGTTGCTCCCGATGCGGTCTCCTCTACATTGGGGAGACTGGACGCCTCCTAGCTGAGTGCTTTAGGGAACATCTCCGGGACACCCGCACCAATCAACCACACCGCCCCGTGGCCCAACATTTCAACTTCCCCTCCCAGTCTTCCGAGGACATGGAGGTCCTGGGCCTCCTTCACCGCCGCTCCCTGACGCCTGGAGGAAGAACGCCTCATCTTCCGCCTCGGAACACTTCAACCCCAGGGCATCAATGTGGACTTCAACAGTTTCCTCATTTCCCCTTCCCCCACCTCACCCTAGTTCCAAACTTCCAGCTCAGCACTGTCCCCATGACTTGTCCTACCTGCCTATCTTCTATTCCACCAATCCACTCCACCCTCCTCCCTGACCTATCACCTTCATCCCCTCCCCCACTCACCTATTGTACTCTATGCTACTTTCCCCCCACCCCCACCCTCCTCTAGCTTATCTCTCCACGCTTCATGCTCTCTGTCTTTATTCCTGATGAAGGGCTTTTGCCCGAAACATCGATTTTACTGCTCCTTGGATGCTGCCTGAACTGCTGTGCTCTTCCAGCACCACTAATCCAGAATCTGGTTTCCAGCATCTGCAGTCATTGTTTTTACCTGTATAAACTACTGGTCCAACTATATGATTTAAAACAAAACATACTTCATTCATCCACTTAAGTTGAAATACAACAAAACAATGAAGGAATTGGAATAACTTAACTCTATTGGAATAACTTAACAGAATAATAGATACAGTAACTATTACTAATTAACTGTTGCAATATAGCAACATCCCATAAATGCATTCCTTGGAAAAATGCAAATTCAGAAAACAAATTTTCTCACATGCAACTCCTACCAAGCAGAGAACCCCCAGTAACTGAGAGAGGGACAAATGAGCTTTCACTCCTTCAAGACTCCAACAGCAATTGCTGAAAGCTCAACTAAAGATCCGGGTTCTGTGGAAGTTTGATCACACCCATTCAGACTGCTTCTATTGTTCCAACTTTTAAAATAAAACAGCCTCACAAGTTGTTTACTCCCCTGGCACTTCACCTCTGCCTCAAAGCCTCTCTTTCTAATATACCTCTTAAAGCAACAGTATTGTTACAACTGCATAGAGTATACAGATCAGAGGGCACCTTGTACATTGTAGGCAAATATGTAAAAATGCATTGGAAACTCTCTGTGTAATTTTGGAGTATGAGTTATTTCCATGTCCTTATATAAAAACACACAGGGAAGGGAGAAAAACCATTTGAGGTGTCAGCTTTAGCTCAATTGACAGGGCTGATACTTCTAGAGTTCGAAGGTTGTGTATTGAAACCTTATTCCAATGCAAGACTGATTCTGGATTTGAGTGGTGCTGGAAAAGCACAGCAGTTCAGGCAGCATTCGAGGAGCAGGAAAATCGACGTTTCAGGCAAAAGCCCTTCATCAGGAATACAGGCAGAGTGCCTGAAGGGTGGCGAGATAAATGAGAGGGGCCACCCTTCAGGCACTCTGCCTGTATTCCTGATGAAGGGCTTTTGCCCGAAATGTCGATTTTCCTGCTCCTCGGATGCTGCCAGAACTGCTGTGCTTTTCCAGCACCACTCGAATCCAGAATCTCGTTTCCAGCATCTGCAATCATTGTTTTTACCCAATGCAAGACTGAGGCTGACGTTTCAGTGTAACACTGTTGGAGTGGCAAACAAGATGAGATATTAGTCTGAAACCTCATTTGCTCTTTCCTGTGTGAGCAGAGTTTTCACTTTGGGAGGTGATGATCTTGTGATATTATCACTAAACTATTCATCCAGAGACCCATATAAGGTTCAAATTCCACCGTGAATTAAGAGTCTCATGGTGACCATGGAATCACTGCAGATCGTCAGATAATCCAATTTGGCTCACTTATACTCTGTGGGGAAGGAAGCTGCCATCCTTACCTGGTCTCCTCTTCATGTGACTCCAGAACCGTAGCAGAATGGTTGTCTCTTAACTGCCCTCTGGGCAAATAGGGTTGGACAATTAATGCTGCCCTAGCCATGATGCCCTCATCCTGTGAATGAATAAAAATTAATTCAATAAGAGAACAGAGTTATGCCTGATATGTTGGACACAATAGTTAATCCCACAATTAACATCATAAAGAGAATAAACTATCTGATCATTTGTCTTATGCTTGTTTGCTGGCCATTGCATTTTCTACATTACATTCGTAGCAAAACTTCAAAAATGCATCACTGTTTGGGAAGTGCTCAGACTTGAACTTGTGAAAGCCACTCTACTCTTTTAAAGCTTCTTCTATTCTTTTAAGCAGCAAGTCACAAAATGGTTAAACAACCCCTGCAAGCTCCGTCTACACTATCACATCTGCAATTGCAAGTTCTCTTCTATCTTGTTCAGTTAAATTGGCCTGAGATCCAGGACACCTATAACATAGAGTCAGAGAGTCATACAGTATGGAAACACAACCTTCAGTTCAATGTGTCCATACCAAAGAAAGGTTCCCAAACTAAACTGGTCCCATTTGCCTCCACTTGGCCCATATCCCTCTAATCTTTCCTATTAAAGCACTTGTCCAAATATCTTTTAAATGTTGTAACTGTATTTACATCTACCACTTCCTGAAGAAGGGTTACACCCAAAATGTTGACTTCTGCACCTCCTGATGCTGCCTGGCTTGCTGTGTTCTTCCAGCCTCCTGCCTGTCTACTCTAGATCCAGCATCTGCAGTTTTTTTTATCTCTAACCAAGTTTCTACCACTTTCTCTGCCAGTTCATTTCACACACAAACAACCCTCTGCGTGAAAAGGTTGACCCTTGGTTCCCTTTTAAGTCTTTCTCCTCTCACCTTATGTAAATCTTATCTGAACTAATTGCTGGAGCCTCAATCCATGTCCTGTTTTATTCTGTAATATAGACTCAGTTCAGTGCAATAAATTCACATGATATCAACACTTTTATTGTCTGAAATTTCAGTTGTATCATTAGGCCTTGGAGCAAATTGTTAACTTGCAGTTACCACAATAGTTCAGAGCACCGGAGATATATTAAGGACATAATGCCTTACTTAGACACTGAACATCTGCTCTCATTTGCATTTGGTATTGGATTCACTGTAATTACATTCGGGGATTGATGGAAAATCCTGGATTAAAGCAATATTCCTTAATCCCTGACCACATGTTTCAAATTTCAATGCTGTATTAACCTTTCAACTCAAGTGTGAACACTCAGGATTGCTGAAGACATAAAATTGGTGCTGTTGACTCCCACGGATAGTACTTTATAAATCTGACATAAATATACACTGAGCAAATTAAGTTTTGGGATGTTACATGCAGTAAATAATCTTTAAGCCTCTGATAGGCCTTGTTAACATGCAATACAATGTAGACCATTAAACCTCGGTAAGACACCATGAAATGTAATTTTAAATTACCTTTTTGTGTTAAGCTGCTTCAAAACCTTCATTGTCATGCCTTAAATTAAATTGAGAGACTAAAATAATGAAGAAAAAGATTCAATCTAGTAAATTAAGGAGTGATATCAGGAAATGCTACTTCAAGGAGAGAATGATGAATATGACAAATAAAGTTCCAGACCAGTGGAGGTAAATTTCCTGGAATCATTTACAAACCAATTTGATGTTGAAATGGGAGGAATCCAATCTTGGCCTATGGAGTAAGATGGTTTGCATTTTTGCAAAATGCAAAATGTTGCATCCCTCATTTGCAATTCTGCTGCCATTCTCTGATTATAGTTTGGGACAGAAGACTTGGAAGTAGTCTATTCAGCCCTTCAATCCTGTGCTGCCATTCAATATGATCATGAGTGATGACATTGCTATCTCAACAGCTCTCTCTTAACTGCCCCTTATAACTCCTGATTCCTGTGTCTGCCAAAAATCTATGGAACTCCATCTTCAATAAATTCAATACCCCAATCCCCACTGCTTTCATGGAAAAAGAATGCCATGGACTAACAATCCTCTGAGAGAAAATGAAATCCCTTCATCTCCATTTTATGGAAGTTCCCTTCCCTTCCTACCTCCTATCACTAAAGTGTTCATTAGTCAATCTTCTCACAGATCTTTGAAATGTTTGGGAGTGTTGAGGACTGTTTCTGGTGACTCTCCCTCTGGTTTTGATTTGATTTATTATTGTCACTTGTACCACGATACAATGGAAAGTTTTGTTTTGCATGCAACACAGACAGATCATACCATTCAAAGCACATTGGGGGATAGACCAGAGAGAAGAATACAACATTGCAGAGAAGATGCACAAAGAGGGAGATCGATTTGAAAATTAAAATTTGAGAGGTCCATTCAGAAATCTAATTCAGCATGGAAGAAGCTGTTCTTGAATCCATTGGTACGTGTTTAAGCATTAGTATCTTCGGCTCAACAGAAGAAGTTGGAAGAGATTATAACCAGGGTGGGAGGAGTCTTTTATTATATTAGCTGCCTTCCTGAGGCAGCCGGAAGTGTAGGTGGACTCAATGGATGGAAGGTTGGCTGCGTGATGGACTGGACTCTCTCGTCTGTAGTTACCTATGGTTCTGGGCAGAGCAGTTGCCATACCAAGTTGTGATGCATCCATTTCTTGGCTGCATCTATAAAAATTGCTAAGAGTCTTTGTGGTCATGTCGAATTTCCTTAGCTTCCTGAAGAAGGAGAGTCATTGTTGTGCTTTCTTGATTGTAGAATTGAATGTGGGTGGACCAGGACGGATTGTTTGTGATCATCTCTCCTGTGAACATGATGCTCAAAACCATCTCCACCTCAGCACCATTGATGTAGGCAGGGATGTGCCCTCCACCTTGCTTCCTGACGTCACTTTTCTTATTCTGCCAGGTCCTGTGCTCATCTGTGACCCAGATCAGAATGTGATGAAACCACGCCATCTGTAGGTAACACTCACTCCAGCAAACTATTGTCATCACTATGTATAAGACACATCCTCCTCAGTACTTTTAACTCTGCAAGGGAAAAAAACACTCAAATATAAACAGAGTACTGTAGAATGCTGGAAATCTATAATACCTACAGAAAGGACTGGAGAAACTTAACAAGTCTGGCAGCACCTCTGGATAGAAGTTTAGAGTTAACATTTTGAGTCCAGAATGGCTCTTTTTTGCAACTAAATGAGGCTATAAAATCTATACTATTCATGCTGTTAAAAAGCAACAAGTGGAACAGATGATAAGTATGCTCAAACCAAAAAGCAGAGCAGGGTGCTAATGGTCATAGAGGGGTGTTATAGATGGAAAATGTCTTCATGGTAGGAATAATATCAGAACATAGGTTCAAACACTGGATGCAGTGAGAGACGGATGTAACAGAAATGGAGCACGAGTTCATGGTCTGAAGTTGTTGAATTCAATGTTGATTCCTGAAGGTTATAAAGTGCTTAAGCACAAAGTGAGTTGCTGTTCCTGCAGCTTGTGTTGGAACAAACCAGAAAGAAATCGCAGCACTCTGCTGTGCAGAGGGACCTGGGTGTCCTTGGCCATGAGGGACCTGGGTGTCCTTGGTTTGCAGGTGCAGCAGGTAATTAAGAACAAGCTCAATTATCTGAACGAAATGGGCGGGACGTATTTTGCTGGGGTGACTGATTGTTCGGATAACTGATTTGATCGTAAACAAAGGAAGCTATACTGAACATAATTATGTAAAAAAGCATGTTTACAGAGTTCTTATTTCATTCAATTGATAAAATGTGCACAAACACTGGATATTGCTTAAAAATTCATGATATTTTACAAATAAAATCACTTTTTGGCATGAGTTCAACAAGTCTGTGAAATTTTTCGCAGATGTTTTCTGCATTTTTATCCCAGTCCTCAACAGCAGCTAACGTCTTTCTGTTCAGTGTCATCCCACTATCCAGACCAACCAAGTGTTGTCCATCCCTCCCTCAGCAACTGCTGAGCGCTTCGAGAAAGAGAGAGAGAGCGAGAGAGAGGTGCAAAATACAAGGGGAGTATGAACGAAAGATTTGTTTGCTGACTTCAGTTTCTGTCCTCTCATCGATTGTTTTTAAGGGGATAATATTTTCCTCGTGTTTCCTCCAGTCAAGTCTTCCTCCTGTTTATTTTCACATGTGCTAACTCACTACGGTTCGATCTCCCCCATCAAAAAAAAAGTTACATTACATTTTCTTGTTAGCTGAAAGATATTGAATTACATTTCTTTGGAAAAAGAGAGGCATCATGGGATAATGGGAGGAGAAAGCAACAGAAATGAGAAGTGTGAGTACACTTTTTGACTTAACTCTCTGGAAAATGAACTGAGGGAAAAAATTCCTGATGAAGGGTTGTTGCCCAAAACGTCGATTTTCCTGCTCCTCGGCTGCCGCCTGATCTGCTGTGCCTTTCCAGCATCACTCTAATCTTGACTCTTATCTCCAACATCTGCAGTACCCACTTCTGCCTGAGAAAAAGAATTGTTGGGTTTGCAAAACAGAGTGAGTCAATGTTGAAAGGGAATCTTGCTGTTAGACCGCACAGCTTGGGCTTGCATGTATGTTGTTCTTGCGTGTTCGCAGTCACAAACCTTGGTCCTCGGGAGAATAAGTATCGGAGAGCCTTTTTACAAAAAGTGTAAGGCTTAACTCGAACATCATATCTTGAGTATATATTTGAAATTTATTATTTGTTAAAGTATACTTGCATCTATGTTCCTGTTCAAATTTACAAAATGATGCATTAAATGGGTGAGGAATAGAATTTTCCCACTTCAATTGAAATGCATGGACAGGGTCCTTGAGATTTTGTTTGGATAATCAGAAATTCAGATAATTGATGTTCGGATAGCCGAGTTTGTTCTGTATTGTCCTTCATTGCAAGGAAGATGGGTTATGGGAGGCTACGCTGAAGCTGTATATGGTGCTGGTGAGGCCCAGCCTTGAGTACTGTGTACACTTTGGTCTCCTTACTTGAGAAAGGATGTACTGGCACTGGAGGGGGTGCAGAGGAGGTTCACTCAGTTGATTACGGATTGAGAAGTTTGGCTTATGAGGAAAGATTCAGTAGACAGGGACTTTACTCATTGGAATTTTGAAAAATGAGGGGGGAGTCTTGTAAAACATACAGAATTATCAAGGGAATAGGTAAGATAGAAGGGAGGTTTGTTTCCACTGGTGTGTAAAACTAGAACTAGGGGGCATAGCCTCAAAGTGCGCGGAAGTAGAATTCGGACTGAGTTGAGGAGGAACTTCTTCACCCAATGGGTTGTGAATCTGTGGAATTCCCTGCCCAGTTGAGGCTACCTCGATGAATGTTTTTGAAGCAAAGATAGATAGAATTTTGAACAGTAAAGGAATTAAAGGTTATGGTGAGCAGCCGGGTAAATGGAGCTAAGTCCATGAAAAGATCTTATTGAAAGGCAGAGCAGGCTTGAAGGGCCAGATGGTCTTGCTCCTAGTTCTTATGTTATGTTAAAGCATATTTTATTTTAGGTTTAGAAAATATACCCATTCAGAATTTTATCCCAGTGAATTAATAATCCAGTGGATATTTCTGTTATACTCATCCTCTCTCAATTTTACCATGTAGAACTCAGCATTTGAGTCTGTTTACAAAATGTACCTGTACTGTTTTATTCCTGATCCCCTTTACATTCAAATTAAAAGGTCACCTAGGCAGTTAAAGATGGTCATGTGAATTAGTTCAAGAATGCCAACTACTTGAGTATATTATAAACACACAACCTTCTTGTTTTGATACACCTTAAAAACATGAGACTTGAATGGGTTAGAAACAATAGTACCAAGCTGCATTTGTATAGTGCCTTTAAAATAGAGTGGAGCATTCCAAGGTGCGTGAGGACCTTGCCATCTCTGTCCTACTTTTTAAGCAATCTACCCTTCTGTATTTTAATGACAACCTGTGTTAGGTGGCTTAAAAGGGTGTATAGGGCTGTTAAAAGATTACCTGTCACCATGATAGATTGCATGCTAAGCAAATCTAATCTGGGAGTATTATCTGTCCAGGCTCAAGAAATACAAGAAATGCTATTGATTTGTACTCCATACCTATTACCTCGTTTTTGACGGGGACAGTGACAGATCTCAAAACTAGTAATGTAGGCCAAGGTCCACAACTGCCACAACATTATGAGAATATCACGCTGTAAGAGCTGACCCCTGTGAACTAGAAGGCTTAACTAGAGATTTAGTCCTTCATAGGACATGACAGAATAGGCTTTAAGACATGCTAAGCCTCCAAATTAAAGGCACGTTGTCATTAGGATTTTCTCAAAGGATAACAGGCATATGCAACAGATAAATGGTAGTCGGAAAATACAACAAGGTAAAAACAATAACTGCAGATGCTGGAAACCAGATTCTGGATCAGTGGTGCTGGAAGAGCACAGCAATTCAGGCAGCATCCAGCTCTTCCAGCACCACTGATCCGGAAAATACAACAAGCCTCCTTCAATCCTCTGAGTAGTGCAGTTGATCAATGTAATACGTTTCAAGAACTAAAAGCATAAAATGTTGGAAATATTCAGCAGGCTTGGCAGCATCTGGAGAGAGAGAAACAGAGTTTATCATGACCTTTCCTTCCAAACACACAGATGCAACCTGCTGATTGTTCTCAGCAATTTCTCTTTGTTTTATTTTAGATTTCCATAATCTGAAATATTTTGCTTACACGTTAAGATATTTTAAGCAGGTATAAGTGAGGAATTGGAATTAGATCAGGATTCTTAAACTGCGGGTTAAAACAGGGGTTGCTACCAAACATGTTAATTATTTATTTGTTTATTTATTTACTTATTTACTTATTTACTTATTTACCCAAGTATCCGACCTGGGCTAACGGTCGGATACTTGGTAGTGTGGATGAGCAGAGGGATCTTGGTGTCCATGTACACAAATCTTTGAAAGTTGCCACCCAGGTAAATAGTGCGGTGAAGAAGGCATATGGCGTACTGGCTTTTATTGGTAGAAGAATTGAGTTCCGGAGTACTGAGGTCATGTTGCAGTTGTATAAGACTCTGGTGCGGCCACATCTGGAGTATTGTGTGCAGTTTTGGTCGCCATACTATAGGAAGGATGTGGAGGCACTGGAACGGGTGCAGAGGAGGTTTACCAGGATGTTGCCTGGTATGGTAGAAAGATCGTATGAGGAAAGGCTGAGGCACTTGGGGTTGTTTTCATTGGAGAAAAGAAGGCTTAGGGGTGACTTGATAGAGGTGTATAAGATGATTAGGGGTTTAGATAGGGTCGACAGTGAGAATCTTTTTCCATGTATGGAGTCAGCTATTACAAGGGGGCATAGCTTTAAATTAAGGGGGGGTAGGTATAGGACAGATGTTAGGGGTAGGTTCTTTACTCAGCGAGTCGTGAGTTCATGGAATGGCCTGCCAGTAGCAGTGGTGGACTCTCCCTTATTATGGGCATTTAAGCGGGCATTGGATAGGCATATGGAGGATAGTGGGCTAGTGTAGGTTAGGTGGGCTTGGATCGGTGCAACATTGAGGGCCGAAGGGCCTGTACTGCGCTGTATTCTTCTATGTTCTATGTTCTATGTTATGGGACATGGGTGTTGCTGGCTGGGCCAGTATTTATTTCTTATTCTTGAACTGGTGCAATCCATATGTTGTAGGTTGACCCACAATGCCCTTAGGAAGAGAATTCCAAGATTTTGACCGGGCAACAGTGGAGGAACGGTAATATATTTCCAGGTCAGGATGCTGTGTGGCTTGGAGGGGAACCTGCAGGTGGTGAGTGTTCCCATATATCTTCTGTCCATGTCCTTGTGCCAGGTATGACTCTAACTAGCAGAGAGTTTGCTCCCGATACCAACTGATTCCATTTTGCTCAGGCTACTTGATGCCACACTTGGTTGAATGCAGCTTTGATGTCAAGGGCTGTCACTCTCACCGCCCCTCTGAAATTCAGCTCTTTTATTCATGTTTAACCAAGCTGTAATGACGTCAGGAGTTGAGTGGGCCTGGGGGAACCCGAACTGGTTGTATCTGATCAGGTTATTGCTGAGCAGGTGCTGCTTGACACCTTTAATCATTTTACTGATGATTGAGAGTGGACTGATGGGGCAGTAATTAGCCAGGTTGGATTTGTCCTGCATTTTGTGTACAGGGCATGACTGGGCAATATTCAGGTAGATGCGAGTGTTGTGATTGTACTGGAAGAACTTGGCTGGGGGAATGGCCAGTTCTGGAGCACCAGTCTTCAGTACTATTGCTGGAATATTGTCAGGGCCCGTAGCCTTTGCAGCATCCAATATCTCCAACTGTTTCTTGATATCACGTGGAGTGAATAAAATTAGCTGAAGACTGGCTTTTATGATGTTGGGGACCATTGGAGGAGGCCAAGATAGATGATCCACTAGGTACTTCTGGCTGAAGATTGGTGCAAATGTTTTTACCTTATCTTTTGCCCTGATGAACTAAACTCTTCCATCATTAACAATGGGGATACTTATGGAGCATCCTCTGCCTCCAGTGAGTTTTTAGATTATCCACTGCCATTCATGACTGGATATGGCTGGACTGTAAAGAGCTTAGATCTGATCCATTTTTTGTGGGATTGGTTAGCTCTGTCTATCACTTGCTGCTTATGCTCTTTGGCATTCAAGTAGCACTGAAATGTAACGACACCTCATTTTTAGGTATGCCTGGCATGCCCTCCTGCACTGTCCATTAAACTAGGGTTAATCCCCTGGCCTGATGGTAATAGTTGATTGGGGGATATGCTGGGCCATGGGGTTACAGATTGCACTGGAATACAATTTTGTCACTGTTGATGTCCCACTGCACCTCATGGATGCCCAGTCTTGCGTTGCTAGGTGTGTACAAAGTCTGTCTCATTGAGCACAGTGACAGTGCCATACAGTACGATGGAGGTTATTCTCAGTGTGAAGGCAGGACTCCATCTTCCCAAGGACAGTGCAGTGGTCACTCTTACTGATACACTCAGGACAGGTGCACCTGCAGCTGGCAGATTGGTAAGGATGAGGTCAGAATGTTTTCCCTCTGGTTGGTTCCCTCACCATGTCCTGCAGACCCAGTCTAGCAGCTATGTCCTTTAGGACCCGACCAGCTCGATCAATAGTACTGCTTCTGAGCCCCTCTTGGTGCTATGACAGTGAAACCCCCACCTGAAGTACATTTTGTGCCCTCCCCAACCTCAGTGCTTCCTCTAAGTGTTATTCAACATGGAGGAGTACTGATTCATCAGCTGAGGGAGGACGTTATGTGATAATTAGCAGGAGGCTTTTTGCCTGTGTTTAACCTGAAGCCATGAGAGTTCATGTGGTCTACAGTCAATGTTGTGGACTCCCAAGGCATTTCTGACCAATTTCCTGCACTTCTGTCCTCACCCTTTCTCTTCCCTCCACAACACTGATAGGGTTCCCCTGATCCTCACTTAGCATTCCACCAGCATCCACATCCAAAATATCATTAGCCACCATTACTACCACCTCCAGTGAGATCCCATCACCAGACCCATATTCCTCTTCGCTCTCCTTGTCAGCATTTTGCACTTACTGTTCCTTTCAGGACACCCTGGCTCACTCCACTCCACTCCCAACACTGCCACACACTCCCATGGCAATGCGGTCACAGAAAGTGTAACACCTGCCCATTTACTTCCTCTGTCCTTGCTATTCTAGGTCCGAGACACACCTCACAGGTGAAGCAGCGATTTATCTGCATTTCACTCAATCTAGTCTACTGCATTCGCTGCTCACAGTGTCGTCTCCTCTACGGCGGGGAGATGAAACACAGACTGGGTGACGTCTATCAATGAACTCACTTTTTTCCCCTCCCCTAAACCCTGACTTCAACAGATATACCACCTTTTCCAAGCTACTATCACTTCAGAAGAAGGGTCACTGGAACCAAAATGTTAACTGCTTTCTCTCTGCAGATGCTGCCAGACCTGCTGTGTTTCTGCAGCGATTTCTATTTTTGTTTCAGATTTCCAGCATCTATGGTTCTTTGTTTTACATGGACATTTCCAACTGTTCTATGCTTTCCAATTTGAAGTGTGACTTGTAGTATTTGCATGCGTTTCACATTTATTCCACCAATGTTGCAAGGTCTCACCGCTGTTGACTGTAGCATCTGTTTCTTCAGCTCTGGGAACTGTTCTGCAAGATAGTGACCTCAAGCTTAAATTTAACAGGATACCCATTGACAAACACAAATTCTTTTAACCCCATATTTTTGAGACTATAAATTACCACTTTCAATGTCATGGATATCTTTCCTAAAGAAGATGCTTGAGCATGTTGAGTCCGTTAAGTGTATAATCTCCTTTTTATTGCTCTATAATAGTGACCCAACTCTGAATTTCGTGTTTGATATTGATATAATTCTGTATCTGAAGAGTTGATTTCTCCAAGACGTCCAATCTTGTGTTCTGCATGATCCTTCTCTGGCCATGAATCTTTGTGAAAATATTATATTTTTTCCATTTCATAGATTCATAGAATCCTACAGTGCAGAAAGAGGCCATTCAGCCTACTGAGTTTGCACTGATTCTCCAAAGAGCATCTCAGCAGACCCAACTCTGAACCCTATCCTCAAAACCCTGCATTTACCATGGCTAATCGACTTAACTTACACATCTCTGGACACTATGGGGCAACGTAACATGGCCGATCCGTATTACCTGCACATCTTTGGACTTTGAACATTTCGTTGTAGTGGTTCTCTTAATTTTTGTACTGTAAAGCTGTTTTAAGTCTGTAGCATGTTAATACTGCTTGTAATCTATTGTTCTTTAAGCTTGTAGTATTCCAATCTCCAGTGTGGTTTTAAATTCAATTACTGAAGAGTTTGCTAGACTCTGTATGGTATTTGCTTTATTTGGCAGTCTTTTACAAGTCTCTATTGCAGTAAAACTGTATTAAATTATTTAATATATCTTTTAAATTCTCTTGACTAGCTGTTCTGCAGAGATTTATTGTTTTCAGCTTTGCAAATTTGTCTTCTTTTATTAGATGTCTGTAAATTTCCTCCTTTCCAGATTAAATAAATTCTGAGGCCTTCTCAATTCTGAAACACCCCTCAGGACAATTTCTTTTCAGGCCCTAACATTGTCTGTCACAGCTGCAGCTTGTGGATGCAGGGACGTTCATTGTGAGATGTAAGAACTCTCTCTTTTCATTCCTCTATCTTCCCTTTCTGGTCTTTGCACTACATTTAGCATTATCCCATTTCCCTTAGGGATATCACACTTAACTCCTGAAGTCTTTTCTTGCTCCTTGTTCCCTCAGACCTCTATCCTTTTCGAAGTGGAGCTGACTGTTTTCTCTTTTGCAAGCCCACAGTCTTGTCCCTGTACCTGTTACCAGCTTCTTGATGAAGGTTTGTCTTTCAAGTGCTGAGTTTGCCTTGTTGCTGCTTCCATAGTCGCTGCTGTTGGTAATTAAATATCTGTTGTTGACTGACGATCAACACATTCTTAAAGTGGTTATGCTCTCAAACTGGGAAACTGACTTGTATCCAAAGATTTATTTTCCTCTCTGTCTTTTTCTTTTTCTGCTGGTTACTCTGCATGGAAGTCAGTTCCATACTACTGCTCACTATGTGGTATCTCTACCTCTGGCTGTATGTTGTTCAGAGTAAAAGTTGTTTGAAATACTTCACTGCAACCAATCTTCTTTTGTCTATAATTTAACTACAGCCTGTATAATAATCAGCGGAAAAGGTTACACCAGACTCTTCTTAGTTAACAAGATTGTTTATTGCATAGTATAACTATGTTACGAGATCATGCAAAATTGTGAGGACTCTTGGGAACTGTACAGCATATCTCTGCTCCTTATAGAGTCTACTGTAGGTCTTATAGACTCCAACCACAAGCTGTGTATAACATCTTAAAAATGGGTGGTGCTCAGTGTAACATGAACATTAACTCTTTTGGAACCATTTCCTTATCCAACTGTGATATCCTGTGAATGCCTTCAAATTTCCGGGATACATTAGAGTTGAAGTGTACTTCTTGCCACTCGAGTTACAAACTCTCTGTCAGGGCATCATGTAGGCCACTTATACATAGTCTGGCCTACATGTTGCTCACTGTGCTGTAGCTGACTCCTAAATGCTCTCTGAATTGGCTTATTGTGCTACTTAGTTGAAGGGTAATTGGAGATGGGTCACAAGTAGTGGCTTTTACCAGTGAAGTCCACGTACTGTGAAAGAATAAAGAAAAAATTCTGGACACAGTTATAAGAAGTTATTGTTGCGGTTGGGACCTGGAGCAGGTCAGCCATTTTCTTAAAAACTAGAAGAACTGCGAATGCTGTAAATCAGCAACAAGAACAGAAATTGCTGGAAAAGCTCAGCAGGTCTGGCAACATTTTATGAAGAGAAAAAGAACAGGAAATGATATTACCAACACAGGAAATGACATAATCAACCCAAGGAAACCTAAACATAAATCGAAAGTGGGACATAACACCAGTGCTTCACCGGAGGCTCACTGGTAATGTTACCTAGTATGGTGACAAAACATCTGAAAATGAACCTTCCAGCTCAGTGAGCAAACTTACACCCAGAGAAATCAAAGTTAACATTGCAGGTACAATGACATTTCCTCAGTTGTGAAGAAGGGTCACCAGGACCCAAAATGTTAACTCTGATTTCTCTTCACAGATACTGCCAGACCTGCTGAGCTTTTCCAACAATGTCTTTTTTTGTTTCAGCCATTTTCATGTTGCGTGGAAGAGCAGGTTTGAAGGGCTAAATGGTCTACTTCTACTTCTCATTATGCTCTGCATTTATATCAAGTTAGAGACAAAAACAAAACTGCAGATGCCATTTCCAAGGTAGACAAGCAGGAGGCTGGAAGAACACAGCAAGCCAGGCAGCATTAGAAGGTGGAGAAGTCAACGTTTCAGGTGTCCTGAAGAAGATTTACACCCTTTCCACCTCATGATGCCGCCTGGCTTGCTGTGTTCTTCCAGCCTCCTGCCTGTCTGCATTTATATCAGTCATAAGAATGTGAGATATCTTTGTCTGCCTGGCCTGATGAGAGAATGGTTTGGAGACAGTGAGAAAATCAGAAGTGAACCAGTCACAAAGCTGTCTCTACAAACGTTTGTACTGAAGCAGAGATTTGGGAATAATGGAGGGGGCCTGTGATAATGATCAATCAGTTAAGGGCAGCCAGTAACCCTTTGAGAAGTATTTTATTACAGCTGTGTCACAACTTGCTTGATGTTTTACTGCTCCCAATCATGAAAAGCTTCGGCAGAATTCAGTGACTCAGAGGGTCCTTATGACAGTATAGAGCTTGCAATGGTTGATTATAAAAATTAGTATCAAAAAATAACTAGCTTCAAGGCTCATGGAGGTGATGTGGATTTTTGCGTCAGCTGTAGTATTCAGATCCCTGAGCTGAACAACAAACTCATTTATGACCTAACCTCTTCATCAGCTTACAGCACAAATGCAAAATGACACTTCAATGCTTTGGAGGGCTAAAAAAAAAGACTCTATTACTTAAAACACTGCCGTTTATTGTTAAAATATATGTAGCTAATAATATAGGCAGAATGTTCTGATGCCTTGAAATTTCAGTGTCATTGAACACTGGGAAGATTAAAGTTGTCATGTTTAGCTCCATCAAACAAATTTGTTACCGCTGCCTTCTATCTCCCTCACAATTTGTTCTGGTAACAGCAGGAAATGTGCTTTCCTTGGGTTCCAATTTGGCCGAGAATTAATCTGTAAATCTAATTAACCAAGTCCGACCCAGTAATTTTTCATTTACAAAGATCCCCCTGTCTCTGCATTACTTCTGCTCTTTCCAAACCAAATGGAGTAGTGATGGGAGGTGGGGTTGAACGTGTCGAGGTGGTAGAGTTTCTTCGCAGGCAGTAGATTGAAAGGCCAGGACAGTGGAAGCCAGCAGAAACTGACTGATCCCTTTAATTCATGCAAACACAATTTCCAGCCTGTGGGAAACCACCTTAGGACGGGTGAGTTGGACATTGAAATATGCTAAAAGCTCATTACCTGCGGGTTTAACTAACCCAGGATTCACCTCAAAATGTATCAGTTCCCAGGTTTTGTGGAACTCATCAGGTTAAGATGAGCTGACAGTGTGTGATTCTGGATCAGTGGTGCTGGAAGAGCACAGCAGTTCAGGCAGCATCCGAGGAGTAGCGAAATTGACATTTCGGGCAAAAGCCCTTCATCAGGAATAAAGACAGAGAGCCTGAAGCGTGGAGAGATAAGCTAGAGGAGGGTGGGGGTGGGGAGAAAGTAGCATAGAGTACAATAGGTGAGTGGGGGAGGGGATGAAGGGGATAGGTCAGGGAGGAGAGGGTGGAGTGGAAAGGTGGAAAAGGAGATAGGCAGGTAGGACAAGTCATGGGGAGAGTGCTGAGCTGGAAGTTTGGAACTAGGGTGAGGTGGGGGAAGGGGAAATGAGGAAACTGTTGAAGTCCACATTGATGCCCTGGGGTTGAAGTGTTCCAAGGCGGAAGATGAGGCGTTCTTCCTCCAGGCGTCTGGTGGTGAGGGAGCTGCGGTGAAGGAGGCCCAGGACCTCCATTTCCTCGGCAGAGTGGGAGGGGGAGTTGAAATGTTGGGCCACGGGGCGGTGTGGTTGATTGGTGCGGGTGTCCTGGAGATGTTCCCTAAAGCGCTCTGCTAGGAAGCGCCCAGTCTCCCCAATGTAGAGGAGACTGCATTGGGAGCAACGGATACAATAAATGATATTAGTGGATGTGCAGGTAAAACTTTGATGGATGTGGAAAGCTCCTTTAGGGCCTTGGATAGAGGTGAGGGAGAAGGTGTGGGCACAGGTTTTACAGTTCCTGTGGTGGCAGGGGAAGGTGCCAGGATGGGAGGGTGGGTTGTAGGGGGGCGTGGACCTAACCAAGTAGTCACGGAGGAAACGGTCTTTGCGGAAGGCGGAAAGGGGTGGAGAGGGAAATATATCCCTGGTGGTGGGGTCTTTTTGGAGGTGGCAGAAATGTCGGCAGATGATTTGGTTTATGCGAAGGTTGGTAGGGTGGAAGGTGAGCACCAGGGGCGTTCTGTCCTTGTTATGGTTGGAGGGGTAGGGTCTGAGGGCGGAGGTGCAGGATGTGGATGAGTGCGTTGGAGGGCATCTTTAACCACATGGGAAGGGAAATTGCGGTCTGTAAAGAAGGAGGCCATCTGGTGTGTTCTGCGGTGGAACTGGTCCTCCTGGGGTCAGATACAGCGGAGGCGGAGGAATTGGGAATATGGAATGGCATTTTTGCAAGAGGTAGGGTGGGAAGAGGTGTAATCCAGGTAGCTATGGGAATCGGTGGGTTTGTAAAAAATGTCAGTGTCAAGTCGGTCGTCGTTAATGGAGATGGAGAGATCCAGGAAGGGGAGGGAGGTGTCAGAGATGGTCCAGGTAAATTTAAGGTCAGGGTGGAATGTGTTGGTGAAGTTGATGAATTGATCAACCTCCTCGCGGGAGCACGAGGTGGCGCCAATGCAGTCATCCATGTAGCGGAGGAAGAGGTGGGGAGTGGTGTGTGATTGACAAGGCTGATCAGTTAACAGGCAAGAAAGACTTCAAATGCTGAGGTCTGACAGCTGTTCCCTTGCCTAAGTGAAAGATTTTTTTCTCACAGGTTTTGTTCCATGATTGTATTGAATATTGCGTGCATTTCTGGTCTCCTTCCTATCAGACAGATGTTGTGAAACTTGAAAGGGTTCAGAAAAGATTTACAAAGATGTTGCCAGGGTTGGAGGATCTGAGGTATAGGGAGAGGCTGATTAGGCCCAGGTTGTTTTCCTTGGTGTGTCGGATGCTGAGGGGTGACCTTATAGAGGTTTACAAAATTATGAGGGGCATGGATAGGATAAATAGACAAAGTCTTTTCCCTGGGGTCAGGGAGTCCAGAACTAGAGGGCATAGGTTTAGGGTGAGAGGGGAAAAATAAAAAAGAGACCTAAGAGGCAACCTTTTCATGAAGAGGGTGGTACATGTATGGAATAAGGAGGCTGGTACAATTGCAACATTTAAGAGGCATTTGGATGGGTATATGAACAGGAAGGGTTTGGAGGGATATGGGCTGGGCGCTGGCAGGTGGGACGAGGTTGGGTTGGGATATCTGGTCAGCATGGATGGGTTGGACTGAAGGGTCTGTTTCCATGCTGTACATCTCTATGACTCTATGACTGCTTTGAAACTGATTTCCGATGCTACCAAGATCATTTCTACTACCTTGCGTTTTTTTTTGCCTTTGATCTGCATTTTTATGCTATCTACCTTCACTGCAGCACAAGAGCTGCTTAGGGATAGATTGGTATCATCAATGAGGAACAAGAGCAGTAACAATCACAGACAGCAACAAAACCAGGAGCAATATCAGCAGGAGCATAGGGTGGCACGGTGGCTCAGTGGTTAGCACTGCTGCCTCACGGTGCCAGGAACCCAGGTTCAATTCTAGCCTCGGGGAACTGTCTGTGTGGAGGTTTGCACAATCTCCCCGTGTCAGTGTGTGTTTCCTCCAGGGTGCTCTGGTTTCTTCCCACAGTCACAAAGATGTGCAGGTTAGGTGGATTGGCCATGCTAAAATGCCCAGTGGTGTCAAGGGGATATGCAGTCTAAGTGGATTACCCATGGGAAATGCGGGGTTATGGGGATAGGGTAGGGAGCTAGGTCTGGTTAGGATACTTTTCAGAGGGTCGGTGACCCAATGGGCTAAATGGCCTCTTTCTGCACTGTAAGGATGCTATGATCCTAGGAGCAGCAACATTATTATCCATAAACTGCTGTTCCTCCAGAGGACAAAGGGAAAAAGACTGATCTCGTGCTTGAGGGAACGAAAAGGGGGAACGGTTCAGCTCTGATACAGGGCGATTAAAAACAGAGAGTCATATTCCTGAGTCAAAAAGTGTGGTGCTGGAAAAGCACAGCTGGTCAGGCAGAATCTGAGGAGCAGGAGAGTTGACGTTTCAGTCCTGATGAAGCGCTTATGCTCGAAATGTTGAGTCTCCTGCTCCTCGGATGCTGCCTGACCAGCTGCGCTTTTCCAGCACCACACTTGTCAACTCTGATCTCCAGCATCTACATTCCTCACTTTCTCCCTCTCATATTCCTGAGCATTATTGCCTCAGAAAGCTTTGGATTTCTGTCAGATAGTTACTGTTGTGTAAGGCAGTTAGCTGGAATGGGTTGTCTTGGAAACTTTGGACTATCTCTGCCGACTGTGATATAAATGAGTGTCGTTGGGAGGAACGGGTCAGTTTGTTGCTTATAGTTAGTCAGGTTTACATATAACAGCCATGTGGCATAAATCAATAGTTACTATCTCTTAGGAGATAGTCTCTTACCTAGTGTTAAAATAACCAGTTATAAACTAATGTGACTTGTTACCTTCCTATTGTGTAATGAACTAATAGTTGTTGCTCAGGTATGCGCCTTTTCTGCCTATAGAGACATACAGTTGTACAGCACGAAGACACATGCTTCGGTCCAACTCATCCATGCCGACCATTTATAAGTGGTTAATTCTAGTAAACCCCATGGACTAATAGTACAATAAGAGTTGTTGGCAGTGTACCCACCCAAAGGAGATCCTGTCACAATCAGGTGCTAGCTACGGGCACCTCTTAGTGACACCTGCAGCCTTCTGCAAGAGCGCCTCCTTCCAAGCAGACCAGTTGATTCAGGGCAACATCCTGGAAGATCTGACACAGCGTCAGGCATTTCCTGCTGGTGATCCTGTTCACTGATGAGTTGCAGATGAAATCAGGGCAGGACTTATACACTTAATGGGAAGGTCCTGGGGAGTGTTGCTGAGCAAAGAGACCTTGGAGTGCAGGTTCATAGTTCCTTGAAAGTGGTGTCGCAGGTAAATAGGATAGTGAAGGAGGCATTTTGGTATGCTTTCCTTTATTGGTCAGAGTATTGAGTACAGGAGTTGGGAGGTCATGTTGCGGCTGTACAGGACATTGGTTAGGCCACTTTTGGAATATTGTGTGCAATTCTGGTCTCCTTCCTACCACAAGGATTTTGTGAAACTTGAAAGGGTTCAGAAAAGATTTACAAGAATGTTACCAGGGTTGGAGGATTTGAGCTATAGGGAGAGGCTGAATAGGCTGGGGCTGTTTTCCCTGTAGCATCAGAGGCTGAGGGGTTTATAAAATCATGAGGGACATGGATAGGATAAATAGACAAGGCCTTTTCCCTAGGCTGGGGGAGTCCAGAATGAGACAGCATAGGTTTAGGGAGAGTGGAAACATTTAATAGGGACCTAAGGGGCAACTTTTTCACAGAGAGGATGGTGCATGCGTGGAATAAGCTGCAAGAGAAAGTGGTGGATGCTGATACGGAGTGGTTTAGAGGGATAAGGGCCAAGTGCTGGCAAATAGGACTAGATTAGGTTAGGATATCTGATCGGCATGGTGGTGTTGGACCTAATGGTCTGTTTTGTGCTGTACATCTCTATGACTCTATAACTCAGCTTCTGTGCCCAGCTGATCAGAGGTTGGAAGCTCCTGCACCCTCTGCTGGTGTGCCTACCTCCTGCTCACCTGGCAGGTTTGTCAATCCCTTCTGAGACGGCATGTCCTGTGGCAAAGCTTTCTCAAATTGAGGCTCCAGGCTGGCATAAAGATGCAGAGATCCATCACTTCCCTCTTCCTGCAGCTCCAGTCCTTCTCTGAGAGATTCTTCCTTTTCCTCCAACACCACTTCCTGAGGAATACTTGTATGACCTTTAGAAGCTGAAATATGTGAATGAGAAAAACGAAGAAATGAATGATTTCTATTCACTTGTGCCTTGCATCACCACTGGATGTCCTGACGTACATTAGATTAGATTTGGTTTAATTCATTATCATCACATGTACCGAGGTACAGTGAAAAGTTTTGATTTGCGTGCAGTACAGACAGGTCAGAACATACAAAGATGATAGGATGATTGAACAGAATGAGGAATATAATGTTACAGCTGCAAAGAAGATGCACAAAAATCAAGATCAACATTCGATTTGGAAGGTCTATTCAAAAGTCGAACAACAGCAGGGAAGAAACAATTCTTGAAACTGTTGGTATGTGTATTTAAGCTTCTGTATTGTCTGCCCAGCATAAGAGGTTGGAAGAGATTATAACCACGGTAGGCGGGGTCTTTGATGATGTTGGCCATCTTTCTGCAGCAACAGGAAGTATAGATGGAGTCAATGGACAGAAGGTTGGATTATGTGATGGGTTGTGTTCACAACTCTGCATTTACAGCCAATAAAATACTTTTATGGCATAATATCACTGGACTAGTCATTCAGAATCCCAGGATAATTCTCTGAGGTATAGGTTTGAATCCCACAATAGCAAATGGTGAAATTTGAATTCAATAAAAATGTGGAATAAAGAGCTACCTAATGGGCAATGGCAGAGATATGTAATACTTGGCTAGCCATAAATAAAGTGTCAGTTGACTGGGGGATAACTAATGCAGTTCCTTGGTCAAGAAAGGCAACAGGGATAGCCAAGCTATTTACAGACCAGTCAGTTTAACATCCGTAGTTGAGGAATTATTGGAAAAAATTCGAAGGAACAGGGTTAATCAACATTTGGAAAGGCAGGGATTGATCAGCACAGACTTCTTAAAGTGGGATCGTGTTTGACTAATTTAATTGAGTTTTTTGAAAAGTTGGCAAAATATATTGATAAGAGTAGTGCAGCCTTTCAGTAAGGCTTTTGCAAGGTCCCACATAGAAGGCTGGTCCAAAAGGTAAAAGCTCATGGGATCCAAGCTCATGCATTCAAAGGTGGCTTGCAGATAAGAGGTAAAATGTAATCGTGAAGGGTTGTTTTTGTAATTGGAATCCTGTGACCAGCGATGTTCTACCAAGGGACCCTTGCTGTTTGTTACTACAGTAACAATGTGGATGCAAGTGTAGAACATATAATTAGTAAGTTTGCAAAGACACAAAAACTGATGGGGCTCTTGATAGTAAAGTCTAATATTGATTAATTGATTAATTGGACAGAGCAATGGCAGGATTTGATTTTGATAAGAGTGAGCTGATGTTTTTGTGAGGTCTCATGAGGGAACAATAAACACAATGAGTGGTAGGTCCATAAGAAGCGCTGAGGAACAAAGGGACTTTAGTGTACATGTCTATAGCTCCCGAAAGGCGTTCAGCACAGATAGACAGGGGGGTGAGAAAGAGGTGCCTGCCTTCATTAGCCAGGGCATAGAATATAGGAGCAAGTAAGTCTTGTAACAACCTCACAAACTTTGGTTAGGTCATAGATGGGACACTGTGTGCAGTTCTGGTCACCTCACTGTCAGAAGGATGCAATTGTTCTGTGGAGGGTACAGAGCAGATTCAACAGGACGTTGCTTGGGTTTGTTTTCCCTGGTACAGAGGAGACTGAGGGGAATGTCATTGAAGTATACAGAATTATGTCAGGCTTTGATAGGGTAGGCAGTGAGAATCTTTTCCCCATAATAAACATGTCTAAGATCAGAGAGCGTAAGTTTAAGGTGAGCTGTAAGTGGTTTCAAGGGGATCTAAGGAAAGGTGGGTGGTAGAAATGTTGAATGTGCTGTCTGAGAGGATTGTGGAGGCAGGTACTCCCGCAGCATGTAAGAAGCATCTGGATGAACACTTAAAAAATTAGGGCATAGTAGGCTATGGACCAAGTGCAAGTAAATGGAATTTGAATGATTTGTTGGTTGTTGGTCAGTAGAGGCAAGGTGGACTGAAGGGCCTGTTTCAATGCTATATGGCTCTAATAGCAAACCATTGTCAGTTGTTGTAAAACCCATCTCGTAATAGTCATGTTCTTGAGGGAAGGAAAGATGCCATCCTCACTGGGTCTGGCCCATATGTGACTCCAGAGTGACAGCAATGGCTGTGCCCTCTGGGCAATTAGGGATAGGCAGTAATGCTCGGTAAAAACAATGACTGCAGATGCTGGAAACCAGATTCTGGATTAGTGGTGCTGGAAGAGCACAGCAGTTCAGGCAGCATCCAAGGAGCTTCGAAATCGACGTTTCGGGCAAAAGCCCTTTATCAGGAATAAAGGCAGTGAGCCTGCAGCATTTTTAAGAAAAAGTCACTACTATAATATCAGAAACTGAGAAGAGGAGAATTGTGATGAAATAGAATCATTGGAAGATGCAGCAGAGGAGATTCCATTATCCTCGTGCCTGCTGTTTGAAAAGACTCAAAATTGTTACATGCTTTTTCTTTTTAACCAGGCAATATATTTGCCCTTAAAGTATTTATCCAATTTCATTTAGAAGTTTTCATTAAATCTTTTTTTTATTAAATCTCCCTTTCAGAAGCTATGATCCAGACCATAAAAAAAATCCTCATGTAACAAACCATTCTCATCATGTCACCTCTGGCTCCCTTGTCAATCTTCTTCAAGCTGTCTTCTCTAGCTACTGAATCTATCGTGATCAGAAATAGTTTCTCTTTATTTACACGATCAAAGTTCTCCATGATATTGAACATCATGATCAAATCCCTCATAACCTTCACTGCCCTAAGGAGCACACTCCTGTGAGCTTGACTTTAATTATTCCCATCAGATGGGAAATAATTAACTTTCATAACTCTCACTCATTTTCTTCCACTTTCAGCAGTGTGTAGTGAAAGGGATGATTGGACATGATTGAAAACAGCAAGTAGGCGGAGAAGGGAGTTGGGGACAGGGGATTGTAGTTACAGGGATGTTTTGATGGTGACAATGATGCCATATTGTTTCTGTCAAGTGCAGTTGAAATCTACTCTAGAAATCCTGTTCACCGTAGACATTTTGAGTCATAGAGTCATACAGCACAGAAACAGATCCTTCGGTTCAACCAGTCCATGCCGAACATGATCCCGAACTAAACTAGTCCACCTGCCTGCACTTGGCCCATATCCCTCCAAACATTTCTTATTCATGAGCTTATCCAGTTGTCTTTTAAACATTGTAACTTCCTCTGGAAGTTCATTCCACACACTAAACACTCTCTATGTAAAAAAAATTGCCCCTTTTTTTTAATATCTTTGTCCTCTCACCTTCAAATTATGTCTCATTGTCCTCCGTAAATCCCCCACCCGATGGAAAAGACACCTGCCATTCATCTTATCAATTCTGCTCGTGATTGCATAAACCTTTATAAGGGCATTCCTCAACCTCCAGTGAAAAAAATCCCAGCCTATCCAGCCTCCTCTTATAACTCAAACCCTCCATTCCCGGCAACATCCTGGTAAGTCTCTTCTGAACCCGCTGCAATTTAATAATATCCTTCCCATAGCAGTGAGACCAGAATTGGATGCAGTAGGCCAGAAGAGATTTCATCAACATCCTGTACGTCCTCAACATTGAGCTTTCAATGAGACTAACCTTTCTGAATTTCGGATAAGTGTCTCTACATGAGAGAAGAATACAGATGAACAAAGAAAGGCCTACACACATGAAATAATTGTACAGAATCCTGGCAGCACTTCAAAATCCAGTGAGTTTTAAATGGAAGATCTCAGCGAAGTCACTCATTACAAAAAAAAGGCCTGAAAGCCAGCTTCTGAACCATAAGAAACAGGAGCAGGAGTTGGTCATTCAGCCCCTCTGCTATTCAATAAAATATTGGGTAATCTTTGAATCAAGAAGCCAAAAGAACTGCGGATGCTGGAAATCAGAAACAGAAATTGTTGGAAAAGCTCAGCAGTTCTGGCAGTCTCTGTGGAGAGAAATCAGTTAACATTTCGATCCAGTGACCCTTCTTCAGAAATTGCAGTCAACTCCATTTTTCTACGCTATCCCCATAACCCTTGATTCTGTCGCCATAACTCTTTAGAGCAAAATGCCATGAACAAAATAAACATTTCTCTGTCATCTTCTGCTTCGGATCTTTGATTTATTTTTCTCATCTTTATGAAATTCATTCCCATGTTGGTCTCTTGGGGTGCATTGACAAAAGGGAACGATAAGTCCTCTGTGAAAAATAGAATATAAATCCAAGATGCACAAGTAAGACATACACCAATGAAATCATAAACCACTGGAATGAAATGTGTGTTTAATATGTTCATTGAGCTCGAAAAAATTCCAGCTTTCTGACCTTTTTTATGTAGGTAGCCTTGCTTTTCATTCATGTCAGTTGTATCTCTATGGTTCCCTGATGTCAGCGATTGCTGAGAAGTGGCTGTATCTCCTCTGATCCCTCTGTGACTTTGTCACTCCCTATCTCAAATAGCTTGCAAAGCCATTTCACCCGAGATGTCTAATCCTCCTATCTTGAACCTCCTTCACTTTAATAGCTCCAACATTCCTGCTCAGCATCTCTACCTTGCTTTCCTCCTTTAAGACATTCCGTAAAACCTATCTTTTTAACCAAACCGTGTGTCATATGACCTAATATGCCTCACAGTGCCAATTGAAGCACTGAAGCAATTTATGATATTTGCTTATGCTAAAGGCTGTAAAGGTTATTGTTACTGGTATCACTTTAGGGATAGAGGAGTCTGCAGAGTGACAGAGGTGAGAAGCCAGAGAGAGGCTCGAAATCAAGGATAACATTTTGGTAGGTAGTTGATTTTTATTAAAAATTGTTAACGGGAAGTGGGCATTGTTGATAGGGTCAACTTATGCTCCCCATCCCTAATTGTCCTTGAGAGGGTGGTGTTGTGCAGCCTTCTTAAACCATTTCAGTTTGATTGCTTGGCTATCAATTGGTTAGATTTGACAGAGATGACATCGCGGCAAATGCCAATTCCTGGAACAATTCATTCACTGTTCATATGTTTGGGGAGTGCATGTTGAATGCAAAGATTTCAAGTGAGCAGCAACATTTAATATGATCTACATGGCTGCCAGAGATGACAACCTCCTCAGCCTCAGAAAACTGGAACAAGTGTTCCCATGGCAACAGTGGATTGGTATGTTGACCATTCTATTTTCTGCATTGCAATAAGTCTTTCAGTTTGCTTTCTCTGACTGCTGGTCTCCTGGAGAATTTGATGATTTGTTTTTATTTAATTCGCCTTTTTTTTCTGTGATTGATAGTTGGGGCATTTGAGGTTTGGAGTGGTAAGATACCAAACCTGGAAATTCATCTCAGACACCAGGGGATTAGACACAAGTCCTGAGATGTAATGCTATTGACCACAACAAAATAGGAACTCTGTATAGTGTTGGCTGATCCAACTGAATCTGTTTTGCACCAGTGACCTCGACTAATGTCCTGCTCCCCATCTCATCACGCTATCCCACATTTGGAGAAGCATGTAAAGATTGCAAAATGACATTGATTGAGTATGGTCATGACTACACTTTAATGGTTGAAATAAATCACTAAATAGACAGGTTCACCATTATTGATTCAGGGGACTGTTTAATTGAACATTCATAAAGTGTTGCTAGGATGGCTGCAATGGTTAGGAAGATGTGTGTGTGTTGTAATGGTGTTCATATTAAAAGGTCTATGTGACACCTTGCATTGTAAGGAATTTAAAACTCCAAGGTTGTGATACAATTTTGAGACACACTACCCAAGATGAATAGTCCATTTGGTTCTTAAGTTATCAGCCATAGCCTGGTATTCAGCAATGGATGTCTGCTTTTTAATCTCCTTCTGTTAGTGGCAAGATCATATAAAAATATTGTTTGAAATAACATATATAAAATACAAGCAGATTTGCTGTGGTGTGGTTCATTGTGAGTTAAATAATGCTATTTATAAATCCAGGAATGTTTAGCTGTGTAAGACATGGACAGAAAGCAGGATGCAGTGGTTAGGAGAGGTCCTGGCTGCCTACTCAGGACAACAACCTGGTGCTTGTGAAACCAGGTGGCCAGTACCATTGCTGTGGCCAATCTCTTTCCCTGACATTGGACACATGGAGGTCACAGTAATGACCTGAATAAGGGTGGATTTTGTCTCATTGCAAATGACAACAATCTCTCTCTTAATATCAGCAAATCAAAAGAACACACCCCCATCTACATCAACGGAGCAGAGGTTGAGAGGGTTGAGAACATCAAATTCCTAGCAATGACGATAACTGTAAGCCTATCCTGGACCTCCCACAGAGGCACAAGAAGGCACAACAACCCCTCTTTTTCCTTAGGCTGCTGAGGAAATTTGGCACATCTGTAAGGATCCTCACAACTTTTATAGATGCACCATAGAGAGCATACTATCTGGGTGCATAATGGCCTGGTATGGTAACTGCTCTGCCCAGGACCATAAGAAATGACAGAAGGATGTGTGCATAGCCCAGACCGTCATGGAAGCCAACCTCCCATCCATGGACTCCATTTACACTTATCATTGCCACAGAAAGGCTGCCAACATCACCAAAGACCCCTTCCACCCTGGTAATGTTCTCGTTCAGTCTCTTCCATCAGGTAGAAGATACAGAAACTTGAACGCATACACCAACGGGTTCAAGAACAGCTTCTTCCCTGCTGTTATTAGACTGATGAATGGATTCTCTAACTTCAAATGCTGCTGATCTTGTTAATGTTGATGTTGCTTTGTGCACCTTCTGTGCACCACAACCTTGTATGACTCACTCTGTCTAAGCATCCTATGATCTGTATGATCTTCCTGTAGTGCTCGCAAACAAAGCATTTTACTACACTTAGGTACATGTGACAATAAATCAAATCAATCAATCATTTGGACAGTGCATATGTTCACAGTGCACCAGTTGTAATTTGCTCAGAGATGTGCATAATGGAAATCAGTCAAATGTTATCTACTGATAGGGCAGATTTGTAAAATGCACTGAGACATTCTTCCATATGAGAGAGCCATATGATTTCAAGTAATTAAAGTTCTGCTAGTAATGAACAGGAGTAAGCCACTCAGCTCCTTTTCAGTCATTTAATTATATCATAGGGCAGCACGGTGGCTCAGTGGTTAGCACTGCTGCCTCACAGCACCAGGGACCTGAGTTTGATTCCAGCCTTGGGCGCCTGTATGTGTGGAGTTTGCACATTCTCCCCGTGTCTGTGTGGAGTTTGCACGTTCTCCCCGTGTCTGTGTGGAGTTTGCACATTCTCCCCGTGTCTGTGTGGAGTTTGCACATTCTCCCTGTGTCTGTGCGGGTTTCCTCCGGGTGCTCCGGTTTCCTCCCACAATCACAAAGATGTGTAGTCAGGTGAATTGGCCATGCTACATTGCCCATAGTTTTAGGTGCATTAGTTAGAAGGTCAGTGTGGACTTGGGCTGAAGGGCCTGTTTCCACACTGTAGGGAATCTAATCTGATCATAGAATCAAAGAGGGTCACAGCTCAATTGAGTCATAGAGTCATACAGCACAGAGCCAGACCCTTTGGTCCAACTAGTCCATGTTAACCATCATCCCAAATGAAACTCGTCCTTGCACTTGGCCCAAATCCCCCCAGACATTTCTTATTCATGTAATTATCAAATAATCTTTTAAATATTGTAACTGGACCCACTTCCACCACTTCCTCTGGAATGTCATTCCACACATGAATCATTCTCTATGTAAAAAAATTGCCCCGGTATCTTTTTTACATCTGTCTCCTTCACCTTAAAAAATATGTCCCCCAGTCTTGCAATCCTCCACCCTAAGAAAAAGACACCTGGATTCACTTTATCTTCACCCCCTCATGATGTTATGAACCTCTATAACGTCACCCATCAACTATCTATGCTCCAATGAAAAATCCCAAACTATCTAGGCTCTCTTTCATAACTCAAACCCTCCTTTCTGGGCAACATCCTGTTGAATCTTAGGAGCTTAACACCATCCATCCACTTTGGTTCTATAACCCTTAATAATCTTTGAGAAGGCAGAAATGTCAATCTCATATCAAAAAAATTCATGGATTCTCCCTCCCCCCAGACTCAATATTGTTTTTGGAGAGAGAGTTCTAGCTTTCTCTTTTCTTTTATGTGAAGAATTGATTGATGGCCTTACTCTAACTTATTGTTATTTTAGACCCTCTTTTTCTGGTCTCCCTCAAGAAATACTTTCTTTCTATACATCTATCCCATCAAATCCTTTAATCTTCTCCAATTACATGTTGTATGTACTTCAGTAATTTCAGCGTCAGGTCACAAAATATTTTAATTTTATACCTTTACTAATGTCAGTCACCGTGCTGCAAATTCGCAAATTAATTTGTGCGTGTCTTGTCACATGTTACATACTGAGCTATGTTCCCACTATTTCACTGGGAACGTAAAAGATTAATATCTTGTATCAGTTCCACAAATGAATGTTGCTGATCTATAATTATTGCACCAAGAGTCACAACACCCTCCAACTCTGACCAACCTTACAGCCTTTGTCAAATGTAAAATGGAAATTTTAATTTTTACTGACAAAGTATATCTTATGTAAAGAGTAAATGGACATTATTTAATTATAATACACTATATCTATCAGTGAACGTCCAAATTGTGGTCATGCCAAAGATATATCAGAATAATACATTAATAAGTAAACTGATGCTGGTGTAAGAGGCTGGGAATGTAGAAAGGACATGTTTACAAACAGAATATTTGAACCTTTACAAGGTCTCATTCAGTGAGGGAAAAAATAAAATTGCCACCAGCAAATTATTCTGGATTTTGGCTGATCTGTAAAGAAAGCTGTCCAACTGATAGTCAGATATAACTGTTGTCTCAGTTAGAGGGGGAAGATGACCTTCACTTTACATCCCTGATGGATGTTATGTCAGTGAATCAAGACTAGCTTATTGTGTAAAAAGCTCTAAATGTTAATAGTCCAAGCTATTTCACTGATATTGATTGTCCTCTTCATCTCTTAAAAGTGATAGGAGTATGACAGCACCTTCCATGACATACAAACTGAAAGAACTGCGAATGCTGGAAATCAGAAACAAAAACAGAAATTGCTGGAACAGCATCAGTGGAGAGAAATCAGAGTTAACTTTTTGGGTCCAGTGACCCTTCCTCAGAACTTCCCATAACATTCTGTTTAGGTTCTGGTTAACTATTCTGCCTATTGGCTCAAAATCCTACAATATGGCCTCTAACATCAATTATGGTGCTCATTTTACATTTGACAAAAATGTTACCAACAAAAGTGCTGTATGGTGTATTGATGACAACGCAGGACAATAAATGATAAGCATGGTCTACCACAGCTCCTTACATAACTACATTCAGTATCATCCTTTGACCTGTTGAATCTCGCCTCCAAGCTGAACCGTTTAGTAAGGATGAAATTGATATCCATCGACAGCCAAGTCTCCGCCGGCCTGAACTCATTTTGCTGAAGTTCAAAGAATACAGAATACAAAGGATACAGAACTGGCTCAAAGGTAGAAGACAGTGGGTGTTGGTGGAGGGTTGTTTTTCAGACTGGAGGCCTGTGACCATTGGAATGCCACAAGGATCGGTGCTGGGCCCTCTACTTTTTGTCATTTACATAAATGACTTGGATGCGAGCATAAGAGGTACAGTTAGTAAGTTTGCAGATGACACCAAAATTGGAGGTGTAGTGGACAGCGAAGAGGGTTACCTCAGATTACAACAGGATCTGGACCAGATGGGCCAATGGGCTGAGAAGTGGCAGATGCAGTTTAATTCAGATAAATGCGAGGTGCTGCATTTTGGGAAAGCAAATCTTAGCAGGACATATACACTTAACGGTAAGGTCCAAGGGAGTGTTGCTGAACAAAGAGACCATGGAGTGCAGGTTCATAGCTCCTTGAAAGTGGAGTTGCAGATAAATAGGATAGTGAAGAAGGCGTTTGGTATGCTTTCCTTTATTGGTCAGAGTATTGAGTACAGGAGTTGGGAGGTCATGTTGCGGCTCTACAGGACATTGGTTAGGCCACTGTTGGAATATTGCGTGCAATTCTGGTCTCCTTCCTATCGGAAAGATGTTGTGAAACTTGAAAGGGTTCAGAAAAGATTTGCTAGAATGTTGCCAGGGTTGGAGGATCTGAGCTACAGGGAGAGGCTGAACAGGCTGGGGCTGTTTTTCATGGAGTATCGGAGGCTGAGGGGTGACTTTATAGAGGCTTACAAAATTATGAGGGGCATAGGTAGGATAAATAGATAAAGTCTTTTTCCTGGGGTCGGGGAGTCCAGAACTAGAGGGCATAGGTTTAGGGTGAGAGAGGAAGGATATAAAAGAGACCTAAGGGGCAACTTTTTCATGCAGAGGGTGGTACGTGTATGGAATGAGCCGCCAGAGGATGTGGTGGAGGCTGGTACAATTGCAACATTTAAGAGGCATTTGGATGGGTATATGAATAGGAAAGGTTTGGAGGGATATGGGCTGGGTGCTGGCAGGTGGGACTATATTGGGTTGGGATATCTGGTCGGCATGGACGGGTTGGACGGAAGGGTCTGTTTCCATGCTGTACATCTCTATGACGCTGTGACTCTAACAATTAATCATATTCTGTTTGGCGACATGATTTCTCAACTCATTGTCACTGTTATTTTTTTTCTCTCAGAGGCTTATGCGACTTTACAGCTCGGTCCCTCATAAGGTAATTCATTGAATAAGGTGGAAGTAGATAGATTTTTGATAGGCAAAGGAAGCAAAAAGGTATTGGGTACAGGTAGGAAATGGAATTTGGAGCTCTAACAGATCAGCATGAATAGTGGAGCAGTCTTGAAGGGCCAGATGATCAACTTCTGATCCGACGTTTAATCTGTTGGGAAATCAAGGTTCTTGAAAAACATTTCACTAATCAAATAGAAAATAAAAACTGGGTCCATGAAAGGTAGACCGCCAATTTGCAACAAACCCATTTTGCATTGCTGGCAAAAACTGATTTCACCAACCATTCAACTTTGATAGCCATCCAGCCTAATAGCATAGGTAAAAACAAGGACTGCAGATGCTGGAAACCAGATTCTAGATTAGAGTGGTGCTGGAAAAGCACAGCAGGTCAGGCAGCATCCGAGGAGCAGGGAAATCGACATTTCAGGGAACGCTATTCCTGATGAAGGGCTTTTGCCCGAAACATCGATTTCCCTGCTCCTCGGATGCTGCCTGAATTGCTGTGCTTTTCCAGCACCAGTCTAATAACATGCACAGTCTACCAGACCCAAGGGTTTATTACCATTGCCTCAATACCAGTAGTGTCATTATATTCTAGAAATTTGTTTTTAATAATCTTGTCCTACCACTAAGTAGAAAATAAGGTGGAAGGTGCCTTGATGGTACCTTTTAAGGTGTTTATTTTGCCCTCTATACAGTGTAAATGTTTCACTAAATATAGAACACTGGAAAGAACAACAGCTTTACAAGCCTTCGGTGTAGTGGCAAACTCGATAATGTGCTGATTCCAACCAGAGGATATCCTTCCTCTCAGTATGCAAGCAATCACTTCACTATTGACCCTTGCATCATCAGATAGTACACTTCCAAGTTAGGTGAACTCCTTGACTGCATTCAATTCAGTTTCACCAATAGTGATCGATGTGACGTTCCAGGAGCTGGTTGATATATTACTTTAGTCTTATTCAGACTAACAGTAAGCCTGCAGCTACAATCCATCATCAGTTGAAGGTTCTCTTTGGAATGCACCAAGGGGACACAGTCATCAGTATACTAACGTTCTTCTGGAATTTGTCTGGAGATTTTAGTTGACGCTTGCAATCTTAATGGATAAAGCCATTTTTCTGCTGTGCGGATGCGTAACCCATATACATTATATTGTGTAGCATTGTCATGTATATTAGAATAGATTTGGCTATCTATACTTATCACAGACCATTCAAAGCAGGGAGAAATGTTCAGAGTCTGGTAAATAGGGTTTTAGGAGTGTGCATGCAGAGTGGGGGGCCGTGGCAGAATGGTAATGTTGCTGGACTAACAATCAAGTGTCCCAATCTTGTTCTCATCAATCTATCTGTCACAGATCCATTTGTCTCTGACAGCATTGAGAGGAGTAACCACCACACAATCCTCGTGGAGGCAAAGTCCCACCTTTACATTGACGATATTCTACATTGTGTGGTGTGGAAGTCTTGCTAAATGAGGTAGATTTTTAAAATAAGTGAAGCAATGCACAGTTGGGCAGCCAGGAGATGCTGTCAGACAGCAACAGCAGCAGAAATGAGTTTAAGTGTCATTTCATGGCTGGGAAAATTCCCCCCTCCAACATCACCATCAACTTCAAATTGACCCTGATTCAACGGCGAGTGGAGGAGGACATGCCAGGCACAAGACAGATGAAGCTAGAATTGAGATGTCACCCTGGTGAAGCTACAACATGGCTCTACTTGCACGCTGAACATTCAAAAAGACATGAAAAAGAAAGAATAGATTCTCGCAATCACCGGATCAGATCTAAGCTCTGCAGTCCTGTTACATCCAGTCGTGAATGGTGGTGACGGTTAAAAAACTCATTGAAGGAAGAAGAGGTAACACAATTATCCCCATTTTCATTGATGGGGGACCCCAGCAAATCAGTGAAATATATCAGGTTGAAGCATTTGCAATCTTTAGCCAGAAGTGTTGGATGGATGATCCATCTTGGCTTCTTTTAGAGGTCCCCAGGATCATGGATGCCAGTCTTCAGCCAATTCCATCCACTACATGTGATATCAAGAAATGGCTGATGGTGCCAGATGCTGAAAAGGTTTTGAGCTTTGAAAACATCTTGGTAGTAAGACTGGAGACTTGTGCTCCAGAATTTGCTACTCCCCTAGCAAAGCTGTCCCAGTACACCTATAACATTTGCATCTAAATAGCTATATGGAAGATTGCCCAGGAATGTCCTGTCCACAAAAGACAGGACACGTCTAACCCAGCCAATTGGCATCACATTAGTCAACATCAGCTACAGTGGCAACATTGTAAACTGTTCACTGCACTCATTCAATGTCTATTCTACTCTAACTCTTGGTTATTAGCAAAGTGGTAGAATGTGTTGGTGACAGTGCTATCAAGAGTTGCTCACTCAGTAATAACCTGCTCCCTGAAGATCAGTTTGGGTTCCTCTAACGTTACTCAGTTTCTCGCCCCGTTACAGTCTTGGCGCAAACATGGACAAAGATGGTGAACTCAGATGGTGAGGTGAGAATGACTGCCCTTAACTTGTAACTGAATGGGGAATCAAAGACTCATGGAAAACTGGAATGGGAATCAGTGGGTATGCTACCCATCGTTTGGAATCATCATAGGCACAAAGGAAGATCCAAAGTCCAAAGGGACTGCGAAGCTGGAAATCAGAAACAAAACCAGAAATTGGTGGAAAAACTCAACAGTCTGGCAGTGCCTGTGGAGAGAAATCAGAGTTAACATTTCAGATCTTAAGACCCTTCTTCGGAACTGATGTTAACTAGGAAAATGTTGATATATATATATATATATATATATATAGGATGGGGAGGAGGAGAGTAAATGATAGGTGGAGATGGAACCCAAAGCTGGTAATTCTGTGGTGAATTATCCATGTTTTCACTTCCCAAAGCCTTTCACCGTCTACAACGCCTGGATGAGTGCAGCTCCAACAATACACGAGAAACGTGATCCCATCCAGGAAAAAGAAGCCCAGTGAGTTGGCAACTCATCCACTACTTTCAACATTCACACCACCCACCACTGATACACAATGGCAGCAATGTGTACCATATACAAGATGCAGTGCAGGCACCTTCGGCAGCACCTACCAAATCCACGACTGCTACCATCTACAAGGACAAGGGGCAGCAGATACCTGGGAACATCGCCATCTCCAAGTTCCCCTCCAAGACAAATGGCATCCTGACTTGAAAATACGTTATCATTCTTTTAGGGTCGCAGGGTCAAAATTCTGGAACTCTCTCCCTCAGCACTCTGAATGTCCTTCTGCCCAATCAGTATTCTGTCCATGAGAATGTAAATAAAGAGCATTGTATTGGAGCTCCAGAGAGTCAGACAGTAGTCACTTTTAGACAGGGACAGAAATGCCACAGATGTGGGGTAGGGAATGTCTAGCTGAGTAGAGCAGCCACTAAACTGCAGTATAGATATCTAACACCAACACCCATGGAAGGCAGAATCCATTAGGAGATGATAAGGCAGCACGGCCTATGGAGATGGTGACCATAGTACAAGCTAGTTGTTCACCATGACTTTGGCAGAGGATCCACAAATAAAACTTGAGGTAAAGTCATGAATGTTGTCTGTACCATTTCACTGGAGATTCTGCAGATAGCCCTCAAAAGCTTTGGTGGGTGATTGGGAGAAAAGAAATGCACTGAATTTCAAACCCCTGTGTTGCTAAAGTTCTGAAGATGTGGACGGTACTACATAAATGCGGGGTTTTACAATCCACTGTTCTTGTGTGATCCACTAGATGGAGCACTATTCCCCAACTGACTGTGTAACCTCAGGAAGAAAGGAAAGCAGAAAAACAATCCGAAATTTTTAAAAAATTGTTTAATTAAAATAGAACCCAGATTATGTCATCTTTATTCATCTGTCACAGCATAAACTTAGAAGCAAAATAGTGCAGAAGCAGGAAATGTGAAATAAAGACAAAAAGCATTGGAATTGCTTCGCAGTTCTGACATTAGTGGAATGAAGACAGAATATCTGATTCTTTTTCAGAACCCTGAAGACCTAGGCTCTTCATTAGGACCATAGGTTGCAGATATAATTAATGGAAGAAAACATTCATATGAAGTAAGAAAAAAGGGTGGTTATCCAGTGAGGGAAAGTACAACTTAATGGGGCAGGGTCTGGGAGAGAATTGCAGTTGTGTGAAATCCAAGATGATTTGGAGGTCCCGGTGGTGGACTGGGGTGGACAAAGTTAAAAATCACGCAACACCAGGTTATAGTCCAGCAGGGTTATTTGGAAGCACTAGCTTTTGGCACGCTGCTCCTTACTCCACAACCACCTGATGAAGGAGCAGCGCTTGAAAAGCTAGTGCTTCCAAATAAACCGATTTGACTTTGACCTGTTATTGTGTGATTTTTAACTAAATCCAAGATGCCACACCTGGCAATGGGAGGCAGGAGCCATGTCAGCTGTCCATACTTTCAGACTCTGCTATCCAACACCCAAGGCAGACAGATCCACAGTACTGTCAATGATTGACCAGTTTAAATATTGTACATTTTCATTTTTCTGTATTTTTGATTGTGGACTGAAATGGGGAAAGGACTGTTTTAAATACTAAGGATTATGGAAAGCATTGCTGCACTTCTATAAGCAGGTTACTAAACTCACTGTAAATGGTATTGACCTGGTGCTTTATTCAGCTAGTGGGTGAAGAGAGTAGTCAATGGTCTGGAACCAGGAGGTGTGTACAAAGTGAGATTCAGCTGGCAACAATTAGCTGAATGGGTTGTGGAGTCTCAATCAGTTAGCAATAGCAAAAGTCATCTCCCTCCCAACAATTGGCTCTCAGTTGGGCTGAACATGTAGGTGTGAGAGATAGTGCCTTTGGACATCCAGAAGAGGACATGGCCTCTCTCTTTCCCTCTTTTCTCTCTCTCTTCTGTGAAAAATATCTCAAGGTTAAGAAATGCCAGTTTGTTTTCCCCTCACCAGTTGCAGAAAGTGTGCCCTTGTTATGTAAGACAAGTGGTGCTGTTCATTAAGATTTTGTGGTGGTCTACCCTCTTCCACTAATAATTAAATACGTCCTTAGAGTCAGCATAGTCACCATGATTGGTGGTGATTAATTATCTCAACCTCCAGCTACTAATGGATGACACCCAGAGCCCTGTATGAAAAAATGAGTACAACTACCAAAATTTCAGTGGGAAGATTTGTTAAGGTGGAAGCCAAATAAAATATTTAAAAATCGTATTCTTTGTTTTTAGGCTGAGAAATAAGGGAAAACATCAATTTTGTAGTATATGAATTTTAGTGTTGTTGTGATGCCAGGTTTATAACATAATTCCAAAGAAACAGGCCGCACATCCCTTTGGGTATTTGCAACAAGCAAGCTACTGACCTTATCGAATCAGCCAAACTTGCAACATGCACACAGAAGATCCAACATTACATGTGATTTATCAATTGGAAAACATTTGTTTGGCAGTCTTGATTTTGCAAGGAATTACACAGGCAAGCAATTTAAGATTAACTAGAAGAAAGTGAGGACTGCAGATGCTGGGGATCAGAGTCAAGAGTGTAGTGCTGGAAAAACACAGCAGGTCAGGCAGCATCCTAGAAGCAGGAGAATCAATGTTTCGGGTATGAGCCCTTCATCAGGAATGAGGCTTGTGACCTGAGGAGGTAGAGAGATAAATGGGAGGGGAGGTGGGGCTGAGGGAAAGTTAGCTGAGAGTGCAATAGTAGATGAAGGTGGGGGTGATAGTGATAGGTCAGAGTGGAGGGTGGAGAGGATAGGCGGGAAGGAAGACGGACAGGTCATGAGGTCAGTGCCGAGTTGGAAGGTTGGATCTGGGATAAGGCGGGGGGAGGGGAAATGAGGAAACTGGTGAAGTCCACTTTAATTTATGTGGTTGGAGGGTCCCAAGGTGGAAGATGAGGCATTGTTCCTCCAGGTGTCGGGTGGTTAGCGTTTGATGATGGAGGAGGTCCAGAACTTGCATGTCCTTGGTGGAATGGGAGGGGGAGTTAAAGTGCTTGGACATGGGGCAGTGGGGGTTGCTTAGTGCGTGCATCCCAGAGATGGTCTCTGAAGCGTTGTGGGACTCCTTCATCATCAAACCCTAAAGATCTGATGCTTGGAGGAACAACGCCTCATCTTCTGCCTTGGGATTCTCCAACCACATGGAATTAATGTGGATTTCACCAGTTTCCTTATTTTCTCTCCCCCCCCCAACCTTATCTTAGATCCAACCTTCCAACTCAGCACCCTCTTGACCTGTCATACCCGTCCGTCTTCCTTCCCACCTATCTGCTTCACCCTCCTCTCTGACCTATCACCATCCCCCCCTACCCTCATTTACCTATCACCTTCCAAGCTACCTTCCCCCCAGCCCCACCACTCTCCCATTTATCTCAGTACCTCCTTGGCTCATAAGTCTCATTCCTGATGAAGGGCTCATACCCGAAACGTTGATTCTCCTGCTCCTCGGACACTGCCTGACCTGCTGTGCTTTTCCTTCACCACACTCTGAAGCAATTTAAGATTGCCTATCGGTCTTGCTGTATAGTTGCATGCATTGGACCCTAAATATATGAATATATAGGGCTCTGTTCATTGCAAACAGAAAGAACATACGAACATAGGAATTTGGATCAGGAGTAGACAATTAAACCCTTTGAGCCTGTTCCACCATTTAACCTGTTCATAGCTGATCTTATCATGCTCTCATCTCAACTTTCCTGTGTGCTACCCCATCGCCCTTTATTCTGGTTTTCATCAGAAACATATTTATTTCTTGAATCTGCTATTGATTCTGCCTCCACCGCACTCTGGGGCAGTGAGTTCCACAGATTCACAACCCTCTGAGAGAAATAGTTTCTCCTCATCTGAGTTTTGAACTTACCTCCCCTCACTTGGCATCTTTGACATCTTAAAGAACATGAGTAGGTGTTGCTCCTATTTCAACTCAATAAAATAGTTGACAGCCCTATCAATGTCCGTTATTTAGCCCTCAAAATGAAGTGAAGAAATTCACTGATGGTGATCACCATTGAGGTCCATAGTCACCTGTTGTTCCCAGAATGCTGGAATTACCATCAAATTACTTGCAGGCTACATCCCCAAATGTTATTTTCTAAAAAAAAATCAATTGAATTTACATTTCAATAAATCAATAAGAAGTTTGTGCCACGTCCTGTGGGAATTGATGTGCAATTGTAACTGCACTGGACGTAACAGGATCTGAGAAAGAAATAATCTATAATTAAGGCTGTGTACTGTTGCAGTGTGCTGTTGTTCAGTTTGTTTTGCCTTGTAAAGGAATGAAAGGTTGAACGGCCCCCTTCTGCACTATAACATTTCTATGATTCTGTAATTCTAGCTCACAGAGTGATGTGTCTACTTGTAATGTGTTTAGCCATATTATTGTGGAGGATATGAAAGCATCAGTAATAAATTCCAACATAAAATGTATTCATTTTAACTACAGTAATACTTAGATAACACTCTATCCTCCTGCAAACATTATACTAAACTCAAAATACTAACTTTGTCTCTCTCTCGACGTGAAAATTCATGGACTTAAATCTGATGTCACTCAATCCAGAAGAAAAGCTCTACTGGTTATACCAAGTTCCAATTGCTCTCAGATTGCTTCCAAATCTCATTTTAAAAAGAGGATTTCTAAGATGGAGACATCTTCTTCTTTCAATGCGGTATTTTAAAAATCCAAAAAAGTTTCCATGCCTTTACCCCTCCCCTTAAAACGTTGCATTGCTACAACATTTTAAGTAAAAGGTAAATGGTAATAGTGGCTGAATCACTAAGGAACTGTAACTGCTAATTCTGGGTCAAATAAGAATCAAGTAGAGATTTCAACTGAAAATGCTGGAAATGCTCAGGTCTGGCAGCATCTGTAGAGACAAAATCAGAGTGAATCTTTAGGTTTGCTGAACTATCTCTGGAACTGGATCAAGTTACAGATGTTTCAAGTCTCCACCAAATTCAAAGGCAGGAAAAGTGGGGAAAAAGGAAAGAGCAAAGGGCAGGGTATGTAATAGGTCGAAAGAAGGAGAGCTTAAGGGCAGCATGATGGCTCAGTGGTTAGCATTGCTGCCCCACAGCACCAGGGTTCCAGGTTCGATTCCAGTCTGGAATGCTTGATGTGCAGGTTAGGTGGATTAGCCATGATAAATTGCCCACGGTGTGCAGGCTAGGTGGATTAGCCATGGGAAACGCAGGATTATAGGTATGGGTGTGGGCCTGGGTGGGATGCCATTTGGAGGGTCAGTGTGGACTTAATGGCTTGCTTCCACAGTGTAGGGGTTCTATGTTGGTGAAAGACATCCTTTTGGTATTTAATGCTTTCTGCAACAGGAGGAAGACAGGACCAAAGGTGTAACAATAATACATTGACCTAAATAATGATCTCCAAAGACCTGGCACAGACATGATGGACCGAATGTTCTCCTTTATTATTTTATCTTAAATTGTTCCCTAAATCCAACACCTTTTCAAGAAGACAGTTTCAGATTTATATTATCCTCTGTGCAAAGAACAGCTTCTTCTTATCCGTCGAAAAATAGTAGTTCTAACCTTGAGATTACTTCACTTTGTTCTTGATTCCTGGAACCCTGGAGGAAACAATTCCCACTGGCTCTTCCTCTTGAATTCCTTTACATCTCAGAGACCTCACACAGATCACCCTTCAACGATCGACACTCAAGTATGCAATTCACATTGTCAAGGCGTTCACCAGCTAATTACTTGACAGTTACTTTAAAATTTCTCACCAACCTTTTAGCACAGCTAAGCAAAACGCTACAATATTTAGACCTCTATTTTTAAACCTGGCCAAGTCCTTTCAGCAGATGACAGCAGCAGAAGAGCCATTGTGTTCAAGGGAGTAGTTGATCATTCCAGTCTGTAATTATCCTTATAATCCTTGGTCCCACTGTGAGCAAGACATTTATCCAGCCTTTTTTTTGGTGAAGTTAATCAACAAAGGCATTAACCTTTCACTTGGGTATCTGTTCCACTGTCCATATCCCTTGTCTCAATTGTTAATTGTCTATTTGGATCCTTCTCTACGATACCACGTCCACCTCATCACCTCACTGCTAGTGAAGCCATGGGGATATGCTCAGAGGACTTTAACATTATCCATTCCAGATCTTGATGTTGGAACAAGAGTATCCACTTTGCAGTGAACAATTAGTCACTCACAGCTTACCTCACTGAAGGCTTACCATCTGTAATTCTGTCAAACGTCACATCAGGCAATTATGAGATGGACGTTTATTGCTGGTGATTTCCATGAAGTGAGCAGAGATTTCTATTCTTGTTCTTTTGGGCAGTTGTTGAGTGAAAGCAGGTGCACTTCCAGATAGGAAGGTGTGAACAAAAAAACACCATTATCTGGTTGATATCTCTATTATATGTTTCACATTTGACATGATGTTGTCATTTAGATTAGAGTTAGAATCAGCCAGCCTCCTAATGCTGTCTTGGTCTATCTGTCGTGAATGTTCAAGTCGGCATTATAAGATGCACAATGAAAGAATGGAGTTTACTGATTAGCCTGATCAATGTTTCTCCTTCGGCCAACTTCACTAAAAATAATCTGTTTGGTCAGACATGGTTATGTGCAGAATCTTGTAGTCAGCAGACTTTGCATTGGAACAACTGACGTCAATGTAATCAATCATTCTGAATTTGGTTCCCCCCTCCCCCCCCCAGTAATTGTGCATGGGGGTAGTGAAACTTTGAAATGTGTACCTCCTGACTGATGCCATCCAAGCCATTTGAATCCTGCCCACCATAACTTGACTCCATTATTCAGAGAGAGTGACCGAAGGTAACCTTTATACTGGAAGGTCACATATAATTGTCTTAAAGGTATGCTGCCTATCTGGTGTTGAATCTATGCAATAACACAACAATATCAACACATGATATAGCAGCAGGAGATGGGTATTTGACCATTCAGACTTGATCCCGCCATTCAGTAAGATCAAGAATGTTTTAACATGGTGGTAACTCCAATTTTCTGCCAGTCCCTGAGAACTCTTCACTGTCTTGTCAAGCAAAAAGCTGCCTAATTCCACCCTGAATATATTCAATCATCCAGTTTCTACTGCCAACTGTGGAAGAGAATTACAAAGACTAATGAACCTCTGGATGAAAACATTATTCCTCATTGTTGTGTGAGGGTGCATTCCTGCATCATACAATTGTTATGGGCTAGGCTAGACCACTCAAAACATTCTTAAACAGGCAGCCCGAGACCTAACTTTGCAATTTGTTTCGGTAAGTGTACAGTGAAAGTTACCTAGCTAGGTTGACTACTAGATTTTAAAATAGACAAAAAATGTATTCACAAAATTACACAATGAAACACAAAGAACAGAATAAAGAACCCTTACAGAACTCAACCTATCCAGCTAGGGTTAATTATGCTGTTCCGAATACACACAATAGTCCCAATAAGCAAACTCCCTTTAAAAACCAGTATAAATAGAACACATGCTTACAGGTTGACATTGAAGGGCAGAAAAGAGAGAGAATTTCCACACAGCTCCCTGTTGAACTTCCCAGTTCAAGACTCAACAACAAACAGCTCAGCTCAGCGAGACAGCTAACCACTCCCCTTTCTTTATACAGGTCACTTCTAACCCATGACCACTTTGGCATGAAGTATCATCTGCTTAAACAAAAAGCCTTTCAAAGTCCTTTTCATCTCTGAACCAAATCAGACTGATTGGAGTTCTGCCTGGTTTATGCCCTTCTGAAAAAATCAAGGACAGAGTCTCCTTGAGCCAAGGACCAGCTTTTAGAAAAAAAGGGACTAGCTGTGTGACAGGTCCCCCCCTTAAAAAAATGAAACCATCAATACCAAAGGATGGCTTCATTTTTAATTTTTCAAAAACCTGGTTAGTAGTCTAAACACACTTACATACTACACTAACTCTAAACATGTAAACATGCACAACTACATGCGAATTCAGGTCATGGCATACCCACCACCGAACGCCTCCGTATCTCATTCGAGCCTTGATAATGCATCAGCAATCACATTTTCGCGACCTGCCACATGCATAATTGTCAAACCAAATGGCTGCAACAACATGCTCCATCTAAACAGTCTGGCATTTTTGTTTTTAAATTTTTCCCAAATGATCAGTGTATACGATTGTCTCAGATGCATTGCTGGTAATATAAACACTGAAATGTTGTAATGCCAACACCAAGCTTAAAGTCTCCTTCTCCACCTTTGAATATTTCTGTTAATGAACATTTAACTTGCTCTAAAAATACTGGATGTGTCTTTCAATTCCATCGTCATCCTCCTGCAGGAGCACCGCACCAACACCCACATCGATAGCCACCTTGAAAGGCTTCATGTAATCTGATGTGGCTAATACTGGGGCAGTGGTTAACACAGATTTTAGGCTGTCACATGCCCTTTGATAATCCGCTGTCCAGTTAAACTTCTTGCCCTTTGTTAACAATTCAGTGAGTGGAGCAGCCACACTGCTAACGTTTGGCAAAATCTTTGGTAAAATCCACTCAATCCCAGGAACCGTAATACCGCTTTTTTCATCAACGGTGTGGGAAATTCTCCAGTTACCTTCATTTTCACATCCCATGGGGCCATTTGTCCGTGTCCAATAATATGGCCCAGGAAGGTGACTTAGGTTTTGGCAAATTCACTTTTAGCTGGGTTTATCACCAAGCCTGCCTTCCAAAGTCAGTCGAACAAGTCCAATAAATGCTGTAAATGTTCCTTCTATGAGTGACTAAAAATCACCAGGTCATCAATGTACACCACACAGTTGGGTAATCCAGCAATGACCTTATTAGTCAGTCTCTGAAATGTGGCTAGAGCATTTTTCATACCAAAATGGCATGACTTTGAACTGCTATAGTCCTTTTGGCGTTACAAAAGCAGAAATTGCCTTTGCTCTCCCTGACAGGGGTATTTGCCTGTAGCCTCTGAGCAAGTCCAACTGAGAAATGTAAGTTACATCTCCCACTTTTTCAACACAGTCCTCCAACCCCGTGGGATTGGATATGCATCAGTCTTAGTGACGGCATTGACTTTGCAATAGCTCACATATGCTTGGGTACCATGAGAGTTTGTCCAGTACTCTGACCACAAATTCCCCACTCTTCTCTGGACTCTGTAGCCTCACTTTACATAACTGAGCACTTTTTGTCTCACCATGTTAATTCCTATCACTGGTACCTTCTGTCAATAGTCTCTCAGGAGTCCCTATATCCTTATCCTTCAGCATTACAGATTGAGAGAATCCTGTGTCCCTTAATACTGTAACCTCTTTACCTATTACTCCTGGCCTATATGAATAAGCTTTACACTTGCATGTATATTTTTAAAGCAGATCTGGCACTTCTTCCTTAACCGACCTCTGATCATCTTTACACTCTGAGGCAGTAGTCTAACTTCCCTTGTGCTTTTTGTTACTAGTCCAACAAAACTCCCAGGCTTGTCTGGTTTTCCTATATCTGGCTTTCTCCTAGCCCACCAACACTGTGATTTTGTGTGGCCCACTTTATCACAATGAAAACACCAGAGCTTTTTAACTTCTTTGTCCCCCTCAAGGGTTTCGTTTTTACCCTGTGGTAAGTTATCCTTCTGATCTTCACTGAGATATACCTTTCCCTTTCCATGTGAGGGTTTCTCTTTACCCCAATTTCTATCCCTCATGAACTGAAATTAATTCTGGAAGCCAACCCGTGTTTTGTGGACTAGCTCATAATCATCAGCTACTTTAGCTGCTAACCTTGCTGTTTTAACTCTCTGCTCTTCCACATGAGCTCGCACTACTTCCTCACAGAGCCTACCCTCAGCCTTTATCTCCAACCTTTTAAGCTGATTTGCCTTTTCAAGGGTCAGTTTTTGAAGTTCAAAAGCTCTTTGTTTTTCTTTGCTCTCTCTTTTTCTCTCTGTTCTGCTGCTCTCTCTTTTTCCTTCTCTTCTGCTTTTAATCATAACTCAAACTATTCATTTCTGCTGCCCTTTTCTTATCTCTTCACCTTCTGTTCAATATCTCGATCGGAACAGTTCTGTACCTTAAGAATTATTTTCTCTAAGTTGTCCAACTGCGTGTTATATTTGGCCAATCTCAGAAATTGTTTGGCCAATCTCAGAAAATCTTGGCCCATCCCTAGTAGTATAACTTCTGCTGCTGCCATGTCTTTCTAATGTGATTATTTATATTCCTTTCTTCAAACCAGGTTGAAAAAACAGTAAAGCTTGCAAATTACTTATACAGGTCTGATTCATGTTGTATCCATAAAACACATTCATTTCCAAGTTTAACTTTGTTTTTACCAGGTTTCCTAAAATAGCAATGGTGCTGCTACTGTATATTACTGTACTAGAAGTTTACCATGCAGTCAACATAGAGGATTACTGTCTTCCAAAAATGAAATAGATTATTCTGGCCTTATGAAAGTAAAATGCCTCATCCTTATCTTTTTTGCAGTTTCTCCTGATGAATCCCACTGCTCCCGACCTTAATAAATTATTCCTGTTTACTTAATATCTTTACTGAGTGAATCACACTCTTTTTAACACCATAAAATAATTTCTGTTGCTTTCACAGATTTTTTTCCTGGTGTCCCACTCGTACAGGTTATATAAATGCCTTTCACCTTTACTGTGGATTAAGTAATGGATACCCCCTTTCCTTGTAGACTCAACAGCCTCCTAATGTTATTCTTACATCACACATTGTCTATTTAGACCTCAACTTGATTTTTAATTGTTCAATCATGGGATGTGGACATTGCTGGCTGGGTCAACATTTACTCCCTCAATGCACTTGAGAAGGTAATGATGAGCTTCCTCTTGAACTGCTGCATCCATTTGCTGCAGATACACCCACATACAGTTTGGGAGGGAGTCCCAGGATTTTGACCCTGCAGCACTTAAACCGCTGTAGTAGACTTGATTTTCCTTCCTGTCACCAGATCTCGTGGTATCTCTTTGCTATGGTGGTGATGTTCAAGCTGAGTTGGAAGAACTTCATTTCCATCTCAGTTTCCCAGCCTGCCAATTGTACCATTTCAAAAAGGGGATTTCCCATGCTCACCATGGATATTAACTTTACTCAACAACTGGCCCGCATTGAGTACAGATGAGAGTATAGGTGTTACAACACAACAAGGTGTAAAAGAATCAATAGATAATTTTGATGAAGTTCTGAAAGCTTTTGATAATTCCTTTAACCTCAGAAGGAAGAATAATATTGAAAGAGAAATATTTAATTGATGAGTTCAGCATCCAGGCTCTGTGCAGCAATCAACCGTACCTTTCCTCTCATGGATAAATATATCTTCAGTAGATAGATTGGTGACCATGAGGTCAAGTGTGTTTCTTCTTCTTGCTTGCTTCTTAATCAACTATCACAGACATAATCTAGCAGCTACATTCCTTTGGTCTGGATCAGCTTGATCAGTAAATATGCTACCAATTCAGTCTTGCTGATGGGCTATGATACCTGCCACCCAGAGTACATTCTCTGCCCTTGCCATCCTCAGTGCTTCCTCCAAGTGGTGTTCAACAAGGTAGAGTATTGATTTATCAGTTGAGGGTGGAAGATATGGATGGTGGGAAGTGGCAGTAGGTGGTAGTCAGCAGGAAGTTTCTTTGCCCTTGTATGACCTTCATGGAGTCCAGCGTCAATGTGGAGGACTCTCAAGGTAACTTGCTCCCATATCATAGTGTCACAACCTCTGCTAGGACTGTCCTATTGGTGGGACATGGCACACCAAGGTGATGGTTGAATCTGGGACATTATCTGAACAGTATAATTCCAAGAGTATGATTACGTCTGGCTATTCTTTGACTGTTTGGAACAGACCTCCAAATGTTGGCTAAATTCAATTGCAGCATGACTTTGCTACTTTCATGCTCAATCCCCCTTTTAATAACGACCAATATGCCACTTACCTTCCTAATTACTTGTCGCAAGCTAACATATTGTGATTCATGTGTAAGGTTACTCAAAACCCTTCGTGCCACAGCATGCTGCAGGTCTTTCCCGCTGAAATAACATTGAGTTTTTCTGTTCTTCCTGCCAAAGTGGAGAAATTGACATTTTCCCATAGCGTACCCTGTTGGCCACTGAGCCTATTTAGCATAACACCACTTTGCAGGCTCCCTAACTGTACTGTGAGTGTTCCAATCCCACCTGAGCCAAAATAGTCAAAGAAAGCATTGTCCCACCACCTTCTGAAGGGCAACTGGGGTTGGAAATCAAATGCTGATCTTCTCAGTGATGTCAACATCCCCTGAACAAAGGAAGAAAACCTGCTACCCTCCCCCAGCCTGGTATCTCTGGCTCCAATAATATAGCAATGTGGTTGATTCTTAACTATCCTGTATGATGACCTAGAAAGGTGTCCCACCACCATCCTCTCAGGAAAACAAGGAATGCCAATAAATGCTGCGCTTCCCAAAACATTTGCATCCTGAGAATGAATGAAAAAAGGAAAAGTGGGTGCTGAAGTAGGAATAAATTTGCAAACATTAGTGATTGATGTCTTTGGGGTCTCTGCTCATCTACTTAGTTTGAAAACTGACCACTTGAGGGCACCCAACAACTTTTGATTTTTCTCTCAAACTGTGGCCAAGCAATCTGTTACCTGCATTGAGTGACAACAGAAAAGATTAAGCAGTAAAGGATCATTGCCCAATGACCTACATCATGCTGACACTGAAGTAAATATTATAACAAAACACGCAACGTGAAGCAGGAATTGCTGAAGTACCATGCTTCTTATTGTATGATATCTGATTAGTTCAGGCAACTTGGAAACTGGCATAAGGTTAAAGTCAAACTTTTAACCAGACAAAATAAAATTCTATCCAATAATCACAGACTGAGAACTCATATCAATTATCTAAAATGTCCGCATATTTCATAGAAATCACAATACTATCCCTCTTTATGTCTTCTTTAAAAATTAAACAACATTATAGGAAATTGTCATTCTAGAATCTCTCTTTGTTGTTTGCAACTTTCCTGGTCATCTTTTCGGGATAGTTTATTAACTCACTCCATTATCTGATCAACTTCACGGTGAGCTCAGGAAGAATTTTGCCATTTGTAGCAACTCATACCATTGACCTCAAATAAAGTTACCTGCAAAGATCTTGTGAAGTCTGCAGTGCTGATTTCCCCTTTCCCAATTCAGGCTTAAACTGGATAGTAACTAAACAGGATGATAGTAATGAGGGTAACCAGCCAGCCACATTTCATTAATTTCACACACAGCAAAAGGAGCACGTTAAAAGCCATTTGGCAGTAAAGGATTTGTATATTGCTGAAAAACATCCCATTTTGTTGATTGTGCAATCATCAGAATGCTTTACAGCCAACATTTGAGCAGTATAAGAGGACAGCACAGATTGGTTGGCAAGTGCACTGTCATTGCTATGGAAAATGCACCAGCTAATGGTGATTGACAGTTAATGGTCAGGCTTTGGTTGAAATTGTGAAGCAGACAGCTTCACTCTGATTGGTTAAAGCATTGATCTGAGAAATGACGCAACGAATGGCTGTCACCTATCTTGCTAAAGTTAGCCATTCAGTGAGGTTGTTTATCAGTAACTATGAACTTAGTGTGCTGCTAAAGGTCCACGTTCACCTTGTTCAACAAAATGTAACTTTTCCCCAGATTTCCAGTGAGCCTGAAAATTAAAGAAATTGCAAATTCACTGTCAAGGAAATACTCCCTTGATTATGTACAATTACTAACTGAACCTTCATGTTATTCTATCCATGTGCGTATTCCTAGAGTCACTGTCAGTTTCAGATTACTAGAAGGTTTTGCAATCATTCCAGCTCCAAATCGGATTTTTGCTGTAAAACAAAATGACTCCTGGGTGTTATTTTCTGACCTTTTAGGTAAGTTATAACAAAATAGAGTCTGTGTCATTTAAATTTTTTGAAATGAATTGACCTGAATAATTTCTGCAATTCTACACACAAGAAAGTGGCCCAGACATATTAATTGTTACATAAAAATATTGCCTAGGTGAATCTTATTACATAAGTAATTACTTTGTATCGTTGTCAGAACTTTGACACTGTTGTCTGCACCAATGAAGTCACAGAGGTTTAGCACAATTTGAATTCAACCTCATCTCAGATCACCCTCCTTTCTTGGTACTCAACATGTGTATGTGTGTGGTGTGTGTGTGTGTATGTGTATCTGCATGTCTGTTTGTGTGTGTGGTGTCTGTGTGTCTGTGCGTGTGTGTATGTGTATCTGCATGTCTGTGTGTGTGTGTGTGTTCTGTGTGCCTGTGCACCTGTGGGTCTCTGTGAGTGTCTGTATGTGTGTGTGTGCCTGTGTGTTTGTGCATCTGTGTGTTTGTATGTGTGTGGCTGTGTCTGAGTGAGTGTCTATATGTGTCTTGTGTGTGTCTATGCACCTGTGTGTCTGTGCCTGTGTGTGCCTGTATGTGTGTGTGCCTGTGCCTGTGTGTGTGTGTGTGTGTGTGTCTGTGTGAGTGTCTGTGAGTGTCTGTGTGTGAGGGTCTGTATATCTGTGCATCTAAGTGTCTGTGTGTATTTGATTTTGAGAGATCTCATACATTGAATGACACTGGGTTGGTCAACTGAAGGAGATGATTGTAGCTAAACCGGAGTCTGCCTCCAATTAATATTCATTTATTTAATTAAGTCACTGGATAGTAATCGGAGAGGAGGGAACAGCCATGTCCGTGTATTCACTATTTCAATACTGTCATCACTGAGATCGATTTGGAGATGCCGGTATTGGACTGGGGTGTACAAAGTTAAAAATCACACAACACCAGGTTATAGTCCAACAGGTTTAATTGGAAGCACACTAGCTTTCACTGAGATCAGTTGGTTCAATAGAGGCCACTACTGGATCTGGCAATACCCTGCACAGACCTTCCTTTGCATCAGGACAGTTTCCTGAAGAAGGGCTTATGCCCGAAACGTCGATTCTCCTGTTCCTTGGATGCTGCCTGACCTGCTGCGCTTTTCCAGCAACACATTTTCAGCTCTGATCTCCAGCATCTGCAGCCCTCACTTTCTCCATCAGGACATTTTAGTGCTTTACAGCTAAAGAAGTGCCTTTGAAATGTAGCTACTGGTCCAACACTGAAAATGTGGCAACCAGTTTAAGCACAGAAAGCTTCCATAATCAGCAATTATAAAGACAAAATAATCTGCTTTATTGATGTCAATTGTGGAAAAAATAATGGCAAAGGCACTGTAGAGAATACTCCTGCTCCTCATAGGAAAATAGGATCTTTTACACCCATTTAGAAGGGCAGACAGGGCTTCAGTTTAATGTCTCAATCTGAATTGTTTACCTTAGTTCGATGGTGGAGGAGCTGGTGTTGGATTGGAGTGGATAAAGTTAAAAGTCACACAACACCATGTTATAGTCCAACAAGTTTATTTGGAAGCACTAGCTTTCTAAGCGCTGCTCCTTCGTCGGATGGTTGTGAAGCATGACCATAAGATACAGAATTCACAGCAAAAGATTACAGTGACACAATGGTACATTGAACAAATTTAGATTGTTAAGTCTTTCATCTTTTAAAATGGATTTGCTGGTTTTGGTTCTTTAATATGTTAATCCCAGAATTTCTTTTAAGTCACATTCTCAAGATAATTTAAGGTTTTAGAACAATAGGTGACATCTCAGCTCAGACAATGCCTTAAAGGTGTGAGATTAGAGTCTGTATCCCAATTTCGAGTCAGACTAGTTCTATTTCCAAAGCAGAATTTACAACGATTATATGGATTCACTGCCTGCACTGACTGCTTCCAGGTTCTGCATTTTTTGAGCAAAATTGAATGTATTTGCAAATATAATTCTGCAAATACAAATTCACCTCATAAACTCATATGTATGTGGGTGTGCAGAAGAGAGAGAGAGAGACAGAGTCAGTGTGTGCATGTGAGTGTGAGTGCATGTGAGAGAGTGTGTGTTTATGTGTGTGCAAGTTTGGTAAAGTGTGTGTGAGTGTGATGTGGTATAAGCCCGTTAGAAGGTGCATGTTTGGGTGTGAGTGTGGAAGGTCTATGTGTAAGTGTATGAGAGAGAACTTGTGTATGAGAGAGGGTCTGCGCGACTGTGTGTGTGTGTGTATATGAGAGAGAGAGAGAGAGAGAGAGAGAGTGTGTATAGTGCAGAATCACTTGTATCACTTGCAGTGTGACATGAAGCCAAGGTCCTGGTTGAGGCCATCTTCATGGATACCGAACTCGCCTCTGCTCGGCCACTTTACATTGTTGCCTGTCCCGAAGTCCTGCTTCACAACCACCTGATGAAGAAACAGTGCTTCAAATGTTAGTGCTTCCAAATAAACCTGTTGGACTATAACCTGGTGTTGAAAATATGTTGCTGGAAAAGCGCAGCAGGTCAGGCAGCATCCAGGGAACAGGAGAATCGACGTTTCGGGCATAAGCCCTTCTTCCTGAAGAAGGGCTTATGCCCGAAACGTCGATTCTCCTGTTCCCTGGATGCTGCCTGACCTGCTGCGCTTTTACAGCAACACATTTTCAGCTCTGATCTCCAGCATCTGCAGACCTCACTTTCTCCTCAAAGATTATAACCTGGTGTTGTGTGATTTTTAACATTGTCTTAGTTTGGTCAGTCCTAAGGGCACTGCAATCAATATGAAGGGTTTAACGGAAGAAAGTTCCTTCTGTCAGTAGCTGATTGTTATGCCATGACTTTGGATAAGAATGAGTACATGAGCATAGGGGATTGAGCTGTTGATAAGGAAGTAATGTGCCAAAGCTTCATGTGAGGTATTACATTCAATTAATTCAGGTTAATTTTTATCCAGAAGGGAAATTATTTTGCATTTGTTGCTTGTTCATTCAAATATTACAGAAAAATCAATAATATTTTAAAAAGGAAATTACTCCATCACAGATGACAACTTGACATTAAAATATATTCAAAGCTATTCCAATGCATTAAAATAATCAGTCAGCGAGTCTCATCTTGAGTGAATATTGTTATCCATTCATCAAATTCTGTTAAAAATTCTTATGGACAAGGGCAGAGATGAGTTCAGGAGCATATTTGTCCTGCATTTGAGGAATTGCACCCTTTTCCATGAATTCAACCGGCAATAAAACAGAGACAATGTGATTCTTGTCATTCAAGATATTTAATTTACATCAAAATTATCAAGAAAGTTCCATTCCACAAACACTCTTCCAGCCCCTTCAAAAATCTCTGTACCATTAAAGAGCCTGCCTTCCTAAGGCAACAGAAGCTATATCGAAAAGAGTAGCACCCTCGTCTACAGTTATATGAAGCTTTTTATGATTGTGGTGTCAATTGAAAAGGATCTTGATTTCCTGAGGTAGCTTAATTATATATGTTCCATGGGCACCACATCACTCTTACCTGCAATTCAACTTATCATCTATTTTAATACTAAATTGCCTGTAGTCTTTTTCAAGTTTCATGCATGGTATTTGGGCACCACTGGCTCAGCAGCATTGATTGCCTGTCCTTAGTTTATGAATCAACCTCATTGATATGAGTCTGGAGTCACACATAGGCCAGACCAGGTAAGGATGGCAGATCTCCTTCTGTAAAGGAGATTCATGTACCAGTGGTGACATGGTCATATTAGGCCCAGATTTTTTTTGAATACAAATTTTATTATCTGCCCTGGTGGGATTCAAACCCAGATATATACCAGGGTTCTGGTATACTAGATATTACCACTGCACCACTGCCTCACCAAGCATAGTAACCATTTCAAGAGTTCCCAACATGAATATTGACAGATACAATGTCAGTAACTTTTTTCTAAAGTCTATCGTTCTTTGGTCTTGCTTTTGTTCAGTTTAAGAGAATTGTGGTTGCACAATTTTATGACCCTCTCCACCAGGTTCCTGTAGTTGCTCCTTATGACACTCATGAGTACCATCTCATCAGCGTCTTTCAGGATTATCATGTTGCTATTCCCTATTCGATAATCATTCGTGTAGAGGATGTGAAAGTGAAAACACAGTCCTGAGAAGATCCAATGCTCATTAAAATGGGCTCCGTGTAAATCCAGAGCCTGACACCTACTTGGTGAGATTCCTGTTGTGGTGGAAGTCAGTGATCCATAGGAAGAGAGTGGGAATGGTATCAAGATTTTCCAATTCCTCAATTTCCTTGGATGGTTGTGTGGCATTAAAAGCTGAAGAAAAATCAACAGTGGAAGCATGAGCATAGTTATCCAATCAATTCAAGTCTATTTGAAGAAATGAACAAAGGTTGGTACAGTGTCATCCACTCACTTACTCATTTGATAGACAAACTTCAAGGAATATGGGGAACAAAAGGATCAAAAGATGCTTTGGCACCATGTGCTTGAAATGCTTCATGACTATCTGTGCAAGGGCAACTAGTTGCTCATTGTTCAGCTGAACAGACTGCAAACTCTTAGCAATCAGAACGATGGTGGCTGATTTCCAATAGCAAGGAACTGCATATGTGTCACACAGTTTCTGAAAGACCAGGTGATAAGGAACTGCCAACTGCTGAGCCCATTCCTTAACAGTGTTTCTGCTGATTTGATCTGGGCTGCATTAATTTCCTTTTTTTCAGTTGCTCAGATTGCTTCTTTATCTCCCATTTCTTCGCAACAATGCAAAATCCTTTTTTTTAATTCTCAAGGTGAAGCTTCCTGCAAAATTACATGTTTCTCAAGTTCACTATTTTCAAACTGGCTAAAGAATCCATTCTGTCACAACATCACAAGGATTGTCTGGGCAAGTAAGGGTAATTTCTCTTCTATGATGTGAAGCTTGACAGTCTTTGCGCACAATTCCATGTATCTTTGGGATTGCTTGTCCTAAAATCATTATGTAGTTTATCTCTGCACTCAAGTTTTGATTCTGAAATTCCTTTTTAATCATGAATCTTAGTCCATCAAGGTTGGTCCCCAAGGTTTCCCACATTAAATATAATTTGTCTTTCCTTCATTATTGCTTTTGAGTTCCTATTAATCCAGAGTTTCTCATCTGGATGGATCTTAATCAGTTTAGTTGGACATGAAGCTGTTTACAGAAGATAAAATAATAATTTCTAATATCTCTGGTCTTATACATGCCACCACCATCAATAAAAATCTGCTAATTTGCCTGGTCATAACAAATTTTTGAATCTCGAAAGACCACATTCTCCGAGGCATTGATCACATTCCTGCCAGATTTGACTCTTTCCATCTTTCCAGCTTTTGTTAATATTTAAGGGGGAGATGCACAAGATTACAATTTGAATCTCTAGTCCCTGACCGAGTCAAAGACTTCTCACAGTCAAGAATGGAGCAATCTTCTCTCCCTGTGTTGTTTTATCAATGCACCTAGAGTACTTACAGAGAAAAGCCACAAAGCCAATCACAGCAACATAGAATTTAGGAGTAAGAGAAGTCCATTTGGCCTTTTAAGTCTGTTTCATCATTCAAATCACTGATCTAATTGTGCTCTCCTTTGTATACATCATTTTAACATAATTAATTAATTAGATTCACAAACTCTTGTTTGCCCTGTTACCTTTAACTTCTAGAGACTTGACTCCAGGTTATAGTCCAACAGGTTTATTTGAATTCACAAGCTCTCTGAGTGCTACCCCTTTGTTAGGTACTTCACCTGAAATCTGTTGGATTATAATCTGGTGTGGTTTGACTTTTGACCTTGTCCACCCCAATCCAACACCTGCATCTCCACATCCTAAATACTTAGCATCCTTTTGACAGATTTAGATTGTCATTGATTCTTGTTTTTTAATCAAGATAATTAATGATTCATAAGTATAAAAAATGATAGTATGTTTTTTATGCATTGTTATACAATCTTTAACAAATCATATATTCCAGCTCGACTGAAAACAAAACAAAAATCAATAAGATTACAATATGAATATATATTTGTTCTCATAATTCATGGGGACACAAGATGTTCAACAGTTTTCTTCAAATAAGCAATTCATTTGGTAAACCAATCCAATTGTTGCTTACATGCATCAATCTATTTTGTTTATGAAATATCCTTGCTTTTTAACATCTCCTTTATACACATGAGATCAATCTTTTCAGGCATTGTTTCAGAATGAATGATTATCAATGTAGCACGCCAAATGTTGCACTTTAAATAAAGGTTCCTTTGAAATTTTAGATGAATACATAATTATGTCTATTGCATCTATTAGTGCAAGAGTATCTACAGCTAAGGTGCTTTTAACAACGCTTCTTATGTTTTTGTCGATTTCCAAGGTAATGGACAACATTTGTCATTTATTCACACCAAAATTATAATGAATCCTGCTATACTCGAATAACCATTGGGAAAAGCAGTGTGTGAGATGTCATTAACAATTATTAATTTCATTCCTTCTGGCTCAGCCAGGCTGGAAATCTGCGAGTATTCAGTTATAAGTTAAATCTTTTGAATGTGTAAATTTGTCTTCAGAATTTTTGTAACAGTAACTTCTTTCAAGATAGTGCTTAGCTCCAGTAAAATAGCATGCGTCTAGTCTAGTTTGCATGCGTAAGCAATTTAATTACCCCATTAAATTTCTCAATTAATTTTCTGCTTTTTCCTTAGCTGTGGAGTATCATTGTTGACAGACTAGATTTAGTTGCAAAATCTACAAAATGTAAAATGACATCTGTTTTCTTCATCTTACACAGTTAAATTCTGATCCATTACCCTATTGAATTTCCATACCAAGAATAGACTTATTATAAAGTTAAAAATCACACACAACACTAGATTATAGTCCAATAGGTTTATTTAGAAACTCTAGCTTTCGGAGCACAGCTCCTTCATCAGGTAGCTCATGAAAGAGCAACGCTCCTGATGAAGGTCATGATTTGGAGATGCTGGTATTGGACTGGGGTGTACAAAGTTAAAAATCACACAACACCAGGTTATAGTCCAACAGGTTTATTTGGAAGCACTAGCTTTTGGAGCGCTGCTCCTTCATCAGCGTTCCAAAGGCTTGTGTTTCCAAATAAACCTGTTGAACTATAACCTGGTGTTGTGTGATTTTTAACTTTATCCACCCAAGTCCAACACTGGCATCTCCAAACCAAAACTTATTATAGGCTCTTACAGAGTCCTTTGGTATTCCTTACAGTTTTTTGCATTTATCATTTATCTCTTCTGTAAACTCATTTTATTCTGCACCCTTCATTTCTGCATCCTTTACTAAAACTTTAAGCCTTTAGGAGGACAGATGGACAAAATGCAGTTCTAACACAATTGATTTTATCATTTACATTTCCACCCCAGAGTCATTGACATTTCTTTAACTTCTTCAGTGGATTGGTTATGTTCCATTAAAGGGTTATAATACTATTCTGATTGCATAAATTGCAAATTCTCAGATTTCCTAAATACAATAGCTTTGTCAACTTCCATATTTTGTTTCATCTGCACTTTCTGTACTTAGTTAATAACAACAGCATTTCACTGGATACTACACTATGCTAATGAAATGATTAAATCTGGCTATATTATAAGGAATGGCCACTTCTTAAAAATATGTTCACATGTTATCATCCCGAAATCTGAAACTGGTGCAACTCTCAAATTTGTTAACTTTGTTCCAATCCTTATTATTCCCAATATCCAGATGGTATTTTAGTCAGTCTATTCCCACAAACATAGATATGCATCCATTGTTTAATACTGTCCAATTAAAGGATTCTGCCAAAATTCCTTCATTACTTCCCCGAAACATCTTGTGATCAGTACAATGCCCTCAATCTGATCCATATCTGCATCTTCTTCCTCTAAATCTTCTATTTCATGTTTAGTTTTGAATAGCCTATTCAAGTGGTGAGTTCTTCTGGGTATAAAAGATAAAGTTGCCATTGTCTCACCAGACTATACAGTTGCTCCCTAATTAGAGAGAGGTGACTGGTGTTGGTTTAACTAGAGGGTGCTCACACACCTCAGGTGAGGGGAATGGTTGAGAAAGAGAATCGTTCATGGTAACCTCAGCCAATGCAAGGCAACACTCCACTTCACAAATCAGGTATCCAGCCAACTAAGCTCTCGGTGTAGCGAGGTAGAATCGGGCTAAAATCGGAAGAGAATGTCACAGTAGAGGTGAGGCAGATGGTTAATGAGGTGCATTTGGCAAGACAGAATGAGAAATCCCACTGGGCGTCACTGAGAGGAAATCTCCGGTATACCTAATGAAATTCTCACAGCCAAAATATGACAAGATTCAGCCCCATAGATTTCTTTTTTGATGCAGTATCTAGATGACCTAATTTTAACTGATTGACTGAGCTCGAAGATTCACAGTTAGATTTGTTCAGGACAGGTCATTTTCATTGGATGAAGTGAAGTATTTGCTTTGGTTGTAATTAGCTATACTTTCTTTGGTCTGCTTTTCTCAATACCTGTAAACTCATTTGGGCAAGATTACAAGGTGAGAAACTGAGTGAAAGGTACTGGTATTAAAATTATGAATGAGCGACACCTTAACGAGGTTGTAAGAGCAGCAAGATTTTTCAAAGGAGATTTTTGGATAAATACATTTCAAATGCAATTTTAAACTTGCCATTGTTATTATTTTTACACAATGGTGCATACTGAATATGAGCTTGGAGAATTCTGTGGTGTGGGGAAGGGGGAGTCATGGAATGAGCATGAGGGCATAAAGAGAAAGGGGAGCTCAAGGATTCCGTGCAGTGAGGGCTTAAGGGCTTCATGATATTTTGAGATACTTGGGATTAAACCCCATGGAACCCCATGTTTTTCTGTAATGAAAAATGTGTTGCTGGAAAAGCGCAGCAGGTCAGGCAGCATCCAAGGAGCAGGAGAATTGTCGTTTCGGGCATAAGTCCTTCTTCAGGAATGAGGAAGGTGTGCCAAGCATGCTAAGATAAAAGGTGGAGAGGAGAGACTTTGGGGAAGGGCGTTGGGAATGCGATAGATGGAAGGAGGTTAAGGTGAGGGTGATAGGCCAGAGACGAGGTGGGGCCGGAGAGGTCGGGAAGAAGATTACAGGTCAAGAAGGCAGTGCTGAGTCCGAGGGTTGGGACTGAGATAAGGTAGGGGGAGGGGAAATGAGGAAGCTGGAGAAATCTGCATTGATCCCTTGTGGTTGGAGGGTTCATAGGCAGAAGATGAGACGCTCTTCCTCTAGGCGTCATGTTGCCATGGTCTGGCAATGGAGGAGCCCAAGGACCTGCATGCCCTTGATGGAGTGGGAGGGGGAGTTAAAGTGTTCGGCCACGGAGCGGTTGGGTTTGTTGGTGCAGGTGTCCCAGAGGTGTTCTCTGAAACTTTAACTCCCCTTCCCACTCTGCCAAGGACATGCAGGTCAAAGTCCCTCCTCCCTACCTTTTATCTTAGCCTGCTTGGCACACTTTCCTCATTCCTGAAGAAGGGTTTATGCCCGAAACGTCGATTCTCCTGCTCCTTGGATGCTGCCTGACCTGCTGCACTTTTCCAGCAACACATTTTTCAGCTCTGATCTCCAGCATCTGCAGTCCTCACTTTCTCCTGTTTTTCTGTAATGCCAATATTAAATTAATATTGTTTTAGGATACATACACCCTAATCCCCCATTGTCAGACTGAAAACTGTCCATGTGATTGTAGAGAGTTATGCAATGGTAATCACACACATGACATGTGGTAACAACAAACTTATGTCATCTGATTACCCTTATAGCCTGTGAATTTGAGCATGAAACCATCACAGAACTTGTGACAATCAGTGCACAGCCGTGGTTCTGTTAACATGCAGTAAAAGTAAAAAAAAAGTATAATTTATCTTTTTAGTTCTCTTTTTCAAATGTAATGACATTTTCAGCTTCTCATCATCTGTTACTGCAACTTCACAGAATTTAATTTCAGACAAATCCATTACTGATAGTTAAAGGTCTCCACACCAAGCCAGAAAGAGAAGCATAGATAATTTCTATTTGGTTCATATGAATTGTGCAGTCTTGCACTGAGTAAACACAAATTCACGGGTGAAGTATCATAGAGTATTTACAGCACTGACTGGGACCATTTGGGCACATAGACTCATGCCAGTGTTTATGTGCCATACGATCCTTGGCTCACCTTCTTAATTTAATCCCTCGCCAAAACTTTCAATTCCTTTTCCCCTTGAGCATTAATCTACCATCCTCTTAAGTGAGCACAATGACCTTAGGTGCAAGTTGCCAAAGCAGTTCAGGGCAGGACTTACACATTTAATAGTAAGGTCCTGAGTAGTTTTGCCAAACAAAGAGACCTTGCGGTACAGGTTCATAGACCCTTCAAAGTGGAGCTGCAGGTAGATAAGATAGTGAAGAAGATATTTGGTATGCTTGCCTTTATTGGTCAGTGCATTGAGTATAGGAATTGGAAGTCTTGTTGTGGCTGTACAGGATATTGGTTAAGCCACTTTTTGAATACTGCGTTCAATTCTGATCTCATTGCTATAGGAGGGATGTTGTGAAACATAGAACATAGAACATAGAACATAGAACATTGCAGCGCCGACCTGTCATACCAATCTGAAGCCCATCTAACCTACTCTATTCCATGTACTGGAAAGGGTTTCCAAAAGATTTACGAGAATGTTGAAGGAGCAACACTCTGAAAGCTAGTGCTTCCTAATAAACCTGTTGGACTATAACCTGGTATTGTGTGATTTTTAACTTTACAAGTATGTTGCCAAGGTTGGAGGGTTTGAGTTATAGTGAGAGATTGAGTAGGCTGGGGCTATTTTCCCTGTAGTGTCAGTTGCTAAGGGCAGACTTTACAGAGATTTATAAAATGATGAGGGGCATGGATAGGGTAAATATCTTTGTGCCAGGGTAGGGAAGTCCAAAACTAGAGGGCATAGGTTTAAGTTGAGGGGATAAAGATTTCAAAGAGACCTGAGGCAACTTTTTCACTTAAAGGGTGGTGCGTGTATGGAATTCGCTGCCAGTAGAGCTGGTAGAGGGTGGGAAAATTACAACATTTAAAAGGCATCTGGATGGGTATATGAATAGGAAGCCTGTAGAGGGATATGGGCCAAATGCTGGCAAATGGGGACTAGATTCATTTAGGATATAGAACATAGAACATAGAAAGGTACCGCACAGAATAGGCCCTTTGGCCCATGAAGTTGTGCTGAGGTTTAATCCTAATGTAAAATATAATAACTTAACCTATGCAACCCTCAACTCACTGCTCTCCATGTGCATGTCCAGCAGTCGCTTAAATGTCCCTAATGACTCTGTTTCCACCACTGCTGCTCGCAACGCATTCCAAGCATTCACAACTCTCTGCGTAAAGAATCTACCTCTGACGTCTCCTTCCTCCTAATATCTTAAAACTATGACCCCTCATACCAGTCAAACCTGCCCTGGGGAAAAGTCTCTGGCTATTGACTCTATCTATTCCTCTCATTATCTTGTATACCTCGATCAGGTCTCCTCTCTTCCTCCTTCTCTCCAGAGAAAAAATTCCAAGCTTTTTCAATCTTTCTTCATAAGGCAAGCTCTCCAGTCCAGGCAGCATCCTGGTAAACCTTCTTTGCATCCTCTCCAAAGCCTCTGTATCTTTCCTACAGTAGGGTGACCAGAACTGGACACAATATTCCAAGTGTTGTCCCACCAGGGACTTGTGGAGCTGTAGCAAAACCTCGCAGCTCTTAAACTCAATCCCCCTGTTAATGAAACCCAAAACATCATATGCTTAACAACCCTATCCACTTGGGTGGCAACTTTGAGGTATCTATGTACTTGCACACCCAGATCCCTCTGTTCCTCCACACTACCAAGAATCCTGTCTTTACCCTATATTCAGCATTCGAATTCGACCTTCCAAAATGCATCACTTCACATTTATCCAGGTTGAACTCCATCTGCCATTCCTCAGCCCAGTTCTGCATCCTGTCTATGTCACACTGCAGCCTGCAATAGCCCTCGATACTATCAACGACACCTCCAACCTTTGTGTCATTTGCAAACTTACTAACCCACCCCTCAACCTCCTCGTCCAAGTGATTATAAAAACTACCAACAGCAGAGGCCCAAGAACAGAGCTCTGCGGGACCCCACTCAACACTGTCCTCCAGGCAGAATACTTTCCATCTACAACCACTCTCTGCCTTCTGTCAGCCAACCAATGCTGAATCCAGATAGCCAAATCTCCCTGTATCCCATACTTCCTGACTTTATGAATGAGCCTACCATGGAGAACCTTATCAACTGCCTTGCTGAAGTCCATATGCACCACATCCACTGCTCGGCCTTCATCGACCTGTCTTGTCACCTCCTCGAAGAACTCAATAAGATTAGTGAGGTATGACCTGCCCCTCTCAAAACCATGCCTTCAATCATGGTATGCTTTGCCAAATAGTCATAGATCCTATCCCTCAGAATTCTTTCCAAAACCATATGGATGGTCGATATGGATGAGTTGGACCAAAGGCTGTTTTCAAGCTGTACGTCTCTATGACTGAGACATAGCAATCTGCAAGTATATGTATAAGCCACACGTTAGGCCAATCATTCATAGTATTGCTGACCTGACTTCAGGTTATTGAATCGGAACACCATGCTTCCACCAATGTATCCTTGACGAGAAGTTTACTCTGCTCAGCTCTCCCTCTGCCTTTTGAAGATAATTGCTATTTGATTATTAGACCATTAGTAAATACAAGAGAATAGGCCTGTTGCCACACAGTGTAACATCCCTTCCTCTGAGCCAGGAGGTCTGAGTTTGAGTCCCACTCCAATGTTTGAGAGCAAAGGCAAGGTGCATTCCTACTGTGGCTAAATTCTTCTGCCACTCTGATAGCAGTCAGTCCAGTTGGATGCTGAGTGGCACCCCTCACATTATAACCTCTGGTGACAGGTTAGTGACCTGTACTAGGAAAGTCTTACTGTTGCAATGGGAGTAAGCACATACTTTATCTACCAGTAGGCATGAAAAGAAAGAAGAACCATAAACACCAGGTTGAGCTTGGGGCAGGTAATGGAATGCCTTTTGAATGCTAGGATGAATGGTACATTTTACCATAAACTCCCCGCTAAGATCGAGTGGTTAGTCAGTGTGCAATGACCACCACGTATTAAAAAGAACAAATGCACATCTAGGCATCCTCTATCATTTCAATATGAAAAGGCAACCCTAAAATAATAAATGCCTTATTATCAACACACTGTCCATAGTATGAAGACACACCATAAGCCATTGTTCTTTGGTTCCATTTGTTTGATATGTAGACATTCAGCAACAATTATTTGTCATTTTGCAAGTTACCAAAGACATAGAGCCTTGATAATTAAAAAGGGCATTCATATATCTGGCATTCAGGTTACCCAGTCTCTTACAGTTTCTTCACCATACATAAAACTGGCATTTGGCTTCATGCGTAGAGAAAATGAACTGGCCAATTTTCAGCAGCTCATTTCTCTCGATATTCTGACTGTTCAATTTCAAAGGAATTTCAGCACACAGAAGGAATACCTAAAAGCTCTCCGAATCCTTATACTGTACACCAGTACATTAATTCTCATCCCCATCTGGGCCATATTATAACTTTAGAGAAATTACTAATTAATGTCAATAAAACTATAAGATATAGCAGCAGAAATAGGCCATTCAGCCCATAAAATCAAATTAATATTCAGTCCCTAATTCATGGACCTATCACGTATTAAAACTGACAAGAACAGAACTACACATGACCTTAGCCAAAAGGCCGAGAAGTGATCAGCCCACAAAGTCTGCTCTGCCATTCAATGAGACCATGGCTTATCTGATAATCGTCAACTCCACTTACTGATTAAATACCTATCTATTTTAGCCTCAAATTAGAAAGGGTACTGTGTTGTAGGCCATCATTCAGAAAGAACTGAATGAAGGCAGCCAAAATCATTTTAATTAGAATGCTTACACTTATCATACAGAAAGCACAGGCATCAACAAAGTGGAGAATTAAAGACAGCCTGGGGCATGATCGAATTATCTTTAGCAAATTTCTTTGTTTCGGTTGTTACGAATGCTTAATGCTATATTTTAATTTTTCGTGCAAAATTTCAGTTCAGAATGGACAGAACCATGCACAGCTTTAAGTTTGATTTGTATTTCTATATATATTGTGTGGCTTAAGAAGGAGAGGACGCAGTTTAGTTTCATTTTTGAATCTGTGTGTCATACCATGCCATTTGAGAAGTTGTTTGCATGCATTCAAATTAGGATTTTAAAAAAGAACCCTTCAGGTGTATAGGCCAGTTCTTTAGAAAGCAAGTGTAAATGAGAAGTTAAATAAAAGCTGTTACCAAGCAACAGAAGTCTGCTACTGCAGAAAAATAAAAAAAAACCCAGAACAATGGACAGGGCGCAGGTTTCTGTCAGAGAAAACAGGTCTATGGCAGTAAAGGCAATGTTAGCTTAGCAGTTTGGACAAAAATGAAGTTTTGATTGGCTTAAATGTCAATAAGAGCAGAGCTCCAGAAACAGAAGATAGCAGAGGAAGACATTCCACCAGGATGTTGAATGAATATGATAAAGGAGCACATGTTAAGGAGTAAATGAGCTATGTTAACAATTTAATGGTATCAGGAAGATATATTAATGAAAGACGAGCATATAGTGAAAGCAGAAATTTTCCTGAGAAGAAATCTCCTGTAGGTCTATCACAAGGAATTTCAAAGTAGAGAACTGGTGATCCTTCTCAGAGATTTGACTATCTATAAGGGTTTTTGAAGATAGAAAGTATTGTTAAGTGAAAGAGTGGGTAAATGTACCCTGACTCACCTTGAAAAATTTGCAGTAACCCTTTTTAACTCAAGCGCGTTATGCAGTAAGATAGACAAATGGGATAGACAAGACATTGGTAAGGTCACATTTGGAGTACTGTGTACAATTCTGGTCACCCTGCTATAGGAAGGATGTTATTAAAATGTAAAGGGTGCAAAAAAGATTTAGAAGAATGTTACCAAGATTGGAGCATTTTCTTCATAAAGAGAGGCTGGATAGGCTGGGACTTCTTTTATCCCAGGAGCATAGGGTGCTGAGGGGGTCAACTTATAGAGGTTTATAAAATCTTAAGGGGCACCAATAAGGTGAATAGCAAAGGTCATTTTCGCTAGGGTAGAAGAGTCCAAAACTAGAGGGCATAGGTTCAAGACGAGAGGAGAAATTTTAAAATTGACCTGACGGGCAACTTTTTCACACAGAGTGTAGTGTGTTTGTGGAACAAACTGGAAGTGGTAAATGCTGGTAGGATTACAACATTTAAAAGACATTTGGACGGGTACATGGATAGGAAAGCTTTGGAGGGATATTGGCCAAATGCAGGCAAGAGGGACTAGTTCATTTGGAAAGCTATTCGGCATGGATGAATTGGGCTGAAGGGCCTTTTTCCCTGCTGTATGAGTCTATGACTCTATGACAAGAGATCCAACACAACTTTATTGAACACTTTATCAAGGAGAAATGATAGTTATCAGACCATACTTTAATTAAACTTTATTGAACTCTATCAATCTCTTCATAAGGTTCTTCAGTAAACATCCTTCAATCTCTCAGTAAACAGTCTCAAATCTGCAGTCGGTATCTACTTCTGGCATGCACTTCCAAGTATTCACTACACCCTGTCCACAGGTGTGGTGTAAAATTCCAAGCAGTGGAATGTGGTGAAACGGTTAAAAATTATGTCCCAATACATGTGTGAATCTAACCGGAATGGAGGTGTTGCTTAGTCCCGTGTGAATCTTCTTATCTGTATGTAACCAGAATGGAATGTGTTTTTTAGCCTTGCTCTGCTGTTCACATGAATGTTTATATCTGGAAAAGAATAAAAAGCTGGAAAAGTCTCCAGTTCGGTGAGTCTGCTCCGGGGTTACGTTTAACCGCCGAGCGTGGGTTGTTGGCAACCGCTCTACAAGAACTGACGGCTCCCAGTTTTTGTAACATGTAGAGTGAGCATAAACCAGACCCGTTGTGCGACACTGCGGGGAATAAAATGCCCATATTCTAGCAGTCTCGCCTCTTGGTCGTTTGTTCTGTGTCAGACTACTCTCCTACGAACCTGACCTTGAGAATTTTTTAAAACATTTGGCGTAGTCGAGCAGGGTCAATCGCAATTGAGGAGAGATTTTGATACAGAACAATGTTTTGGAAAACGACTAAGAAACCAGAAGAACAAACTGTGGAGGTCCCGACCGTCCCGGGATGGCATGGATGTGGGCATGTACGTGGCAGTTTGTTTGAGAAAGGATCCCAGTCCTGCCGAAGAACCCCTTGCCTGGGGTACAGCGGAGGATGTGGGCATGTCCAAAAGGCTGAAGCGGAGTTAACAGAATTGAATGGGATTGAACTGAACTGAACTGAGTGGAACTGAAGTGAATCAAATTGAACGGAACAAAATGGAACTGAGCTAAATTGAATTGAAATGGACGGAACTGAATTGAACACAATTGAATTGAACTGAACAGACCTGAACTGAGCTGAATTGAACTACACTGAATTGACTGAACTGAAATTAACTGAAACGAATTGCATAATGTAACACATGTATTGGGCCAAGCAGTGGAATGTGGTGTAAAATTCCAAGCAGTGGAATGTGGTGAAACGGTTAAAAATTATGTCCCAATACATGTGTGAATCTAACCGGAATGGAGGTGTTGCTTAGTCCCGTGTGAATCTTCTTATCTGTATGTAACCAGAATGGAATGTGTTTTTTAGCCTTGCTCTGCTGTTCACATGAATGTTTATATCTGGAAAAGAATAAAAAGCTGGAAAAGTCTCCAGTTCGGTGAGTCTGCTCCGGGGTTACGTTTAACCGCCGAGCGTGGGTTGTTGGCAACCGCTCTACAAGAACTGACGGCTCCCAGTTTTTGTAACATGTAGAGTGAGCATAAACCAGACCCGTTGTGCGACACTGCGGGGAATAAAATGCCCATATTCTAGCAGTCTCGCCTCTTGGTCGTTTGTTCTGTGTCAGACTACTCTCCTACGAACCTGACCTTGAGAATTTTTTAAAACAACAGGTCTCTACCACTGTATTTGAATAATTTGACTGAGATTCTGGTTATACCCATTAGTAAGACTGCAAAAGGCTGTTCCTCAGGCTTCAGAACCGAGGACAATGTCATTAAGTTTGCAGATGACACAATGATAGGTGGAAGGACAGGTGGTGTTGAGAAAGCAAGGAGGCAGCAGAAGGACTTGGAGAGGCTAGGAGAGTGGGAAAAGAAATGGCAAATGAAATACAATGTGAGAAAATGTGAGATTATTAACTTTGGTGCATACTGGTGAAGAATAGAGGTATAAACCAATTTCGAAATGGGGAAAGGCTTTGGAAACCTGAAATACAAAGCAATTTGGGAGTTCAAGTTCAGGATTCTCTTAAGACTATCACGCAGGTTAAGTTAGCAGTTAGGAAGGCAAAATTCATTTCAATAGAGCTAGAGTACAAGAGCAGGGTGTACTGCTGAAGCTATATAAAGCTTTGATTAGAATGTATTTGGAATGCTGTGAACAGTTTTAGGCCTTGTATCTAAGGAAGGATGTGCTGGCCTTGGGGGGGATGCAGAGGAGATTTACAAGAATGATTGTGGGAATGAAGGTCTTGCCATAGGAGGAGCAGTTGAGGACTCTGTCTGTATTTGATGAATTTTAGAAGGGGCCGGAGAGGGGTGGTGGGGAGATCAGATTGAAATGTACAGAATCCTGAGAGGCTAGGATAGAGTAGACATGGAGAAGATACTTCCACTAATAGGAGACAAATTGGCGGACTGTGTTCATTGGGCATTGGGTACCCATTCTTTTTGAACACACAGTATAGGTGATTTTCCTCTGCTCTGCGTAGTTCCTCTGTGCTGCAGTGTGTGTTAGCTCGTTGAAATAATGTTCTGATGCAGCTTCGTTTGTGGCTGCTGGGATGATTACTTCAGTAGTTCAATATTTGGTCCGTATGTGTTGTTTTCCTATAGACGCTGGTTTGGAGTTCCCCAATGGCTGTTAACTCTACTGTGACATCTAGGAATGGCAGTTTGTTGTTGTTTTCCTCCTACTTAGTGAATTTTATGCCAGTAAGGGTATTATTGATGGTCTTGAAGGTTTCCTCTAATTTGTTCCTCAGCAATAAACCCAAACAAGCAGACAAAACATGTCCAGAAATCCTAGCCACTCTCCCCTACATCAAAGATATCTCAGAAATGACTGCGAGACTACTCAGACCCCTTAGCATCATGGCAGCCCACAAACTCACCAACACACTAAAACAGTAGCTAATGAACTTGAAAAACCCTATACAGACAACAAGCAAAACTAATGTCATTTACAAAATACCATGCAAGGACTGTAACAAACACTACATTGGACAAACAGGCAGAAAACTAGCCACCAGGATAGAACTCCACTGGTCCTCACCTACCACCCCACCAACCTCCATATACAGCGTATCATCCGCCATCATTTCCGCCACCTCCAAACGGACCCCACCACCAGAGATATATTTCCCTCCCCTCCCCTATCAGCGTTCCGAAAAGACCACTCCCTCCGTGACTCCCTCGTCAGGTCCACACCCCCCACCAACCCAACCTCAACTCCCGGCACCTTCCCCTGCAACCGCAAGAAATGCAAAACTTGCGCCCACACCTCCCCCCTTACTTCCCTCCAAGGCCCCAAGGGATCCTTCCATATCCGCCACAAATTCACCTGCACCTCCACACACATCATTTATTGCATCCGCTGCACCCAATGTGGCCCCCTCTATATTGGGGAGACAAGCCGCCTACTTGCGGAACGTTTCAGAGAACACCTCTGGGACACCCGGACCAACCAACCCAACCACCGCGTGGCTCAATACTTCAACTCCCCCTCCCACTCCACCAAGGACATGCAGGTCCTTGGACTCCTCCATCACCAGACCATAGCAACACGATGGTTGGAGCAAGAACGCCTCATCTTCCCCCTAGGAACCCTCCAACCACAAGGGATGAACTCAGATTTCTCCAGTTTCCTCATTTCCCCTCCCCCCACCTTGTCTCAGTCAAACCCCTCGAACTCAGCACCACCTTCCTAACGTGCAATCTTCTTCCTGACCTCTCCGCCCCCACCCCCACTCCGGCCTATCACCCTCACCTTGACCTCCTTCCACCTATCGCATTTCCAATGCCCCTCCCCCAAGTCCCTCCTCCCTACCTTTTATCTTAGCCTGCTGGACACACTTTCCTCATTCCTGAAGAAGGACTCATGCCTGAAACGTCGATTCTCCTGCTCCTTGGATGCTGCCTGACCTGCTGCGCTTTTCCAGCAACACATTTTCAGACCAGGTCATGAACACCAACTAGCCACAAAATGACATGACCCTCTCTCACTAGTATCCTAACATACAAATAAGAAAGGACACCACTTCGACTGGGACAACACATTCATCCTAAGACAAGCCAAACAAAGACATGTATGAGAATTCCTAGAAGCATGGCATTCCAACCGGAACTCTATCAATAAACACATCGAGTTAGATCCCATCTACCACCCCCTGAGAAAAAGAACAGGAAGAGACTTTAACCACAGGAAATGACAACACACAGGAAATGACATCACCAACCCAAACAGAAACCCAGACATATAAATGGAAAGCAGGAATTATTCACAATGCTTCGTCTGGAGGCCCACTGAAGATGTTACCTAGTACAGGGACGAAACGTCTGGAAATGAACCTTCCAGCTCAGCAAGCAAACCTACATCCAGAACCTCAACCTGAGCTACAAATCTTCTCAAAACTCGCTTCATAAAATGTGTTCTCTATGCGAATGGGACAACCTTGCATTTTATCTTTGGAAGCTCGAAACATAACGAGGTTTATTGAAAGCACTCCAACTGCTGAAGCACTGGCATTTTGAGGCTGGCAAGTATGGGGTACAATTTATCAACTATTTTAAGTGTGACTCTGTACAATGTGCATACTGAGGAGAGTATACACATTCAATGTTATGGAGATAATTGTTCCTTCTGAATAATTGTGTCTGCAAAAGACACAAGTTGGAAATGATTGCAGATTGACAATGATGATTTGAGGTAAATGTTGTAGAGAAGCGAATAAATAAAAGTAAATGGATGGAGTTTAGATATAATCTTTTAGATAGATCTACAAAAAGAAATACATGTATAAATAAAGTGTTCAGGGTGTAAGAGTCGAAACATCTCACTATATAATGCTTTGTACAGATTATGCAAATCTTTGATTAAATTTGTTCTGAAATCCTAGATGCAAATATGAACTTTCTTTAACTTAGAAGCAAATTTGTTAATTGTATGTTAATTATCTGCCTGTGATGGAAATTGACTGGAATTCAGTTGTGTTCCTAGATAAAAAGAACAGACTGGAACTGTAATTGTCGAAGGTACATGTTTGTGACATGGATTCCTGTAAATAAATGTCCAGAAATTTGGGTAAAGGTTGACTTCAGTCCAATCTCTCATCATCTGATTTTCCTGAAGTATAACACCCATTGCCTGTATTTCATAGAATCCCTAGGGCAGAAACAGACCATTTGGCCCAACAAGTCCACACCAACTCTCCAAAGAGTATCCCACCCTATCCCTGCATTTCCCATGGCTAATCCACCCCATTTCCATATCCCTAGACACTATGAGCAATTTAGTATTGTCAATTCTGCATATCTTTGGACTGTGGGGGGAAACCTACACAGACATAGGGAGAATGTGCAAACTCCACACAAACAGGAATTGAACCCAGGTCCCTAGAGCTGTGAGGCAGCAGTGCTAACCGTTGAGCCACGATGCCACCATTATGGGCTTCTGTCCTGTTCAGCATTTCTAAGTGCTTAAGTCTGTGAGATTCTGAATGACTTAAATGTTGGTAACCCAATGTTATTTCTCAATGTTCCACCGAGCAAATATTTTGATTTTAGGTTAATTAACAGAACGCAGCAATTTGCCACTGACTATTAATCAGATTGCTAGGTAATCATTGTGAGAGGGCCAGTGAAGTACACATGACGGGATTAGTTTTGACTGCATGACAAAGATCTGCATATAAATACAGCAATTCATAGCAATACATCAATCATCAATAATATAGGTCCTTTAATTTCCAGCATGCCAATTTCTTTAAGCCCCCATCAATCGATTTTAATGCAATTGACATAAACTGCTGATGTGTAATATTGACATTACAGAGAGGTAGAAATTGATGCACAGGGATTGTCTTGAGGGAGCTTTTAATATTAGCTGGAGAAAACCACAACGCACAGCTAATTGTTGTGCAATATCTTTTATTGTAATTTGTTTTATGTGGACATTGTCTCATGTAAGTAAGGCTTCTGGAGAATGGATTTAATTATTGTTAAATGGAACATTTATTTGTACGCATCTATCCATGTAATGGAACATTATGAAAAGAGATGGCTATATTCTTGTCTAAACAGATCAATTTCAGAATACAATTTTGCTTTTTAATGGGCTGGCATGGGCCATATATAACCTGAGTGAAGCCATGGGCATTAGATTGTAGTGAGTGATATGAAACTGCCTCACAGAAAACTGTCTGATACCCATGGGTTTGAAATAGGCGACAAGGTGATGGACACCAGATTAACTGATCCCTCCTGTCATCACTGATTTTGTGCTCTTGATAGGACTGTGATAATTACCCACAAAGCAATTGTCCTTGAAATTCACACTGAAGTGATTTGATACGGTTTTGAGAAAAGGGGTAAGGCACTAATTAAAAGGACATCTCTCGAATGCTTACAAGATTGACTGTTCTGCTAGTTTTTTTTGTCTAATACAAAGTTTAAATAGGTTCTGAGTACCAATAACAAGAGCTCTACACCTGTGTGAAAAATAAATTTGCAGGTATCCATCTAGCAAGCATGGGGACAAACAGTACAAATCTAAAAGCTGTAAGCAGTGTTCAGCCTCCTATATACAACAGCTAAGGCTTGTTTTACAATATTGTTACACATCGAACCAGCTGGCTGGAGAATGCCTGAGCAGAGAGATTAGCATTAATATGGTACCATGATGATCTGCCCACTAATCCAACATGTGTCTAAAGTGTTGCTGTTAACAGTTGAGGTATAGCACAGCACAATATGGAAAATCTTGCTAACATTCTGCAATGTAGTTTTTGGGGAGCAGTTTGCCAAGTGAATACCATCATTTTCCCCAAGGTTTTTAAGGGTGTGATGGTTTTTAAGATACATAAGGCAACACAATTGTGTACATAAAAGGCTGGTTGGATCAGATGTCTAAACCTGTCAGTATGTTTGTGAATTGATGAACATGTTTGTTGTCATGCTAATCTGAGCAATCCTGCATTACTTGTGCTGCTCACAATGAGGGAGTTATCAGTTTTGTCTTTGTTGACAAACAAGGGATCACGTTACATACTCATAGACACTACATTTCAAAAGAACAGTGCTAAAACTCTAGCAGATTCACTGAACGGAATGCAGCCAGCTGTGCTAGCTTTCCATCCAACAGTTAAAAGTTATAAATTACGCTCAGTGCCTCTAATTGGGACTAACTATGTCTGAGCTGGCATTGGTTTGCAGGTTGTGCATTGCTGACTGTGATGTCTGGATCCTTATACTACCCTTGTAAACTAAAGGATTTTATGATAAGGTTAACATGATCCTCATGTTCACAATCTCTCTTTGCCCAACCTCTGAAATTCCAAACTCTTGTTCTGAATTACCAATCCAGTAATGGCCAGCAATTTGTCACATTTTTTACATGTCCAAGCCAATATTTTTCAGTAAATTATTTGGACTTGAATTAATTTAAGTACTGTATCCCTTGCCAATAATGGTTTTGACTGTTCAAACCATATTAGTGTAATTATTTAATGAATGCTCTCCATTCTCTTGCCTGACTTTGACATTTCTGTAGCACTGCAGTTAGGTTTTTTTATACAATGGCGCAATGTTTTGGAATAGCACTAGCTGAAATTTAGTAGATTCTCAAGACAATTAGGGAAACAGTAAAACTAGACAGAGACAAACTATTCTGACTAGTTTGTGTGTGTATGACTATGGGTTACGGTCTCGATAATAGAATTAGACCTGACAGAAGTGAATTAGAAAGCAGGTCTGCAAAGACAGGAGAGAAAATGGTCCCAACCACTGTTCCACGTACAGCACTTGGTGCCAGGTGAAAATAATAACTTTGAATCTGATATTAACAGATTATTTTTAACAAAGATATTAAGGGACATGAACAAAGGCAGAATGATATAAAGCTAGATAGTAGTTAGGCTTAGAACTCAGTTAATAGCCGAATAGGAACAAGGGGCTGAAATTGCTTACTTCATTTTATTTACTCCTGGGACATGGGTGTCACTAGCTGGCCAGCATTTATTGCCCATCTCTAATTGCCCTTGAGAATGTGTTGGTGCTCTTCCTTCTTGAACCACTGCAGTCCACATGCTGAGAGTTAATCCACAATGCTCAAGGGAGGGAATTCCAGGATTTTGACCCAGCCACAGTGAAGGAACAGAGATATATTTCCAAGTCAGGATGGGGAGTGGCTTAGAGGGGAACTTGCAGATGGAAGTGGTTGTAGGTTTGAAAGGTCTTGTCTAAGGAATTTTGGGAAACTTCTGCTGTATGTCTTGTAGCTATATACACACACAGACATCTTGTATAATCAGCCAAGGTGGCGGCCAAGTAGGACACTCCAGCCAAAGTTTGCCCGCTCCATCAGTTCTTCTTTTTCTTCTCTTCTCCTCCTCTTAGTGCTTTTGTTTCTTCCTTCTTTTCTCATGGCTTCTGTTGATTCCTGGCCCTCGTGCAACGATTCCCAGCCCTCAGGCAGCAATTCCTGGCCCTCAGGTAATAATAATACCCAATCTTCAGGCAGCAATTCCTGGACCCTTTGGTAGAGATGATTCCCAGGCCCTCAGGCAGCGATTCCCGAGCCCTCAGGTAGCGATTCCCGGTCCTCAGGCAGTGATTCCTGGTCCTCGGGCAGAGATGAGTCCCGATCCCCAGGCATTGATTCCCGGGCCCTCAGGCAGTGATTCCTGGTCCTCAAGCAGCGACTCCAGGCCCTCAGGCAGTGATGAGACCTGATCCTTAGGCAGCGATGATTCCCAGGCTTTCAGGCAGCGATGATTCCCAGACCCTCAGGCAGCGATGATTCCCAGACCCGCAGGCAGCAATGAGACCTGATCCTTAGGCAGCAATGATTCCCAGGCTTTCAGACAGCGATGATTCTCGGTCCTCAGGCAGTGATTCCCAGCCCTCAGGCAGAGATTCCTGGTGCTCAGGCAGCAATGATTCCTGGCCCTCAAAAGCAATTCCCGGGCCCTCAGACAGAGATTCCTGGCCCTCAGGCAGTGATTCCTGGCCCTCAGGCAGAGATTCCCAGTGCTCAGGCAGCAAATCTCGGTCCTCAGGTAGCATTGATTCCTCAGCCCTCAGGCAGCAATTTCTGGTCCTCAGGCAGAGATGAGTCCCAATCCTCAGGCAGCGACTCCTGGGCCCTCAGGCAGTGATGATTCGCAGGCCCTCAGGCAGTGATTCCCAGGCTCTCAGGGAGCAATGATTCCTGGTCCTCAGGCAGCGATGATTCCCGGTCCTCAGGCAGCGATTCCCAGGTCCTCAGGCAGTGATAATTCCCAACTCTCAGGCAGTGATTCCTGGCCCTCGGGCAGCAATGATTCCCGGCCCTCAGGCAGCGATTTCCAGGCCCTTAGGCAGCAATGATTCCCGGTCCTCAGGCAACAATGATTCCCGGTCTTCAGACAGCGATTCCCAGGCCTTCAGGCAGCGATAATTCCTGATCCTCAGGCAATGATTCCCGTCCCTCAGGCAGCGATGATTCTCGGTCCTCAGGTTGCGATGTTTCCCGCCCTCAGCCAGTGATTCCTGGGCCCTCTGGCAGCGATAATTCCCGATCCTCAGGCAATGATTCCCGGCCCTCAGGCAGCGATGATTCTCGGTCCTCAGGTTGCGATGTTTCCCGCCCTCAGCCAGTGATTCCTGGGCCCTCAGGCAGCGATAATTCCCGATCCTCAGGCAGTGATTCCCGACCCTCAGGCAGTGATGATTCTCAGTCCTCAGGTTGCGATGTTTCCCTGCCCTCAGGCAGCGATTCCCAGGCCCCCAGGCAGCGATTCCCGGGCCCTCAGGCAGCGATTCCCGATCCTCAGGCAATGATTCCTGAGCCTTAAAGCAGCGATTCCCGATCCTCAGGCAACGATAATACCCGGCCCTCAGGCAGCGATGATTCCCAGGCCCTCAGGCAGTGATTCCCAGGCCCTCAGGCAGTGATTCCCAGGCCCTCAGGCAGTGATTCCCTGCCCTCAGGCAGTGATGATTTCCCACCCTCAGGCAGCGACTCCCGGGCCCTCAGGCAGTGATCTGTGGTCCACAGGCAGCAATTCCAGGTGCTCAGGTAGCGATTCCCGACCGTCCGGCAGCAATTCCCAGGCCCTCAGGCAGCAAATCTTGGTCCTCAGGCAGTGATTCTGGTCCTCAGGCAGTGATTGTCGGCCCTCGGACAATGATTCCCGGACCCTGAGGCAGTGATTCCCGGCCCTTAGGCAGCGGTGATTCCTGGCCCTCAGGCAACGATTCCCAATCCTCAGGCAGTGAATCTTGGTCCTCAGGAGTGATTCCCAATCCTCAAGCAACGATTCCTGGCCCTTAGGTGACGATTCCTGGGCCCCAGGCAACAAGCTCTGCACTTGGGCAGTGATTCCTGGCTCTCTGGCGGTGACTCTCACTCTTGGAAATGGTTTCGGGCCAGGCGCAGTGACCTCTTGTAGCAGCATGGCATCCTCCCAGCCTGGTGTGAGATCTCCTGCAGCAGCCTCCTGGTGTGGTGTGGCAACTTCCAAGCCTCGCATAGCAGCCTCCCAATGTGGTATCCTCAGCCCGGTGTGGCATCCTCTCAGGCTGGCAAGGCGTCCTCAGCCCAGCGTGGTGTCTTCTTGGCCTGGTCTGGTGGATCTGAAATGATCTCCAAAGTGATGCTCAGTGCGACTTGGATCCAAGGCTCCATGCGGACTGAGGCTAGGTGCCAGTGTAGTCCACTGTTCTGAACTTTTATTTCTGCAATGCTGGACGTTTTATTTCTCTGTTGTCTAAGATCTTGTAACTAAAGAAGCTGTGAGACAAGGTTAGAGTGGTGCTAGAATCCTTACCTGGTCTGGCCTACATGTGACTCCAGACCCACAGCAATGTGGCTGACTCTTAACTGTCCACTTGGCAATTAGAGATATGCAATAAATGCTGGGCTAAACAGTAATACCCTCATCCCGTGAATGAATAAAGAAGATAGAGTTTAAGGTCTATACGCTCCTGTGAGGGTGAAAGGCAAGGTTGACAGGAATAGGGAACCTTGCACAACATGAGATATTGAAGCTTTGACCAGAACAAGGAGGTGAAGCTCAGGCCGCTGGGATCAAGGGAATACCTGGATGTATATAGGGGATATAGGAGTTTAACGAAAAAGGAAATCAAGACTGCGAAAAGGAGACACGAGATAGGCTTGGCTGAGAAGGTTAGGGTGAATTCAAAGAGGTTAAAGGAAAAAGAATAACTAGAGAGAGAATAGGACCCCTCAAAGACAAAAGTGGACACGTATGTGTAGAAATGCAGGAGATAGGCAAAGCCCTTGATGAATATTTCTCCTCTGTGTTTACTGTGGAGAAAGACATGAAGACTTGGGAACTTGGGGAAGTTAGTGGTCATATCTTGGGGACAGTCCATATCCCAGTAGAGGAGGTATTAGAATATATGAAAGTGGATAAATCTCATGGTCTTGACCAGATATATCTGAGAACACTGCAAGAGGCTAGGGAAGGAATTGCGGGGGTCCTGGCTGATATTATTGCATCATCATTAGCCATGGTTGAGGTCCCTGAAGACTTGAGGGTAGCAAATGTTGTGCCCTTATTCAACAGGGCTGCAAAGGAAAATCTGGGAACTAGAGAACAATAAGCCTAACATTTGTGATAGGGAAGTTAGTTGAGAAGACTCAGAGAGATAAGATACAAATACATTTGGAAAGACAGGGTTTGATGAGGAATAGTCAGTTTGTGCGTGGGAGATCATACCTCACAAACTTGTTAGAGTTCTTTGATGAACTGACCATTACAGCTGAGAAGGGCAGGGCAGTAGACATAGTCTGTATGGATTTCATAAGGCCTTTGATGAAGTTCCACATGGTAGGCTGCTCTGGAAAGTTAGATCACATGGAATCTGGGGGAGTGGGCAAATTGGATACACAGTTAGTTTGATGGTAGGAAGCAGAGGGTAATAGTGGAAGGATGCTTGTCTCTCTCGAGGCCTGTGACTAATGGAATGCCTCGGGTCAGTGCTGGGCCCATTCCTCTTTTTATCTATATCAATAATTTGAATGAGAATGTACAAGGCATAATCAGCAATATTGCTGATGACACTAAAATAGGTGGTATCATGGAGAGTAAGGAAGATAATCAGAAATTGTAGCAGAAACTTGATCACCTGAGGAATGGCAAATGGAGTTTGATATAGAAAAGTGTATTTTGGAAAGTCAAATCAAGGTAGAAGCATCATAATGCCTTAAGGAGCGTAGTGGAACTGAAGGACTTTGGAGTTCAGGTGCACAGTTCTCTGAAAGTGGAGTCACAGGTAGACAGGGCAGTGAAGAAGGCTTTCAGCACACTGACTTTCGTCAGTCAGGGCACTGAGTATAGACGTTAGGAAGTTATGTTGCAGTTGTACAGGATGTTAGTGAGGCCACACTTGGAGCATTGTGTTCAGTTCTGGTCACCTAGCTATAGGAAGGATGTTATTAAACTGGAAAGAGCGCAGAAGAAATTTACAAAAATGTTGCCAGGACTGAACAGTCTGAGTTATAGGGAGCAGTTCGACAAGCTAGGACTTTTTTTAGAGCATAGGAAAATGAGGTGGGATCCTTTGGAAGTGTATAAAGATCATGAGAGGCCTGGATAGGATGAATGCACTGAGTCTTTTTCCCAGGTTTGGGGACACGAGGACGAGAAGGCATCAGTTTAAGGTTAGAGGGGAAAGAATAAAAGGGAACCTGAGGGGCAACTTTTTTACACAGAGTGTGGTATGCATATGGAATGAGCTACCAGCGGAAGTGGTTGAGGCAGGTACATTAACAACACTTAAAAGGCATTTGGACAAATACATGGATAGGAAAGGTTTAGAAGGATCTGGGTCAAGTGCGGGGAAATGGGGTTAACGTTGATAGACATTTTGGTCGGCATGGACCAGTTTTGGCTGAAGGGCCTGGCTCCATGCTGTAGGACTCTATGACTGACTCTATGTGACTCCAGACCTACAGCAATGTGGTTGTCTCTTAACTGCCTTCTGTGCATCTAAGGATAGGCAATAAACGCTGACCGTGCCAGCAACACACACATCACATAAATGAATAAAAAAATCAGGACAGAGCAGCTTGCTTGATTATTGCCCTTGGATTCAATATTAACCCTGTCAATCACATTGATTCTAATTCTTTAGAAATTATTTCAGTTCTTGAAGGTACCATGATTGACAGGATGCATTGTGATACTTTCCTCAGCAAAATTTTCCAAAACTGAGACCTGTGATTGCCAGCGTGCTGCTCTGTGGGATGTTGTGATCGTATAGTGGTTAGTATTCTGCATTGTGGCCGTAGCAGCCTCAGTTTGAATCTGAATTATGGCAGTAAGTGCTCCCTGTGCTCCAGCTTTGGGGCGGCACGGTGGCTTAGTGGTTAGCACTGCTGCCTCACCTCGCCAGGGACCCGGGTTCGATTCCAGCCTCAGACCACTGTCTGTGTGGAGTTTGCACATTCTCCCTGTGTCTGTGTGGGTTTCCTCCCCCAGTCCAAAGAGGAGCAGGTTAGGTGAATTAGTCATGCTAAATTGCCCATGTGTTCAGGGATACCTAGGTTAGGTGCATTAGTTAGGGGTAAATATAGGGTAGGGGAATGGGTCTGGGTGGGTTACTCTTTGGAGGATCGGTGTGGACTGGTTGGGCCGAAGGGCCTATTTCCACACTGTAAGGATTCTATGATTCTATTCTATGACTTCCATTATTGCAGCAGGACATTGGGTGGATGGGAACATAACCATTTCCAGGTTCCCTTTCAAGTTGCAAATCATCCTGACTTGGATTTATATCACTCCTCTATCATTACTGTGGGTTAAAATTCTGGGAATTCTTGTCCCTCAGCCAGGTAGTTTGCAGCATGTTATGACCAGGTGAGGAGGGAATCGGCTCTCCTCTTCTCAATCTCCTCAGTTTTCTGCAGCAAAATGTTTTCAATTCTTTTACCCACCTATGTATTTCTCTCTCCAATCGTAGCTAGCTAAATTTTCTACAGCAGTACGGAGACAATTACAGTCAATTAAGGACAATTTATAGGCAATTAAGGAGACTGTAAGGAAAGGATAGTGGTCAGGATAAATGGAAGATAAAAGAATACAGTTTTAAAGTCTTTAAGGTGCTTTGGAGGTGTCAGGTATTACCTGAGGTCATGTTTGCTTAGCCGTGTCTTGGATCAGCAGCCTCCATGAATATTGCAGATGAAGTGCTTAATATTCAATGTTTCTCTGATTCATCGTTATTAGTTGCTTTATCATTTCTGAAAGCTCAGGCAGAGGGAGAGAGCCAGTCTTCTTCAATTCCAGTCATCTCTCCAGCTCCACCAATCTATTTCATTTCCTTCTCCAGCTTCACCAATCTATTTCAGTTCCTTGAAATAGATGTCATTTATTGTGTATTTCCATGTCTAGATTCATTTTCTCCCAGCTGGATAATTGTGGGTAATGTTTTTTATCTTCAACATATGAACTGCTCATAAAGGTAGAAAACAAACTGAAAATACAGGTTACTTCGCATCTAATTGGTGTCAGTCTCTTTTGATAGAAGGATTAATTTCGGTTCAGATTGCTGCTTGTTTATTGATGACTTCATGAAATTTGGCTGAACCTGTGACTACTCTGGACATCTTTAAGTCAGCGCTATTTCTTCAGAAACTATTTTAATTCTTGAAGGTACCATTTCTTAAAGTCAGATGATAGAAGTTGGAAATTGATCATCCATATTTCGTCACTATCATGATGAGCAATTAAGAAGACAGTCCACTGTCATATTTTCGGGGCAACTCGGGATGGCATCACCCAAACCCGGGCAAGAAACTGTTTTTCAAGTCTAATACAATCCAAGCCTGCTTTAAAATATATCTTTGCATGCTGACTATGTGAGTAAGTGAGCAGACAGCTAAAATTCTCACCAAAAGAATAATATGTTCATGAGAAATTATCCAAGGGAAATTATCCAAGGAAGCAGACAATAGAAATCATTAAATAAAAATGTTTGCTTAATTTATCTGAACATTTTTTTTTAAAGGCAGATGTGGTTGAAAAATATCTTGTGCACAAACAAAAGCTCTTCTGAGTTAAAAGTGTTATCCAACGTTGCCGAAGTATCTTAAGGTTTAAACCCAAATCCTAAAGCATTAAACACGATTAATTTCTTTCAGTTACATTCTGACTGCTAGTCTGTAGGACAATATAGGAAGACTTCTGTACCAACATTTGATAAACAACAATGACTTGAAATGTTTTATTTTGACTGTCACGTGCACCAATTAGGATACTAGGAAAATCCCCAGATTTTATAAAAGCAAAATACTGCACATTCTGGATGTCTGAAATAAAAAAAACAGAGATTGATCAGATTCACTACAGTGTGGAAACAGGCCCTTCGGCCCAACAAGTCCACACCGACCCTCCGAAGAGCAACCCACTCAGACCCATTCCCCTCTGACTAATGCACCTAACACTATGGGCAATTTAGCATGGCCAATTCACCCGACCTGCACATCTTTGGACTGTGGGAGGAAACCAGAGCACCCGGAGGAAACCCACGCAGACACGGGCAGAATGTGCAAACTCCACACAGACAGTTACCTGAAGCTGGAATTGAACCCGGTCTCTGGCACTGTGAGGCAGCAGTGCTAACCACTGAGCCACCGTGTCGTCCCTTTGGTGGAGAAACTCAGCAGGTCTGTGGAGTGAGGAACAGAGTTAACATTTTGAGTCCACTAGTCTTCTCTTCTGCAGAACACAGAAACGGGAGAGGATTCAACAAAGTTACCCCATTTTTTCTCTCCACAGGTGCTGCTGAATCCAACATTTTCCGTGTTTTGAAATCCCAGCTCTTCATCTGTCTCACCCATACATGATTGTGTGACATTGTTAATTTAATAGTCTTCCACATTTTTACAAGTGTACACTCTCAAGAGTCTTCATTTGGTTGAAATACATCTAATTGCATTTCGTTTGAGGCGGAATGCTTACATGAGTACCCTTCCTTGTCCAGCTCAGCCCATCTCCCTACAGACCAAATGCTATGAGGCCTTTGTTAATAAGCCGATCCCATACTGTCACTCATCCATATATTTTCTTGTAGGACAAAGGTTCAAACAGGTCATAAGCCACAGTTCTTCTGTCAAATAATTAAAAAAATCTATTTTTAATAGCCAGAATACCTGAAACTTCACTTTGTGTGAACTGATCAAACTGAACTGAGCTACTAATTGTAGTACTGTATTTATCATCTAATCTGTTACCTCTGGAATTTCCAGAGTCTATCTTCAAAGGTCACCTAAAAGCCTATCTCATTAAGATTCTTCCTGCTTTGATGTCCACTTCTCATTGAAAAGTGTTCTGAGAACTTCATCTGCATAAAGGTCACTAGCTAAATGATTGCATAGCTGAGGAAGGAAATATTTAGTCAACCCTTTTCATTTTGAACTCAGGACGTTTGCAAAAATTTCCAACTACATGGTGCCCAAAGTTAGAAATTGTTCTGTGATCGGCATTTGCTAAACAATCCCAAGTGTGCTAAGAATTATGCTAGGCTGAAGTGGGTGCTGCAGATGCTGGAGATTAAAGTCAAGATTAGAGTGGTGGAAAAGCACAGCGGGTCAGACAGTATCTGAGGAGCAGGAAAATCGACCTTTCAGGCAAAAGCCCTTCATCAGGAATGCCCGAAATGTTGATTTTCCTGCTCCTTGGATGCTGCCTGACCTGCTGTGCCTTTCCAGCACCACTCTAAGAATTATGCTGACAGCCAATTTAAAGTAGTCAGCCCGATGCATTGTACATGGTGAAAGCTGTACGAAAGTGTAATACATAAGGCCCAGTCTTTGTAGACAGAATGTATAAAAGTGGGGAGTTCATTAGCTCAATTGGCTAGATGTCTGCTTTGCACTGTAGAGTGACACGTACAGTGTGAGTTCAGTTCCCACACTGGTTGAGGTTGCCATAAAAGTCCAGCCTTCTTTACCTCACTCCTCACCAGATGTTGTGGTGACTCTCAGATTGAACTCACCATCAGTTGTCTCTCTCACACTAATGAAAGAGTGGGACTGTATCTTTACCATACATACAATATTCCACTTTCAAGATAAATATCAAACATGCTCTGGCTAATTCCTTATTGTTGTGACTTGACTAATCTTTGACTAACTGATTGGTTTGAATCTATACAAAGGCTGTCAGTTAACTCACAGTTAACTGGTGCATAATCCTTGGTAATGTTTCGACCAATCAGTGTACATTTGGGAACCAAGCAGCACTTACAGTATATCATTTTGTTCACCTTTACATTGGTATTCTTGCTTATGTCCTGATAAATGCAAGATTAAATCTTTGATAAAGTATGTCTTTTCTCATCAATACTCAAGTTCTGTACAGCCAAATGCTTAAATGAAGGTTAAAAATCACACATCCAAGGAGCAGGAGAATCGACATTTCGGGAATGAGCCCTTCATGCCCGAAACATCGATTCTCCTGCTCCTTGGATGCTGCCTGACCTGCTGCGCTTTTCCAGCAACACATTTTCAGCTCTGATCTCCAGCACCTGCAGTCCTCACTTTCTCCAAAAAATCACACAACACCAGGTTATAGTCCAACAGGTTTAATTGGAAGCATACTAGCTTTCGGAGCGACACTCCTTCATCAGGTGATAGTGGAGCGCTTGATCGTAACACAGAATTTATAGCAAAAATTTACAGTGTGATGTAACTGAAATTATACATTGAAAAATTGATTGTCTGTTAAGCCTTTCATCTGTTAGAATACAGTGATAGTTTCACTCCTTTCATGAGTAAATCACAAAACCTTTTTTTCCAAGTTGCATTCTCGGGTTAGCTGTTAACAATGGTGATAGCTAGACAATATGTTGAAGGTGTTAGTCCCCTGTGTTCTCTGTCTATGCCATGATGTTTAGATTGATTCTAACCTAAAAAGTGAGATAACAGAGTTTTACATAAATTCATGCAGTTTTTGAGCTCAGAGTTCTACATGAATGCATGCAGTTTTTGAGCAAAGTGAAATGTAACCCTACAAGTACAAATTCACCCCACAAAATATATGTGTGCATGTGGGTCTTTGTCTGTCTGTCTGTGTGTGTCTGTCTGGGGTGGGGGTTGTGAGTGTGAGAAAGTGTGTGTGTAATGAGTGCAGAGTGTCTTAAGTCTGTGAGGGGGTGCATGTGTGAATGTGGGAGTGCGTGTGTCTATAAGGGTGTGTATGGGTGTCTGTTTGTGCGTCTGTGTGTACCTGTGTCCATGTGTATGTGAGAGTGTGTGTGTGTAGGAATATCTATGTGTGTGTGTAGTGCAATGGTGATCACCTGTAATGTGACATGAACCCAAGGTCCCGGTTGAGGCCCTCCCTTTAGGTACCGAACTTAGCTATCAGCCTCTGCTCGGCCACTTGTCTCAGCTGCTTGTGCCGAAGTCCACCTTGGAGGATGGTCACCCGAAGGTCCGAGGCTGAATGTCCTGGACCACTGAAGTGTTCCCCAACTGGGAGGGAACCCTCCTGTCTGTTGATTGTTGTGCGGTGTCCATTCATCCGTTGTCGTAGCCTTTGCTCGGTTTCCCCAATGTACCATGCCTCCGGGCATCCCTGCCTGCAATGTGTGAGATAGACAACATTGGCTAAGTCACATGACTACCTACCATGTACAAGGTGGGAGGTGACCCCAAGTGTAATAGTGGTATCTATGTCCACACTCTGACACATCTTGCAGCGTCCACCGTGACAGGGTTGTATGGAGTTGTGCTGAGAGCCAAGCAGTTTGCTATGAACAATGATCTGGTTGAGGTTTTGCGGTTGTTTAAAGGCAAGTAGTGGAGGTGTGAGGAAGGTCTTGGTGAGGTGCTCATCCTCATTGATAATGTGTTGCAGGTCATGAAGAACATGGCGTAATTCTTCAGCTCCTGGGAAGTACTGAACAATGAAGGGTACCCTGTCAATTGCAGCACGTGTCTGTCTCCTGAGGAGGTCATTGCGGTTCCTTGTTGTGACACATCAGAACTGGTGGTCGATGAGTTGAGCATCATACCCCATTCTTGTGGGGACATCCTTGAGTCCTTCTAGGTGTCCGTCACATTCCTCCTCATCTGAGCAGATCCGGTGTATGCGTAGGGCTTGTCCATAGGGAATGGCTGTTTTAATATGCTTTGGGCGGAAGCTGGAGAAGTGTAGCATTGTGAGGTTGTCTGTGGGTTTGCGGTAGAATGTGGTGCTGAGGTGTCTGTCCTTGATGGAGACGCATGTGTCCAAGAATGAGACAGATATTCGAGAGTAGTCCATGATGAGTTTGATGGTGGGATGAAACTTGTTGCTGTCTCTGTGTAGTTTTATCAGTGACTCCTCACCATGGGTCCAGAGAAAGAAAATGTCGTCAATGTACCTGGTGTACAATGTTGGTTGGAGGTCCTGCATAGAGAAGAAATCTTGTTCGAACCTGTGCATAAAAATGTTGGCGTATTGGGGTGCAAATTTGGTCCCCATGGCTGTTTTTGTGTCTGGATGAAGAACTGGTTGTCAAAGGTGAAGACGTTGTGATCGAGGATAAAGCGGATGAGTTGTAGGATGGAGTTTGGACCAAAGAAGTGAAACTATCACTGTATTCTAACAGATGAAAGGCTTAACAGACAATCAATTTTTCAATGTATAATTTCAGTTACTTCACACTGTAAATTTTTGCTATAAATTCTGTGTTACAATCGAGCCCTCCACTATCATCTGATGAAGGAGCGTCGCTCCGAAAGCTAGTGTGCTTCCAATTAAACTTGTTGGACTATAACCTGGTGTTGTGTGATTTTTAATTTTGTACACCCCAGTCCAACACCGGCATCTCCAAATCATTAAATGAAGGTGGTTGGCTTACTCACATTTTGCAGGATTTATAAAGTGTGGAATTATCATCTCCACATTTGTCTAATCTCCTGACTGAAAAACCTCAAACTTTTCTCTTCATTAACACATTTCATTTACTGTCTTGGACTTTGGCATCCTGTATTAAGGAACTTGATGATTCAGTTTAGCTTCTCAACAACATATATCAACCTAGAAAAGTCCATAGGATCATTACCACTGCAAACCCTGCCCCCACTGTAAACTTGTTGAATCTAATAGGGTCAGAGGGTCCCTGATAGTTTTGGGAGGAAGACCTATGACATCTGGGTTTGTGACAGGAGACCCTAGAGGGATTTGTCTCTTCTATCCATCTTATTACAGGCATAGCAGAGGCTCTAGTCTTTTTCAGCTGCCCCAGACAAGGCTGGCTTCCAGTGCATCCAACTTCTGACTAAATATGTGGCCAGTCCTTCCAATGTTATAGTGGGGTTGGGAAAAGGGAGTCAACAAAATGTCTGCAAAATAGTTGGGGCTTAAGTATCCAAACTCAAGACACAGATTGCCCACAAGTGTCACATGTATTTCTTGCGGCACTTTTCCTGTCACACTTTATCGGTCACAGTCATATCTGCTGGCTGTCCTTTAAACAATGCCTTGGGTGCTCTGCCAGCCCTGAGAAACAAATATATGGACAAAGCATATTTAATGCGTATGGAATATTTTACTGATGACTAAAACATGCTTCTGTTTGCACACTATAAGCTATTTGATCAAACAATGTTTGCTGATATTAAATGTTAATGTTTTCTTGCTCATGTATGAAGCCATGTATGGCTATGAGGAAGGAAATTGAGGGTGAGATCCTCTGGACACCTCTTTCAGCCTACTGGCCTCACTCAGTGGGACAGGAATCTGTAATCACAGTATTCTTGTTTTCCAATCCTCAATGACCTGACTTTCTATCTCTTATGTTTCTTTCATCTGAGATATCTGAACTCCTCCAATTCTGTCTCTTGAACATCTCCAATCTTTAATCACTGTACTATTGAAAACCCCTGTCTTTAGCTGCCAAGACCTAAGCTCTGGAATATCACTGACTAAACCCCCATTCATACACCCATCAACTCCTTTACCCCACTACTGTTCCCCCGTTGCTAAAACCCTCCATTTCCCTACATTTTCTCCCCTTTTAGACACTGCTTAAAATCTGTTGATGGAGATTTGAGTCAGCTTTCCTCACATTGACTTGTGTAGCTTAATGTAAAATTTTGTTTGGTACTTGCTTATGAAGCATATTGGGACATTTTAAGTGCAGCATAAATAGCAGTTGGTGTTATTCTTCTCAGCACTAATCTAATTATATTTCCTAAATGTGCAAAGTAGCCTATGGCCATTAAAACTGATCTAAAACTATAACAAAAATGCTATCAGCATTCATGAAGAGGTCACAACTGTGACCTTTCATCAGACCTTTTGGTAGGTCACTGATCTGAAAGATAAAACTCTTCCTCTCGTGGATTCCAGCAGACCTACTGAGTATTTCCAATATTTCTATTTAACAATAAGATGTTTTTCTATTTGTGTCTAGTAGCTGAGTGGCTCCAACCCCAAAATGCAACTTTCTGTCGAATGTTTTCAGTACTAGTAACAATGAAATATTTTAAGAGCAGTGTAGTTTACTGCCTTCCTCATTATAATAAATAACAATGCAGAGAATTTAAGTAATGTTTTAAATCATTTATCCAGCAATCATACCTATTGTGTTGGATACTCTGACAGACCCATCCAGGAGAACATAGCTGTGCCTTCAGGCTTGGCTCTATACCAAATTTGTCCACTTTATTGATGCTCCATCTCTGGCTCTGATAATGCAATTGTACAAAGAGCATTCCAAGATGGAAATACAGATTCTTGTAAGATGGCTGCCTTAAATCATTCAGAATATGTATTCCCATGCAGACCAGAAGGTAGTGCTTGTGATGTTGCAGATGACGTACATATTCTTTCTATTCTCCTGTATTACTGAATAGTTTAATTTCAATTACTTATTGCACATTGACTGGTTAGTGAGGTTAGATCACATGGAGTCCAGGCAGAGCTAACCAATGGGATACAAAATTGGCTCAATGATAGGAGACGGAGCGTGGTGGTAGAGGGTTGTTGTTCAAACCAGAAGCCTGTGGTCAGTGATGTACCACAAGGGTCAGCGCTAGATCCACTGATGTTTATCATTTCTATGAACAATTTGGATGAGAATATAGGAAAGATGGTCAGTAAGTTTGCAGATGACACCAAAATTGGTGGTATAGCAGACATTGACAAGGGGTCTAAAAGTACAATGGGATCTTGATTAACTGGGTTACTGGGCCAAGGAATGGCAGATAGAGTTTAATTCAGACAAATGCAAGGTGTTGCATTTTTGTAAGACAAATGAGGGCAGGCCTTGCCCAGTTAATGGTAGGGCCCTGGGGAATGTTGTTGAACAGAGAAACCGATGGGTGCAAGTACATAGTTCCTTGAAAATGGTATCACCGGTAGACAAAGTCGTGAAGAAAGCTTTTGGCACACTTGCCTTCATCAGTCAGAGCACTGAGTATAGGAGTTGGGATGTCATGTTATGGCTGTACAAGACATATTTGAAGTACTGCATACAATTTGGTCTCCCTGCCATTGGAAGAGTATTATTAAACTGGCAAGGATGCAAAAAGGTTTTACAGGATGTTACCAAGACAGGAAGGTTTGCGATATAATGAGAGATCGGAACATCTTCTGTTGAATGTAGGAAGCTTATGGGTAACTTGAGGTTTACCAAATCATGAGGGGCATAGACACAATGAATAGTCAAGGTCTTTTCCAAGGGATAGGGATAGTCCAAAACTAGAGGGCATAGGTTTATGATGAGAAGGGAAAGATTTAAAAGGGACTTGAGGAGCAACTTTTTCACATCTATGGAACAAGCAGCCAGAGGTGGTAGAGGCGGGTACAATTACAGTATTTAAAAGAACACTTGGATAGTTACATGGATAGAAAAGGTTTAGAGGGCTATGTGCCAAAAGCAGGCAAATGGGGCTACTTTAGTTTAGGAAACCTGGTTGGCATGGGCAAGTTGGACCAAGGAGATAAAAACAATGACTGCAGATGCGGGAAACCAGATTCTGGATTAGTAGTGCTGGAAGAGCACAGCAGTTCAGGCAGCATCCAAGGAGCTTCGAAATCGACGTTTCGGGCAAAAGCCCTTCATCAGGAATAAAGGCAGTGAGCCCGGAGCGTGGAGAGATAAGCTAGAGGAGGGTGGGGGTGGGGAGAAAGTAGCATAGAGTACAATGGGTGATTGGGGGAGGGGATGAAAGTGATAGGTCAGGGAGGAGAGGGTGGAGTGGATAGGTGGAAAAGGAGATAGGCAGGTAGGACAAGTCCGGACAAGTCATGGGGACAGTGCTGAGCTGCATGTTTAGAACTAGGGTGAGGTGGGGGAAGGGGAAATGAGGAAACTGTTGAAGTCCACATTGATGCCCTGGGGTTCCCTTCCACCGACACTCTCATTCGTTTGGCCGAACTGCTCCTCACCCTTGACAATTTCTCCTTTGAATCCTCCCACTTCCTCCAGACCAAAGGGGTAGCCATGGGCATACGTATGGGCCCCAGCTATGCCTGTCTCTTTGTTGGCTACGTAGAGCGGTTGATCTTCCGTAATTACACCGGCACCACTCCCCACCTCTTCCTCCGCTACATTGATGACTGCATTGGCGCCACCTCGTGCTCCCGCGAGGAGATTGAGCAATTCATCAACTTCACCAACACATTCCACCCTGACCTTAAATTTACCTGGACCATCTCTGACACCTCCCTCCCCTTCCTGGACCTCTCCATCTCCATTAATGACGACCGACTTGACACTGACATTTTTTACAAACCCACCGACTCCCATAACTACCTAGATTACACCTCTTCCCACCCTACCTCTTGCAAAAATGCCATCCCGTATTCCCAATTCCTCCGCCTCTGCCGGATCTGCTCCCAGGAGGACCAGTTCCACCATAAAACACACCAGATGGCCTCCTTCTTTAGAGACCGCAATTTCCCTTCCCACGTGGTTAAAGATGCCCTCCAACTCATCTCGTCTACATCACGCACCTCCGCCCTCAGACCCCACCCCTCCAACCGTAACAAGGACAGAACGCCCCTGGTGCTCACCTTCCACCCTACAAACCTTTGCATAAACCAAATCATCTGCTGACATTTCCGCCACCTCCAAAAAGACCCCACCACCAGGGATATATTTCCCTCCCCACCCCTTTCCGCCTTCCGCAAAGACCGTTCCCTCCGTGACAACCTGGTCAAGTCCAAGCCCCCCTACAACCCACCCTCCCATCCTGGCACTTTCCCCTGCCACTGCAGGAACTGTAAAACCTGCGCCCACACCTCCTCCCTCACCTCTATCCAAGGCCCTAAAGGAGCCTTTCACATCCATCAAAGTTTTACTTGCACATCCACTAATATCATTTATTGTATCCGTTGCTCCCGATGCGGTCTCCTCTACATTGGGGAGACTGGGCGCCTCCTAGCAGAGCGCTTTAGGGAACATCTCCAAGACACCCGCACCAATCAACCACACCCCCCCGTGGCCCAACATTTCAACTCCCCCTCCCACTCTGCCGAGGACATGGAGGTCCTGGGCCTCCTTCACCGCCACTCCCTCACCACCAGACGCCTGGAGGATGAACGCCTCATCTTCCGCCTCGGAACACTTCAACTCCAGGGCATCAGCGTGGACTTCAACAGTTTCCTCATTTCCCCTTCCCCCACCTCACCTTAGTTCTAAACTTGCAGCTCAGCACTGTCCCCATGACTTGTCCTACCTGCCTATCTCCTTTTCCACCTATCCACTCCACCCTCTCCTCCCTGACCTATCACCTTCATCCCCTCCCCCACTCACCCATTGTACTCTATGCTACTTTCTTCCCACCCCCACCCTCCTCTAGCTTACCTCTCCACACTCCAGGCTCACTGCCTTTATTCCTGATGAAGGGCTTTTGCCCGAAACGTCGATTTCGAAGCTCCTTGGATGCTGCCTGAACTGCTGTGCTCTTCCAGCACCACTAACCCAGAAGTTGGACCAAGGGCCTGTTTCTGTGCTGTATGTCTCTATGACACTATTACTTAATGACTGCAATGTCCTGCTTTATAAAAAGATTGGAATGTGTGCTGAAAGACCCATCCAATGGTGTGACTGCTGATTCTGAACTGAGTAATGATAATCATTAGGCATTCCATACATGGCCTCAGATGCAATACCACAGCAATTGATTGATACTGCTGGTATCCTGTAAATAATCCAGAGCATTTACTGACCTGTCATCCTTTAATGGAGGATAAAGCAGGTATATATTCATTTAACACCAATGTCCTGTGTGTTTACCAAACAATAATACATGATATGCACTGAAAACAAATGGATGGGTACACACACAAAAAAAACAGACCAAGAATTCCATCCAATAAATACAGAATTGAATATATTCAGTCACTACGACCCTTCATTATAAATGGGGAAGAGCAGGGACTTTGGAAAACGGTCTGCCAGACATCAGGAACAAACATCTGAATTCAATTTAATAAATCTGAAAATTATGCAATGCAGACAGAAACTATTTGGCCTGTTGGCTTATACACTAAACGTTGACTCTCCTGCTCCTCAGATGCTGCCTGATCTGCTGTGCTTTTCCAGTACCACCCTTTTTGACTCTGACTCTCCAGCATCTGCCATCCTCACTTTCTCCTGTTGGGTTTGTGTTGGTTTTCACTAGTCAGCAATGGTCCTCAGAATTAACATCCTCAAATAGACACAGATTTATTCATATATTCATAGCATAGAATGGCAGAGGTGTTGCCGTGCAGGAAGAGGCCATTCGGCCCATTGTGCCTGTAACAGATTGCTAAATGAACACCATTACCTATTTCCAATTCCTTCGTCTCCGCCGCATCTGCTCCCAGGAGGACCAGTTCCAATACCGTACAACCCAGATGGCCCTCTTCTTCAAAGACCGCAATTTCCCCCCAGACGTGGTCGACGATGCTCTCCACCGCACCTCTTCCACTTCCCGCTCCTCCGCCCTTGAGCCCCGCCCCTCCAACCGCCACCAGGACAGAACCCTACTGGTCCTCACCTACCACCCCACCAACCTCCATTCACAGCGTATCATCTGCCGTCATTTCTGCCTCCTCCAAATGGACCCCACCACCAGGGATATATTTCCCTCCCCTCCCCTATCAGCGTTCCAAAAAGACCACTCCCTCCGTGACTCCCTCGTCAGGTCCACACCCCCAACCAACCCAACCTCCACTCCCGGCACCTTCCCCTGCAACCGCAAGAAATGCAAAACGTGCGCCCACACCTCCCCCCTTATTTCCCTCCAAGGCCCCAAGGGATACTTCCATATCCGCCACAAATTCACCTGCACCTCCACACACATCATTTATTGCATCCGCTGCACTTGATGTGGCCTCCTCTATATTGGGGAGACAGGCTGCCTACTTGCGGAATGTTTCAGAGAACACCTCTGGGACACCCAGACCAACCAACCCAACCACCCTGTGGCTCAACACTTCAACTCCCCCTCCCACTCCACCAAGGACATGCAGGTCCTTGGCCTCCTCCATCACCAGACCATAGCAACATGACGGTTGGAGGAAGAGCGCCTCATCTTCCGCCTCGGAACCCTCCAACCACAAGGGATGAACTCAGATTTCTCCAGTTTCCTCATTTCCCCTCCCCCCATCTTGTCTCAGTCAAATCCGTCGAACTCAGCACCGCCTTCCTAACCTGCAATCTTCTTCCTGACCTCTCCGCCCCTACCCCACTCCGGCCTATCATCCTCGCCTTGACCTCCTTCCACCTATCGCATTTCCAACGCCCCTCCCCCAAGTCCCTCCTCCCTATCTTTTATTTTAGCCTGCTGGACACACTTTCCTCATTCCTGAAGAAGGGCTTATGCCCGAAATGTCGATTCTCCTGTTCCTTGGATGCTGCCTGACCTGCTGCGCTTTTCCAGCAACACATTTTCAGCACCATTACCTAGTGGCAATCTCCTGCTTTTACACCCCCACACCCCCATAGACTAATGTATAGTGGTGTTGATTAACTCACTTGGAGGAACAGCTAGTTTGCAATGCCAAGTGATACCAAAGGTGTGGTTCAATTCATGTCCTAGTTGAGATTACCTGGAAGGATTCTCATCAACCACCACCTAGTCATATCTCTCTGAGGAGGGAACAATGCTATGGTCTGGTTGAGCTATAGCCACTTTACCATTCATTGTGTCAATATACCTTGCTGAGGGCTATGCACTAATGTTTGGACGGTGCCCCACTTAGCACTGAGGTATTAGAACAAGGAGTAACGATGTCTTGTAGACCTCAGATCAGCAAGGATGGCTCTACTGTGAGTTTCCTCTTTTTAACAGGGTCAGTGGTGTTTATTCTTACTGTAAATTTGCTAGCGAGAAATTACTAATCACCAACCAGTCATTCCTTCTCCCTTTAAGGAACAGACGATTGACAGAGGTGTTTGTTTTTTTCCGGCTGGAGGCTGGACCTGCAATACTGAGAAGGCAGCTCCGTCAAATCCAATTGGAAATGAAGGAAAGGTGGGGCGGAGCTGAGGCCAGTGACAGTGACTTCGCTCCAGGACAGAAAGGGTTAAAAGCAGTCGCGCTGTTGTTTCGCTTTCCCATCTTATCCATAAGCTTACAAAAATCAAGCTGCAGATCGCTTTAGTAGAGGTACAATATTTATCCAAGAGTTTAATATGATTTAATATTTATGCAGGCACTGTCCATCTATATTACTGATTTATAAATATTATTTGAACAGGAGTGGATATTTTATATAAATATTAAACAACCGCTGTATCAAACAATTCTATTAAAATCACCCTTTTTAAAAAAAGAATATCATCAGGGACATAATTAGAAACGGATTTTCTTTTTAATGCATAAGTCTAATACTCACATTTAACTTCCTGAAAATATGTCACCGAGTATTGTAACTGACAATGAGTATAGAACTCTGACTAATATTTAATCTCGTCAATTTTCTAAGTAGATGTTCATTGCCGATCGATTCCAACCCCCCCCCCCCCCCCCGCCGGCAACGAAAGAATCGACTCTGCCCCTTTAAGAAACAATGGGAGTTTGTCAATGATAAATAAAACGCTAAGCAGATATCCAGTATTGGGTGTGTTGTCCTTTATGTAGCATTCAGCTTGAGAAAGAGAGAGAGAGAAAGGGTGAGAAGGGTGCTCAAATCTGGTCTGCAGCAAACAAGAGGTTAACTCTCTGCTTTAAGACTCTGGGAGTGGGTTAATGGGTTGTGATCTAATGGTATCAGGCGCTGGTTTAGCGCTGGGATCAATGTGGTTTAAGCAGTGGGAAGATGTGGATGTGTTGGACAGTGTTGAATTTGGAGGCTGACTGCAGAGCTGACTGTAGTGCTGTACCTGTGGACCAGCCTCCGACCTGGTGCTGCTGCTGCTGCTGCTGCTGCTGTTGCTGTTGTCAGTGTCTGTGTGTCCCAGCACACCTGGCTGTCTCTCAGGGCTGCAGAGCTGACTAATACACACCCTCTGAATCTCTGATACGTTTTCTTTTGCACTCAAGAGGAAGGAAAAGAAGAGGAGATCAGGTTTTAAGGACACAGCCAGGAAATACAAAATTTAATAGCCCCAGCATAAAGGGCTACCAAAACAAACTGGTTTGTCTTCAGTGCCTGCTGTAGCCAAGAGCTCTCTCTCTATCTGTCTGTCTCTCTCTCTGTGTGGATGTTAACCTTCACATACAGTAACAATTTTCAAATATAGCAGAAGACGGTCAAGTGTACAGGGATCATTACAAGAAGGACAAAGCCTAGGGCATGTGGATCGTGACAACTCTCTTACTCCACAGCATCCTGAATGGTGAGTTAGTTAATGAAACAGCCCCTTTCCACATTAAAACTGTGGGATGGCAGTGAATGTTTCTTTACATTTCCCTCTACTCTGTGATCAGCAGGAGACAGAAAATTGCACTGTAATCATTTAAAGTAGCTTACCTAGCAGAGTCAGTGCCTGGTGCTATAATATGACCAATTCAAACAAATGCAGGCAAGCATTGTGCCTTTCTATATGCTGTAATTAATCTAAATTTTATATCTCTGGATAGCATTATGGAAATGTCACTGATGATTGATTGTGTGGATGTGGATATAGATGATAGAAATGTGATCTCAAATGGGGGAAGAGGCTAAAATAAGAAAGTGTGTTAAAATATAAGAATATTGGAACTGTATCTCACGATTGATATGCACACCAACACATATGTGCACATTACAGATATATGTTAAATGTATGTATCTTTGCAAAGATAGAGTGAGAATCTGAAAATGCGGCTTAAGATCGAAATTGTGCCTCAAAAGGCAAATGAGTTTCATGGAGATCGAGACACTAGATTTATTTATACTGGGGGGGGGGGGGGGTAGGTTGGCGGGGACAGATAAGAAGCCTCTTTGATGGGCAACTAAACCCTTTGAAGAATAAATGGAGATGGGAAATGTGGATGGTGTAAGGCAAGGATTGGAGTTGGGGGAGGGGATGGTGGGTGTGTGGGGTTTCTCTTTCTTAAATCTGGATATGCTTATAAAGCAAAAGGTAGCGATAATAGACAGGTAATTCAGATAGACGTACCAAACCACCCCCACCACCCCACCTCAACCCCCATCAATTTCCTTCATCAGTCTAAAGTATACTGTTGAAATTCAATGCTGAAGAGATGAATGAGGGAGCGAAGGTAGATGGCACGGAAAGATGGATAGATAAATGACCCTCAATCTGCAGCTGAAGTTCTTTTGACTCCGGGAGCTGTGAGCAGCGTCTAAGTGTGAGACAGCATTGCTATTTATAGAATCTCATTTTTAAATGCATTGTATTCGAGCAAAGTCACCTCAATACTAAATGCAAACTCTCCTGAGCTTTTCAATAACACACACACACAAAACACATATATATGCACATAACAGCAGTAACCCAGGATTTACTCAAATTTAATATCTAAATACTCTGTGAGGACTTAGCTTCTAAAATCAAAAACTTTCAAGGAAAGACAATTGATATTTTATTTTGTAGAATTTCCAAACTGACTTTCAAAGAGCAGAATGCAAATTATTTTAGACATTATGTGGCTTTAAAACAAAATGACCCGTGACACCTGCAATTTGTAGACACTGAACCATTTTACTACCAAATCATTTCTAGAGACCATCTATTATATCTTCACATAGTCTATGTAGATTGCCACAAGAATTCGTTAGATGCTCAGTTTATTTAATAGTGATTGATGTATCTCTTCTTGCAACAGCATTTTTGCTGCTTTTATTTCAAATTGACTCAAGAATTTTTTTTGTGTAAAAGCAAAATTCATCTATTTAAAAGCTGTCAGCTCTGATTGAAGTAGTTCTGACTTCTCTCTCTTCTCTCCAAGGCTCCCAACAGTTCCCCTCAAGTGATTATGCTAATTGGTGTTTGATCAAATGATTAAATTATAATTCGATTAATCCTGTGAGCTAAATGCTTCAAACACATTTCCATGCACCCCAGCTGCTTTTTTTTCTGCTTTTTTTTCCCTACATTGACATGAAATTAAACCATCACAAACTTGATGCATTTTTTGAATACAAGCATACGAAACAAATAACATTGGATCAAGAAGAAAAAAACGCCTGGGTTTTTCTGTACCAAATGCCACTGTGTTGCTGTTTCAAATTTAAAGGCTATTGCAGACTCTGGCGGAAGATGTTAAATTGATTGTCTGCCTATGATTTGATTCCATATATATTCTGAGCTCAATTTCCTTGATCCTTCATCACATTGTAAAAACTGGCAACTTAGATGAATTAGAAAAATAATGAATTCTAATTTTGGACATCTTGGGCAGTGAAAAATGCATACTTTCATCTCAATTCTTATCAGGAGAATTGTTCAGAGTTTTTAAAAATAGATGATGAAGGGCTAACAAATCAGGAACTGCAAAGTAAGCTGATTAATGTGGCGTGGGGGGCAAACTGATAGTCATGTGTCCCAGTCCTTCATCGACTAATCAATATCCTTCTCATGTTATTTTTGTGTCTGTGATTTTGATATTAAATAGATAACATATCCATATCATAGAATAACATCTGGATGGGGGAGAATTACAAATCATTGCTGGCAAACTGCAAGGGTGGGGAGGTTCATGCCATTGTCGAGAGGCTCTGAGCAGATGCCCAGGGTTCTTATAACACCACCCTCTCACAGTTCCCTCCCTCAAATTAGGGGAAGATAATTGTCAGGAGAGCCAGTCCTCAGCACCGAGGTGCCCCTTCCAGCAGCCTGTTACAGAGCAGCTTGAGAATATACCCAGGCCAAGTGACACCTGCCTATCTGTCTCTCAGCAAGGGTAAATTGGAGGAGTACGGTGTGTGGTAGATTGTCAATAAATAAAAATAAAGAACATGATAGTAAAAAAAGTCATTTAATGGGTTGTTTTGTTTAGATTTTTACTTGTCCTGAATGCATTGTGTAAGAGAATAAAATAGCTATTGATTCTATGAATATATTATGCTAATATCGTTTCAGTTATTTGACAGCCTATATTTCTGGTTTGCACTGCCCTATGTTATTAAATAATCTGGACTTGTTACTGTTGATAAGAAGGAAAGCCTTTGCTTCACAGTCAAATTTTATTGAGCGGTTATTCAGTTAAGTTTAACTAATGTTAAACCTGAGCACCCGTAACGATACACTTCTGTCCCCATGTCCAGTGGGAGGATGTTATACAGTGGCCTTATCTCTGCTGTTCTCCTTTCCCAGGGGAATGTCACACGATAATACTACCCTATACTATGTGACAAGGGGCTGTTGCTTGAGGGTAAATGAGCTGGAATATTTCGGATTACTAGTTCTGGCTCCTGGTGAGCTGTTTTGACAAGGATGTACGTAAGAACTGCTTGCAAAGTGAACAAGCCGTTAACAACCTTGATAATTCACTGCTTTTACCGCAGCGTGTGTTCAGAATGGATTCCAACCCATGCTTGTCTCCTCCTCCACCACCCCAAAAATAAAAGATTGTCGGTGGCATTCAGTTAATTTTGCTCGAGTGCCCATTTAATTTGCTTTTGAAATCATCCATCGCCTCCACTCGCACCACCCTCGCAGGCACCAAGTTCCAGGTCATTACCTCTCGCTGCCTAAAGGAAAAGTTCAATTGCGGTAAAAAAAAAACGTCCCAAGGCATTTCTAAAGAACACAATCAAACAAAACTTGATACTGAGTCACAGAAGACGATGTTGGGAGAAGTGACCAAGTGCTTGCTTGGAGAGATGGTCTTTACGCAGCATCCTCAAGGGGGAAATAGGAGACCTTTCAACTTCAAGTCTGAAACAAAATATGGAATCCCCCAACCAAAGATTAAAGTCAGGATAAATCCCTCTGCTCCTCATCCTGGGAAAAGGGTCATATTTTCCTGGAGCTGCTGAGGACATGGGAATCATGTACATAACCCTCACGGCGCTGCAACAGGTCGAGAGTTTCCATAGTTTCTGCGAGAGAGCTTGTGGAATTTCACGTGCGTTACTTTTAGCGTAGAATTTTGGCTATAGTTTCGAATCATTTCATTGGAAACTGACATCGCCCACAAAATCAGTCGTGTTCTCAGATCGAATTAATCTTCACTGTGAGCTCCCACTAATTGTGCCCGCTTGCATAGGGAGACGGATAGCCATGGTTTAAAAGCTTATGAATAATAATTTTTCTTTTCACAGTCAAATAAACTGATCGCTCAACATCAATGTAACTAGAAAATGATGGTGTGTAATGTTTTCAGTGAAGTCAGTTTCAGTTCCCTGGACATCAAGTTACAGAATTCTGTGTACAGCTCTGGTCTCCCTGCTACAGGAAGGATGTTGTGAAACTTGAAAGGGTGCAGAAAAGATTTACAAGGATGTTGCCAGGGTTGGGGAGTTTGAGTCATAGGGAGAGGCTGAATAGGCTGGGACTTTTTTCCCTGGAGCATCTGAGGCTGAGGGATGATCTTATAGAGATTTATAAAATTGTGAGGGGCATGGATCGGGTAAGTAGCTCAGGCCTTTTGTTGAGGGTGGGAGAGACCAAAACTAGAGGGCATAGGTTTAAGATGAGGGGCAACATTTTCATGCAGAGGGTGGTGCGTGTATGGAATGAGCTGCTAGAGGAAGTGGTGGAGTCTGGTACAATTTCAACATTTAGAAGGCATCTGGGTGACTATATGAATAGGAATGGTTTAGAGGGGTATGGACCAAATGCTGGCACAGGGGCCGAGATTAGGTGGGATGTCTGGTCGGCATGGATGGGTTGGACCGAAAGGTCTGTTTCTGTGCTGTGTGACTCTGACTCAATGACCAGCCATTTTGATGAAAATGCTCATTTATTTTGTGACAATCCCATGTCTGTTGCATCAATAACATTGCACCAGTTCACCACTCTCACATTTGTCCAGCACTGTATTTTTCTGTGTGATTTTCAAATAAAAACCGCATTCTAAAACCTGATTCAATTTCACTGGCTCATGGCAGATTTTACATTCATCAATATCCAATAAACTTGAGCGGCACTTGAAAGTTTAAATAAAAACACTTGTCAAAGCCCTTGCTATTTGGGTCCAGTTTGTACCCCAATGTCACTTCTGTCCAAAGCAGAAACTCTAAGGGATCATGATGTATTTTTGCAGCTCCTCCACAAGTCTGTAATTCCATCCTCTCGCATCGGCCTGTCCTGAGACACACTTCTCCAAGAGGAGATATTTTCTTCCCTTGTGATGCACAGCTTTAATCAAATATTTCTCTGTCTCCAACCAAATTGGATTTTCTGACCCAGGGATATGACAGCATCGCAAGTTCAAAGTGCTCCCTAATTCTCCACCAGCCATTCTCATTACCAATTCCCATGCAGAATTGTGGACCCTCTATAAATACAGCTATGTTCATGTTTATCCTGTTCATAGAGACTAAAAACAAGGGAATGTTGTTCCCCCAAACCCCTCCCCATTCTCTTCCATTTCAGATATGTTTTAATCTGAATCATGGTTCATTTCTATTCCTTGTCAGTGTTTTAACATTCGAACCTGCAGGAAACTTGAAGTAAAGCACATCTTTAATTTTTTTTCAGCTGATGCAAAAATTCTGCTGCAAATAACTCGAAGGAAACCAATCTTGATTGAAATTTATTTAATCACCTAGTTATGTTAATGTCAAATCTGGTGTATTTTCCCTTCTGAGATGTCAGCCAAGCGTGCACGTGACTGTTCAGGGCAGCCCTAGCCTGGTACCAAATAGCACAGGGTGCCAGGCTACAACAGAATCTGTTGTCCTTTCGGATTTCTGCTCTTTACAGATTCTCAGGGATAACTGCAGGCCTGTGTTTTCCATTTACATCACAGTTTCAAGAAACCATTATATTTTGTTAAATGCTGGCATTGGTTTGCCCTGTATAACTGGGCTGCAGCATTTTTTGCAGCCAAATGGGTGTGGGTAGAGATGGAATACAGCACAGTATAAACTCCGGTACTGTGGCTGCTGCACTGTGAATATTTCTGATGTGACTTTTGACATGTTACTTTCTGTTGTGTTTAACATTGAGGCAATTGCCACAGAAAATATTGAGTATTACTTGGGTTTAGCTCTAAAATCATAGGAAGACTTGCATTTCATGCCCACCCAAAGTGTTTTACACCCAAAAAAAGGTTTAATGCTGGAAATACCGCGGCTAATTTTTACACAGCAAAGTCCCTCAGATGGAAATGTGATAATAACCAAATAATCTGTTATTGTGATGTCAACTGAGGAATAATTATGGACCAGGATAATAGTGCGATCTTTCCTTCTTTGAAACAGCACTGAAGAATCTTTTCTGTCCATCTCAGAGGTGCCCAACAGGACCCAGAGGTCCATGGTTTAACTTTTTATCTGAAATGGTTCACTTCTAACTGTCTTGTGTTTATTCAGTACTGCACGGTGAGAATCAGCCTATATTACATGCTCAAGTCCCCTGGAATGGGGCTTGAACGTTCCATTGTTCTTATTGCAGAATTGAGCAGAGCTACCTAGAAATCTGTGACTGTAAAAGGGGATGACAGTTCTGCGGTGCTGTGTCCTAGTGCCAGTCATGAGCATATGGTGGTCATGTTCTTCCATTCTTACTACTTTAGCCTGGGAACAGGTGCACACTGAGGCCAGTTGTAGTGCCCTGCTTTACCAGACAGCAATACCCCTCCATTATTACTCAGAGAGAAAAAAAAGAGAAGGAAGGAAATGAGAAGTAAATCCCAAAAATATGATTTGAGCTTATTCTGTTTGGCTGCAAGGCACTGGCTGTGAAGGCGAGGAACTGAATTATCAGGCAGCTCGTGCCTCTGTGGTTAGCACTGCTGCCTCACAGCACCAGGGATTGAAGTTTAATTCCACCCTCAGGTGACAGCCTGTGTGGAGTTTGCACATTCTCCATGTGCCTGCGTGGGTTCCCTTCAGGTGCTCTGGTTTCCTCCCACAGTCCAAAGATGTGAAGGTTAGGTGAATTGGCCATGCTAAATTACCCATAGTATTTAGGAATGTGCAGGACATGTGATCAGTGGAGAGATTAAATTACAAATTACAAATTTTGTGGCTCAGTGGTTAGCATGCTGCCCCACAGCACCAGGGACCCAGGTTTGATTCCAGCCTCTGGAAAGTGTTTGATGTGCAGGTTAGGTGGATTAGCGATGGTAAATACAAGATTAGGGGGGTGGGTTTGAGTGGAAGCTCTTAAAATGGTTGGTGTAGATTGAATGGCCTGCTTCCACACTGTAGGGATTCAATTATTCTATGACCTGTGACTGTTATAAACTGACTAAGGTTTATACAAATGTCACGTAGCTTCACTGTTTATATTGTGTGTATGTGTCAGAAATCATCAGCTGTACCATGGGACCGTCTGATGGCTTTTGACATTGATTGTTGCTTCAAGAGAGGAGTAGGACAAGTGGGGGAGGGGCAAGAAAACAGCAAACAATGAGGTTCTTCATCAAGGGTCTGACGTTGACCGTTTGTGAGACAGTACATGAGCCAGGAATCCCTGAAGGCTGCATTAACTGACGTAAAGGAAACTTTTATATCAACATGCATGAGCCAACTTAGTTATTTTTCAGAGAGGCCGCGCGCGTGCGCGCACACACACTCACACCTGAAGATAAATTGACCAATTCTACAGAAGAAGTGAAGAAACTAAGATTAATCAGTTGACAACTTAACACAGTTTTGTTGTAGCCTGCACTTAGACCCATTTCTTTTGAGTTAGCAGCACAGGATTGGATTATCTCCTTGCTGATGGCTTCAGCTTACTCAATTGAGGTGCCAAAAAGATCATCATAATTTTTAGCAAATTCTCTATGGCATTGCTTGTGGCATCTGTCAGGAAAGGGATGGTGCTGGGATGCTACAACTCAGGAGGGGTGCGTTGAAAGGATTTGGAAAGAACTTGCGTGATTTAAACATGTTGGTCATGTTTACCTTCTCCCAGAGAGATTATCTTTGAGGCAGGGTAATACAGGTACAGAAATCTCTGACCTCCAGTCCTCAAGAACCTCTGCATGTGCCAGAGTTGAACAGACGCCCTGGTTTGTTTTATAAAAGCAAAACACTGTGATCGTTGGAAATCAGAACTAAAAACAAAGAATGCTGGAAATATTCAGCAGATCAGCTTGCATCTGTGGAGAGAATCAGTTAATGTTTTGGGTTGATGTCCTTTCATCAGAATAGGAGTATTTCCAGTATTTTCTCTTTTGTTTTTGCCCATGGTTACTTCAGATATTTGGCTGAGGGTTATATTAAAAGTTCTGTCAGATCAAGCTAAGGTTTTAAGTTATAGAATTAATTTTCTTCTTTTTCCTTGGGCCTATCTTTAAGCAGAGAAGAGTCTAACAGTCTTTCTGGGGGGTAGGGTGAGGAGGCAGGTCCTTAGTCCAACGTAGCTGAACAGCAATCAAAACAAATACCACCATTACTGATCCAAACCACGCCAACTGAGCAAGCAAGCTGCTTGAAGAATCTGAGTTGCTATGGAAGCAAACACCTTTAACTGCAAGTTGTAGCCTAGAGCTTTGGATAGTCCTTGGATAGTGATGGGAGGGACTTCAGTTGCTTTCCATCGTAGCTGACCAGCCATCTCCACTCTTCTTGCCACCTCCCATTGATGTATGTTGTGAGGATTTCCACATTGATCCACAGTCTGTGTGGCTGCATTATGAAGGCATCGTGAATGGCTGGATTGTTACTGAAATAACTCCACAGAGGCCAGAATCCCATCACCAGGTCACCCCTTATTTACACGTGCTGAGTCCTTGACACTGATCCAGCTCCCTCAGAGCCAGCTCTCAGAGTGAACAGAACACCTGACACTCCTGTTTATCTTTTTTTTTCTTTTTTCTTATTTTGTGCAGGTGTGAGACACAGTGAGAGACACAAGGTGTACGAATCTTTATTCAATTTCCACCACCAGGAAGAAAGGAAAACACCCGAGTGACCAGTGACAAGCAGTGCCCTTCACAAAAGGGCAATGCTGTGTGATCAAACTGTGAAGGGGAGGGCAGGGATTAAAACAAAATTGAGTTGGAGGGGGAAGTAATGCACTCCACTCCCTGCGGCGCCCACCTCTCCCTGAACAACTCCAGGGTGTTGGTGGACACCGCGTGCTCCTTCTCCAAGGACACCCGGGAATTTCCTGATGAAGGGCTTTTGCCAAAAACGTCGATTTTACTGCTCCTTGGATGCTGCCTGACCTGCTGTGCTTTTCCAGCACCACTCTAATCTAGACTCTGGTTTCCAGCATCTGCAGTCATTGTTTTTACCAGGTTCCTCCAACATTGCTGCTGATATATGCAAAGTGTAACACAAATAGCTTGCCTCTCATGCACAGACCACCTTGGAAGAAATTCATTCCTCTGTTCAGGTGGCAAAAGTGATGGGGCGACATCTGCTGTGCCCATCTCAGAATCTGAAGATTCGTGATCGCAAGGGGAGCCGACAGTTTCCGGAACAGTCGGAAAGGCAGTCAATGAGCTGGTGCATTTTGCTCGTGCACCGTTTGTGAATTTTCAGCTTTCATACAGTCCACATGTTCATTCAGGACAGCCGACCCACCTGAACATTGTACATCACTGGACCTGATCTCGTGTCAACCATACTCTTACTCAACATTGGCATTCCTGATGTCATTCCCCCTCCCACCCCCCACCCCCGGGAAGATCAGATTTAACCTACTGCAGAGTATCTCTCCATTAGTAACTCTCTTGGACCTATCCCTGTAGTTGCATGAGATCTGATAATCAAATAGGAACTGGCACAAATTGGTATCAAGTGGAGCTATTTTTTAAGTCTGCTTTCAAAGCTTGGACTGTTTTATCTGCCAGACCATTGGATGGTATGGAGCTGTCCAAGTACCCATTTGACTTTAGGAAATACCCCAAAATAATGGAACAGTTTTTCTATCATAATTTTCATATTTGACAAATGAACCCTATGCACATCCAGCCACTTTGAGTGGGTGTCCACAGTGACGAAGAAGATAGAGCCCATAAAAGGACTGGCCTAGTCAACATGTAACTGAGCCTAGGGGTTACCTGGCCATTCCTGTGAATGTGGGGAAGCTGCCGGCGATAAGTTTTGTCCTGGTTGGCACTCTGGGCACTGCCCCATCAATGCAGCTATGTCTGAATCCAGTCCTGGCCACTAGACAGAACTTTGTTGCCAACATCTTCATTTTGGAAACCCCTGGCTGACCTTGGTGGGGTTCAGGTGGTATCTGGCAGCAGCCTTTGCCTGGGATAATCACCTTTGCTTCCTCATAATAATGTGCCAGCATCGACTGTGATCTGATCTCTCTGGGTCCAAAAAGGTTTTGATTGTGATTGTGACGCCCCTTTGGTCCCCCTCATCACCACCAGCTGTTTCAGTTTTGCCAGGAACGGATCTTTATGCATCCAAAGTCTGATATTGACAGCTTGGACTGTAAGTGTGTTCAGAAAATTTAAAACCATTGTGGACTCTTGCAGGGCTGTACCACTGGTCGTGCATCTGCCAATGGATGGCAGCTCAATGCATCCACATTTGCTATTTGGCCTTCTGAACTGGGTTCCAACAATTATACGCATTTAGAATTCGAGCCCACGGCTGAAATCGGCCTGAAGCCTGAACCTGAGCCTCAATAAATAAACCTTGTATGGGTTTGTGTTCAGTTATTATTGGTCCTTATTCATGCTGCTTGTTGGTTTTCCCTGTTATTAACAATTCGTCTCGATAAATGGCGACCTGAGGTATACCTTTTTCTCTACTTTTTCCTGAAAAATTGCACAGGCTGACAATACTCCAAATGGCAGTCTTGTATATTGGTACAAACCCTTATGGGTGTTAATTGGAACATACTTATAGAAATCCTCATCCACAATTGCAAGTCCACATAGCTCATGTCCAGTTGTGTGAAGGGCAGCTCCCCTACAAGCTTTGCATATAAATCCTCTATGTGAGATTGGGTATTTATCCAGTTGCAAAAAGTGGTTTACCGTTTGTTTAAAATCCCCACAAAGGTGATCTAACTGATTGAACTTCACAATCGGCATGAGTGGTGCAGCCCTTACCCCAAACATGATTGGTTTGATGATTCCTTCACTTTCCAGCCTCCTGATTTCTGTCTCTGTTTTTGCCCGTAAGGTAAGTGGCACTGGGCGGGCCTTACAAGATCATGGAATTGCTTCCCGGTCAACCTGCAAGGTGGTCTTAGCTCCTTTGATAGTCCCTGGACCTTCCTGAAGAGCTTCCAGACTTCACTCAGGCAGCCATTTTCTACTTGAAAAATGTGGAGCCAATCAAGGTGAATCTTTCTCAACCAATTTCACCCCATCAAGCTTGGCCCAAGCCTTTTACTATAATCAGTTTTAAATGAGCCTGTTGCTTCTCATAACAGACCAGATCCAAAGCTGTACTCTGATGCACTTCATATGATCTGCTTATAAAGCACATAAAACAACACTTTTCACTGCACCTTGAGACATGTGATAGTAACAAATCAAATCAAATCTTCATCGGTTGGTGTTCCTGGGTATAGGTTCTCAGTTAAGCTGAGGTCTTGCTCAAACTTAAGGGATGGTGTCCAGAACGAATTTTAAAAAGCTGATTCTGTGATCACTGAAACAGCCGTGCTGGTATTGACCTCCATGTGAACCGGGTGACCATTTAACTGGGCGTTTATTTTGATTGGATCTGACTTGAATATTGCTAAGCAATTTTACTGTTTCAAACCAAATGTCACTGGACTCTCCAGGGTGTGCCCACTCCTGGCTACCGACTTATGAGTTCTCTTCAATTTAGATTGAGTGGGACTCGTTTGCTGTTCAGAGTCCACGTACCAGCAGAAACTACAATGGCCTGAAGAAACTTTGAATTGTTTGGCCAAGGCCTGGCTTTGATTTGGAGTTTTGCTGTAGGATAATCTAGAGACCCTCTGTTCAGGATATGTCCTGAGTAAGGCCATGCAATTGCTTTCACTCAAGTGGCGTTTCTCAAGCTCAGTGAGCCGTCGAAGGAGCAGCGCTCTGAAAGCTTGTACTTTCAAATAAACCTGTTGCACTATAACCTAGTGTTATGTGATTTATAACTTTATCCACCCAATCCAACACTGGTACCTCCGGTGTTGGACTGGGTGGATAAAGTTATAAATCACATGGCTCCATGACAAAGCCAGTTGTAGCGCCTGTTTGAAGTTCAGTCAGGCTGCAGCTAGTACATGCTTTTGCATGGTTACATCATTAATCCCACATATCTCAGCATCACATTAAGGGTCAAGCCAAAGTCGCATGTCTCTGTAAGTCATCCTAAACTGGTCAAAAATCTGGATATGGATTCCCCTGATTCGCAAATTGTCGAGTAAAACTGATGGTGTCTCAGGACTAGAGGAGGCTTGGGGTCATAATATTCCTTTATTAAATCTGTCAACTCTTGAAAGACTTTAGTATGTGAGGGAAAATTGGTCTCCCAATAACTGAGAAAGCTGCGAGTCTACAAGCTGTTGGGAGAATTACTCATTGCTTTTCATCTGGCGCAGCATCATTTGCCTGGTAAAAGCACACTTTTTCTATGTGTTGGGCCCAGTTTCCAATGGCAGTTTTGAATGAGTCTAGCTTCCCACCTAACAGCATGGTGGCAAAAATGCTTACCCAAAGGTGACTGCTGCGAGTGAATTTCTTCAGGAGCATGCTTTTCTCTCATCACCACTCAAAAACCTGCACAGAGGCTGGTTTGAAGTCACCCTTTATTTGCGTGTGGAGAATGTGACACTGATCAAGCTCCGTCAAAGCTGGCTCTTAAGTTGAGAAGAACCTCTGACACTCCTGCTTATATCTGTCAGCCATGGCTCCCTGATTGGACCTGATAACCTGTCCAATCAGGGAACTCAAATTCTATGACGCCCACTTAGATTAGGTTCCCTACAGTGTGGAAACAGACTATTTGACCCAAGTCCACTGACCCTCTGAAGAGTAACCCACCCAGCCCCATTCCCCTACCCTATATTTGCTTAATTCGTCTAACCTACATATCCCTGAACACTATGGAAAATTCAGCATGGCCGGTTCACCTGACCTACACATCTTTGAATTGTGGGAGGAAACAGGAGTGGCCGGAGGAAACCCATGCAGATATGGGGAGAATGTGCAATCTCCACACAGACAGTTGCCCGATGCAGGAATCGAACCTGGGTCTCTGGCGCTGTGAGGCGCCAGTGTCAACCACTGAGCCACCATGCCACCGTCCACTTGGCTGACCTCATTACAATGACTATAGTTATCATTGATTATATTTAAGGCTGAGGTAGACAGATTTCTCATCAGTAAAAGAATCAAGGGTTAAGGGGAAAAGGCAACAAAGTAGACTTGAGAATAATCAAATCAGCCTTACCTCATTGAGTGGCAAAACAGCCTTGATGGGCTGAATGGCCTACTTCTACTCTTGCACCTTATGGCCATAAACCCCTGGAGTGGGACTTGAACCCAAAGCCTCCAGCTCAGTGGACAACAACACCCTTTATTGAACAGGTTTAATAATAACACAAAAAGTGAAGAAAAGGGGATAAAAGGGAAACCAACAATGATAATATGCAGAGTCTAAATATTGTCCCTGAGGAGATAAATTGTTGCACCATAATGCACAGACTGCACTAACGCTTACAATAAAACTAGAATTGAAGCAATTGATTTGGTCGTAACTTTAGATTCTTTTTTTTCAAAGAAATTCGGAAATCAAGGCAGCTTGTCTCACATTGTTCAGAAATAGTAACAATCCACAGTGCTTAACAAAATGGAAATTAGCATGGAAATAGGCAATGAGGGCAATGAGGGCTTGTAGTGCATGAAGCTTGAATACTTTTTGAGAGTGTACCAGGGCAAAATGTCATGTGCCCTTCATTTAAATACAGTTTTCTGGAAGTAACATAAAACTCCAGCTCTTGCCTTCTCTCCTGCTGAGGAACCAGGAAAAGCCCGCTCCATGGCACCAGGATTTTGGGCTCTCTGTGCTGCTACAGAGAAAATAATTGTTCAGGAAAATGATCACTTCAAGTTAAGATATGGAAATATGGAATAGGTCAGCCAAATAAAAAAGACCAGGATGAAAAGGTACCAATTGCTATAATTGTGGTTCATTCCCTTCATTTCAAAGTCATAGTGTAGGTCTGAATCAACAAGTCTTGTTTTGTCTGGACATGGACTAGTTTGTTACCAATGGAATTGTTAGTGTGACTGAACATTGTACAATCGCAAAAACTCGTGATTCTCACTTCTGACGTTATGATGGAGGGTGGGTCATTGAAGTCATTGAAAATGATAGAACGAGGACACTACCCTGAAGAACTCCTGTCGAAATGCCCTGGGTTGGTGATGTCATTTCCTGTGATGATGTCACTTCCTATGGTGATGTCATGTTCTGTTCTTTTTCTCAGGGGTTGGTAAATGCGGTCCAATAAAATGTGTTTGTTGATAGACTGACTTGGACCCCATTTATCACCCCCTGAGAAAAAGAACAGGACATGACAAGCCACAGGAAATGGCATCACCACAGGAAATGATATCACCAACCCAAGGAAACTCAAACATATAAATAGAAAGCAGGAAACACCAGCAGTGCTTCGTCTGGAGGCTCACTGAATATGTTACCTAGTATGGTGATGAAATATCTGAAAATTCATCTTCCTGCTCAGCAAGCAAACCTACATCCAGGACCTCAACCTGAGCTACAAATCTCCTCAAAACTTGCTAATGTGTACCATCTACAAGATGCACAACAAGTAACACACCAAAGCTACTTCAACAGTACCTTCCAAAGCCATGACTTCTGCCACCTTCAGGGACATGAGCAGCAGATGTATGGAAACGCTAAACCTACAAGTTCCCCATCAAGTCACAACCTTCCCAATGTGGAACTATGTGACCCAACAATAGTGAAGGAACTCTCACTATGAATGGAATACAGTAGCTCAAATAAGGAGTTGCTACCATCTTCTCAAGGGCTAATAGAGATGAGTAATAAATGTGGCCACAGCCTGAGATACCACATCAGTAAAAGAATAGGCCAGTTAGCTTCATGTCTATAATTGGGAAAATGTTAGGGTCTATTACAAAGGATATCATAGTATTAATAATTCTATAATATGATTAAGCTTCGTGAAGGGAACATCATGCCTGTCAAATTTATTAAAATTATTTTTGAGGAGCTAACAATCAGGCAAGATAAATCGGAAACAGTGAATGTATTGTATTTGTAGTTTCAAAGAGCATTTGAGAAGGTACATTAGGCTACTTAAAATAAGAGCCTATGGTGTTGGTGGTAACATATTAAGATGGATAGATGATTGGCTAACTAATAGAAGACAGAGAGTTTGATAAGGGGCTGTATTCAGGATGTAACTCGTGAATGCCACATGGATCAGTGCTACGGCTGCAATCATATCTTTACTATATATATTGTATATATATATGTAAATTACCTGGATGAGCTAAATGAATGTACTACAGTCAAGTTTGCTGATGACACAAAGTAGGTGGGAAAGCAGTGGTGCAGATGACTGAAATAATCTGCAGATTGATATACATAAATAAAACAAGTGGGCAATAACTTGGCAGATAGAGTATAAGATGGATTAATATAATGCTATACACTCTGGCAGGAAAAATAGAGGAGCTGAATATAATTTAAATGGAGACAGACTGCATAAAGTTAGAGAGCAGAGAAACCTGTAAGCCCATATCCAGGAATCACAAAAATCTAGCATCTTAGTGCAGTGGGTAGTTGGGAATGGAAAATAGAATTTGGCCTTTATTTTGGAGGGAATGTAATATAAAAGTAGAGGGGATTTGCTCAAACCATGCAAAGCACTAGTCCCATGACACCCACAGTTGGAATACAATGAATAATTTTAGGCCACTCATCTAAGGAAAGATATATTGGTATTGAAGGCAGTCTTGAGAAGATTCATTAAGCTGATACCAAAAATGGAGGGATTGTCTCATGAGAGGTTGAGTAGGTTGGCCCTGTACTTAATGGAATTTAGACGAAGGAGAGGTGACCTCATCGAAATCATACAAGATTGTGAGGGAACTTGAAAGGGTAGATGCAGAATATGATGTTTCCCTTTTGGGAGAATCTAGGATTAGAGGACATAATCTCAGAATAAAGGATCTTACGTTTACAACAGTGATGAGGAGGAATTTCTTCTCTTGGAGGTTGGTGAATCTGTGGAATTCTTTACCCAAGAGGGCACTGTTGAGGCTGGACCATTAATTATATTCAAGGCCCAGATAAGACAGACATTTTTAATTAGTAAAGAATCGAAGGTTAAAGGGAACAGGCAGGAAAGTGAAGATGTTGATTATCATATCAGCCAAGATCTCATTGAATGGCTGAGCAAACTTGATGAGCTGAGTGGCCCACTGCTGCTACTACATCTTGTGGTCTTTAGAAGAAGAGGTGAAATTGCTTCACATTGACTCTCAGGTAATATATTTAATTGACAACGTAGGCACTTTCAGGCCATGCTCTTTATATGTGCAGAATTCATTATTTGTCAGAGTGATCTTTGTGCATGCCTGCAAGCCTGTAGGTACAGAGCTCACTTCCTGATAACTGACAAGCCATACTGCAACCAGGCTTTAGGATTGAAACTGCAGATGGGAACCCCTGCCACTACTCAGTTGTCACCAGACCCTTGAGTAAGCTGATGTGTGTTAGCCACTTCATGTCCATAGCATACTGACTGACCTGGCAGACCATTATTACCTCCACTCGATGAAATAGCTTAGTAAATATTAGTTTTTTTTTATTTTCCTGTGGGTGAAAAGAAAGGTATCAGTGTTGGCCACAGCACACTGTTTAAACATTTTTTACTTGTGCTTTCTTTCTTTAAAACATGTAGATTAGATTCCTTACAGTGTGGAAACAGACCCTTCGGCCCAATAGGTCCATACTGACCCTCCGCAGAGCAACCCATTCTTCTACATTTACCTCTGACTAATGCACCTAACACTATGGGCAAATTACCTAACCTGCACATCTTTGGACTGTGCGAGGAAGCCAGAGCAAACCCACACAGACACGGTGAGAATATGCAAACTCCACACAGACAGTTGCCTGAGGCAGGAATTGTCCCTGGCTCTGTGAGGCAGCAGTGCTAACCACTGAGCCACCATGCCGCCCCTTGGTAGTTTTAAATAAAATTGTCCTTTTAATAGGTGATAGAATGGATCGCTAGAGGAATTGAAATAAATTTGAAGGTTACCTCATTTGTGAGAAAGGCCTAATTAACTACCTCCAGCCTGCAACCTACCATGAATAATTCAACTTTTCACCAATTGTGAAATAACCTTTTGATTCCAATGGGTTGTTTAGGAATACGCTCACTTTAATTTTCTTGAAAAGTTAATTTCTTTTTGCTTTGCTTTTACTACAACATGGAGGAAAAGATGTCTGATCGGTCTAAAATCTTAACAATGGGACGTTAAGCATTCCCTATCAAGCCATCACTTGGAAGGGAAGATTCTGTAAATCAGTATTTCTGAGATAGCTCACTGTTTTCTGATATCACAACAGTACATGGTAGACCTTTTATCTGACATGTAATATTACATGAAAACCTTATTGGCCCTTTGTGCTTAATTGAAGATGCGAGAGCAGAATAAAAGGTTGTCAGACGTATGACAATTGGGTGAACTTTCAGAGAGCTGATGCCTTTGTGAAGAGCCACTCCCTGACATCTGTCAGCGAATGAGGGACATGTAAACCTGAGCATGGTGCTTTGGTTAGCGTCTGCCACAAAAGTAACCACTCCTGCCTTCATTTTCATTTTGCAGTAAAAATCCTTTTTTATCAAACTGTCAAGTGTGAGTGTTTTGTTTTAAAATAGCAGTTAAATATCAATAAACCCCAACAGAGAGTTAACATTTGTGTTTGAAGAATGATGGAAAGCAACCAATTTCTGATAAACATCTCTTGTTTCGCTGCCACAATTGTCGTCTTCACTTCGGCTGCTTCGGAGAAGATCAGATATATTCTCTGCTCGCCGGACAATGTAAAGGAATGTGTCTGCATGGGGGAAAAAAAAGCTTTGCAAACCTTTTATTGTTTGTTGTACAAAAACATGACACTCTGAAGGCAATTGCTTTGAAACACATCATTGGATCATTATGATGAAAATCACTTGGCTCTTCCTGCCACCCAAACACTAAAAAGGCTTGCCAGACACTGTTTTTGTGAAAAAAAATCTTTTACAACTGAGTGAAGCCCCCTTCTCCCTTCCACTTGACAACTTAGAGCTTGAAATTGAAATTTCTCCTTTTGAGGATGCCAGTTCAAAAGAAATGGAAGATCATTTTGAGCATAGTTTGACATTTTGGTGAATTTATAGCTGGGAGGAATTTAATCAACTTAGTTCACTCGAAAGGTGCTGTTAGGGAGGGTGCTAGTGATTGTTGTGAAAGGTGCCATCTTGCAGGTGAGGCATTAAACTGAGGCCCAGACTGTGCTCTTGGTAGTGTGCTCATGGGTGGCACGGTGGCTCAGTGGTTAGCACTGCTGCCTCACAGCGCCAGGGTCCTGAGTTCGATTTCCACCTATGTGGAGTTTGCACATTCTCCCCGTGTCTGCATGGGTTTCCTCCCACAATCCAAAGATGTGCAGGTCAGGGGAATTGGCCATGCTAAATTGCCCACAGTGTTAGGTGCCTTAGTCAGGAGTAAAAATATAGGGTAGGGGAATGGGTTTGGGTGGGCTTCTATTCGAAGGGGTGGTGTGGACTTGTTGGACCGAAGGGCCTGTTTCCACACTGTAGAGAATCTAATCTAAAAAAAAGGTCCCATGGCAGGATTTTAAAGAGCTGTGGGGTTGGGGTGGGGTGTCTTCTCGAGTCTCAGCTAATGTCTCTCCCTTAGCCTTATTTCTCGTGTTGTTGTTTGATGTACCTTATCTCACAAGCACATAGGATGCTGCATTCTTTAACTGCCATGAGCTAATTGTTAATCAGGTCTGGATTATGATGACCATTTTAATTATATACAGTACTTTACTAGCCACCGTACACTATCTGTGGAGATGTTATTATTAAAATGCATCATTCTGTAATATGTTTTATTTCTTTACAGACATCCACTAAGAGTAACTGCATAAGTCACATTGGACTTTTATTTCAATCTGAATTTTTTAAATCTGTTTTTCATGGGTTCTTGTTTGTGATTCCAGTTATTTGTAGTGGCTGAATACTTGTCAATCTTTTGGATTTGCCAATTTACTAATCTGTTCCATATCCAGGCCAGGTAAGATTTCCCAAATTTTAATGTTCCTGTGAATGCATTTTGACAGAGGATTCACTCAACCTTTCCAGATCACCTTCAGCAAAGGCTTTCCCTGTAGAATATAGCTGTGTCAGGCCCAAGCCTTCCTGTTTTTAAATCTATGAAATGGGCACGGCAATGTTCTATTTCAAATATACACCTTTATATTTTAAAGAAGTATCCCATCGTCAAAGGCTCCCTGATGCCCTCGTGTGAATTAGAGAGTGGTAAATTGCAACATGGTTCGAGAAATAACTGCAGCTCTTTTTAAGGATTTTGGCCTCAATTGCTTCTTCAGCAGGTTGCTGTGCGTGCAATGACTGGGCTTTTTGCCTACAAAAAGAGAAATTGTACAGCTAATATCCTGAGGACATACACATGTAACACTCCTTGCATGTTTATAATGTTAATGGCGGTGAATTTGCAAAGCATACATTCTCCGAGGTTATTATGGGACTGACTGGTGTATTGTTTGCCACAGGCCAAAGCAGAACATTGTACTCCAGAGAGTTTGTAGACACCACAGATGCTCCCAAAGAGCTGTTCTTTAATTACACTGCATTTTGACAGGAATTGTCATCTCTGCTCTCTGTTTAGGAGTTGCCTGCCTGACAAGTGACAGGGATGAGAATGGCCTTCTGTTTGCGAGGTGACAAGGCGTGCAAATGTTCCTCCTCAGCTCCTGAATATTTAAGCCCATGGAAGCTGCTTAATGGGACGTCTTGTGATTGGGAACTCCCTCATAGACTTCACCACTGCCCCAGACAGCAGTGGAACACCAATTTGTTACTTATACGATTTACTTTAAAAGGATCAGAATTTTTTTTTTGCTCGGCAGAGGGCTTTTGTCAATCAACTGTCCCATATAACTGGCTGCTGTACAGACTGCCGCTGCACTAAAGCCATTGAAAAGCTAATAATACAGCAGGATGACCACTTTGTGATGGTCTCTAATGATCTCCTTAAACGTGATTCAGGTAACTTCACCTCTGAGTGACGATTGAAAGCGAAACAATCTAATTTCAGGGATATGTCAATGGTTCAAATACCCTGCACCAGAGACTTATGCAAACATTACAAACTACTACAGTCTGAGGCAGTACTGAGGGAATGCTGCATAGTCAACAGTGGATGAGTCCTTAAACTGAGGCCCCATCTCTTCCACCCTTGGGTGAACGCATAATGTCCTTCAGCACTTTTTTCTTGAAGAAGAGCAAGGAGTTTAATCCCAGGCCAATACTTATCCCTTAAGCAGAACAACACAATCTGGTCATTTATCTCACTGTATGTGGGAGCTTGCTGTGCGCAAATTAATTGTGTCACTTCTCCTGAGACATTATTTGCATCTAACCATTGATTCATCAGCCACAACATGCTATTGTATGAAGTCGTGAAATGATCTATACACACAGCATATGCAAACCCTATATCACTGATCTGCAAGCTGCGACAATATTCTTCAAGTCTGACCTCCTGATTTGTCAAAGAGCATTTTTAAAATTCCATCACATTTTGCCTTGGACGTAGCCATCTGAAACTCTCCACGCCTTTCTGTCCTCAGCTCTGCAGTGTTATACATCAGTGCAGGATATTGCAGCTAGCACTCTGTGACTTCACTGCCTATCAGGGAGAACAGTTTGCTTCAGTGAAGTGTGTCCCTGTGTAGTCAGCAGGAGCTTGAGATTTCAAGTAGCAGTTCTGCCCTCATTTCTGTGTTGATTTCTCCCCTATTCACTACAAGATCCTTGGTGGCCTTTAGTTCATCACCAAGTGGCATTTTCCCTCTCCCCACCCTTTTTATGAGTTAACTTTACCATAGAGGAAATCACAGTCAAATCAAACTCTGCCTTTATATGGCATCTACACTAAGTAATACATGGGGGAATTGAACTGAGCATCTCCTGAAGGTGCGATGCTTAACTACAGAGTGCTTAAACCTACAAAGGCACTGGGCTCAGTGGCTCAGTGGTCAGCGCTACTACCTCACAGCACCAAGGGCCCGGGTTTGATTCCAGCCTGGGACAACTGTCTGTGTGGATTTTGCACATTCTCCCCGTGTCTGCGTGGGTTTCCTCTGGGTGCTCCGGTTTCCTCCCACAGTCCAAAGATGTGCAGGTTAGGTGAATTGGCCATGCTAAATTGCCCGTAGTGTTCAGGGATGTGCAGGTGAAGTATGTTAATCAGGGGTAAATGTAGAGTAATAGGGTAGGGGAATGTGTCTGGGTGGGTTACTCTTTGGAGTGTCAGTATGGACCTGTTGGGCCAAATAGCCTGTTTCCACTCTGTAGGGATTTTATGAAAACCTCCGTTCAGGATGTAATGAATGCCTCTTCTCAGCTTCGCCAAAAGATGCATCACCGTCAATGAAAGGAGCAGCTTCATTTCAGACAGTGAGGATCCGATAACCTCGTTACAAGGTCTTGCTGTGAAGACTGATCAGTTGAAATGGGACCCCCTGCTGTGACTCCTGGCATGAGTCCGTGTGATTAACCGAACCCTTCGATTCTTTTCCAATTCTATTTTAAGGCCAATGATCAGTACTTTTCACAGTGGGAAATCACAGGGTGTAATAACATGCTGACATCTCCCAGGCCATTGCTGGCAGCTTCCAGTCCTCCTCCTCATGCACCCATTCAGGATACATTGCAGCTTGTTCCCACTCTGGGATCTGAGACAGCTGATATGTCCAATGACTGACCTGCACACTCTATCACCTGCTTGAAGGATCAGGTAAATGGTTGATTGGAGAATTGTGCACTCCTATGCCTCAGTTTTACCCCAGTGAGGCCCTGATTGAGGTCTTCCATGTGTGTGACACCGCCTGAGATGAATCTTCCCCATTTTAGCTGGATTTGTGGAGATGTTTGGTCACTTCAGGGACACTGTGAAGCTTCTTGAAAGCATCTTGTCGCAAGAATTGCCTGCTGCAGCCACATTCAGCCTGCTGCAGCCAACTACTTCAAGGATCTGGTGTCAGGCAGAGATCACTGTTGCTTGGGAAAACTGTGATCTTTGTTACAGGCTTGAGACCCTGGTCCTTAAATATGTTTTGCCTCAGTAGTGTTTATAACGAGGTCAGCCAGGAGTACCGCGTAGTGTATATGTTCCCTGATTAGACCAGATTAACAACCCCAATCAGGGAGTCCTGGCTGACAGATAAGAACAGGAGTGTCAGACATCCTGTTCATTCTGAGAGCTGGTTTTGAGAGAGCTGGATCAGTGTTAAGGACTTTCCACATGTAAATAAAGGGTGACTTGGTGACAAGACACAGGCCAATGTGGAGTTATTTCAGTGTGGATGAGAGGAAATTCATTTGCAACTGTTTCCTTTGAGTTGGGGTAAGCATTTCTGGCAAAATGCCTTTATTTGGGGAGCTTGACTCGTTCACTCCTGCTGTCGATAACTGGGCCCAGCATATGGAAAGAATATGTCATTACTTTCCAGGAAAATGACATTGGAACAGATAGAGAAGGAAGGTTTGGCTGTCATTTTGGAGTCAGGAGGTTCCACCAATTTATTTCATAAATTTGAAATAACAATGGACCACAAACCTCTGCTAGGTCTACTTAAAGAGGACAAGGCTGTGCGGCCCATAACTTTAGGCCGAATTCAGTGGTGGGCCCTAATACTAAGTGCATATAATTACAGTTTGGAAGACCAACCGGGAGACCAAGTAGCAAATGCAGACCAGGTAGCAGCTGCCACCTGCTGCTAGACACACCACCGCTGATACCACCACTGGAAGAATCTGTAATGGTTGTAAATTTTGAATAGAATTGAACTGAATTGAATTGAATTTATTGTTATGTGTACCGAGGCACAGTGAAAAGCTTTGTCTTGTGAGCAATACAGGCAGATCACAGAGTTAAGTAGCATAAATAAATAAATAATAGGTAAACAGCGGCAAAAACAAAAACACAGGCACAGGTGAATGTTAAGAGTTTGTGAGTCCATTCAGTATTCTAACAACAGTAGGGTAGAAACTGTTTCAAAACCAGCTGGTGCATATATTCAGACTCCTGCACCTTCTCCCGGATGATAGATGTTGTAGAAAAACATTTCCACGGTGGGATGGATCTTCGAGAATGCTGGCGGCCTTTCCTTGACAACGGGTCTGGTAGATGGATTCTATATTTGGGAGGTTGGCCTTTGTGATTGTCCAGGCTGAGTTCACCACTCTCTGTAACTGTCTCCGATCTTGAATGGTACAGTTGCCAAACCAGGGAGTGATACATCCGGACAGAACGCTCTCGATGGCACACCAACTTCCCTTCACAGCTGACAATACCAGACTTCAGACGTAGAAGGATCCGGTCCTGAAAAAGCTGGTGATAACGGAGGAAATCAAAGGGACGTCACAACCAGATTGAAAAATCTTTGCACATGGAGAGACCAGATTACTGTCCAGGACGGCATATTATCATGGGGAGCAAGAGTGATTGCCCTGAGCAAAGATCACTGGCAGAGATTGGCTAAACTCCACCAGGGTCATCCAGAGGTTTTCAAAATGAAGATGCTGGCAAGAAGTTATGTCTGGTGGCCAGCTGCACTGGTGAAGCAGTGTCCAGTGTACCAACAAGGACAAAACTTAACGCCAGCAGCTCCCCGACATACATGGGAATGTTTGGGTCAACCCTGGACTCTCTCACATGTCAACTATGCCAGTCCTTTCATGTGCTCAATGTTCTTAGCTATTGAGCAGGCCCTCAATGTGGCTGGATGTGCACAGAGTTCATTGGTCAAACACAGGGACAATAATTAAAAAGACATTGTGCATATCTTTTGCAATACACAGACTCCCGGAAGTGTTGATCACGGACAAAGGGCCATCATTTACCAGCCGGGAATTTGAGTATTTCCTAAAGTGAAATATTCATCATATAAAAACAGCTCCATATATCCATCATCCAATGATCTGGCAGAAAGAACAGTCCAAGCTTTACAGAAACAGTGTACAGCTTCACTCAATACCAAACTGTCCCAGTTCCTGTTTGACTATAGGACCATTCCTCGTGCAACTACAGGGATAGCTTCAGCAGAGTTGCTAAGGGGGGATGACTCTGCAGCAGGTTAAATCTGATCTCCCTGTACTTCGGCGGCGGGGAGGTGGGTAATGGAATGACGTCAGGGACACCAATGTCAGACACAAGACTCTGCTCAGTGAGACAGTTTATTTCAGGGGGCGAAGTTTGGTGTAGGAATCACAGTTCTGGTCATGCATGGGTAAGAGGCGTGGCTAACACGAGGTCAGGTCCAATGATGTATAAATTTTGGGGAGGTGAGGCCATCCTGAACAAGCACGTGAACTGTGTGAAACCTGCAAACTCGCAAATGGTGTGGGAGCAAAATGGGCCCAGCTCCTTGACTGCCTTTCAAACAATTCCAGAACTCGTGGGTTTTCCCTCTCCATCTAGCATCGAAGGAAGTTCGGTATCTGAGGTGGACATGGCGGATGTCATCGCCTCCATGCCTTTGTCACATGAAGAGGAGAATGAATCTCTTCCCAGACACCCGCGGCACAAAAGATGAGCTACTGTGTGTTACACAATGTCTGTATCAAAGGCTGAGTTGGAGGACCCTGACCTGGTACCAAAAGCTGCAGGAGGAGCTAAATAAAAGTGAACCAGCCTATGGTGCTCGGACTGAGAGGGGGAGGGATATAATGATTGTAATGAGGTCAGCCAGGTGGACCTCATAGATAATGAGTTCCCTGATTAGGGCTGTTAATTTGGTCCAAACAGGGCGTTCTGACTGACAGATATAAACAGGAGTGTGAGATTTTTTATTACCCCTCCCTTGCCATGCCCTCCCTTTTCACTTTGTTCACTCAGCAATGCCCTTTGTTGAGAAGTGCACTATTTGTCACTGGCCACTTGGATGTTTCCTTTCCTCCTGCTGGTGGAATATAAATAAAGATTTACGCACTCATTGTTCTTCACTGTGTCCTACACCTGTCCTACACACATACATGGATGCTGGGGAATGAATAAACACTCCTGCTGTTAGATGGTGTCAGAGGTTCTGCTCACTCTGAGAGCTGGCTCTGAGGGAGCTGGATCAGTGTCAAGGTCTCTCCAAGTGTAAACAAAGGGTGACATGGTGATGGGATAACCGGCCTCTGTGGAGTTATTTTGGCCTTATTCAGCCAAAGGTGCCTGCCGTATCCCAGACTGCAGTAGAGTATGGGTAAGTTTGTATCAAATTTCACCAAATGTTTCTTCCCCTGGTTAGTTTATTGGAAGCCAAAACAGCTGTTCAACTGAAAGAGCCAAGTGCCCTGTCCATCTGATCCTAACTGAGTACTGTCAGCAACAAAAAACCTCAGATGAGGTCATTTCCCCAACTTCTTTGGCGGGTACCGCGTTGGTGAAATGTTCTACCTGGAAATTATTGGTATTCATGATAGTTCAAGTCTCTTTCCAATCAGTGAAATCTTAATGCCTTTATATGCACAGTAATTGACTAAACTGACCTGGAATTCCTCCAGTTTAAGCTTTTAACACTATCTGTATACAGAACCACTGGCTGCTAGTATTCTCTTTTATATATGTTAACTAAAAGGGTGTTGTGTCTCAGGTTGATGCTACCAGGAATGGTGGAGAGAATCCTTCCACTTGAGGTACTCTGAATATTGCTATTGACTGCATTGTTAAGGTTCATTGCCTGCATTCATTTCTCTTTGATACCTGGGTTTCCGGAGAACTGTTGTTTTTGACAGGAATGTCTTGGCTGCTTGGGGTATCCTTCCCTATCACTTGCATGGGGTCCACCTCCCCACCTCTGCATTGAGTATATTCCAGAATCAGCCAGCCATGATCTCATTGAATGGCGGCTGGGGCTGCAAAGACAAAATAGCTACCGAGGCTTCTCTTTCTCGCATTCTCAAGTGTGGCAACCAATTTGCAACTTCCCATATATTGCAAGGTGATCATGACTAATTATTTGTTTGTAATGAAGTCAGTTCAAGATAAACATTAGTGATGACAACTGTGGTGTGCTTTGAACTGGTGAATGTGGTTAACTTGGGGCGAGGGTGGACCTTGGTTTAACATCTAATCTGAACCAAAGGACCTCTGATTCCCTCTACTCAACCATTCCCCAGCTATTCATTAATCCATATGCTCCATTACCCTCTGTATTACAATCCTATAGCCGACATAGTTGCCACACAAAATGAGCTCACATTTTTGAAGTTGGACTTGAACTCAAAGACTTCTGACTGAGAGGCCACTCAAACTTTGCTGATACATCTATATTTTACAGTGTGACACTGAAGCCAAGGTTTCATCTTGTGTTCATTTGGCTCTTGTGCTAAACTTCTCAAAATGAACAATTTCATGGCCTCCAATAGAGGGAGTGTCACATTTAGAATTGCAACAGAAAATTACACAGTTGCAAGGAATCCAGATTAATGCAATGTTGACTTTCTGTCTGAGTCATTCTCATAGAGTGATAGAGTTATACAGCACAGAAACACACCCTTCGATCCAACTTGTTTACGCCGACCAGACATCCCAATCTGACCTAGCCCCATTTTCCACCATTTGGCCCATATCCCCCTAAACCCTTCATATTCATATACTCAACCAGATGCCTTTTATATATTGTAATTGTACCAGCCTCCACCACTTCCTTTAGCAGCTTGTTCCAAATATGCATCACCTTCTGTGTGAAAACGTTGCCCCTTGGATTCCTTTTAAATCTTTCCCCTCTAAACCCTCTAGTTTTGGACTCCTCAACCCTGGGAAAAAGACCTTGTCTATTTACCCTATCCATGCCCCTTATGATTTTATAAATGTCTTTAAGTTCACCCCTCAGTCTCTGATGCTCCAGGGAAAAACGTCCCAGCCGATTCAATGTCTCCTTATAGCTCAAACCCTCAAATCCTGGCAACATCTTTGTAAATCTTTTCTGCACCTTCTCAAGTTTAACAACATCTATCCTATAGAAGGGTGACCAGAATTGAAGGCAGTATTCCAAAAGTGGCCTAACCAATGTTCTGTACAGGCTATAAGGAGCAGAAGTAGGCCATTCAGCCCATCGAGACTGCTCCACCATTCAATGAGATCATGGCTGATCTGATAATCCTTAACTTGACCTTCTTGCCATTTCCCAGTTAACCCTGGTTTGTTTACTGATTAAACATTGGTCTATCTCAGCCTTGAATATAAAGAACAATCCAGCCTTGACAGCCTTATGATGGAAAGAATTGCACAGAGTCACTATCCTCTGAGAGAAGAAATGTTTCTCAAGTCTCTCTTAAAATATGCAACCCTTTATTCTGAGATCATGCTCTCTGGTCCTTGATCCTCCTAAAAGGAGAAGCAACTCGTAGCTCAGTGGTTAGCACTAATGCCAGGGACACGGGTTCAATTCCCACCTTGGGCAACTGTGTGTGTGGAGTTTGCATATTCTCCCTGTGTCTGTGTGGGTTTCCTGTGGGTGCTCCAGTTTTTTTTCCCACAATCCAAAGGTGTGCAGGTTAGGTGAATTGACCATGCTAAATTGCTTGTAGTGTTAGATGTAGGGGAATGGGTCTAGGTGGGTTGCTCTTCAGAGGGTTGGTGTGGACTTGTTGGGCCGAAGGGTCTGTTTCCACACTGTAGGGAATCTAATCTAAACTCCTCCTCATCTAACCTTGTCAGGTCCCCTTTATATCTTTCAATAAGGTTGATTTTCATTCTTGTATACTACAGGCCAAACCTACTCAACCCTTCTCTTAAGGCAGTCCCTACTCTTACCTGGTATCAGCCTAGCAAGTCTTCTCTAGACTGCCTCCAATACCAGTATTGATTTGGAAGAGCCGGCGTTGGACTGGGGTGTACAAAGTTAAAAATCACACAACATCAGGTTATAGACCAACAGATTTATTTGGAAGCACTAGCTTTCCTGATGAAGGAGCAGTGCTCTGAAAGCTAGTGCTTCTAAATAAACCTGTTGGACTACCACCTGGTGTTGTGTGACTTTTAACTCCAATACCAGTATAATGTGAACACTAGAGGAAGCTGTGACCAGCTTTAGCAGCAGTTTGTAACCTTCGCCGGCCCTCACTCTCCATACGGCTGTTCAAAGGAATTGAATTGAATTTATTGTCACGTGTACCGAGGCACAGTGAAAAGCTTTGTCTTGTGAGCAATACAGGCCGATCACAGAGTTAAGTAGCATAGATAAGTAAATAATAGGTAAACAGCAGCAAAAACAAAAACACAGGTACAGGTGAATGTTAAGACAGGGCTAGTACAGGACAAGACAGAATGTTAGAACAACCCGAGTGCGCACTCAGGCAGCCAGCAGTGCACACGGATGGATCATGAATCAGCAATCTCGAGCAGGGGAAAAAAAAATTAAAACAGAACACAAAACCAACTCCCCCATGATGTGATTGCAGCTGCTGCCACTGGTTACATGCTGCAGCCTCAGGTGGTCTCAACTGTTTCAACATCTGATGCCCTCGAAATACAAGGGGACCAAGTGTTCACTTTGCTGCACAATTTCATTTTTTGATTTTTGCATGCGCCCATTAAAATGTGAAGGAGAAAGTTGTTATTTTTTTTCTCCCAAAACGTAAGAATATAGATCTGCACATCAAAATGTATTGGGAAATTAACTGGTAGAATCATAATGAGTTAAATGACATAACAATTATTAGTATGTCAATTGTATAATTCCTGATGAAGTGCTTATGCCCAAAACATCAACTCTCCTGCTTCTTAGATGTTGCCTGACCTGCTGTGTTTTCCAGGGCCACACTTTTCGACAATTGTCTAACAGCTTGGGCCACACTGATCCATGAGCTGTGGATGGCTACAAGTTACTGAAGGATTCTTGCTTTTTACCACTAGTCTTGCTCAACTGCATTCAATGGTCTCAACCTCCCTGTGAGTTTCTTGAATTGCTTCATTTTCGCATTGATTAGGACACAGAATGTAGTGGGTGGGGCTCTTACACCAGGTGTTGTTCACTAGCACCACTACTGGCTGAATCTGGAAAGACATATTGGCCAGACTGGGTCGGAGTCAGGAAGTGAGAGAATTGAGGGGAAAACCTACTTACTCATAACCCTCAGTAATCTGACAGTTATAGATGCACCTATCCATGACAATATTGATAATACTGACCACTCAAAGTCCTTGTGGTTATGATTTCCCATCTTCAGATTAATAATACCCTTTGTTATTTTGTGTGGAACTGACATTGTGCAAACTGGGATAGCTTTCAAACTGATGTAGTATCTATGTGGTATGCAATCACAATCTATACACTCATGGCCTGAAATATTCTCCACTCTACTACGGTGTTAAGCTGACTCTGGTTCAATGAAGATGCATGAGGTAACATCAGGAGCTGCAACAGTATGATTAAAAATGAAGCGCCAACCTGGTGAAGCCACAACACAAGACAAAAAGCATGTTAAGGAATATTACAAGCAACAGATCAGATCAAAGCCTTGCAGTTGCACAACATTTTGTCATGAATCATGCTGGATGATTAAACAGCTAACAAGAGGAAACTCCATGAATATCCCCATCCTCAATGGTTACTCAAAGAGTGGCCCAGCGGTTAGCACCGCTACCTCACCGCACAAGGGACCTGAGTTCAATTCCATCCTTGGCTACTGTCTGTGTGGAGTTTGCACATTCTCCATGGTTTTGTGTGGGTTTCTTCTGGGTGCACTGGTTTCCTCCCACAGTCCAAAGATGTGTATGTTAGGTAGATTGGCCATGGTAAAGTGTCCAGAGATATGCAGGATAGGTGGGTTAGCCATAGGATAGGGGAGGGTCTAGGTGCAATGCTCTTTGTAGGGACAGTGTGGACTCTATGTGCCAAATGCCTTGTTTCCATACTGTAGGGATTCTGTGATTTTATGCTTGGGAGTACAGAAGGGAAGGCTCAAGCATTTTCAGCAGAAGTACTGAATGAATGATCTATCTTAAACTCATCCTGAGTCCCCACAGTCACAGCCAATCATCAACCAATTTTATTCATTCAATATGATCAGCAAGAAACAGCTGGTGCGCTAGTTACTGCAAACACCTTGGATACTGACAAAAACTACAGCTGGCGGACTAAAGATTTTGTGCTCTGGAACTAGCCATGACCCTCATCAAGCTATTCCAATCCAGCTGGTGCCTACTTCATAATGTGGAAAATGACCCAGGTATATGCTGTCTACACTGAAAATGTGTTGCTGAAAAAGTGCAGCAGGTCAGGCAGCATACAAGGAGTGGGAGAATCAACGTTTCGGGCATGAGCCCTTCTTTATGCCCGAAACGTTGATTCTCCTGCTTCTTGGATGATGTCTGACCTGCTGCGTTTTTCCAGCAACACATTTTCAGCTCTGATCTCCAGCATCTGCAGTCCTCACTTTCTCCCATATGCTGTCTACAAAAAAGCAAGAAAGACTAATCCTTTTAATTATCAACTCATCAGCAGAAGCATAAAACAATCCTATTGAGGTGCACTTACTCATCAATGACTGGCTCATTGATGCTCAGTTTGGGTTTTGGTCAGTTCTAGGACATCTGTACAGGAATTCCTCAGGGATGTATGCATACCCAGTTTGTTTCATGGTGGAAACTGCGGACACTTGTAGCATCTTCAGCTGCTTCATAAATGAACTTCTGTCTATTATGACTTCAGAGTCGGATGTTTGCTGATGATCACATTGGACTCCATTCCATTCACAACTTCTCAGATAATGTACCAGTCTGTGCCCATATGCAGCGAAAACTGGACAACATTCCGGCGTTGGCTAGAAAAGTAACATGTAATGTTTGAGCCCATGCAAGGGTCAGGCAAAGCCCATCTCCAATAAGAGAGACAAACCACATACCATTTATATTCAAGGCATTACTATATTGATTTTTCTCACCATCAATATCCTGATTAACCAGAAACGTAACTGAATCAGCCTCATGATCACAGTATATCCGCAAGAGCAGATCCAATGCTGGATATCCTGTGGTAACTCACCATCTGATTCCGCAAAGCCTTTCCTCTATCTACTAGGCATAACTCCAGAATATGATGGAGTCCTTTGATGCTACCAAGTAGATGCAGTGCATACCATCTACAAAATGCACTCAAAGCCAACTAAGGCTTCTCTCACCTTCACTGCCAAACCCATGTCCTCTGCTAACGAGAAGAACAAGGGCAGGAAACACATGGGAATAGCACCGCCTGCAAATTCTCTTCCAAGCCACATGATTTGAATGTGAGAAAGGTAGAGGTCAGAGGATTGGAAGGTTTTATCAAAGGAGGCTTGGTGGGTTGCTGCAGGGCATTCTTAAGATGGTGATCACGTGACTGCTTTGTCTTGCATGATGTTGAGCTTCTGAGTATTATTGGAGCGCACAGAAGATGACCCTTAAGGGTCCCTGACCTGTGACTGACCGAAGTGGAGAGGTTTTATCAGGAAGGCACCAAACACATCAATGGACTATCTCAGAAGGGTACATGGTAAAATTGAGGTGTTAGACAAAAAGGATAGACCTCCAAACAACTAATCTACGTGACCCTCCAAGAACCACCTCCCCACTATGGGACAGAGTCTGCAGATTCCCCTCCCACTGTATCAGCCACTTTGGCATTCATTGAACATGAGTGGAAATAGGTCATCATTGTTCCTGAGGAACTACCAAGGAAGAGATTGGCACTTCAGTCATCTGGGTAAATGGCAAGTATTTAACTACATTCCTGACTTGCACTTTGCAGATGTTGAGTGGGCTTGTGATCAACTGGTTAACCTTTAGTGAATACCATACAATTCACAAATAGTTAATGCCTTAAATGGAGTATTTTAGAATAATTTTTATTCATCATAGTTACATGTTTCTTCAAGGAAGGAGTGGAAATCAGAAGGAGGATCCTCAGTGGACTGCATTTCCATTGCCTAGGGATTTACATTGCCAGAAATCACCAGTTGTCTCTCCCTTATCTGGAATTTAGCATGCAGGAGCAGGGATAGGGCAGGGTAGTGTATTAATCTACTCCTTATTTTGCATCTGATTCTTACTACTAGTTTTATAGGTGCCAAGAATTGTAAGTTACAGGAACCAAACTTACAATGTACTGATGCATTTCCTTACAAGGGCAGGATCTATGCCAGGAACACAACTTTTGAAATATTGCTAGAAGCAAACAAGAAGTTGAAGCTGTTTGTCCTGCACTTATTAGAACTGGGATACAAGAAAACAAGTTTGAAGAGACATAATTTTATCCAGAATGAGAGGAGGACATTGAATAATTGGGTCATCGTTGGCTTGGAGATGCAGCAAAGGCAGTTAACTTTTGATCTTAATTCTCAAACCAGGCAGATAGATTCTGGTCAAGGTTGCCATGGAAGTAGATTAGATTAGATTAGATTACTTACAGTGTGGAAACAGGCCCTCCGGCCCAACAAGTCCACACCGACCCGCCGAAGCGCAACCAACCCATACCCCTATATTTACCCCTTACCTAACACTATGGGCAATTTAGCATGGCCAATTCACCTGACCTGCACATCTTTGGACTGTGGGAGGAAACTGGAGCACCCGGAGGAAAACCACGCAGACACGGGGAGAACGTGCAAACTCCACACAGTCAGTCGCCTGAGGTGGGAATTGAACCCGGATCTCAGGCGCTGTGAGGCAGCAGTGCTAACCGCTGTGCCACCGTGCCGCCCACGCAGGGTTTGGCTGTCTGCATCACCTTTCTTTTGGAAAAATGTGCAATTTGTGTATAATCCTTTGATGTAGTGCCTTGATCCAGTCCGTGTTTTATGCCTTACATTAGACTCCTTGATCCAAACCAGGTTTTGCATCTTACGCCTTTTTGCCATCTATTTATCCAGTCCATGTTTTGCATCAGCCACCAGCTATTCAGAGGCACAAATGAGAGGCAGGAGATTGGAGAAATTCAGTTTTATGCCAGAGGAATGAAATTTGGCAGGTCGTTGTTGAATTCTTACTTTCGCACTCACACTAAGTTACAAATGCATCATCCTGTTATGAAGGCTGTTGCTTTTGTGCAGGCTAGAATTTACACTGGCCCTTGTCCTCTAAGTGACTCCAGTATTGTTAAACAACAGGCAAAATGCTGCGCAAGGCTACAGACTGCATAGGCAAGGGAGTAGGTTTTATTTTCTTCCCCAAGAAATTGGAAAGTAGAGCTTTTTAATCATCAGTGGAAAATAAAATAATAAATTTGGAGCTATAAATGAGGCAAAGAAATATGCTTGGGTGTATTGCACTTTGGTTTTCTTTAATGCATGCTTACCCATTTTCTTTCATGGATGGAAACAGCTGATACTTGAACATTAAAATATGTCAAAAAAGTCTTGAACTACCTTAATGTCAGACTAAAGAATGCATCCAATCCATACAAAGACCATCCAAGGCTAAGGCATAGTCTAATATATAAACAATGTTGGAACATTGTTGAATTTGTGTGCGAAAACACAACACTAAATTTATACATCAAGGGTTCTTCCATTCCATGTCACAGCCACCACTTCTTTGCCCTCTTCAGTCCAATTTGTGCTCAGAATGGTGTCTCAAGATTCAGTAAATGACATGTTCATAGCATGCTTCACTTCATCAGACCCATCAGCATAGATTTTCTGAAAGAGTTGGTTTAAAGCAGGCATCTCCCTCAGGTTTCTCATCACTTTCTTCTTGTTAAATTTCCATTACTAGTTTATCCCAATCCTTTGTGCAGTGAGACAAGGATGGATACCACTGTGGCTTTACTGGCACAAAATGCTTTATACCTGGGGAAAAAGCCTCCCAGCTTTTCCCAATGAATGGCTTGAGTTTTCTTTCAGTCTTTGTTCCAGGCACCTTGACTGCACATTATATTTAGGTAAAAACAAGGGCTGCAGATGCTGGAAACCAGAGTCTAGATTATAATGGAAAAGCATATCAGATCAGGCAGCATTCGAGGAGCAGGAAAATCATATATATACTGAGCTACTGTGGGATGTAGAAGACTCAGTTTCAAATTGCAATCATTTTCTGGTGAAAGCTTCATTGCTGCACTCATGTTTCTTTTTTCAAACTTGACATCACAACATATTTGCTTGCTTTTTTGATCCTGATGGAGTTCACACATTCTACCCGTGTCTGCATGGGTTTCTCCTGAGTGCCTTGATTTCCTCCCACAGTCCAAAGATGCATAGGTTAGTCGGATTGGCCATGCTAAATTGCCCATGGTGTTCAGGGATGTGCAGACTAGATGGGTTAGCCATGGAAAATGCAGGGTTACGGAGATAGGGTACGATGCTCTTCAGGGGTTCAGTGTGAACTTAATGGGCTGAATGGCCTGATTCCACACTGTAGAGATTCTATGATCATTATTGTGAAGATAACACAAAAACCTGTCTGATACCAATTATGTTTTACTTCCATCATTCTTAAAACCTTTTCATTTCCAAAATTTAAAATCCTCATCCAGGTTTGAAGTACCTTTACCATCTCAACCTTTGCTATCTCTGTAATCTCTTCCAGCTGCACTAACTCTTTCTAATTCTGACCTCTTCAAGCCTTCCCGATGTTTAACCATTCCCCTGTTGGTGGCTGTGGCCTCTGCTCCCTAGGGTCGAAATTCAGATATTCCCTCCCCCAATTCTATTTTTCATTCTGCCTTGTTAGGATGCTTTTTTTTAAAAGCCTACCACATTGGTCAGGTTTTTGGTCACCTGTCCTAATGTCTCCTTTTTGTGGCATGGTGTTTAGTAATGTGCGTGTGCAACATGTGTCTGTTTTAACTCTGTTAAAAGTGAACTATACATGCAAGTTGTTGTTGTTAGAGTAAGTTTCTTAGCTGACCTTCTGAGAGGGAGATATAACCACCTGATTCTGTTATGGGAGAACTGTACATCAGATGTGCATGTCAACAAACAACAAAACAAGATCTAAATAGATCTTCACTTCACAGTTACCAAGTTCATTCCCTGAGCCCATTACTCAGCAGACTTGCACTGCGCGGTCGATCCCTCAGGGATATATGACAGCTGCCAGTAACTTTCCACCCTTCCTCTTTCTCAGTGCACCTATTATTATTGTTTAATTTTAAACATGGTTGAAAGAAGGAAGATTGGGATCGATATATTTTTCTCCTGTTTAGTATCAGAAACGTTGCGGCCTTGAAATAGAAATTCACATGGCCAGTAACTCCTTACATATTTCTAAGTGAGCTTATGACCTGCAATGGGGGAGGCTGAGGAGGAATCTGGTGTACCAATCATGCAAAAAAAAGTGTGCCATCCATTAACATTTGCTGATAAAGACATCTTTAAATTTAAACTGCAGAGTGTGCTTTGGCTGTGCAGAAGAGAAAAGAAGATGATTAATTATAAATATTGTGGCAAATAATTCATAAGTATCACTTATGTGTGCTTTATAGCTCAGCTATATGTCAATTAAGTGAAGGTGTCCATAGTTTCTGAGCACAAAGATTGCAGGGTATACTTTACTTCCCACAGGGTTTGTTGGAAGGCCACTAGATAGAGCAGAAAGTGAGGTCTGCAGATGCTGGAGATCAGAGCTGGAAATGTGTTGCTGGAAAAGCGCAGCAGGTCAGGCAGCATCCAGGGAACAGGAGAATCGACGTTTCGGGCATAAGCCCTTCCTGAAGAAGGGCTTATGTCCGAAACGTCGATTCTCCTGTTCCCTGGATGCTGCCTGACCTGCTGCGCTTTTCCAGCAACACATTTCCAGCACTAGATAGAGCATCCTACCTTCAAGCATCATTGCGCTTGAAGTCCTAAAGTTTTGAACTTTTTCATAGATTCCCAACAGTGTGGAAGCAGGCCATTCAGCTCATTGAGTCCACACCTGCAAACAGCATACCACCCAGACCCATCCAATCCCTGTAGCCCCACATTTTCCATGGCTAATCCATCTAACCTGCATACCCCTGGATACTATGAGCAATTTATCATGGCTAATCCCTCCTACCTGCACACCTTTGGACTGTGGGAGGAAACCAGAGTGCCTGGAGGAAACCCACATAGACACGTGGAGAATGTGCAAACTCCACACAGACAGTCGCCTAAGGCTGGAATTGAACCTGGGTTCCTGGTGCTGTGTGCACCAATGCTAACAACTGTGCTGACTTTTAGTAATGAGATTTATGATTTTCTTTATGAGTGATCATCATTTTTGTAATGATGTGGAGGTGCCGGTGTTGGACTGGGATGAACAAAGTTAGAAATCACACAAAACCAAGTAATAGTCCAGTAGATTTATTTAGAAGTACAAGCTTTTAGAATGTTGCTCCTTCATCAGGCAGTTAGTGGGGCAGAATCATAGGACTCCAAGATTCACTTGTGTTTGTTACTGCTCCCAAACTTAGAAGCTGGTTGCAAACTCATATAGTGTGTAGAGTTGTTGGGATAAAGCATGCAACACACAAATAGCTGCCATCTTGGTTTACTGGCCACAATATACCCACTTTGAGTACCTACTGAATGTGTACATAGTGAATGCTAGGAAATGGGTATTAAAGAATGCCAGTCACCCAGCAAACAATTTGTAATGAAGAAAGGTCATTTGAAGCAGCAGAAGGCATTGAGCTTTGAGTAGTTAGTAGCAGGATGTGAGATCATAACTGACCCAGAGGTCACATTGGTGAAATGAGCCTGTGGAATTCTCTGCCACAGAAAGCAGTTTAGGCCAAAATACTGAAGGTTTTCAAAAAAGAGTTTGGTATAGCTCTTAGGGTTAAAGGAGTCAAGGATATGAAGAAAAAGCAGAACCATGGGACTGCGTTGGATGACTACGCATGATCATATTGAATGACAGGGCAGGATCAAAGGGCCGAATGGGCTACTTTTTTCTTTATGTCTCTATGTCATTTCCCTAATCCTATGAGAATGTCTATCATAAGAGCTAGAAAGTAACATTGTCTGAGTTCGCTGAAATGCAAGTACCTTCATTGACCAATTAATCCCAATTTTAGGGGGGAATTGATCAATCAATTGCTCTTGAGCATTCTGGGTGAGCTCTGCAACTGCTCCCATTTGTTAATGAGAACTGTCTTGATGCCTCAGTAGGTTCAAGCAGGTGAAGATCACGTGAGAAATTCTAGTGCAATACCAAATTTGATCTGGGCTGGTTTATCAATTCCACCTTGCAGATATTGACTTCTAGCCTCTGAATTTCAGCAGCGAATTCAGCTACTGGAATTATCAAGGCTGATTCCCAACCGAGAATTTCACCCTGGAAGAAAATAAAAGATTCAAAGTTTGTTTTCAAAAAGACAATTCCTCCTTTCTGATTAATGTAAAATCCATCTCGGTTGCCTTAGATGCATGTGAGTGGGAATCCACACTGGTGTTGATCTTAAGTACTTATCTTGGTTATGTAACACTGTTAAAATCTGGCTTGGCAAGTTATTTTATCCCATGAGTATATACTTTTGAAAGAAATGCAGTTTCATTTTGTGTTTAAAATGGGACAGTTGAGACATTTTAATTAATGAGCTTAGAATATAGAGCATGGCTGTTGAGATTTCAGCTGAAAAATGTGTTGCTGGAAAAGCGCAGCAGGTCAGGCAGCATCAAAGGAGCTGGAGAATCGATGTTTCGGGCATAAGCCCTTCTTCAGGAATGAGGAGGGTGTGCCAAGCAGGCTAAGATAAAAGGTAGGGAGGAGGGACTTGGGGAGGGGCATTGGGAATACGATAGGTGGATAAGATTTCAGCAGATGAATGATCTGTGAACAGGTTAGAAATCACCAGGGGAATGGACAACAGATCCATGGATTTAACTGATACCTCCCTTTTACTGTTATTACTAGGAACCAGCTTTTGCAGATGGAAATTGAGAACAATGGCATCAATAGCGATCCCCGTCTTCTGAATTATTTGTCTCTTGCATTGCCATTGGTCTTTCCCCCAAAGTTTGTTTGCCTATCCTTTTGTGGAATGTGAGCACCGTTAGCCAGACCAGTCTTTGCTGCCCATCCTTTATTGCCCTTGAGCTCTCTTGAACTACTTCAAACCACCTGGTATACGTACATCCGCAGTGCTGCTGAAAAGGGAATTTCATTGGGGGCATTGTGGAGTAGTGGCAGTGTCTCTACCTCTGGTTCAGGAGGCTTGCTTTCAAGCCCCACCTACTCTAGAGTTGTGTCACAACCTATCTGAACAGATTTATTTTAGAAATAGGTGGGTAAGTATTTCTAGGGTTGTGATGGTGAAGGAACAGTAAGTATTGTTCTATGTTAGTGTGGCTTATATTCTGGAAATGGGAACCTACAAGTGGATGATGTTTCTGTGTGTCTGCTGCCCTTTTCCTTCTCGGTGGTAGAGGTTGTGGATTTGGAAGGTGATGTCAAAAGAGGTTTGGCCAGTTGTTACAATGATTCTTGCATTCAGTACACATTGTTGCCACTATGCATCATTGGTGGTTGCCATTTAAGCAGACTCTGTCATCCTGGATTGTAGAAAGCATTTCAAGTGTTGGACCTGCACCCATATGAGCAAGTCGACAGTATTCCATCACCCATTTGACCTTTGCCTTGGAGATGGTGAATAGTTACTGGGGAGTCAGGAGGTAAGATCCTTAACACAGAATTCCAAGCTCCTAAGGATGGTCTAATTCAGTTTCTGCTTAGCGATAACTCCCGGCATGTTAAAAATAAATCGCATTTTCATAGAAAGTGATAATTTTGATCACAGAGTATAAAAAAAATCAACAAGTGAAAAAAATCGCAGATACGTTCATTGTAATTTGACGTGCCTCTCAAAGTTCAGAGAATGTGCCTTTGGGTTAGAAAATTACAATTTTTGTGCCATTATTTAAAAAAGGCATCTGTTCCATTCATTCAAAATGCATGCAAAATAGATTTGTTTCTGAAAGTAATACATGGGGAAAGAGTGCAAATGATGTGAGATGTTGCAAATAATAGATAGAGCTAATTGATCCCATAACCAATGGATCAAATCTAAGCTCTGCAGTCCTGCTACATCCAGTTGTGAGTGGTAGTGGATGGTTAAACAACTCACTGAGGAAGAGGCTCCATAAATATCCCCATTTTCAATAATAGAAGAGCCCAGCACATCAGTGCAAAAGACAAGGCTGAGGCTTTCGCAGCAATCTTCAGCCAGAAGTGCCAAGTGAATAATCCATCTCAGCATCCTCCAGTGGTCCCCAGTGTCACCAGTTTTCATCCAATTTAATTCACTCCATTTGATATCAAGAAATGGTTGGAGACACTGGATACTGCAAAGGCTACGGGGTCTGACAATATTCTGACAACAGTACTGAAGGCCTTTGCTCCAGAACTTGCCACACACCTAGCCAAACAGTTACAACACTGGCATCTACCCAATAGTGTGGAAATTTGCTCAAATATGTCCTGCACATAAAAACAGGACAAATCCAACCTGGCCAATTACTGCCCCTTCAGTCCATTCTCAATCATCAGTAAAGTGATGGAAGGTGTCATCAACAGTGCTATCAAACAGCACCTGCTCAGCAATAACCTGCTCAGTGACGCCCAGTTTGGGTTCCACCAGGGCCACTCAGCCCCTGCCCTCATTACAGCCTTGGGTCAAACATGAACAAAACAGCTGAATTCTGGGGGTGAGGTGAATGTGACAGCCCTTGACATCAAGGCTGCATTTGAGTGAGTGTGGCGTCAAGGAATCCTGGCAAAACTAGAATCAATGGGTATCAGGGGGCAAACTCTCCCCTAGTTGGAATCATGCATGACACATAGGAAGATGGTTGTGGTTGTTGGAGGTCAGTCATCTCAGCTCCAGGACATCTCTGCAAGAGTTCCTCAGAGTAACATCCTAGGCCCAACCTGCTTCATCAATGGCCTTCCTTCCATTATAAGGTCAGAAGTGGGGATGTTTGCCATTGATTGCACAATGTTCAGCACCATTTGCGACTCCTCTGTCACTGAAGTAGTCCGTGTCCAAATGCAACAAGATCTGGACAATATCCAGGCTTAGACTAACAAATGACAAGTAACATTCACACCACACAAATGACAGGCTATGACCATCATCAATAAGACATAATCTAACCACCACCACCCTTTTACATTTTAATGGTGTTACCATCATCGAATCCCCCACTATCAGCATTGATCAGAAGCTCAACTGGACTCACCACATAAATGCAATGGTTGCAAGAGCAGGTCAGAGGCTAGGAATACTGTGGCAAGTAATTCCTGACTCCTCAAAGCCTGTCCACCATCTACTAGGCACAAATCAGGAGTGTGATGGAATACTCCCCACTACGCTGGATGAGTGCAGCCCCAATAGCACTCAAGAAACTTGATACCATCCAGGACAAAGCAGCCCACTCGATTGGCACCACATCCACAAATATCCACTCCCTCCATCACCGACACTCAGTAGTAGCAGTGTGTACGATCTACAAGAGGCATTGCAGAAATTCACCAAAGATCCTCAGACAGCACCTTCCAAACCTATGACCACTTCGAGCTAGAAGAACATGGGCAGCAGATACATGGGAACACCACCACCTTCAAATTCCCCTCCAAGCCACTCACCATCCTGACTTGGAAATGTATCGCTGTTCCTTCACTGTTGCTGGGTCAAAATCCTGAAACTCCCTCTCTAGTGGCATTGTGGGTCAACTCACAGCAGGTGGACTGCAGTGGTTCAAGAAGGCAGCTCACCACCACCTTTTCAAGGGCAACTAGGGACTGGCAATAAATGCTGGCCAGCCAGTGACAGCCACATCCAACAGAAATGAATAAATTAAGGAGAATGTAAAGCATGCTCAGGAGGGAATGGTGCTTTGTGTTTATGGTTCCTAAAGCTCTCCAGCACAAGTATTTAGAATCATAGTCAGGAATGTCTATAGCTCTGAAAAATGCCCATCTTCCTGTCACTGTGTAGACTATTTGATAGAGATTTGTTGCTATGATTAATCAGCACCTGTTATCTATTACCTTAGTTATCATGAAACTACTTGGATATCAAAAGAATTAGATGTACATCTGTTCTTATTTTGTTTGGCAATCCCATTCATCCAGGTAAGTTGAACATCAGTTGTGAGGAAGTTGACCATCATGTATCATCTGGGACAGGGCACTGGGCAAATCATAGAATGCCTATAGTGTGGAAGCAGGCCATTTGGCTCATCAAGTCCACACTACCCCTCCAAAGAGCATCCCACCACTCCCATTCCTTTAACTCTGCATTGCCCATGGCTAATCCAGCTAGCCTGCACATCCTGGACAGGATAGGCTATTTGGCATGGCCAATCCACTTAACCTGCGCATCTTTGCACAGTGAGAAGAAACCCATGCAGATACAGGGAGAGCCTGCAAGCTCCACACAGGCAGTCATCAAAGGATAGAATTGGACCTGTGTTCCTGGTGCTGTGAGGCAGCAGTGATAGCCACTGAGCCACTGTGTCACCCAGCAATGTAAGCTGATTATAGATAGTGATGGAGTTTTCCAACTCTGAGGGAAGTAAACATTTTGAAGAAGTCATTAACATTGTTGATAATTGAATGCTTCGTATTTATTAGCAAGAGATTTAGCTGGGAAGTAAGAGATAAAGAACAAAGGGAAAGAGAATTTTCTCTCAGTGGGAAGTGTTCCATTGTGGTACAGATTCTAGGTCAGATAGACTCGCATCTTTTAGAACAGTTACATGATATCATGTTTTGGTGTAAAGGTATCTGCCTCCCCTTCCGTCACTGTCCCTGAGTAATGTAATCAATGTAGTCAATCTGTGTATACTCTATTGTAACACCAGTAAGCACAGAACAAAGACTAAGTCTTTATGTCTGTGATATTGCAGTCATGTAATTAATTAGCCTTGCAAGTAAACCCCAAGATATGACTCAACATGGATCAATTCTTCATGATATGGTGCATGGGGATAATGTTTAGAAAACCACAAAGGTTGTGACAGCTAGTTAGTGGCAGTAAGTAGACTCTAAAAGCTGAAAAGGTGATAGGCACATGGCAAGTAACTCTTCTTCCTCGAGTCAACCATCCATCTGTCAGCATTCAGAGTTGAAATTACAACTCAAAACTAAGGATTCCAAAATGTCCTGAAGTAAAGTGAGGAATTTACCTTTCTTTTCTTTAAAACAAAAATTTCAGCTTTCAAGTGGCCCAGGTTAGCTAATTTTTTGTTATTCTTTTCCCTAAATGGCAATTTAAATACTCTGAAGGTCAGCTCCAATCTAAGGAAGCAACTGCAGAACAAAGTACAGGAAACAAACACACACACAAAAAAAAACTAAAGAGGCCTTATCTGTGTCCAGATATTGGCTGATTCTGCCAGTTTCTTCTTCTCCATGAAAAATAGCATAAAAACAAAATCAGAGCATGCATGATGTCAGTACTTTTTTTTGGCATGGATACTGCCTGCAAGCACAAATCTGCAAAATTTAAAATGACAGCATCTCATAAAACTTAATACCGATGTGTAATGGCTTGGTATTAGTAAGGATATTAGTTTATCAAATTGTATGGCACACATCAATTTTACCAACCTCAACAACCAAAAGAATCTCTCCATTCACATGAAATTCCTTCAAATGTGACAGATTGTGCCAGATTTTCCATATTTCTGGTTGTAATGACCACGTCCTGTGAAGAAATTGGCAATGTGATCAAACTACATACCATTAACTACTTGTCAAACAGATTCATGACTCAGATACTAAAGATATTGTGTCAGCCAACAACTACACATCTCACGCAAATGATACACCATCCAAATGTGACAACAGACAGCACACTGTCGAGACCATTACCATGTCATGACAACTATAAAAAGACCAGATCTCACTGTGTGATATATCCACTGACATGTTATCTAAATATATAATGACAATATATCTAGACATCCTGTGAACGTTATCATAAAGGGTTTATAGTCTTTAAAGGGAGAAAACATTGAATTGTGGTGTAGATTCTCTACCATACAAGCGTGTAAATTTCAGGCAGTTAAATAACATCATGACAAGTGACATCCCTGTGAGGTACCTGGCACATCTTTTTTGTGTAATGGAGTCAGTCAGGAGTATGTATGTGTCTTCATGTGTGCACTGTTAAATCAGTAAGCATAGAACTCAAACTCTGCGTGTGGGTTTATGATATGTCACTGTAAATAGTCAATGTTGTAAATAAACTTCAATATATCTAACTCAACAAAGAACTCAATCTACATTACCCAGACTAATAGATAGCAATGTGTGAAACACATCAGGAAGAAATTGTGAAGTGGCATTTCTGAGGGCTTGGATTTTCTCCATACGTGATAGGAATAAGTGGTTGGACATCCACAGTCACCGATTAAGCAGAGCCCAAAAGCACAGCAGATTATGTAGATGTAAACATGAAATTTAAAGTAGATATATGTGGACCGGGTGTTGGATGAGGTTAAATATGGTGATGAGGTGGAGAGTGCAAAGCCTTTCTATTTGAAAAAAAGAAGGGATATTTTGTCAATAGTGAGAGACTAACAGCTGTGGGGGACAAAGCGATTTGGATGTCCTTGTATACAAGTCACTAAAGCCTGGCGCACAGGCACAGTAATTTAAAAGTAATTTGAAAAGTTGATAGAATATTGACTTTTATTCCAACAGATGAGAAATGTAAGAATGAAAAAGTGAGGCTTCAGCTGTTAAGAGTGATTGTCATATCCAGCTAGTGCATTGCATTAGATTCTGGACATTAAACCTTTGACCTTGGAGGAGATGTGCTAACAATCCATGAGAATTAAGCCAGAGTTTACAGGGTTAACATAACAGGAGACATTGCAGAGACATGGCTTATAATTAGAAGGTTGAGTGGCGATCTAATCAAGGATGAAAAGTAAAATCTAAATACTAAAGAGATTTGATAAAATCGAGAACAGATTCAAGAAATTATTTCCTCTGATGGGAGAATCCAGAACAAGGGGTCTTAATTGCTGTTTGCCTCATTATTGATGGCCACTGAATGCCATGAAGTTGTTGTATTGCACTTTAAATGTGAACTAAACTCACCGAGGATATTTAGGACCAGTAATTAGAGGCATAATTACCTTCTCAACGATGTGATCAGTGGTAATTATTGTCAACCAATCTCTCGGCGTTGAATTTAACTATCGCAAGTGTGGAATGCTGTTCCTTCAAGATATTTTTATGTGGACGAGATTCTAAAACTGCCAAATTTTAAATTTCATAATTTTAAAAATTTATGTTTTCAGAATTTTCCTGTTTTTTTTTGGTCTTTTGCAATCCACGCTTCCCTCCTCTTTCTTTATATTTCTTTCTATCCCTGCATTAATATTGAAATCACTGTCCTTTCATCGCCTCCTTTCAGTTCTTCTGCTGCTTATTTCTCAATCCTCAAATCTCCCTGTTTAGTTAGGCATCATGTTAAGGTCAGTTCCAAGTGCCTGGTTGCTGAAGGGTACAGTGGTTAGCCTTCCTCATATTAGACACAGGTAGGCACAGCTATGCCGGCACAGATGTGAAGAAATCATTTCCCCTTAGTAGAGAATTCAACAACAAGGGCAGTGATTTTAAGTAAGGGACAGGAGGATTATAGGTGATTTAAGAAAACATTTTTTTTTCACTCAACCTGTAGGGGTAACTCGAACTCAGTGCATGAGTAAGTGGTACAGATAGGGACCCTCAGAACCTGTAAGAAATATTTAGATGAAGTTTAAAACACAAGGCAACATGCCAAATGCTGGAAAATGGGATTAGCGTGGATAGGTGCTTGATGACCATTGAGGACAGGATGGGCCAAATGGTCCAAATGGTTCCTGTCTGTAAAACTCTGTCATACAGCTGCAGCATACTTTGGCCCAATGTCAAAAGTACAGCACATCCAGCATTGCAATAATCCCTCTGTACTGTACTTTGTCAGCTCAACCTCTGGATTAAGCTTTTAACTACAATTTGCTATGGTATGCTGCCAAAGCACGATCTGATAAGTTCAGCAGGTATGGCAGCATCTGTGGAGAGAAAGCAGTGTTAATATTGCAGGTCATCTCCCAAAACATTAACTCTGATTTCTGTCCACAGATTCTGCCAAACCTGCTGAGCTTTTCCAGCAATTTCTGTTTTTGTTATGATTCACAGCATCTGCAGCTCTTACGGTTTATATATGAAAATGAGTATCTTAGAAAGTGGAAACAATATCAAAGGTAGAGAACAGGATTAAGGAATGTTGAATTATTACCTTTCTGTTGTAAGGTATGTAATTTTTATGTACTTTAATAACATTGTATAGTTTAGATTTTGAACTAGTGGTATGTGGGTTTGGTCTGCATCTATGAAGGGGATTAATGATTAGCCTGAAAGTATTTCTGCAGCCGTGGTGATTTCTTTTAAAAAAAACAATGTGAGAGAAGGTATCAGAGACTAATTTGTTTACATTAGGAGAGAGGTTTTACAAGCCAATACAGTAAATAGTGTGGTGCATTAAGCTTTGGGAAAAAGGTTTCTGTTCTGGCTTCAGGGAAGCATCAAGAGCTGGAAGAAATCCTTTTTGGTTTTAGGGTTTGTAGAGGTCTTGGTTTAAGATGGATGGATTATGATTGAGGAAGGAAGATAGTTTAAAATGCTTAAGAAATATGCTACCTCAGTATAAGGAATTTAGATCCAGCCCAGAATTGGTTAGAAAAAACCTTAAAGGGATATTTGAAGCAGAGAAAGTCTAAGCTCAGTTATATGAAGATTCAAGGAAGAAGGTAGCAGATTCTGAAGGTAGGGCATTTAATCCACAGTTAAATTAAGGTGTGTAGATGTGATAAAGAAGGTAATTCCATTGAGTGAGTACTGTAAAGGAGTGCTGTTGGGATTGATGGCATTGTATTTTGACATATGTTATAGTAAACAGTTTGCTTCATAGCTTTTATCATTTTCTTTTATGCAACTAATTTCTGTTTTATTGTTAAAACTGAATTTGTAGAATTATGTGTTTGTGTTTCAATGATATACCACCTAGTATGCAGATCAGTATGAGATCTGGCATATCCATTAATAACATCAATTGGATTCAGAGTACTTTCTACAGTTCTCTTATTTTAGGGAGTTACATGTGACTGGGGGATTAACCAGGATCTTTTGAGAAAATAATAAATTAGCCTCCCCCTATCCCCATCAACACTAAGTACTGATTCTTGTGTGTTCTTGAACTGGGTGATCTCAGTCAGAGTAGTCAATAGGGGTCACCGGAATCAATGTCTGTCATTAGCTACACTTGCCAGGATTCCTCCACCTGTTTATGACTCTTGTTGGGGAATGTGTGTTGATATTAAGTCAGGTAAACAGCTTATTTGCACTTGTTGCACTTAATAACTGAAAGAGTAAATTGACATCATGCGATAAGCTCCACGCATCAGAATATGAACTGCTGTTCTTGGAATTGGTCTTCGGTACCACTTCTGTGCATGTTGTTGGAATAGTTAAGCAGCAGTAATATTAACTTACCGTTAAGTATAGCTTTGATATATTATCATGGACACTCATGTAGCTCATGTATCTCATATATCTATTAACTAATGTGTAATAAACCTATTACATTTGTCAAGACTTAGCATGTGTTTTTGCTGTGGGTACCCTTCCCCACATTTTATCAGTGTGATAGATTCATACCAATAAGAAGGATTGGTGGCAGTGATCATTCTGTTCAAAGCATCCCAGATGGTTCAGGTGGACACAACTGTGACATCATAATTGAACTCACTGCCTAATACCACTCGTAAAGTCATAGAGATGTACAGCATGGAAACAGACCATGCCCACCAGATATCCTAAATTAATCTCGTCTCATTTGCCAGCATTTGGCCCATGTCCCTCCAAACCCTTCCTATTCATACCTGTCCAGATGCCTTTTAAAAGTTATAATTGTACCAGCCTCTACCACTTCCTCTGGCAGCTCATTCAATACACATACCACCCTCTGTCCCTTGTAAATCTTTCCCCTTTCACCAGAAATCTATGCCCTCTGGTTTTGGACGCCCCTACCCCAGGGAAAAAGACCTTGGCTATTCACCCTATCTATGCTCCTCATGATTTTATAAATCTCTATAAGTTCACCCCTCAGCCTCCAACACTCCAGGGAAAATAGTCCCAGCTGATTCAGCGTCTCAATATAGCTCAAATGCTCTAATCCTGGCAAAATCCTTGGAAATTGTTTCTGAACCTTTTCAATTTTCACAACATCTTTCCTATAAGAAGGAGACCAGAATTTCACTCAACATTCCAAAAGAGGCGTAAAAATATCGTGGTCAGCTGCGACATGACCTCCCAACTCCTATAGTCATGACAAATGGACTCCAGGGTTCAAGACAAGTGGACTCATGGGGCAGAACTCTAACCTGGCATAGGACTCAATCTTAAGAAGATGATAACATTTACTTCTGTTTCTGAAGGTTGGCATTGCTGTGAATGGAAATGGTCATTGTGGTCAGTAATTAGTGGACAATGGGATAAATGTAAGGCCATCACAGTTAAACCTACTCCAAATGCAGTCCAGCTATAAAAGAGAGCCATCCTCTGAAGGTGATTTCTTCACTTCATGAGTATGATTTTATTTCCATTTATCATCCATTACTCACAGAATCACAGGCAGATTTCCACTGAGGAGTCTCTGAGAATGAAACTGAGATTGCAGTTGGCTGCCAGTAAAAGTACTGATGCAATCATCTTTATGGCCTTTGGAACTTACTGAAAAAAAAGGAACTATAAAAAGTGTCAAATAAATCATGAAAAGTCTCAAGATTTTAGAATGCTTCTTTACTGGTATCTTGTTAAAAATTTATTGAGTCACTGTACCTTTTGAGACACCTTTGGGATCTTTCTGTTGTACAATGAATGCCTTCCCTTGCCTTGGTGCAGAGAAACTTCCTCTGGCAGTTCATTCCGTACATGCACCCCGTGCCCCCCTCACCCCACCCCACCCCATGTGAAAAGGTTGCCCCTTAGGACCCTCTTAAATCTTTCCCCTCGCATCTTAAACCTAAGTTCTCTGGTTTTGGACTCCTGTACCCTGGGGAAAAAAAACCTTGACTATTCACAAGTCATGTGATAATTATTACACAGTGAGTTGTCCTGATTGGGAATGCACTGCCTAAAAGTCTGAAAGTATTGAATCTGTTTCCACCATACGAGTGGTCAAAAGACAATCGAATAAATACCCAACTGGAAAATAATTGGAAGTTTATGGGCTAAGAGCAGATGAATGACCCTATTTGGGTGTCTTTGCCAAAGATCTGAAACAGGCTGAATTGTCTCCAACTGTGCTATATCATCCTATGATTCTCAGTGTTAATAGAAACTATTCATTCTGTTCGAACCAGGTTAAATGTGGTCACATCTTTCCCCACACCCACAACCCCCCACCCCATCTCCAAACACCAACACCACACCATCTTTTATTACAAAACAAAATAATATGATCAGGGGCTGGAGAAGATAATTTGGCTTTTGAGTCTGCTTTTTCATTCATTAAGATCATACTAATCACTGACCTGACCATTCTTCACATAGTGTCATAGAGTTATAGAGATGTACAGCATGAAAACAGACCTTTCAGTCCAACTCATCCATGCTGACCAGATACCCTAAATGAATCTGGTCCTGTTTGTCAACATGTATCCCATATTCCTCTAAATCCTTCCTATTCATATACCATTCCAGATGCCTTTTAAATGTTGCAATTGTACCAGCCTCCATCACTTCCTCTGGCAGTTCATTCATACCCCCCTCCCCATGTGAAAAGGTTGCCCCTTAGGATTCTTTTAAATCTTTCCCCTCTCACCTTAAACCTATGCTCTCTAGTTTTGGACTCCTGTACCCTGAGGAAAAAAACCTTGACTATTCACACTGTCTATGTACATGCAACCCCATATCTGTTAACTCTTTGAGAACTCAAAGGTCTACTGACCTCGATCTTGAATACACACAAAAATACTGAACTCCAAGAATTCCAAAGATTCACAAACGTTCAAGTTTAAATATTTCCCCTCATTGCAGCCCTGAATGGCCAAGTCTTTATTCTGAAACTGTGACTCCTTATTCTAGATTCACCAGTTGGTGGAAATAATTTCTCAGTCTGTACCCTGTCCAGTTTCATTAAAGAAGTTATGCAAGGACTGTGTCTTTTTTTTGTGTCTTTAAGAACTGTGGACTCTAAGGAGAAAGCACTACTTAATAAACAGGGATTTACCAGGATGGCTGCACAATTTCATAGCAAGGAATTTGATACCTACTGTCAACTCATGGCCACACAAAAAAAGTTCAGACAATAAGGAGCCAAGGAGCTGTTTACAAGTGAATCTGATTGGTTCTTAGCTAACAGAGCAAGTTAGAACTGGAGACAGGTTATACAGATGGTGAGATAGAAAGACGCAGAAGGGTGTGCTATTGTTCTCCCTCGCAGAAACTGCCTGTTCTCTGCAGTAAAACAAAAGCTCAGTTTAATTTTGAAAAACAGTTATCTTTTCTGCAACATTTGCTGTGAGCTGTGAAATTTCAATTGATAATTTAGAGACATCTGACAAGTGAATCAGTGACTTTGTATTTACAAACTAGTGAGAGCTTCCAGAGAAAAACACTGAATACTGGGGACCCGATTAGCCAAAATGAATCATGTCAATATTGGGATTTGCAAAGCAAAGACAATTGAACTGTCTTTTCATTCTTTTTATACCACCACTAATAATCTATTTTCTCTATTTGTTTGTCCTTGCGTATGTGTAAGGGGTGACTTAGAAGCGGGTTAGAACTTTAACATATAACATTACTAACTAGTGGTTTAGATCTGTGTACTTGCAGCTATTGTCTAATTACTTATAATAAATAATAATCCTTGATGAGTCCAAAAAACAACTTTAACATCTCACATAACTCTGGGAATATTGGGGCATAAATGACAAGATGTTACCCCAGTGGGGTCATAGCATTGATATGATTTAATGAGATCATCTTTGATTCTTCTAAACTCCTCTAGGTTTAGTCAACTCAATTTCCTTTCATAGGAATATATCCATGTAGCATAAGGTAATGGTTCTGAGGAGCTTAATTTTGATGTTACATTGAACTAAATCCATTCTTCTGGTGTCACACGCAGCCTGTGGATGGACACAGTGAGGACTGCACTAGCTATCACAGGAGCAGATAAATATTGTGTATGTTTGATCAACAATTTGTACCTGTTCTTATCATGCCATAAATCATGATCAGTATCTCCTCTGTTAAGACTCTGTGGTACTGTATCCTCTACCAGTGATTACTAGAAAGTGTGTTGATGAAGTATAGACAAAGAAGGATTGTTGGGATTGAACTACCTCAAAAACAGTCTTACTCTGGGATGCATCCAAGGATATTGCAGGAAGTAGCAACACAGATAATGGTGTACGAGTCATAATCTTCCAGGAATCTGTGGTTCTGGAAAAGTCCTAGATGTTTTGGCAAACTGCTATTGCCAGAACTTTATTTAAAAGGGAGGAGACAGAAAAAAAACAGTGACTATAGACCAATCACTTTCATATCTATTATTGGGATGATGTTAGAGTCTGTTATAAAGGTTGCAATAGCAGAGAATTTATAAATGTACAATATGATCAGGCAGAGTCAGCATGGTTTCATAAAGGAGATAATGCCTGACAAATTCATTAGAATTCTTTGAGGAGTTAACAAACACGATAGATAAAGGAGAACCAGTAGATGGAATATATTTGGATATTCAGGAGGCGTTTGGGAAAGTAGCAGACATTAGGCTACTGAACTCAACAAGAGCCCATGATGGTGGGTGCAGTAATTACAATGGATAGAGGTTTAGCTTACTAGTAGAAGACAGAGAGTTGGGATTAAGGGGTGCATTTTCATGATGACAAAGTGGTGTGCCATTAATGATCTGGGTGTGGAAAGTGAATATATTACAGCCAGCTTTGAAGATTCCACAAGCGCCTTCTCACCGATTTTGTGGAATCTTCAAAGCTGGCAATAGTGTATTCACTTTCCTCACTCAAATCATTAATGGCACACCACTACTTACAATTCAGATGAATTGATAAGAATTACACACAAAAAAAATGTAGAGCATTATAAACAGGTTAAGAAACTGAGAAAAAAAAATCAGTTGGAATTTAGTATGGAAAAATGTGAGGTTATGAATTTTGGCAGAAAGAATAGAGGAGCTGAATATTATATAAGTGGAGAAAGACTGCAGAAATCTATAAAACAGGGGGATGTGGGAAACCCTGTTCATGAATCTCCAAAGGTTAGCGTTCCCTTTCAGCAGGTAATAGGGAAGACAAATGAAATGTTGACTTTTATTTCAAAGGGAATGGAAGGTAAATGTAGGGAAATCTTGCTAAAACTGGACAAGGTATTAATCAGACTACAGCTGGAATACAGTGAACAGGTTTGGGCACCTTATCTAAAGAAAGATATGCTGGCATTGGATGCAGTTTAAAGAAGGTTCATAAGCTGATACTAGGTATGGGGGGACTGTCTTATGAGGAGATGTTGAGCACATTGGGCCTGTACACATTGGAATATAGAAGAATGAGACAATACTTTACTGAAACTTACAAGATTCTTAGGGAACTTGACAGGGTAGATATGGAAATCTTGTTTCCCCTTCGAAGAGAATCTAGAAGCAGAGAGCATGATCTCAGAATACATGGTTTCACTAGGGATGAGGAGGAATTTCTTCTCTGTGGGAAGTGAACCCGTGTGATTCCTTTACCCCAGAGGGCTGTTGAGGTTGGGTGCTCCTGTATATTCAAGGCTGAAGTAGCCCTTTTTAATCAGTAAGGGAATGACGGTTTATAAAGCGGAGGCAGGAATATGGAGTAGAGGATGGTCAGATCAGCCATGATCTCATTGAATGGTGAAGCAGACTCAACGGGCTGAATGGCTCACTTCTGTCTTACGGCTTAAGGGTCTTATACACTGAACCATATATAGCAGAAGTAGCAAAAAGCAGGAGGTGCCAGTAGTAGCAATCAACCCACAATTAATGAATCGTTTATTGCACTTTCTCTAGTGTAAGTCCTTCCTTAGATTAGAAGACCAAACCTGCACGTAATATTCCAGATGTGTCGATGCCTTGTGCAACTCTAGTAAGTTTTCTTTACTCTTGTATGCCATTCCCTTTGTAACAGAAGTTTAAAATTGACAGGTGCAGGATCGATGGGCTGATCGGCCACCTTCTGTGCTATAATTCTTGTGTTTCTGTAATATGTTCTTTGCTAATTGCTTACTGTAACTAGACATTAATTTTCCATCAATCACAGACAAGGAAACCCAGGGCTCTCTGTGTGTGTGTTTTCCCCCTTCTCTTACTGTTAAAAAAAATTAGTTTTTTTAAACAGTTTTATTATCAAGTGGGTAACTTCACACTTCACCACATTGTATTCCAATGCCTGGATCTTACACACGTTTCAAACCTGTCCACATGCCTTTGCAGCCTTTTTTAATCCTTCTCACTGCGTCCTTTCCCACTTCACTTAATATCCTCAACAAATTTGGATACACTTTGTCACTTCATTTAAGTGATCAATAAAGATTGTAAGTAACTAAGGCAGAAGTACTGGCCTTTGTGATACCTCACTAGTTATAGCCTGCTAACTGAAAATGTCCCTTTTATTCAGACTGAACTATATTCATTAAGTACATTCATTAACTCATGCCAAAACATAATGGCGCCCAGTTCTGAGACTTAATTTACTGTAATAACTCCTTGCGAGGCATCTTTTATTGAATGATATTGTTTTGAAAACCTAAATTCACAACATCTACTGGCACCTCTCAGTTGTCACAAATCATAACACATTTGTAGAACACAGTTTCCCTTTGATAGATCCATGTTGACTCTGCATCCAATGGTTGTGTGAATATCAGAAATTTTGCCTCCATCCGTTTACCTGGGAGATCATTCCAGGTGATGGTTACTCTTTCCCTGATGGAGTGCTTTTTCACAACTTGTCATTTGACATTTGACTTTCTGAAAGTGGATTAATGCAATGAGATCACTTCATTTCTGCTGGTGATCAGTAAAAAAGTGTCTGAAGGGAATTTGTTGTTGAAACACAGAAACATATGTCTGGGTCACTGAAACATGCTCAGATATTAACCTCTTTCCTATATATGCTGGCGTAGTTCAGATGGGCACCAAAATTAGTTTAGAACAGCAGTGGCTTAAATTGGAACAATTACTATTTATTCACCATAACCAATTTTCTTGATATTATTTTAAGTGCTATAATCTATACAGAGAGAAAATGCCTCCTCATGTTCACAGTATCATTTTTCATTTCTTGGTATAGTCATATCTCACTGTCAATGGATACAGCCTCTTTGTATTTCTGTGATAGGTAACTCTCAATGGATGTATGTTTGTGACCAAAGCAACAATGGTTTTGTTTCCACCAGTTCCACAGATGGGAGTCATTTACTAACTATAATGTTTGCAGTGCAAAATTTGCTGTGTTCCTACAAATGTTCAACTTCTTTTACCAGTCTTGAAATGTGAATTTCTGATCATTTTAACATTCAAAGCTAAATCACACTATCCCCACCAACCCCCACCACCACTGCCCACCCCCCACAACCCCTCACTGCCCCCCAACCCCCACCCATTAAAGAAAGGAGCATTCACTGCCTTATCTGCACAGCTCCAGGGAATGGTTTGTAGGACTGTTTCCTTGGTGACTACTTGAACTATGAGAATGAAGGTTGCATGGTTAATAAATTACAGTTTCCAGTCACCCTGATGCTAAAATGAAATGTTAATCATCTCATTCACATGAGATTAAAAAAAATTAAACATGAAGCTAATGTAACACTTTTGCTTCCTGGATGAACAACGCTGATGGTTTCACTTGCATGTCCCTGTATGTCCTCCCCACCCCTTATTCCACAGCCTGCAATTCCTTTCTCTTTGGGTACTTATCAAATTCCCTTTTGAAAGCTGTGATTAAATTTGCCTCCATTAATCTCTCAGGCAGCATATCCTAGATCCCAACCATTTAAAAAATATTCTTTTCCTTGTCACCTTTGGCAAAAGAATGGCTAACCTTAAATTGTTGCCTTCTGGTTCTCCAGCCAATGGGAACTGCTTCTCCTTATCTACTCTGTGCAGAGCCCCTTGTGATTTTGAATATCGCCATCAAATCTCCTCTTGCACTTCTCTAAGGAGAACAATGGCTCCTTAATCTATTCACAGAATGGAAATCGCTCATCCCTGGAACCATTCTTATGAATCTTTTTTGAGCCCATTTTGACATCTTAACATCCTTTCGAAAGTGTGGCAGCCAAACTGCACCCCATATTAGTTGAGGCTAAACCAATATTTTATAAATGTTTATTGTAACGTCTTTGGATTTGTACTCCATGACTATGTACTTTTAACCACTTTGTCACTGTAACCTCCAATGATTTTAATGCATATGTATATATATATATATATATATATATATCCGCAAGTCAAATTTTTATATATAGGAATTCCTGGCCGTGTGATGCTTCTTGGCTTTGGGTGCTTCGGGTAATTAGCTTTTAGTGCAAAACTAGTGAGTGTCACATATTATCATTTGAGACAAAGCCTTAATGGGGACAACATCAACAAAGTTCACCCATTTTCCTGATGAAATAATCGAAGGAGATCAGAAGGAACCTCCCAGATGCTGCACACTGTTTTAAAAGTACGGGAACACAAACTATGTGGCGCACAATGTGTTATTCCACAGTCGAAGCGAATGGTGCTTTCCTGAGACTTTGAAACATGTTGAAATATGGAAGATAGGAGCAGGAGCCCTTTGAGCCTGTTCTGTTATTTGTTATGATCGTGGCTGATCATCTAATTCAGTTGCGTTTTTCTGCTTTCTCCCAAACCCTGTGATCTAATTAGCCTTACTGTTTATTTCTCACTCCTTCATCAAAGCATTCAATGTTTCAACTGCTTTCCATGGCAGAGACTTCCACAGGCCCACCTCTCTGTGGGTGAAAGTTGCTTCTCATTTCGGTCCTACCCTGTATCCTTAAACTGTGACCCCTGGTACTGGACTTCATTGGAAAAATCCTTCCTGCATCTACCCTGTCTAACCCTGTTGGAACTTTATAGGTTTCAATGAGATCCCCGATGATTGGGAAGGTAACCCTACCTCACTGGACCTGGAATATTAACTCAGTTTTCTCTCCGCAGATGCCGCCAAGCCTGCTGAGTTCCTCCAGCATTTTCTTCTTTTGATTCAGATTGCCAGCATCTGCCGTTCTTTGTTTTTATTCGGATGGAGATGTTTGTGATTTGGGCCAGTTTACTTGCTAACAGTGGCTATCATTGCAAAAACTGACTACAACAGCAAATGATGATCCAAAATTTGATTCTGCTGAGTATATCTTTCTCAATAACTGATGAGTTACCTTTTTCTAGCCAGAACAGGGCAGCACTTGGCTATTTGATAATGTTAGCCTAAGTACCCTGTTGCTAGGCAGTCCAGACTTAGAAGTGACAAGAAGAAATCACAGCAATAATATCAGAATGGATTTACTTTCTGCCATGAAATATTTATCAGCTTCTCACATATTCATCATCTATTGTCTTAACAAATAAAATATCCCAAGAGTGTTATTAATATTTGATGGCTTTTGTCTGCAGAGGCTAAATAAAGGTTCCTCAATCTGTCTATCAAAAAAAGTACCTCAGGATTGTATTGACACAAGTCCTGCTGTTGCAGCAATCCTGAGGTAAAAGTGGTTTCACATCAAGGTCTCAGTAAAATAATTTACATTTGTTTTTCATGAAGAAAGGTGTAAGGAAAACTCCTACCTGATTATCTATCCATAATATTATTTAAAAATCCATTTCTGGCATACATTTTCTGTCCATCATGCTTCTGGCACATTCCAAATTTCACGTTCAGATTTCAATATCACACAGCAAGGCAAAACATCAAAAAAAGTTGTGGTCACCATCCATCCCGCAGAGATGATAATTGATACGTGGTGATAAAATGAGTTAATATGCACACCATCATACTGGCCTCTTACTTATCCCCAGTTTTAATCACATCAACTCTGGTGGCTCTGCATTCAGCTGTCTCAGCTCTAGCTGTTGAAATTCTACTAAATTATCTGTTTCTTTACAGCTCCCTCTTTTTAAGATTCACCATAATCTCCTCTTAAATTTTTGGTCATCTCCCTAATAACCCATTGTGTCTCTCGTATCAAATGTTGCTTTTTCATGCTGAGGGGAAACACCTTTATTGTAAAGATGCCGTATAATTCCAGTTGTTATTTTTGCTGAAAATCAATAACTCACCACTGTAAAATATATGTGCCACCTGGCTTTCCATTTTGCTGTTCCCTCTTCTTGTTTTCCTTAAATCTGATGTGTTTCCCCCTCACATGAGCCTTCTACAATTGTGCAAGAGTGAAGTTTAGTAGATTCTGGAAATCAGAAATAAAACACAGCAGGAAATTGTTCAACAGTTCTGTTGTCATGGCCACTGGTCAGAATCCTCAAGGACTGGGGATATTTTTAACTTGTAATTTCAAACACTGTTTTTAAAAAAGAGAGCTAATTCTGCGAAAATTGGCCATATATGTAAATGAAGTGGCTGTCTTAGAGAGATATCCACAGAAGTCACATCTATGGATGCGAACAGAACTTAGAATGACAACCCTTCAAAGGAGCAGTGTGAGAGATTAGGCAAGTCAAAACAGACTGGACTATGATCTCTTGCGACTACAAGGATAATGAGGGGCTGATGACCTCCTGCTCAGTAGCAAATGAACTCCGTGGATTATGCCGCAAACTGCAGACTCATTGTGTGTTTCTCCCTTTGAAGAGTAGCCAAGAACAGGGGTTAAAAAATCTGTTTCATCCCAACTGAAGTGTGCTAGTAAAACTGAGTATTCCTGTATGCACCAACCTGGATTTGAACATTAGTGTACTGTGAAAGCCACAGTTTAAACATTATCACCACCCTGTGTTGCAGATAAAGAGACTCCCACATTCTGAGTGCTAGAAGTTAGCTTGCTAGTTGTCAGACAACGAGAAAAGGACAATAAATGTATTCTCTCTCTCGTCCTAAATTTTAAAATTCAATCATAGTTGAAAAGAATCAGAATTACAGACCAATTTCTACAAAATTGAAGATCATGAGTTGACAATTTAACGAGCAATGTCAATGCTACTCATGAACTCTACTGCAATGTTGTAATGTTCAGCCATCTCTCTTCACACACAGTTCAGAGATTGATCAGTACATCTTTTATTTTAACTTTAATCCATTTGGACTTAGCACAATAATCATCTCATCCAACCATCTGTAAACGTGTTTATAATTATAAAAGGACAGGATAGGATAAGGAGTGTATTGTTTCTGGATGTTGAATATGTCGGGACTAGGATACAAGATTTTATGGGAGAAGTTCAGTTGAGTCATGACACGATCGTGGCTCTTGGATTGGAAGCTAATGGACATTACATTAAGTTGGACAAATGGCAAAAGAGAAAGGGGATAAAAGGACATGGAAGCATGTTTTGCAAGGAGAACATTTGAAAAATTAGTATTTCATCTAACATATTTTGCAATTGCAGGAAAATTTAAAATGCAGTAAAACCAATGAAGTAGTGTTTCAAAGTGTAGTCATGTGAGAAACCCATCAGGAAATTCACACACAGCAAATTCATACAAAGAGCCATGTGTAACTAACCAAAATAATCTTATTTTGTTGATGTTGGTTGGGGGATAAATATAGGTCAATGCACCTGGGAGAATACCCCGATCAAATTTGAAGCAATGCCATGGGACTTTTTATATCCCCAAGAGAGGGCAGATGGACTCTTAACTTTGCATCTCAAGACTAAGAGTAATCTAACAGACTATTTATTTTTGAGGCACTCAACACCTAACCACACCTAATTACCAATTCTTACATCATCTTGCATTTTCTTCTTTTCAAACTGGGCACTGTATTATATATCAAGACCTAAATTCTGAGGGTTATCTGGTGCCATCCTGTTGCAATCTTGGTAAGGTCATGAATAAGATGTATCCTATTGCATCGACTTTATGATGGACAGATCATCCACCCACCCCTTAGATGTGGAACTGCAGAGATTGCAATGTCAATAATTTTCCATTACTCTGGCCTGCAGAAGGAATCATAAGGTCAAGCAACGGGAGAAGGATTCCACTTAGGAACCTAAGTGAATATTATATCCTGCATTCCTTCAAAGTAAAATTCAGTCTGTTTTTGTAACAATTTTTATAACTGTTTATTGTCTTTAATTAATGGACATTGTAGTGATGGGAACCAAGTGGATCTCATTGACTATGAGATCCTTGATTGGCCCAGGTGAACAGATCCAGTCAGGAAGCCCTGGCTGACCAATATAAACAGGGGATTTAGAATCTCTTCAGTTCAGGGGACTGACTCTGAGCTGGCTGGCCACAGCAGATGTACTCTACACAAGTAAACAAAGGGTGACTTGGTGAGGAGAACCAGCCTCTGTGCACTTATTTCAGGCATTAATTTGGGATTCATTTATTATCCCATATAGGGTCAAAATTAAAATTATGATGGCTGGGTTGAGAGGAGCATGTTTACAATAATGGAATGCTGGAAATAAGGGTGTGCAAAGATTAGGTCCAGTTCCATCCAGCATTAGCTGGTGTTCTAGATTGTACACTGACACTTCCATTTTGAAAGTTGCTTGGAAACATCTAGGTTTTTTTCTGAGCGCCTGGATGTGCCCAGTCTCATCAGGCATTCTGGTGTATTGGAGCTTGTGGCCTGTTTCTCCCTATCATAAATATAAAATAATAGAATTTGACATCTGACTAAGAATGAGGGAATATATAATCAAATACACATTTCATTACGAACCTTGCAGTCAGCGTGTCAAAGACAGGGAATATTCCTGGACCGTTGGTCCAATCTACGACACCATCCAGGCCTACAAATTCTGGCTTCTGGGCATGTGTAGTGGTATTTACCAGATATAATAAAAAAAACTGTAAACTTTCCTGGTTTCTCATTAGAGATTTAATTAGCTTTTTTTATTTTGATCGACTGCTGAAACTGTGAAGAAAACTGGAGTGATTTGAAAACTTGTTAGAAATTTATGAAGTGCTAAAATGTTTTATTCCCAACGGCTGGTTTAACAGCTGTCACTGCTTGAATCACAGAATGCTGTTAAAGGAAAACTGGAAGCTAGCAAAGCGATGGCAAATTCTTCCTCTCATTGGCGGTCATCAGATCTAGACAACACAAAGAGAACAATACCCAATAAATAACCAACTCTCAATGAATCCAATGTAATTGGAATTAATAGACATATGACACTACTGACCTGTCTGTCCAGTTTTAAGAATTTCAAGACATTTTTTTTTAATATGAAAGTAGGCTTGTGATATCTATTCTATTCCAAGAAAATAACCTCAGCCATTATCTAGCTTCCATCTGAGACCATTGCATTCCAACCCCTTCAGATGAGAGTTTGAACTGAGGTCTCCCTACCTCCTTCTCATGTCATTGTATTCCAAAACATATTGGGCACCGGGGCACGGAATAAACTTAAGGAAGAGATGGACAGGTTTTTAGTTAGTAATGGGTTAATGGGTAATGGGCAGAAGGCCAAAAGTGGAGTTAAGGCTGAGGTGAGTTCTGCCAGGATCATATTAAATGGTGGAGCAGGTTTGAGGGGCTGAATTGCTCACTCCTGCCTAGTTCCTCTCTTCTGTGCTCTTATGTAAAAGATTCGCAGGTGTATTCTGAAGACGAGCAGGAAACTTCTCCCTACAATCCGAGTCAGTGTTTATCCCTCATCTAATATTACTGACATATCATCTAGTCATTATGGCACTGCTTTTTGTGGGAGACTTCTGTGTAGAAATAGGTTTCTTACATTACAGTGTCACCTCTATAGCTGAAGAGATTACAGGATGTGAGGAGAAAGGAATAGGATATGGAATTGAATGATATATTAAATGGAGGAGCAGACTCAAAGGGCCGAATGGCCTACTCTTTCCATGTTTCTAAAATAGTGAGTACATTTCATTGGCTGTAAAACAACCTGAGATGTCCAAATGTCATGAAATATACATATAAATGCACTTTTTTCTTTCTTCTTATTTTGCCTCCCAAGAGGTTACTTTGAAACAAGTTGCCATAGTGATTTCCTGATCCTCCAAAGGGCACAATATTGAGGTCCCCAGCTACCTAGAAATCACTGAACAATTGAGAACATCCACTTTTATTCCATGATACAAGTGTCAGGAATCCTTCGAAAAATAATGTATATCTTATTGATTAGGTTTATTTAATGGTGTAATCATAATGATTGCTAACCAACCTATCTGGCCCTGAAAAATTTATTAAATATTTGAGTTCTGTCAATTGTTTCATTTCTATAATCTATATATATGAATATCAATGATATTTACGCTTCTAATATCTACACCCCAATATTTATTTCACTCTGTAAAATTTTAGAAAAGTGTACCTTTTTGAACAGGCATAAACATGAAAGAGAATAGCACTGGTGCATTTGCTGTGACAATATCTTTACCAATCAGCATCTCTTTTCTCGTGTAGTGTAGATTTTTGTTTCCTTTTGAAATTTACAATTCTTCCATCTGTCCTGATGAGTGCAAGATGGAAAATGTCAACCTTATAGAGGTTTACAAGATTATGAGGGGCATGGATAGGATAAATAGACAAAGTCTTTTCCCTGGGATGGGGGAGTCCAGAACTAGAGGGCATAGGTTTAGGGTGAGAGGGGAAAGATATAAAAGAGACCCAAGGGGCAACTTTTTGACATAAAGGGTGCTATGGGTATGGAATGAGCTGCCAGAAGATGTGGTGGAGGCTGGTACAATTGCAACATTTAAGAGGCATTTGGATGGGTATATGAATAGGAAGGGTTTGGAGGGATATGAGCTGGGTGCTGGCAGGTGGGACTAGATTGGGTTGGGATATCTGGTTGGCATGGACAGGTTGGATGGAAGGGTCTGTTTCCATGCTGTACATCTCTATGACTCTATGTTCCCTTTATCAGAGACAATATCATCTGTTCTACTTTTGAATCATTAGAAGTGGGTTTTCACAATTCCTTGGATTCCTGTTCTCTGTTGCTTGTGGCTGTTAATATCAAAGATTTGTTTCAACAACGTTGTAGTCTGCATTCTTTCTGACTAAAAAAAGCCACAGTTCATTCTTCACAGCATAACCTACGACTTCACATGTGTAGAGCCCTGAGAAAGAATAAGCTCAATTTGGTTTCTGTATGATGAGACTTGATTTCAGTTTGCACAGTGGAGGAAGAGGCTGTTTAAAACATCCAGAGTTTAGGAGAGACAGGAGCAGAAGATTCAGATGATACATGACTGTCCAAGTATCGACAAATGAATGGTTGTGCTAGGAAACTCAAACGAAGTGAATTCCCATTCATGAGTGCGACAGAATTGGCAACAGACTTTCACGATTGGAAGCTTGGACATATTGGGTTTTATAAGGCAATTAAGTGATGCTGAGGGAATGTTTGGCATGTTCTTTTACAAGAAAAGCAAAAGAAAACAAAAGAGAACAAAAATTTCCTTTGGGCATAATGTGTCAGGAAATTGTAAACATGTGTAGGCAGAATGGAAGCCTCCTTGTGGTCAGAAGAGATTCTAGTTTTGATTTGATGACTAAAAGCTCTGGGTTAATTTGACCTCATCGGCAGCCCTACTCATTTTAAACACCATATTAGCTTCTGAAATGTAACTTTGGATTAGGCTCCTCAGAGATCATTTTTATGATCGTCCATCTGTCAGCTAAAATTCTCTCTGTTTGATGCACAGAGATAATGCAGTTGCATTTCCCCCTTAAGGTGTTCCAGTGTTGTCAGTTCTCTGTCCTATGTTCAGGTGGTAAGATATGTTCGCACACAGAGATATGCATAGGAAGAGCGTGAGATCTGACTAGTCTGGCAATCCTGTCTCAGTAGATAAGCAGCCATACTGTAGCACCCACTGTTATGATGAGCGTGATCATTCTGCAATGCTAATGATATCAATGATATCCCTTTAAAATCTTTATTGTGGTTTTAACTGCAAATGTTGAATCTCCAAAGGGGCAGTACTACTTCAGCGAGTTGTATTGCACTGCAGGTCATGTCTAGATCATGACAACCTTGCAGCAAAAATACTGACAGTCTGTCAGGCGATTCTCACTTTCAGATACGGAGGCAGTGCATTTTTTTTAAGTGAGTGGCGAAAGAATGTAGAACTGTTGTTTGTTCTTTTAGCTTAATATTCACTACAAACAATTCATGACTCAATTCATATGGGTTGAGGTATCCATGGCTAAATGGCAGTATGTTTAACACTGAGTCACTAAGGTTTTCACTTAAAATACTTAAAATCAGACAATGACGTGGCACTGGAAGAGGCTATTTGGTTTATTGTGCCTATCGTTGACAGAATTATACAACTAATTCCATTCTCATGTCCTTGTTCCACTGCTCTGCAATATTTCCCCTTCAAGCATCCTGTTCTCTTCTGAAAGTTATAATTGGATCAGCTTCTATCAGCTTTTCAAAGCAGTGCAGTGCAGACCATAATAGCTTCTGTGCTTAGTCTTGGCTGACACTTCAGGGCATGACAGTGGGAGTGCTGCACTGTCAGAGATGTTGTCTTCTGGATGAGGCCTGGAGGGGAATCTAAAATGAGGAATTGAAGAATAAGAAGGTGTCCATTTGAGACAAAAGAGGAGAGATTTCATCCCCTCAAGGATCTCAAACTTTGAATCTACCAGCAATCTATGCAGCCTGACCCATTGAGCATGCTCAAAGCAGGAGAAGATGGATTCCTGCATTTAGGGGATTTAACAGTGAGGTGAGGGGGCGTGCGATTGGGGGTAATGAGGGAGGGGGGCAGGCAAGAAAGTGGAGTCAGGAGTGTGGTGCTGGAAAAGCACAGCAGGTCAGGTAGCATCTGAGGAGCAGGAAAATCAATGTTTCGGGCAAAAGCCCTTCATCAGGAATGTGGATTTAAGGCCCAGATCAAATTTATCACATTGATTGATGGACCTTTTCTCAAATTTGTTCATAGGATTTGGGCGTGGCTGTTTGGGCCAATCTTTATTGCCTGACTCTAATTGTCCTGGAGAAGGCAGTGATGAACAGCATTATTGAACTGCTGTAGCTGTTAGGGTGTAGGGACACCCGCAATGCTGTCAGTACAGGAATTACAGGGCTTGACCGAGTGGCACTGAAGGAGCCGTAGTATAGTTTCCAGACGCAGAATGGTTAGTGATTTGGGGGGGGGGGGGGGGGGGGGGGGGCAATGTTCAGGTGGTGGGGGTGTTCCCAAGTATCTGCTGCCCTGGTGCTTCCAGATGGAAGTAGTTTTGGGTTTGGAAGGTGCCCTCTAAGGAAGCTTGTTGAATTTCTGCATCTTGTAGATAGCATACATAGCTGCAACTGAGCATAAATGGTGGCAGGGATACATTTTTGTGGATGTCGTGCCAATTAAACAGGCTGCTTTGTCTAGGATGGTATCAAGCTTCTTGAGTGTTTCCAGAGCTGCACACATCCAGGTAAATGGGGAGTATTCCATCATTTTCCTGACTGGTGCCTTGTAATAGAGGACAGACTGTGGGGAGTCAGGGGTGAATTACTCACTGCAGAATTCCTAACCTCTGGCCTACTCTGTTAGCGACTGTACTTATACTACCAGCCCAGTTTACCTTCTGGTCAATGTGACTATATTTTAGTGAACAGCCACCACAGTAAATAAAGCTTTAAAAACATGTGATAAATTTGCCAGATTAAAGTCTGGGATATTGGGTGGCACAGTGGTTAGCACTGCTGCCTTACAGCGCCAGAGACTTGGGTTCAATTCCTGCCTCAGGCAACTGTCTGTGTGGAGTTTGCACATTCTCCCTGTGTCTGCGTGGGTTTCCTCCGGGTGCTCCAGTTTCCTCCCACAGTCCAAAAATATGTAGGTTAGGTGAATTGGCCATGCTAAATTGCCCGTAGTGTTAGGTGTAGGGGAATGGGTCTGGGTGGGTTGCTCTTCGGAGAATCAGTGTAGACTTGTTGGGCCGAAGGGCCTGTTTCCACACTTTAAGTAGTCTAATCTAACCTGTCAGTACCTTGAGTTGAGATCATATCAGAATCCAGAGGCATTTTAAAATAAATCTTAGAATGTTCTTCAATATATTGCTTTTGGATCAAAGGTTATCGCAAGATGTATAAGCAACCTTTTGGTAATGTTATCAGAGGTTGGAATATTGTTTAGGATGTTGTGGGAACTTGTACTCTCATCAAATAAAGACATGGGATTAGATTAGATTACTTACAGTGTGGAAACAGGCCCTTCAGCCCAACAAGTCCACACCGGCCCTCTGAAGAGCAACCCATTCCTCTACACCTAACACTACAGGCAATTTAGCATGGCCAATTCACCTGCACATCTTTGGACTGTGGGAGGAAACCCACACAGACACGGGGAGAATGTGCAAACTCCACACAGACAGGCGCTTGAGGCGGGAATTGAACCTGGGTTTCTGGCGCTGTGAGGCAGCAGTGCTAACCACTGTGCCATCGCGCCGCCCAGTCTCCACCAGAACCACAGGAATGGCCAGCATGTTGTCAGCGGTCTCTCTTCTCATCCCAAATTCCATCCTGGTTTACGCACTAAGGTATCATAGAGACCACAAACTTCACTTTCTTGTAGTCAGTGTAGGTCAGCTGAGAGACCCTCCTTCTTCTCTCCCCTGTCCTTGTCCCTAATTTAAATGATTAAATGCTGCCAAGTGTGGGACTTGCATATACTACATGTTCAAGGTCCTCAGGGGATAGGAAAGTGAAAGGTATCTTTAAAAGACTTAAGGTCATAATATTGAGAAGAGAAATAGAGGGGCAAGGACTCTTGTGGGGGTTGGTTTGGAAGAAAGACAGAGAAAGCCATTTATCATTGTTTTATGTCTCTGTGACATGTTATTAACAGTCCTCTGACTATCCTTTCTGTGCAATGTACTGCATAAGTGAACTAACTGTCAGTCCATTCTCTGCATGTCTTATTTATTGCTACTTGGTTCTCTGCAGTGCACTATTCCATGACCAAAAGAGCCTATGAATCCCTACAATGCTTCCACTAATACTTTTGTATGTTCCTTATTGGCATCAGTGAGGATGGGTATTCTACACAAAAGTAGCATTGTATCATAACGGCTACAGTGCGATGTGTTACCCAATATTTATTTGGTGGTTTTGTACACAGAGCAATGTTTCTGCACAGTTCTAACATTCCCCCCTTGCCAGAGATGAGGTATTGCGTTCAACCACTAAAATCAACATTTAGCTAATCAATTGTCACTCACGATGAGTCTGAGATTATTTAGACAGTTTGATTTTTGTTTGATGATGCTCTGTGAGTTATTTCTCTATGTTGATGTTGTTTTATAAACACAAGCTGTTGTGGCCAATACTAGAAATAAAAATCTTGATGAGCTTTTAGAAGTACAAATCTTGAAATGGGTTTACTTCCAAAACACAAAACAATGGATTTGAAAAGCCCTCCTTCAAGGTTAAATGCAAGGGGATCATTCTAAAACAGGAACTTCAGTAAGATAAGTGTTTTCCAAACCAGTTGCTTTCTCTTGCACTTTTGTTACATTTATTGATTTGGGAATGTTGGTTAAAATCAAGAGAGAATGGCAGAGGCTCCCTCTCCTTTTTCATAATCAACATATAGCCTGACCCTGTGAATGGAAATGACATGACTATGTTGACCTTGCGCCCTGGGATTAGTATGACCATCCAAGAGAATCTGAGAGTGAAGAAAGTACTGCAGTTATTCGATTAAAAAAAGCGAAATATAATTGAGTTGAAAATTCTACTGCCTGAAAAAAGCAGTGGCTATCCACCCTGCTCACTGCTAACACATGACAGTGATTTTCCAACTGGAAGTTAATTGCTGCTGGTCTTAAAAGCAGCATTGGTGAATCGAATGACTCCAATTGCTGTGAAAGCAGCAGCAGCCTTTAATTTTCTGGCTACTACGTCTTTCTAATCACGCGGTGGTTATTTCTGGCAATCGAACAAGTTGCTTTGTCTACCTGTCAGCTAGTGCTAACTGATGCACTGTGGTAGAAAATTTAAAAGCACATTTCCACAAAACCAAAGCATGGCAGCAGGAGGATTGCAACAATTTGTGTGTTGAGTTGAATTTTCTTCATTTGGAGATGGCTGTTTTGACAGCTGGGTTTTACAGCGCCCAACCCAAAAATGGCTTGAAGGGACTTTTTTCACGTAATCTTCTGCTGTCCGTGTCATTAATTGTGCACCTGGTCTCAATATTGCCATCTCTGGAATTGTACAACAGGAGAGGTAGACATAACCTTGCCATTGCTGGGATCTGCTGGCATTCGTGATGTTGGTGCCAATGTTAAAACCCAGCAGCACCCCATTTAAGGAACTGTAAGGCAGCAAATGGCCCTCTCACTGAGGTGTTGGCCCAGAAAGGAAACTTGCTCACCTTTTCACAGATGGGCCGTGGAGGTGCTGCAGTGGAGGAGGAGATCAGTGCCTTTTTTCTGCTGCCCATTGCAGGAGGTTGTGCCCACCATCCTCAGGTGGACCGCACTGAGATAGCAGCCCCGCTCAATGCTGCATTGTGGGTAAAAAGGAATGCACAGCAGTTCAGCAAGAAGGTGAAGACAGGTCGTGCTATAAACACGTGTTTCATTGATATGAATTCACTGTAACTCATTTGATGAATTGCGAACACTGTTTCTAAAGTGTGAACTTTCAAAAATGTGCGTTGGCTGTAATGCAATTACGCCACCAATAATTTCAGCTCTGTTTATAAAGCGCAAATTTTCTTTGACACAGGATTGCACAAGAATGCAACTACCGCGTTACAAGAAGAACTACCTGTAGCGTCCTGCACTCAGCAAGGGCACCACCATCTTCTCCCTGCTACCACACATTCACAGGCCCATCATTCGCTCTCACTCTGCCACTGCACGCACCCCTTACCAAGGTACATGGACTACTCTCTCTCCATTGCATGCATCAATGGCTCTTGCACACCTTGCCCTCCTAAACATTTCCTACCCTCTGTGCTTCCTTCTCAGTCACTGGTGACACCTTACCATCTTCTGTTTCAGCAACACCATGGACAGCTCTCTATTCCCAACCAGACTCAATCCCTTTGCCTCCTTGTAGGAAATATTGTCCTACAGCAGGAATGAGAGGGTCAAGCTTGATGGAGGTAAGGTTGATGTATATAAGCTCCTCACATGAACATATATCAAGCCCCCTCTTGTAGGGGCAATCAGGTCTCATTAAACGTCCACCTAGTAAGCCTCATTGTGCTGTGCTCATCTCCCATTGCCATCTACACTAATTCATTCATAGAATCCCGACAGAGTGGAAATAGACCATCTGGCCCAACAAGTCCATGCTGACCCCCCGAAGAGTCTAGCCATCCAGGCCCATTCCCCTACCCCTATTACTTTACATTTCCCCTGCCTAATGAAACAAGCCTACACATCCCTGAACACTATGGGTAACTTAACATGGCCAATTCACCCTAACCTGTACATCTTTGGACTTTGGGAGGAAACCAGAGTATCGGAGGAAACCCATGCAGAAATGGTCAGAAAGTGCAAACTCCACACAGACAGTAGCCCAAGGCTGGAATTGAACCTAGGTCCCTGGAGGCAGCAGTGCTAACCACTGAGCCACCGTGCCACCCATAAAACTGTGGAGCGGGATTTGAACCTGCAACCTTCAGACTTAGAGCTAGGGTGCTACCCATTGAGCTATAAACACTGCTAAATAAAGGCTGGAGCGATCATGAAACACCTTTTTTTCCCAAAACTAAGAATTGAACCATAGACCTTTAGATCTTCAGTCTAATGCTCTCCTAACTGAGCTGTTTTGGCTGGTTATTTCTGTCTCTCACATAACTGGTTCCCCCTCTTCTATTATACAGTCACTAGCAGCATGCAATGACCCTCCACCCCAAGTACAGCAGCACTGGAACCCTCAGCTTGGTATAGGATTGGGAGGGTGGTGGGGTATCATGGTCCAATAATCAAGACCTCACAATATCTCACAGGAACTGCTGTGCTTGGCCGAGGAGAGGGGACTGGGACTTAGGGTACAGGCCAGACAGAGCTCATGATTTCTGCCCATGCTCTCAGTTCCACCTCTAGCTCTGAGGAGAAAGCAGCTCAATCTTCAGATGACTGGACAGCAAGGATTTCACCTGCACCCTTCACCAGCTCAGTGACTCTCACAGCGGTGAGTTATCTTACTAGATTAGACTTGGACTAGTGGTTGCTCCACAGTTCATTCAGGAAGAAACAGCCCAAATCTGTGTCACTTTGACAACTGTTTGGGACCAGGCAACTGGTCAGCCTCAACCATAAGAAGATCCCATGGTCATGGTCATTAATGACGTTGTGAAAAGACACATACAGACACAGGAATACCAGGTTAGTTTGTTAGAGGCAGCACCAAACTGGATTGAAGGATAGAGTAGCCTACTAGCTGGTTCTGGCATGCATGCCGTTGGCTATCTCCATGGAGAGGTCAGTGAAAGTTATGGAGAGCCCAGTAGAGAACACTCAGTGTCAGTTATATATGGGAATGGATTGTAATCCACCGTTCTAACCATAGGTGATCAGCATTCATGGTAAAATGAGAAGTGAGGATGTGGAACCTTAACCTCAGTCTGTGTGCCCATTCTCTCAAGGAGCCAGGGTGGTGCCAACAGGTATCCACAGGGTGGAGGAGCCACACATAGACAAAGGACCCCCAAAACTTCCTCTCAAAAGTTCCAGATCTACTGGTGCCTAAATCTCCCCTCAGCCTCTTATCCCAAACCCTATAAAAGTCTACATTGAGGGGAGAATGAGCCTACATCTGGAAAAAGGCCCACTCTCAGCAGGCCTAGTCCCTCAAAGACCTAAGGACAGTTGGCTCAATTCTGGATGTCAATAAAGGTCAAGGGCAGAGCAAGCTCCATCCACCTAGCTGCAGAAGTCAGGACTGCACTTCAACACAGCAACACGAAGAGGAAGTCAAACTTGTCAGAGACATATAAGTGCAATAGGTGACACACAATTGGCAATAACCTTGCAGCTTTGTAAATATGTATGTACCTGCTTTCTTAAAATGTGTGCTCTTGTACTTTTTGGTGCTGTCAGACTTGGATAAGTTGTTCCCATGTGAGATGAGCAGCCTCTTCAGGCATCTCAAAGATGAAGCAAGATGTAATGGCCAAGCATTGCTCATTTCTCATAAACAACTGACTTCTTCACTGCAGATGGCACCAGAACATCAGGGATCTTTGAATCATGATGTCAACTGAAGCCAAGATGTTGCAACACAACATGGAGAACACTGAGGCTAAATGCAATGTGCAGAGGTTATGCTATGGCCTGGTCTTCACACACCTTTCCCATTTAACATCCACCTTGTGAGTAAGAGTACTCAATCAGTGGTTGACCAGGGGAAGGTGTACAAATCGCAGTCTCCTGTGCATTCTGTGCTCTGTAATGGAATGCTCAATTATTTCAGGACAACTTATCAACTTACCTAGACTCTGAAACATTGAAGACCAACTGGTGATGGAAAGGTCAAATGGAGATGCCAAGCTGCTGCCAATCATGACATCAAATTTTCCCTCACCCTCCTACCTTGTGATGTTAGTGCTCTATCTCTCTGTCTCTCTCTCTCTCTCTCTGACTCTCTGTCTCTCTGTCCCACTGTCTCTGTCTCTGTCTCTGTATCTCTGTCTGTGTCTGTCTCTCTCTCTCTCTGGCTGCTGCCTTCTCTTTAATGGTCAGTAGTACTTGCATTGTGTAGATATTTGAAAGTGGAACCACTTGAAGATATTAAGTGAGTAATCAGATGGATAATGAAAGCTTGACTCAGCAACAGAAAGAACTGCAACAATAACAACCTCCTTTACAATAAGTAGAGGCTGCTTGCCAGATTACCACCAGAATGTTAAACAATTAGAAAAAGTCTAAACCCGAGCTCATGCATCTGGCAAATGGGTTTCACTTTGGGACTCTGGTGCTCAACTTGTTTTGCTCCATTGTGCTCTCTTGGATGTTCATCCTGGTCACTGTCCTGATAATCACCTTCATCTTCATCTTCCTCCTCATCTTCACCTTCAGAAGGAGGCCTGTCGTCTATGGAGCATGGGCTATGACCTCGGTGGATTTGTGAGCAGTGTTTTTTCTCTATTTCACATCAGTCTGAAGATTTTACAAAGATGTCATTGGCCATGTTTGAATAGGGCTAAATGTCTTTCTCCTGCTCCTATTGCTTATATCCTTACGTCATGTCTGATGAACCTGACGTCATTTCGTTGGAGAGTAGTTGTGGACACAACGGTGTCTATCGATGTAATTTATATTGCTTTCCAGAAGATTTTTGATAAAGGTTCCACATCAGAGACTTTTAGTGAAATTGAAAACTCATTGAATTGATGGGCAATTATTGGGAAATTTGGCTGTGAGGGAGGAAACAGAGTAAAATAGATAGGCATTGTAATTGGCAGTATGTGACTAGTGATGTCCTGCAAGGCCCTTTTGGGAACTCAACTGTATTGACCTCCATTGTATTTATTTATGACTTTGACTGGCACAGATTCATAAACGAAAATTCTTTAATTGTGCTGTAGACCTCTATGTCAATGACTTAGCATAAAAACCCATCTATCCAAGTTTTCCAATGTCACAAAGGTAGACCGCATTGTGTTTGATTAGATTAGATTAGATTACTTACAGTGTGGAAACAGGCCCTTCGGCCCAACAAGTCCACACCGACCCGCCGAAGCGCAACCCACCCATACCCCTACATTTACCCCTTTAACCTAACACTATGGGCAATTTAGCATGGCCAATTCACCTGGCCTGCACATCTTTGGACTGGAAGCGGAGCATTACCAAGAGCTAAGAGAATGGGCAGAATTGTGGCAAATCAATGTAGGCAAGCATCAGGTTATTCAATTTGGACTTGAAAAGAGTTTGAGGGTTTATGAAATGACATGGGTTGGTATGAATGGGGCATGTGGAGTGTGTGGGTGATGGATGCAAGGGACGTGACTGGAAGAAAGATATTGGTGTCATTCTTCATGAATTAGTCTGTCAGGCAGTGCCAATGCAAAGCGCCTTGTCCTTTCAGTCAAACCATATCCCAGTCGAGCTACCTGCATGTTTATTTCAGGGTTGACCCCTAGGGAATGAAAATATTAAATTTTTTGCCATTTTCTGATCTTCAGTCAGGTTGGTGGAACTGAGGAGAGTCTTGTGTCTGTGTTCTCATCCTGGGAATGAAAATTCAGACGCGTCAGTATATGGAATGGACACCAGTGAGACATGGCCCAACATTGTGGTTCTCAATCAAATTACAAAAGTAAAGCTTGGATGCAGCAAGATAGAGGCAGCGAAGATTTTCAAATGTCTCATGACAACCATAGCTCAAAAATAAAGATCAAAGCTACATTTAATAATAAAATATAGGCTATATTAGATGAGACCAGTGATTCAGAAAGTCCAAAAACATCAGCATGAAGCTGAGAAAACATGCCATGCATTCACTGGTCTGTCGTGTTACAATTGAAACGTATGAGCTAAACTCGGAAGAAAACCAATGAAAAGAGAATGACAGTGTTTGAAATGTGGGGTATGCAAGGATATTAAGACTTGGTTGGATGGAAGGAAGCTCAAGTGATTAGGTGAAATCAAGAGTAAAAGTTCAGGGATTCAAAAGGTTTGGTATGTGCAGTTATAGAAAGAACAGACATTGGAAAAGATGACCTGTCAGCCTTGTCCTGGCAACAACTGACCACAACATTAAGGGTAAAAACAGAAGAGGAAGAAGAAATCTCGGAGCTGTGGATTTGGAAAGATTGAAGATAACCAGAGAAGAAACAAATTGAGTCCAAAGGCCCCACTGTGACTGTGTTAAAAATATTAACAATGTGGGTCAATGTGAACCAAAAGGAACATCAATACTAATGAATCCACCAGAATAAAAAGTTACAAAGAATTTCATGGATCAAAACCCTAATGGAATGCTGCTGTTCCATTGTGATGTAGTCTGTGTGACTTTTGTATACACGTAATAAAATATCAAAAATCATTTAAGTTGGATTTTTGAAATTTGAATTTGTGATGTGTGTTTTTTGTCTGTGCCTGAACAGTATAATGATTTATTCTCCTTTCATTTCTGTAACCATTCTTGTAATTGTTTTAAAACAGTTTGATGGATTTAGCTTTCAAGACTATATTTTTTTTGGATACATTAGGTGAATGTACAACATAACAAGGTAAATAATTGTGCATAAAGGTATCTTAGAAACTTCAGGAATTTCACTTAAGCACAAGGAAAACACTCATAGCTTGAATCAATGCTTTTGAAACATTTTTAGCACAGAAATCCTTGGACAAAGATTCAAATATAAAACAGTAGTCCTGCAAAAGCAAGAGGATAAGTGTCTGAATAAAATGCTGAAGAGATTATTTGAAACTGAAAACATTTAAACTAAGGCATATGAAAGCTCCATGAAAGGCTACCTGATCTTCCAGACTGAGGTTGTAGGAAAAGAGATTTTGTTTTCTGGTGTGAGACAAAATCTTGATCAGATGGGCTAATGGGCCAGGAAGTGGCAGATGGAGTTTAATTTAGGTAAATGCAAGGTGTTGCATTTTGGTAAGGCACACCAGGGTAGGACTTACACAGCTTATCCTAGGGCCCTGGGGAGTGTTGCCAAATGGATGGACCTAGGGCTGCAGGTGTAAAATTCCTTGAAGGTGGCATCAGAAAGTGTGATGAAGAAGGTGTTTGGTATGCTTACCTTAATTGGTCAGAACATTGAGTATAGGAGTTGGGGCATCATGTTGTGGCTGTGCAGGACACTGGTGAGGCCACTTTTAGAATACTGCATACAATGCTGGGCACCTTGCTGTAGGAAGGATATTGTTAAACCAGAAAGAGTACAGAAACAATTTACAAAGATGTTGCCAGGACTGGAAGGTTTAAGTTGCAAGGAAAAGCTGGATAGGCTGGGGCTTTCTTTATTTTTTAAATTAGATTCCCTACAGTGTGGAAACAGGCCCTTCGGCCCAACCAGTTCACACCAACCCTCCAAAGAATAACCCACCCAGACCCATTGCCCCTCTGACTAATGCACCTAACACTATGGGCAATTTAGCATGGCCCATTCACCTGACTTGCACATCTTTGGACTGTGGGAGGAAACCAGAGCACCCAGAGGAATCCCACACAGACACGGGGAGAACGTGCAAACTCCACACAGACAGTCGCCCGAGGCTGGAATCGAACGCAGGACCCTGGTGCTGTGAGGCAGCAGTGCTAACCACTGAGCCACCATGCCACCCCTTAAATAAGCGTGAACGCAATCCCCTACTACTACAAATGTTGCAGTCGAGTACCCCGCATTTGGGGACATTGCAGGCGTCAGCACACCCGAAGTGCAATGGGATAGTCTCGTCCTGGGAGAACCACCTTATTGATTATGGAATCTCCCCTAATTTTCCTGGAGCATTGGAGGCTGAGGGATGACCTTATAGAGTTTTATAAAATCATGAGGGGCATAGATGAGGTGAATAGCCAAGGTCTTTTTTCACAGGGTAGGAAAGTCCAAAACTAGAAGACATAAGTTTAAAGTGAGAGGGGTAAGATTTAAAAGGGAACTGAGGGGCAGCGTGTTCATACAGAGGGTGGTTCGTATATATAAAGAACTGCCAGAGGAAATGGTAGAAAGAGGTACAGTTACAACGTTTTAAAGACAATGGGACAGGCACATGAATGGGAAAGGTTTAGAGGGATCTGGGCCAAACACAGGCAAGTGGCACCAGTTTGGTTTAGGGTACCAGATCAGCATGGATGAGTTGGGCCAAAGGGTCTGTTTCCGTGCTGTATGCCTATATCACTCTACCTGTGCAAGGGGTGCTTTTATGACCTATAAAAGAGGTTTTATTTGAATTAATTGGATTGTTTGTTACCATGTGTTTAAAAATCTTTGAGTTGGTGTTGTAAGTACATGGTCGAGAAGGTGGTGCTGGAAAAGCACAGCAGGTCAGGCGGCATCTGAGGAGCAGAAAAATTGACTTTTTGTGCAAAAGCCCTTCATGAGGAATGAGGCTGGGAACCTCCAGGGTGGAGAGATAAATGGGAGGGGAGTGGGGCTGGGGAGAAGGTAGCTGAGAGTGCAATAGGTGGTCGGAGGTGGGGGTAATAGGTGGGAGTGGATAGGTGGGAAGGAAGATGGACAGGGAGGACAGGTCATGAGGGCAGTGCTGATCTGGAAGGTTGGAACTGGGATAAGGCTGGGGGAGGGGAAATGAGGAAACTGATGGAAATTCACATTGATGCCATGGGTTGGAGGATCCCAAGGCAGAAGATGAGGCGTTCTTCCTCCAGTTGTCAGGTGGTTAGTGTTTTGCGATGGAGGAGGCCCAGGACCTGCATGTCCTCAGCAGAGTGAGAGGGGTGTTGAAGTGTTAGGTCACAGGGAAGCGGAGTTGGTTGGTGCAGATGTCCCAGCGATGTTCTCTGAAGTGCTCTGCGAGCAGTCTGGTTTACTCTATTTTATCTTATTTTCTTTTGCTTCATAAAAGATTGATAAAACCAAATCTGCAACTTTGCGTGCTTATGCTTGACAAGAAACAACCTCAATAAAGCTAAAATGAATCAAAGTATGATCTATCGAGCCAGATTTCAGTCCAGGATGTGACTTGTCTGATAATAACATCAACTAAAATCAAAACACTATCTAGAGGATTAGAATATAATGCAAAGCATTTGCTTTAGCTATACTGTTTCCTGGTTAGACCACACATTAGACTGTACCTGGAATACTGTGGACAGTGGACCTTAGAAATTTTTTGAAGTGAGTATAGATTTACGCTGGTAACCGAGGATTTAATTACAAAGAAAAAATATGTAGATCTACGTTGTAATGACTGGAATTTGAGGGTTAAGAGTGATTTGATCAACATTTTCAAAATATGACAGGGGATAGACAAACTCCATACATTGATGGTAATTCCAATTGTTAGAGTGTCTCACCCAAAGGAGAAATAAAATACATTATAGACCCAGAACTTTCCAAAATGAAGCTTGGGTGGAATTTCAGAACTCAGATCTACAAATGGCAATTGGTGCCAAATCAATTATTAATTATAAATGTGAGATTGTAAATTTATGCAGTAAGGAAATAGAGCAAAGGTGGGATATATATGGTGTGGGACCACAGATGAAATTAAATAATGCCTCACCTTGTTCAGATGCTGAAACACGATTATTGTAGCTGACCCATTATTGAGTATCTTAGCTTAAATATAAAATGTGGAATAACACAACATGCATTATTCACCCCAGGTAGCAAGTAATGCATTTAATGTCACATAACTGTTCTTACTCAGGACAGGTTAGAATCTTTACCCCAAACATTGCTATAATGTCATTGCACCATTAACAGTGTACCTCAGCACATCAGCCTCTAAGGGTCAGAAACTAGTTTTCCATTTCTGAGGTATTGATTCAAGTTGATCCCAGACTGAGTTGATGAAAATGTTCTGTCTGATGGCAATAGTATGCACAAACTTAACCCCTTTCTTTGATTAAATGACTCACTATAAAAGCATTCCTAACTTGTCACTAATTGCTAAAAGTGGCACATAGTCGCATGAGGAGAGAGCTCTTCTGTGTTTGAGATGGAGGTTTACTGTGTACATAATAAAGTGAACATTGCTGTACACTGAACAGAGCTGTTCTTAATCTGCTGTTTGATTTTGAAGTGGGAGCCTGCATGGAAAGCTTCCAATCCATAGCATAAGCTCAACATTAGTTCAACATTTGACTGTAATCAGAAAAGGAGTATGTAATGGTTTGTGGATGTAATTCCAATCTAGCCCGGTGCAGCTCTGCAGCTAAGGGGTTTTGGCACAGGCTGCCTCAGGTTATATTTGCAGTATAATAGTCCCTCTATGATTTTACTTTGCATCACTGACTCATTTTGTCATCCAAACCTAGAATTAAATGTTTGAGCTGAGTCTGGAATGAAACATTGTTGTGTATTATAACTATGGAGTCCAATATACCTACTTTCCTGTGTATGGATATATCCTGTCTTATCCATGTGATGGTCTTGGCTTGTTCAAAGTTGAAGGGTTCGCAAAGAAAAATGCTGTTTCCTATCGGTTGCCAGCTGAATATCTCAGAGCATTTCCAGCATACAAGACTTAGGAGCTGGAATAGGTAATTTAGCTTGTTCAGCCTCCTCCACCATTTGATAAGCTTATGGATAATATTCTTATAGCCTTAACTGCAATTTTCTGTCTGACCTCTGCACCCTTGTATAACCCTTGGCTGCTTTGTTGATCAAAAACACTTGTATATTTAATAGCCCAGCTTTTATCTTCTCTGGAAACAAACCCCAAAGACTAATAACCCTCCGAGAGAAAGTATTTCTCCCCATCTCAGTCTTAACGGGAGACCACTAATTTGTAAACTGTGTATCCCAGTTCTACACTGCCCCACAAGGGGAAATATCCCCTTGATACTTGATATTCCATCCAATCTTGTGAGGAACTGGGCAGTGACAGAGGCCTCCTGGTTCCTGCTATGTTTTGCCTTTCTATAAGCTTAATTTCACAAGGTTACGGTAAATGACATGAGCGAGAAGCAAGGTAAATCTGAAATAAATGTCTTCTCTTTAATGCAGTTGGATGCTTTCAGCTGCCTGATTGTTTAATGAGTGCTATTTTAGAATAAGGATATCATTTGGAAGGGCTAATGCCAACTGTTCAGGCAGTGAAGTGTGCGGATTGGGGATTTAACTTTTTATTAAAGTTCTGTCATCAAATCTACACATCGAGGAAATGACTCCACCGAAGCATTCACTGAACAAAACAGAATAACTCAACATCCTTATTTAAATTGGTGCGATGTTTTTTTTTCAGATTAGAGTTAGAATAGTGTCGTGAGGTGCAGTGGCAGTATCCCAACCTCTGGGAAAGAAGACCAGGTTCAAATCCTACCTGCTCCAGAGATCTGTCATAAAAATACAATCAAAAGTATATAGAATTTCGAATGCTCTTATGCATATTCACAAAGTGCGAGGAAACAATGATTGTTGCGCACCTTTCTCGATTTAACTTTCCCAATTCGCTTACACTGTGGGGACTTGCATCTTTGGCTTCTGCTCCATGAGATCCACCACATTGCATTTTACTGCACATTATAGGAAAAGAGCTAGACCCAGTAATTTTGCTGGATAGATCTCTTATGTGTGTTGGTGATGTATTGATTCTCTTGCGGTCTGAGTGCACTGAAAATGAGTTATGCATGTTTTTAAGATTAGTTTTACAGTCCCTGCCATGATATTTATACAGCTAATCGAACAGTGGTATTGCACATTGCTCCCAATCAGTGCTGCACATGCCAATTAACTGGAGCGTTACATGACTTGGCATCTCTTACTCACAGAGCAGAATCCTCCTAATTTACTCAGTGCCATTGTGTTTCCTGAATTATGGATTCATTGAGCTCATTAAATATACAGCTAGCAATAAAGTATCACCCCTGGGCCACCTGTAGCCCACCTCCAATTTATCAGTGGTGTCCTGGCATAGTTAGTGCTTCAAGTGCCTTGACATTGCCAGTCCTGACTCTGGAGTGGTGAACAGAGACCGTCATGGAAATCTGCATTGGATAAACCTGAGAGAAATTCCATGTCTTCTCTTGTACAGCTTGAGAGTTGAAATGTAACCTATTTTTCCCAGAGAGGTACAAGAATATGGAACCCACCACCATAGCTTAAATCCATTTGAGGAGAAACTAGTTTGTGACCTTTGAAGCAGGGGGACACTACCACTGAGTCATAACAGACCTTCTGCATGATAAACCATGCAGTTTGCCTTCACTACTCAAACCCCAAATTGGAATCTGTAAGATGAATTAGTATGGGGATAACCATTAACCAGGTGAGTAGGATAAATCTGAAATAAAGGGGTTGTGTTTAATGCAGTTGGATGCTTTCAGCTACTTGGTAGTTTAAAGAGTGCTAGTTTAGAACAAAATGCTCTTCTGGATATTTCAATGTCTGCTTGAAGGAGCAGATAGCACCTCAGTGATAATTGGATTGGCCGAGCAGTTTTTATGACAAAGCATATCAACCTCTTTTTAAAGTTCGCTGTTCATTTTACTTTGACAGATTTGTAAAGAAACAGAAAGTTTAGGCTGATGTAAACCTTACAAAATATGAATGTGTGTCAGCTCAATGCAGTTGGCGAAAGAAAGGCTGCAGATGGAGGAGATTAGAGCCGAAAAGTCTGGCTCTGGAAAAGCAAAGCAGGTCAGGCAGCATCCAAAGAGCAGGAGAATCAATGTTTTGGGCAGAAGCCCTTCATCAGTGGCCAGATATATTTATTTGATTTTCTTTGTACAACACTGCACTCCTGCAGTACTGCACTGAAGTGTCAGTCTGGATTGTATGCTTACTTCTGTAGCAGGACTTGAACCTATAGCTTTCGGACTCTGTTAGTGAGACAAGCTGACATTTCTAAGCTTCAAGAAAGGCTATCATTGCTGTAAATAATAAGCACTGTCTGACTGCTGCTTGTGAGGACGAGATAAAGCATTAAGAATTAAATCTCTGTTTTACTTCAAACACTTTTTTTGTAATGGTAAAAGAAGGATAATAAATCTTCACAAGCCTTTTACTAAAAAGTTTTACTATTGAGAAATTTTGCAAATTGTGCATGTTCCTGCTGGCTGTCTTCAGCTGCTCTGTGAAGAAACATCTAAACAATGTCCAGGATTTTCAAATAGTCTGATGTCTTGAAGCAAAAGCATTCATGATGGTATGAAAAAAACAATTTGGAAGCTATCAAGGAAAATTTTATCGTGTTTTAAATCTGCAAAGTTTATTCATACTTTTATTTCCTTTTAAACCTTTATGTGGATGTTGAAACTTTAAGTAAAATAACAAACAAAACAATAGCGAACATGGCCAGTGTGGATTCAACCGCTTCACCTTCTCCTTTGGACCTTATGACTGGATGTTCGGGATTACTGTTTTAAAAAGATACATTTTAATGAAGCATCTCATCTTGGACTCATCAGGGCAATTTGCAAAAATTATCAACTTGATAGGGGGAAACTAACATTTACGCTACATGAGGGGAGATTGCTGATTAGTTGGCAAGTGGATCCGGATTGACCCATGGAAAAAGCACTCATTACTAATGATTGACAGTTAACTGCTAGGTTTTGATTTACTTATAAATCAAACAGTTTGAATTGGATTGGTCAGACGATTGCATTGACAAATGAACTAGTGAATAGCTATCTGCTTAATTGTGTTGATGTAAGCACAGTGTGTGTACATATTTCTTCTGTCACTATAAAGAACTGGTCTTATGTATTAATGCAGCTTCTAGCACAGGCAGGTGCACCCCACTGTGGCCCTGACTGACAATCCTAAATTACTCAACAATGGAATATTTAATCATTCCTGTAAATGTTGTCCAATTGCAGAACACATTTATCATTGGGCACTGTGTTCTGTATTTTCTAAGTGTCAGCAAGTTAGGTACATCAGTACCTTGTTTATTGCAACCAGCAAATGCTGTATGGTACAATTACCCAGTCTTTGGGATATAAGGCCTCCATATCTGGCATCACAACAGCACTGAAATTAATATACCACATTACCCATTTGTGTGTTGGGCAGGATGTTTGTTTTGGCTGACAGCAGTATCCTGTTGTGAACATCACTCTTTTCACTTCTAAATGTTAATAGTGTAAAAACAACTTCATCTGTTTCTCAAATGTTCAGATACCCCACTCTGGCAAGAGAATCTGAAGTAGCCTGTGAACTTCTCCAGACTATATGTTTTAATGCCTTTTGTGAGCTTACGCAACATATTGTGAGAAATGGTCTGATCAGGGTAGCCAGTATACACTCTATTTAACCACAAAGCTTGCATGATGAACAATTAGCTTGGACCCTATTATGAGGTTGCTGATAAAGCTAATCTTACTGCATGTGAAACTAGGAACCCCAATGTGTATACTGACCAGTGAAGGTAACAATGATAATAGATAATCTTGTGGCTAATTTCCGAACTACAACCGCATGCTCATTTGACTGTTCCATTTCCAATGTGAATTCAAGCACTGTATAGAGCCCATTAAGATAAATAATAAAATGTTTACATGGAGGTGTGGTTTCAAATGCAGCAAATGTATCATCTAAATATTGGCAAGGGGTGAAAGGTTACATATCATTCCATCAAAGACAACTCCTCATGGAACTGGGTCTAGAGGGTATCTCAGGGACAACATCAACGGTTGGGCACACATAGTATCATGAGAACAGAGCTCGACTGCATGAGTTTCTGAGTTTATTAGTTCAATAAATTCTGATTCACGCCACAGTGACAAGTCTAGATTGCCATGGTACAGTGCTGCATTGCAAGTGTCCATGACTTCCTTCAGTGGTACGTTGGTGAATAGGCTAGAAATATCCATTGTGCACTTGGACACTGCAATGTGCAAGTCTTGTATGTACTTCATAAATGTAAACACACTGGTTTTAAACTAATTCAACATTAGATGCAATTCTGCAAGTGGACAGCATTTACTGGATAATCCTGAGGCTGTGAAGAATTAAACTGACAACAATTTAGGATAGTCAGTTGTGCTCAGACGTTGGTGCACTTGTGTGTACTGGAAGCTCCATGCATCAGGATACATGGTCCTGTTCTTTGCAGATAGTGAGGGCAGGTATGTGCATTTTGCCTTTTTCAACAAAACAGGTGACAGCCACTTGTTGGTTCATTTCTGAAGGCAAGGCCCTGGCAAATTAGAATTGATCTGTCTGGGTTAAAATTTAAGCAAAATCTGGCAGTTAGTTGTCAGTCATCAGCAATGGGTACATTCTCTAAGGCAGTGCCTCTACCGATTAGGGTCCATTTGCCAACTAATTAGCATTCTGCACTCAGGCAGTGCAAATGTTTGTATTCCCCTTGAACTATTATTTTTATGATGTATCTTGATGAGTCCAAGATTAAAAGCTTCAACAAAATTGAGGTAGCATGGCAGCTCAGTGGTAGAACTGATGCCTCACATCGCCAGCGACCAGGGTTTGCTTCCTGCCTTGGGTCACTTCTTTGCGGAGTTTGCACATTCTCCCTGTGTCGACACAGATTTCCTCCGGGTGCTTTGGTTTCCTCCCACAATCCAAAGGTGTGTATGTCAGGTGATTTGCCATGCTAAATTGCCCATACTGTCCAGAAAGTGTGCAGGTTAATTGGTTTAATTGTAGGAAATGCAGGGTTATAGGGATGGGTGAGTGTGGATGGCGAGAGTGGACTGGATGGGCTGAATGGCCTGCTTGCACACTGTTGGGATTCTATGAAGACGTATCTTTTTCAGCAGTGCTTAAGGTCTGCACTACCAAATGACCATTCATAATGGAGAAAGTGTTGCGGAAATTAAGTGAATTAGGACAATCACATTATGGGCAAGACTATTCAGGTAGCAATAACCACTAAATTTTGGCTCCTTTCTTCAGCTATATTGCATAATTATTTATTTTATTAACTGATTTATTAATAAACTTTATGTGGTAAGCAAAATTAGAAATATACATTGGATGAATCAACATTTGATAGAGAGCAGATATAAAAATGATTCGGATCTGCCTCACAGCTCCAGAGACCTGGGTTCAGTTCCCGCCTCAGGCAACTGTCTATGTGGAGCTTGCACATTCTCCCCGTGTCTGTGTGGATTTCCTTCAGGTGCTCCGGTTTCCTCCCACAGTCCAAAATGTGCAGGTCAGATGAATTGGCCATGTTAAATTGTCCGTAGTGTTAGGTGAAGGGGTAAATGTTGGGGAATGGGTCTGGGTGGGTTGCTCTTCGGAGGGTTGGTGTGGACTTGTTGGGCCGAAGGGCCTGTTTCCACACTGTAAGTAATCTAATCTAATCTAAAAGATTCTTCAAGAGCTAGCTATCAAAGTTCAAGGATACAGAAAGTAGAATCAAGAGCAGGCCTTTCAGCCCTTCGAACCTGCTCCACCATTCAATAATATCATGTCTGATCATACAACTAATTTCCCTGTTCCACTGTCTTTCCCTATCCGTTCAACCCTTTAGCTCTCAGAACTAATTCTAACTCCTCCTCGAAAACATTCAATATTTTGATCTCAACTACTTCCTGTGCCAGAGAATTCCACAGCCTCACGATGCTCTGGGTGAAGAAAGTTTTCTTCATCTCAGTTCTAAACGGCCTACCCCCTTTTATTAAACAGTGACCCCTAGTTCTGGACTCTCTGGTGATCAAGAATTTCCTGTTACCCCAGTTTTCCCTGTCTGGTTCTGTTAGAATTTTGTAGATTCCCATCAAATGTCTCATCATTCTTCGAAATCTCAGTGAACATAACCATAATCGATCAGTCTCTCTTCATATGTTCCTGATGAAGGGCTTTTGCCCGAAACGTCGATTTCGAAGCTCCTTGGATGCTGCCTGAACTGCTGTGCTCTTCCAGCACCACTAATCCAGAATATGTCAGTCTTGCCAACCCAGGAGTCAGACTGACAAACCTGTCAGGAGATCAAAACTGCACACAATACTCCAGGTGTAGACTCCCCAAGGCCCTGTACAATTGTGGGTTCACGGTGGCTCACTACTGCCTCACAGAACTGGGAACCCAGTTTTGATTCCAGCCTCAGGTGACTGTGTGGAGTTTGCACATTCTTCAGGGTTTTCCTTTGGGTGCTGTGATTTCCTCCACAGTACAAAGATGTGTAGTTTAGGTGGATTGGCCATGGGAAATGCAAATTTACAGGGTTAGGGGTGAAGGTTTGTTTCTATGTAGGATGCTCTTTAAAGGATTAGTCATAGAGTCATAGAGATGTACAGCTTGGAAACAGACCCTTCGGTCCAACCTGTCCATGCCGACCAGATATCCCAACCCAAACTAGTCCCACCTGCCAGCACCATCCCATATCTCTCCACACCCTTCCTATTCATAATTCATCCAGGTGCCTTTTAAATGTTGCAGTTGTACCAGCTTCCACCACTTCCTCTGGCAACTCATTCCATACATGTACCACCCTCTGCATGAAAAAGTTGCCCCTTAGGTCTCTTTTATATTTTTCCCCTCACACCCTAAACTTAAGCCCTCTAGTTCTGGGTTCTCCCACCTCAGGGAAAAGACTTTGTCTTTTTATCCTATCCATGCCCCTCATGATTTTATTAACCTCTGCAAGGTCATCCCTCAGCCTCCGATGCTCTCGGTAAAGTAACCCCAGCCTGTTCAGCCTCTCCCTATAGCTCCAATCCTCCAACCCTGGCAACATCATTGTAAATCTTTTCGGAACCCTTTCAAATTTCACAACATCTTTCTGCTACGATGGAGACTCAATGGGCTGAATGGCTTGCTTCCGCACTGTAAGGATGATATGATTCTTCTATAATTGCTGCATGTCATCTCTCCAAGTCAATCCTTGCACTATGAAAGTCTTTTACCTTCTTTACTGCCTTGCCGCCCCATCATGCTTACTTTCAGTGACTGGTGTGCAAGGACACCTGGGTCTCATTGTACCTTATCCTTTCCCAATCTATCCTCATTCAGATTAGAATCTGCCATCCTGGTTTTTCTACCAAAGTGGATAACCTTATATTTATTAGTCATTGTCTGGAAATGTTCCAGGGAAATTTATTGTCCGTTTTTCCGTTATCACTCTATTTTAGCTGTTCCAGCCCTGGATTCTAACTGCTCAAGTAATTAGTTTGTTTGTTTAATGATTTTTGAGTCTTTGTTTAAAGTTTCCACACATGACTAAGTAGAACAGAGACAAAAACAAATGTAGTTAGAAAAACTCAGCAGGTCTGGCAGCATCTGTGAAGAGAAATCAAGGTTAATGTTTCGGGCCTGGTGACCCTTCCTCAGAATTTCCTCAAAATTGAACCCAAAACATTAACTTTGATTTCTCTTTGCAGATGCTGCCAGACCTGCTGAGTTTTTCCAGCAACTTATGTTTTTGTTTCTAATTGACAGCATCTGCAGTTTTTTTCAGTTTTTATAAAGTAGAACAAAGGTCCAATACTAACTGGTGGAAATTTGACATTGCAATCACTGCAAGTGATCTAATAGTTAGAAAGCAAATCCCTGATTTTTAGTCTGTGGAATAAAGAACAATCACTTGATCATTGAAACCATGCCCCATGTATGGAGATTACAGTACAGAAACAGGCCATTCGAGACAGTAAGTCCTTTCATTCTCCAGTTAGGCTTCCTTTTATGTTATTTCATCCCAGTCCATAAACATGTCCTCCTCTTTCTTTCTTGATCACATACTTAGGGCAGGTTGGTGGCTCAGTGTTTAGCACTGCTGCCTCACAGCACCTGGGACCCAGGCTGGAAGCCACCCTTTGGCAACAGTCTGTGTGGAGTTTGCATGTTCTCCTCGTGTCCGCGTGGGCTTACTCCCATAGTCCAAAGATGTACAGGTTAGGTGGATTGGCTGTGGGAAATGCAGCGTTACAGGGATAGGGCTGGGTGGGATGCTCTTTGGAGGGTTGGTGTGGAATCGATGGGCTGAATGGCCTGCTTTCACACTGTAGGGATTCCATGATTATTGAACTTCCCCTTAAGGTCCCTCTATGCTATTTATTTTCACTTTTCTGTGGGCAGAAATGTACAAGCCCTCCTGATGGTGAGTTTGAGGGTGGCAGAGGAGAGAGCCTGCAGCAAATTGCTTGTGTGGCCTTACAATTTGTTGTCCCCCACCCCCAACCTTCAAAATGCTCATAATCCCTTAGCGGGATGGAATGCTCCTATATAGACCCATCTGCTCACGTGTGCACTGATTGAAGGACTGGTGTGGCCTGCAATTTATTTTTAAGATGATGTCTTTGTGGGTCATAAGTAGTAAGAACGATTCTTTGGCTCCTGGAAGAAGAGTTCAGGGTCTTCCCAGTGATAGATTCCACTCCTGCTTTGTGCCCGGGATTCCCATTCACCAGATGCAATTACCAGAAATGCCACAGGCTCTTTCCAATGGTCTGTTCTGACCATCTGCTGGCACACTCCAGCTGCTCCTTCCCACTGATTTGCAATCATTCTTGTCAGGTTCAGGAAAGTGTCTGATATATATTAATGAGATCCTGACATTAGGTTTTGTCCACACTGCCTTTCCCCAGCTCACCTTGCACCCCTATTTAAAATAGACACCAAAGGCTAACGTCTTACTTGAGATGAATTTTGGGAAGTGGCAACCTTTTAATCAAAAGTGAGCCAGAGACATAGCAATATTGCATTTGATGGCTGGTTAGCTATATTTGCAGACCTTAATTCACTCAAAATCATTGCCACTGTATTATTGATGGTGTTTCACTAAGTGTACCTTTTATAATATTCCATTGTTCATCCTCCAAATATTTGCTGAAATATTAATTAAAAGAGAAGGAATGCCTAAAGGGAGAGCCTACAGTACAAAGTACTACCCAACATGCATTATTGAACAAACAATGAAGAATGTAATCCTGCATTCTAAGAGCTATCTTTGATTCTGTGAGGCATTCTCCCTCCTGTGGAGACCCGTCGTTGATGGTCTTTTGTTGCTGCATCTGTATATTGTGAGTTAGCTTGAGCCTATTCGAGGGTCCCTATTAAATTATATGGACATCATCATTTCAGATTGCCTTCGGTAGATGATATAAGATGAGGCAAGGGGTAATCTCCGAACTGTATCAGGTACCACCAGATGGACGCCCCTTGGGGTAGAAATCCATCTGGGACTGAGCAGTGATCAGAAAACTGGTCACAACTTGTCAGCAGTTGGCACTAGATGGACACGGATGAATTGCAGCAAAATCCATTTACCTTGCCACATATTAATACATTGTACAGATATGTCTTCAAACTTTAATCTATGACTTATGGTCATTTTCTGTTTATTAATTTCTGCTGAACAACCCAAGCTCACTTTTTGTTTTTGTTTTATTAAATTTGTCTGTGTCATGCAGGAACCTGGCAAATCGATTCCCCTTTCTGTTCAGTTTCTGGAAAATGGTATTGCTTGATAGAATTAGATTTTAACTTCAACTAAGTTCTTTTCTCTTAACCCCTCCCCCACCCTCCAATCCATAATGCATAGGCCCAATGTTAACTGATTCAATAGGTGGGTTTGGGTCAGTTGCTGGGGATTAAAGTCCTGGAAATGTTTTATGATACAAGCCCACTTTCCCTCCAGCCCATTTCTGCTTTAAACTGAGGTCTGAAGGAGAGCAGGTGACCAATCTGATCCAATGTGATGGATTAGAATTTTAACTATGACAATGTGGCCATGTGCATCATTACCATTCAGTTTTGAAATGTAATAGCTGTTAGTCAGGGTTCCAGAGCATCAGGAATACATGTGTTAGTAATTTCTTTATATGTGTTTTTGTACTCATCCTGTTCTGAAATCTTACCTCTGGAGCAGGTGGAACTTGAAGCCTCCATCAAAGTTTTACTTGCACATCCACTAATATCATTTATTGTATCCGTTGCTCCCGATGCGGTCTCCTCTACATTGGGGAGACTGGACGCCTCCTAGCAGAGCGCTTTAGGGAACATCTCCGAGACACCCGCACCAATCAACCACACCACCCCGTGGCCCAACATTTCAACTCCCCCCTCCCACTCTGCCGTGGACATGGAGGTCCTGGGCCTCCTTCACCACCGCTCCCTCACTACCAGACGCCTGGAGGAAGAACGCCTCATCTTCCTCCTCGGAACACTTCAACCTCAGGGCATCAATGTGGACTTCAACAGTTACCTCATTTTCCCTTCCCCCACCTCACCCTAGTTCCAAACTTCCAGCTCAGCACTGTCCCCATGACTTGTCCTACCTCCCTATCTTCTATTCCACCAATCCACTTCACCCTCCTCCCTGACCTATCACCTTCATCCCCTCCCCCACTCACCTATTGTACTCTATGCTGCTTTCTCCCCACCCCCACCCTCCTCTAGCTTATCTCTCCACGCTTTAGGCTCTCTGTCTTTATTCCTGATGAAGGGCTTTTGCCCGAAACGTCGATTTTGCTGATGCTCCTCGGATGCTGCCTGAACTGCTGTGCTCTTCCAGCACCATTGATCCAGAATCTGGTTTCCAGCATCTGCAGTCATTGTTTTTACCTTGAAGCCTCCTAGTCTAGAGACAAGGACGATATCACTGCACCTCAAGAAGCTTTGAAAAATATTGTTCAGATACATTGATGAAGATATTGGTAAATTAGATATTTATCACAAGAGAGGGCTTTTGTGGTAGTGTTCCTTACTTTGAGCCTGGAGATCCAAATTGAGGTCCCACCTGCTCCAGAGGTATGTAATAACATCTCTGAACAGGTAGGATAGAAAGCCTCATTATAATGAGAGATGGAGTGTCTTTGGAGAGGAAGCATGTGATGTTTACTGGTATACTTCAGGACTTCTGTCCCAGGTGGGCCCCACATAGATTAGAATGCGTACGCACTACCCAAGACCAAACCTGTTCACCTCAGTTTCATTTGGAATTTTGACTCTTGTTACAGTGCTCCTTTAAGGAGTTTTCACATATTAATTTGACTTGATTTGGATCATTTAATATGTTTTTATAAGAGACTGGGAGGGTGGGGCTATTGTGGCACAGTGATAAAGTATCAGCCTCTGGGCCTTCGTAGTTCAAGTCACACCAGCCCTGGAAGTCTGTCCTGACGTGTCTGAACAGGTTCAGTGAATAAACCCATTTAGGGAAGTGTTCATGTCCACTTTCATATTTTGCTGACTGGTTTGGGATTAGATTAACATCCAGCAGCGTTCCTGAATGGGGATCCGATGGATTCTAGTTCTTCACACATACGCTGGAGTGCTTTCACACCAATGCCTCCCAGAGCCCAAAGCTGTGCAGGTTAGGTGGATTGGCCATGGGAAGTTGTCTGTAGTCTCCAGGGATGAACAGGTTAGGTGTATTAGTTAGGGATAGAATGGGGGTTTGAGTGGGATGCTCCCCAGAGATTGGTGTAGGCTCATTGGGATGAATAGCCTCATTTCATGTTGCAGGGATTCTATGATTTTGCTGCATATGTAACCTCTAGTGCCATCCTCACAAGCAACCTTCTCCCTGAGACTTTCAGCCTCCCCTCCAACATCAATATACCACAGTCTCTCTCTCTCTCTCTTTTACCCAAAAGTCCACAACTCCAGCACACCACGCCCCAAAGCCCCCTGACCCTGTCAGGCTGCACATATAGTTGTAGCTGAGGTTTTTGTTTATTTATTTATGGGATGAGGACACCGCTGGCTGGCGAGTATTTATTGCCTGTCCCTAGTTGCCCTTGAGAAGGTGGTGGTGAGCTGCCTTCTTAAACCGTTGCAGTCCACCTGCTGTGGATTGACCCACATTGCCATGAGGGAGGGAATTCCAGGAGCTTGATCAACTACAGTGAAGGAATGGGGATATATTTCCAAGTGAGGATGGTGAGTGCCTTGGAGGGGAACTTGAAGATGATGGTGTTCCCATATATCTGCTGTCTTTGTCCTTCTATATAGAAGTGGTCATGGGTTTAGAGTGTCTTTGATGAATTTCAACAGTACACCTTGCTACACAAAATGTAAGTCATGTATTCGCCCAACTTACAACCTTCCTTGTCTTCTGACATCCAACTACCCCCCTCCCCTCACTGTTTGACCTTTAACTCCAGTCTCTTCCTCAGGTCTCTCTGGGTGACCCAGCCTCCTGATCTTGCTTCCTTCGTTTCAATTCCCACCCCTCCCCACTTCCCCGAACAGGTTGATTCCTACTCGCCTGGTTCTCAATGCAGACCTGCTGTGATAGCTTCCCCCCATAATCTCCAGACCTCCCCCCAAACTCCCATAGTAACTCTTTAACTGGTGAAGCAGCTTGACAGTCGACAGTGGGACATATTATGGTATACAATCAAATAGATGTCGTTATGTTTGCTGCAGACATACCAAGGGGTGTAATGTTGCAATATGTCATGTGATTCAGACACAGTGAGGAATCTTCCAGATCAGCTTTGTGGACAAGTTTCCCAACTGTGTATCACTGCTACCAACTTCTCAACTCTTACTAAATGGATTTAGGTATTTTTGGGTTAACCAATCTCTGATGTGTGGTTGATGCCTTGATGTTTATATTTGATTTGATTTGATTGGATCTGATTTATTATTGTCATATGTACCAAGATATAGTGAAAAGTATTATTTTGTGTGTTAGCCAAATCAAACCTTACAAAAGTACATCAGGGTAATAGAACTGAAAGCAGAATAAAGTGTTATTGTTGCAGAGAAGGCGTAGAGAGAGATCAACTCTACTAGATGGGAGATCCGCTCCTAAGTCTGATAACAGCAGGGAAGAAGCTGTTCTTGAATCTGTTGGTAGTAACACAAAGGGAAAAAACCAGCAGGATTAGCACCTGCTGACTCAGTGGAGAGTGGTACCCAAGTCACCAACTCATAAAGCTAGCAATTGAGTCTTTTTTTCAGTCAAAAAGCATTCATTTGTTTTTGGTTACATTTTGAAACAAGTAAAATTATCTGTCTTTGTTACAGTTGCCAGTGAAGATCTGCAATCCAGCTTATACTTTGTCAATGGATCTCTGCAAGAGGTAGTCTTCGCCAGTACCATGGGGACATTGTTACCATGCCCTGCATCAGGGAATCCCCCAGCCACCCTGCGCTGGTACCTAGCAACCGGGGAAGAGATGTACGATGTCCCAGGGATCCGACACGTCCATCCAAATGGCACTCTCCAGATCTTCCCTTTCCCTCCTTCGAGTTTTAATAACTTGATCCACGACAATTCGTACTATTGCACAGCAGAAAATCCTTCAGGGAAAATTAGAAGTCAGGATATTCACATTAAGGCTGGTGAGTATCATACTGATAATTTTGGATAGTGAGAGCGATAATGATCATATTACAATCGGAACCCTCTGCAGGCGAACTAGGGACCGTGACTGAGTCACAATGTTGAAATTCTTTTGGATTACGTATTTGCTTAGTAAGGATTATAGGGTTGAACAGCACTGAAGAAGGCTATTTGGTCCTATGTATCTCAGCCAGTTCTTTGCTACCCAATGAGTCTCATTCCATCACTCTATTCCCACAAACCAACTATTTTTCATTTTCACACTTGTATGAATTAATTTTCCAAAATATGATTGAGTGCTATTTCACTTATTATTTTGGGCAATGCTTGCTGCTTGAAAAGAATTCTCCTCACATCTCAGATCTATGTCCTCTGGCTACTAACCGACCAGCCTGTCTACTTCAGAGTTCTGTAGTATCTCCACAAACAGAAGTCCCTCACCATTGGTCCAAGTCTAATAAATCTTTTCTACTCTCTTTCCAAGCACTTCACATATTTCCTAAAGTGTGGTACCCAGGACTGAAAACAATTAGGGCACATGACAATGTCACAGAGGATCAGGCTAATGCTTTCAGCCTCAGCTTCAATCCCACCGGAGAAAATGGTGGAAGGCTGAAATGATGGGAATTGGATGGAAGAGGAAGTTCTATTTGTGGAAGTAGGGGGAGGGGATGCTGGGCTGTATGGTCAATCCTCCAATGGGATGGCGGGGGCGGTCTATCATGGATGTGAAGTAGAAAAGGCGTCAATTGGAGTTGTGTGGAGGATGGTGTGGGAGTGACCTGTAAATCCAGGTGAGGGAGGAAGGTCAGGGGTCAAGGTTGTGAGGAGGAAGAGACCTGAGGAGAGGTACTTCAACGGCTTCTTGGGGGAAACATGAGGAGGCAGAAGAACAGTCAAAGCATAAGGGATCAGACTTAAAAGGTTAGGGGTGAATCAAAAGCTTTGTTTCAGTGGACTTGAGTTTAGGGGGCAGTGGTTCACAGTGAGGAGTTCACTAGTAGGGGAACTACTTGATCATGGAGATTTCATAGGAGGGAGATGTGAAGGAAATTCTCAATCCAATGGGTGGTACGGTGGCACAGTGGTTAGCACTGCTGCCTTACAGCGCCAGAGACCTGGGTTCAATTCCCACCTCAGGTGACTGACTGTGTAGAGTTTGCACGTTCTCCCTGTGTCTGTGTGGGTTTCCTCTGGTTTCCTGCCACAGTCCAAAGATGTGCAGGTTAGATGAATTGGCCATGCTAAATTGCCCATAGTGTTAGGGGTATGGGTGGGTGGCAGATCGGTGTGGACTTGTTGGGCCGAAGGGCCTGTTTCCATGTTGTAAGTAATCTAAAACAATCTTTGCCTTGGGGAAACTTTTAAGGCTTTTCTAACACTTAGGAATCTAGACTGTTGTTAATGCTGAAAAGCTGCAGGCCACTGAGACTTGCAGACTCATTATCTAACTGGAAATTCTAACTGTCTACCTTGAATGGGGCTGTTTGCCCACCTGCCCTCCAGCCTCCATTGAAACTGGAAATGGTTGGCATTGATGCTGGTTTGGGTCAGCAGACAGATTTGACAGACAACATCTCAGCCTTACCGCACACTTCTCACACACAAACCTACCTTCCCTTTAGGATAAAATCTTCCTCATGTTCAGTTCAGGTTCAGATGGGAGAAAAGTTATCTCTTCACAAACTTTGCAATTTGCCCTTGAAACTTACTGATGGATAGGTTTAAACGTATTTTTAAACAGTGTAGCAAATTAAAAATAAATACTGGATTGCGAGAAATATGTAACAGGTACTTCAGTGCCTGAAACAGGCACAAACTGGTTAATATCTAAGGGGAGACCTTTTGCAAATGTCATTTTCAAATAAGAATGTCTCCTGTGACATCATTATTAATTGCCCATCCATACTTTCTCTTGCAAAGCCACCTTCTTGAATTACTGTGTTTCATGGGAGCACTTTAACTCCAGTCATTTCTTCCAGTCTATGAAGGAATACACTTCATGCACCTTTGCAGTTCTGATGGCTATCTCCCAAAACAGAGTTTAATTTCTTTACTCCTTTCACTTCCTCCTTCAGAATTTTCGTTTTACCGGAAGTGTTCATTTTCCTTTTCTGAGCTGGTGTCGAGTCATAGTGATGCACAGCATGGAGACAAGCCCTGCTGTCCAACTTGTCCATGCCGACCAAATATCCTAAATTAATCTCAACCCATTTGCCAGCATTTGGCCCTTATCCCTCTAAACCTTTCCTATTCATATACCATCCAGAAGCCTTTTAAATGTTGTAATTGTACCAGCCTCCACCACTTCTCCTGGCAGCTCATTCTGTACATGCACCACCCTCTGTGTGAAAACATTATGCCCTAGGTCCCTTTTAAATCTTTCCCTTCTCACCTTAAACCTATGCCCTCTAGCTTTGGACTCCCCTACCCTGTGAAAAAGACCTTAGCTATTCACCCTATCCATGTCCTCATGATTTTATAAACTTCTATACGGTCACAACCCAGTTTCTGATGCTCCAGGGAAATTGGCCTCAGCGCATTCAGCCTCTCCAAACCCAGCAACATCCTTGTAAATTCTTTCTGTACCCTTTCAATTTTAATAAGATCTTTTCTGTAGTAGGGAGACCAGAATTGAACATAGTCTGACCAGTGTCCTGTATAACCACAATATGACATCCCAACTCCTATACTCAATGCACTGACCAATAAAGGCAATAAATGGAGGTTCAAGTAATGAAAGAACAGTATACTAACCTCATGCACCATTCTTCGATTCCATAAAGCCAGTTGAACTGGAGTCCATCTTTACACATGTCTACATTTATTTACAAAGTTACACGTTATAAGCATATACCTCCTTTGCCATCAATGGTTGTGTCAATCTGTTTATACTTATATCAGCTCAGGTGAATTATCAGTTAAGGCCTACTAACTTCAAACAATTGAAGAGTCTTTTAATATCTAATTAACAGGAATTGATATCTCAAACGTATGGAAAATCCATGTGCAGACCAATTGAATTGAGTTTTGATTAAATTATTCTGTGTAACTTTAATTGCCTGTATACTCAAAATCTCACTCTCCTCCTCTTGGACTCATTTTCATACCAGACTTTGATCACCTGACCTATTTGCATCATTGGCAGGGCCCGCACCCTTGTCTAACCCATCTCCCTTGCTCCTGGCTTGACCCTTTTCTCTCCCTCCCAAGGTTCCCCTTGTCTTTACTTTCCACTCCACCAGTTATCACATTTGAAGAATCATCTGTGCCATTTCTGCTACCTCCAAGATGCCACCATAAAACATATCATCCCCTCCCCTCCCCCGAATATCTCAGGGACCGTCCCTTTTGTGATGTCCTTATCCACTTCTTCAGGACGACTAATTGTTCCTTATCCACCATGGCACCCTCCTATTCAGAACTTCCCCTTTAACCTCCCCTCTCCTCACTGTGCTAGGCCCGAAATATACCTTCCAGCTGAAGCAACATTTTACTTGTTCTTCTTTTGATCTAGCTTATTGCATTCTCTACTCACAAGGTGGTCTCCTTTATATCGGTGAGACATTTGAGGAACACCTCTTCTTTGTTTAGTCATTAACAAGATGTGGGCAATACTGGTTGGGCCAGCATTTGTTGCCCTGTGGGCAGTTAAGAGTCAACCACATTGCTGTGGGTCCGGACTCACATGTAGGCCAGACAAGGTAGGAATGGCAGTTTCCTTCCCTAAAGGACAATAATGAACCAGATGGGATTTTCTGACAATCATCAATAGATTCATGGTCATCATTAGAGTCTTAATCCAGACTTTTACAAAATTCAAATCCCACCATGGTGGGATTTAAACCTAGGTCCACAGAACGTTTCCTGGGTTACTGGATTAACAATCCATCTTGAATACCACTAGGTCGTTGCCTCCCTAGGTTTGTAGGAATGACTGTAAGCCACCTTGCTGTCATGCTGTTTCCATCCTGGGCCTGATGTAGTGCTCTAGCTAAGTTCAATGCCATCTGGAGGAACCTAATTTTCCATTTACACTTTACACTCTTCAGGACTTCACAGCTTGAACACTGCCTCCATTTTGATTACACCACATCGCGGCTTGTTTTTGTCTTTGTTGATTTTACCCCCGGCATTATTGACCTACTTTCTCCTATTTAAACCTCTCATTTACACCTATTTTACAACTCAATATATCCTTTACCACCACGATCACTTCCTTTGTCTTTTGCCGTGTGCACCTACATCACCTGTTCCACTCACTTCTCTCCCCTTTCTGTCAACACCATTTTCCAATTCCTTTCATTCTAAGGACTCCAAAAGTTAACAATATATCGCTCTCCACAGATGCTACTGTGTTTCTCCAGCATTTTATGTATATATCTTGTTGCTTGACTTGGTATCAATTTAGAGTATTTTGTTATATTAAGGGGACAATGTAAATGCAAGTGGGTATTGTTGCTTAATGGCACAATGGTTAGCACTGCTGCCTCATAGTGCCAGGCACCTGGGTTCACTTCCAGCCTCAGGTGACTGCCTGTGGAGTTTGCACATTCTCCCCGTGTCTGTGTGGGTTTCCCCTGGGTACTTCGGTTTCCTCCCACAGTCCAAAGATGTGCAGGTTAGGTAAATTGACCATGCTAAAATTGCACATAGTGTTCAGGGATGTGTAGATTAGGTGCATTAGTCAGAGGAAAAAGTAAAATAATATGGTTGGGGAATGGGTCTGGGTGGGTTAGTCTTTGGAGGGTTGGTATGGACTTGTTGGTTCCAATGGCAAATTGTAGGGATTTTTTATTCTCTATGAATATTGGTACTGTTTGATAACGTTAATCCAATTATAAATTTTGTCCTCAGTTTTAAGAGAGCCCTATACAGTCCGCGTAGAGGACCAGAAAGCCATGCGGGGGAACGTAGCAGTCTTCAAGTGCATTATCCCCTCCTCTGTGGAGGCTTATATCACTGTAGTGTCATGGGAGAAAGACACAGTCTCACTTGTCTCAGGTAAGGTCAGGTTTTGCTTCTTTTGTACCTGCCCTAAGGCAGAAATGTTCATTGTGACAAAAGAAATGCTTTGCTCTGTGTGCAAATATTCAACTTCTTCACACACTGATTGATAATCCAATGAATGCAAGCATTGAAACTGAAGGATTGTACATTTTTTAACTTCCCTGCTCATCAAGCCTAATATTTTATGTGGATTGCAATGGTAATGGAACTTCTGGACAGCTCCAAAAATGTGGTCATAAGGTTTTGCTACTGTCCAGTGACCCAATTTGTCAGAGTAAGATATCTGAGGCAACTCTTCTAACGCTGGTCTCTAGAAGTAAGCTTGGTGCTTGTCATGTGAATTATTGAGCATCCACCATATCTTCTTCAATCTCTAAATTTTCCAATGAGGAATTCAATGAGGTTTTCTCCAGAAGGTAAACTGGAGAGGTGTGCGATTGATGTGGAGGTGGCTTTGCCTTCATCTGGAATGGGTTTGCTCTGATGATCCATTTGGTAAATGGCAAGATGTGGCCATGGAAAGCTGTGAAGACTCTTCATTGCATAGGTTATATGTTGTTTGACAGCTTCATATTAATAATGCTGCATTTCACCTATCAGGTAAGCCATTTGGAGGAGGCATAACTAACTCAGCTTTCTGTAACTTCAGCATATATAGGATTGTGAATCACATACGAGGACTTGAAGCAGTTACTGTTACTGTTGTTATTTGTCTTCATTCTGGACAGGTTGGACAGTCTCTGATGACTGGCACAGATTCACAGGGTGTATTCCCTCACTGGTGTGAATTACATGACAAATTATATTTTAGTGCAGCTGATTTACCATGGCGCTTATTTTTCTAAATGTAAAATTTACATTATGATACTCTACAATTCTACAAAGTGTCTGTGGTAACTGTGGGAAATTGATGCGGTCAGTGATTTCTAGCGAGTGTTACAAATTTGCACAACTCGGTGCCCCTGGCATTTACCCAGGTGACCAAGAATTGGTTAGCCAATATTGATGTGAAGCTGCTGGTGTTGGACTGGGATGGACAAAGTTAAGCATCACACAACTGCAGGTTATCGTCCAACAGGTTTATTTGAAAGTACAAGCTTTTGGAGCGCTGCTCCTTCATTAGGTAGCCTGACGAAGGAGCAACACTCCAAAATAAACCTGTTGGACTATAGCCTGGTGTCGTGTGATTTTTAACTTTAGCCAATAATGACATACAGCAACCATGCATGATCCTGACTCTGCCCAGCAGTGTCCTTTGATGCTAAGTGACTGAACATTTACTTCCCAGTGGACAATTTGAAGTTGTCTGATCAATGGATCTTGTCTGTGATATCGAGTTGATTATGGAAGATCTCAATCCACCAGAATGCCTTTCACAATGCAAGAAATGCATTGATCAATATTCATTCATTTTTCCCCTTCAACATAAATGCAGAAAGCTTTTTTTTATGTCTGACATTGAGGTTCCTCTAAACTATAATCATTTGAATCATAATGTGGCCCTGAGCTTCACATTCAACAATTACCCGAACTTATGACTCTATCCTGACTCCAGAAATTATGTCTAATGCTGGGCTGCTCTCTTTTTAAGAAACACATTGTGATTTGTGCTCTGTGGTATCTCACAGCCCTTTCTAAAATGGGGAATGATTACATTATGGCTGTGGATCTCTTAAGAGGAAAATAATGACTAGACTGTTCAACAGTAATGGCTATAGCTTATTTCTCTTGTTCACTAATCAGCAGTTCGGGAAAAGTTGCTCCCTAAAAAAAATTATGTAATTTGTGATGCCTTCTTGTGAACTTTGATTGAATGTTCCTCATTTTCACTGAGAGATTATCAAGGGAGTAGAGAGTCTGAGCAAGTGACAGCATTGTGAACAGTTATCTAAGAGTGGGATCAGTGTATGAAGCCCAAGAGACCATCCTGAAATCCTGCAAAGGTCATGAAGCTTATTAACCTTTGCTTGAAACCATGGCGATTAGAAACAGAAAAAGTACAGAACACTCTCCAATAAAGAGACTCTGCCCTCCTGCTTCTAATAGTCTGGTTATTTTTAAACCTGGATTTGTTTTAAAATTGACCAAAAAATGCACACTGACCAATATGTAAATGGAATCTGATCAATGAAGAAGAATTAAAGGGCTTGGCCTTTCCATCATTTCTTTGGTGGTGGACAAACCCAGCCTTTTGTCTGCAAAAAATATGGCAAAGTGTTGTCTTATATAATTGATCCAGCGCGATCCCTCCAATTGATCCACTGCAGACATTTATTGTTACTGAATGCTGTGGCAAAGATGCCAGCAAACACACTGAGTTTGATTTAACTGGGGTCACAATCACTTGCCTACAATTTTAAGGTCTATAAATATGTCTACATTTAATACCACTGAGGAGATATTTATAAAGAGGCATGTGTCAAGGCAGGGGTCAGGAAAACTACTGACATTTGCTTGAAAGGTCAGCAACAGGTAAGAGTAGTTGGTAAATTGCTCAAATAATTTTATGGTTTTTTTTAGTGCATTTGTTCAATTGGTTAATGGGGGTGTGATGAAAATCAGACTAATTTTCTTAATAAATAAAGGTTATAGATATGGGAATGTTCCCCTTTGGTATCCCTTTGAGTGCACCTGCACCACTGGATATTCAAAGCATTTTTTCTTAATCTTGATTTTGCTTTTCTAATGTTAAAAGTATGACCTCAGCACCTGAGGAAGCCAGGCGTAGTATATGTGAGATTGTACCAAAATGTCTGAGGTTGAGAGAATTTATTAATAATCTCCTTCACCCTTCCCATCACCAGAAGCTTTGAGTTGTCACAAACTCTTCCCTTATTCTATTTACTATGAGTGCATTAACTGATGCACAAGGGAGAAGCTTGTGTTTTCTCGAAGACTAAGTGTGTGATTAAAAGAGGGAGGAAATTCTGTGGGCTGGTCAGACTATCTCACACAATCGGGCTCTTCTCAGCTCACTACGTATGCACACCCAGCCAATTTTATGAGTGGGCAGGTAGGACGATCTCCTCTCCATACCTTGGGGGTGTCTTTTCTGATCTCTGGACAGCACTCCACTCTCTACAACCCAGGAGCATCTCTCAATCTCTGCTCATCACCCCCTTAGAGACATCAGAGACCAGGCAAAAAGTAGCACAGTACTTTTGTGACTGCTTTCCTAGAGGTTCTCCTGGAATGCCTTCACGAAAAAGAGTTAATGACGGCAACTGGAAACTATCCTGAACGATGAATGCAACTTGGGACAAAGGTGCCTGTGGGCATGCATATCAAGAATAGAATTATTTCGAAGTGGGGATGTCTCCCACAAAATGAGCACATTATGGAAAGTCTGCCTCAGCCAGCATCGTTTTTTTTTCGTTGCTGAAATTTTGATTGTGAAAACTACTTTGAAGAAGTTTACATTGACACCTTGGTGACAACTACTGAGGTCAGTCCTTACAGCCACATCAGTTAATCAGTTAATATTGAAACTGTTTTTGAGCGTTGCATTTTTATTAAAATCCATTTTTCAGCATTGGATGAGAATAGAACATTTACAGAATAATTAGCTACCAGAGAAGAGGTGAAGATCAGTTGATTGGCACTGGACAGTCAGGACTCAGAAGTCCAAGGGAACTGAGGGAGTAGGAAGGTCTGAAACAAAAATAAAAATTGCTGCAGAAATGCAGCAAGTTGACATCATCTGTTGAGAGAACCAACATTAACATTTAAACACTAGTGATCCTTCTTCAGAGTGGGAAAGGTGCTGGCTTGGAGTCTGTGGAGGCTATGAGGAGCTCAGAGCATTAATTCCTCAATGCAGAGGAGAGAGAGTGGATGCTGAAAAGCCACAAGCAGTTTCTACAGCTGAGCAAGATTCAGGAAAACCCAGGGGTAGTTCCAGCTTGGGAAAGCTAGCTATCAGCAAAATGCTGGAGTTGTGCTGGTAAATAAGTGCTGGGGTACAGTTTTGGGGCCCAGGTGAACATGGACCCAGAACAGGAGGGTGATCGACCAGAAAAGGAACAATGTGAGGCAATCCATAATAGGAAATTTCAAGGCCAGATCAGTAAATCCTTTGTGAATTTTAATGAAATAAGATGCTCCAGATTAAATTAGATTAGATTCACTACAGTGTGGAAACAAGTCCTTTGACCCAACAAGTCCACACCGACCCTCCGAAGAGCAACCCACCCAGACCCATTCCCCTAAATTTTACCCCTGACTAATGCACCTAACACTATTGGCAATTTAGCATGGCCAATTCATCTAACCTGCACATCTTTGGACTGTGGGAGGAAACCGGAGCACCCGGAGGAAACCCATGCAGAGAATGTGCAAACTCCACACAGACAGTTGCCCGAGGTGGAAATTGAACCCGGGTCCCTGGTGCTGTGAGGCAGCAGTGCTAACCACTGAGCTACCATGCTGCCCCTTATGTTCATATCATTATGTTAATATTGGGGTTTGTTGCTGAGAAATCCATGGGATCTATCTTGTTCTCATTTGCTTTTACCTATGTTTATCACCTTAATTCTAGGTGTTACAAATAATTTATACATGTATTGTAGATTATAATACTGTTCTAAGTTGAATAGTAAAGTATAAAGGAAGACAATAAAACCAGCGTTGTTACCTCAGCTCTTCAAAATGCTCGATTCTTTTGGTTTTAATTTAGCTTTATTGAACCTGAACTGCTTTTCGGTGTTGGGATGAGAAAGGTGGGGGGAAGGATCTGTGCAGGATTGATTCAACTGCTGACCTTTGTCTCCCCAGGTCTCATGGCTCAGATTTTTAAATGTATTCATTTGTGGGACTTGGGCGTCACTGGCTGGGCCAGCATTGATAGCCCATCCCTAATTGCCTTTGAGAAGGTGGTGGAGAGCTGCCTTCTTGAATTGTTGCAGTCCACCTGCTGTGGGTTGACCCACAATGCCGGTAGGGAGGAATTTCCAGGATTTTGACCCAATGACTGTGAAGGAACGGCGGTATATTTCCAAGTCAGGGTGGGGAGTGGCTTGGAGGGGAACTTGCAGGTGGTGGTATTCTCAAGTACCTCCTGCCCTTGTCCTTCTAGGTGGAAGTGTCATGGGTTTGGAAGATGCTGTCTAAGGATCTTTGGTGAATTTCCTCAGTGCGTCTTGTAGATAGCACACACTGCTGCTCATGAGTGCTGCTGGTGGGGTGTTTGAATGTTTGTGGATGTGGTGCCAATCAAGCGGGTTGCTTTGTCCTGGATGGTGTCAAGCTTTTTGAGTGTTGTTTGAGCTGCACCCATCCACCCAAGTGGGGAGTATTCCATTACACTCCTGACTTGTGCCTTGTAGATTGTCGATAGACTTTGGGTGTCAGGAGGTGAGTTACTCGCCGCAGTATCCCTAGTCTCTGACCTGCCTTGTAGCCACTGTGTTTATGTGGTCAGTCCAGTTGAGTTTCTGTTCAATGGTAGCACCAAGGATGTCGACATTGGGGGATTCAATGATGGTAATACCATTGAACGTCAAGGGGCAGTGGTTAGAGTGTTCAAGTGTTTCCCGAAGTGACTTAAGTTATTCTACACATATGTCTCTCTGCCAAATAGCCCTGCCTGTATCCTTAACAAATCACTCTGTATTCCTTGTATGCACGCATTGTCTAAAAGCAGTCGACTGTCAGCTCAATATGTACTCAGCCGCTGGTAGGTAAATAGCAACAAATAACAGAGAGAAAGCTTTTGCAATTTTGCTTTTCTTTTTCTTTTAGTGAATTCAGGCAAATAATCCACAGCCATTTCTTCAGCTTTGTACCCGCTTTCTGATGCCACAGCGATCAGCGTTTCAATTTGAACAAAAGCAGTATTGTTATCTTCTGCATTGAGTTTCAGGTCCATGGCATCTGAGCTGCAAAGACATACCACAATCAATACAGCGTTAAAGCAGGCACTTTGTGAGACTGATTTCATATTGGATTTCAAAATTGGTTGACCCCAGCAGGTTGCCAGTGGGATTAGCTCTTCAGGTTCTCCGTGGTTACAAACAGATAGTTGAGTTTGTCTTCATTGCTGAATTTTGGCGCGATTGTTCAAGTATGGACAAAGTAGGAATTATATTGGAATTCATTTGCTGCTAATGTATATTTGAGTGTGGGTAATGCGGTTCAGAAGGAAGCTGTAGAATAATAGTGAAACCACCAAAAAACACCCCAGGAGATCAGCTCTCAGATTCATCAAGAAGATCGAGGCTGATCTGCAAACCTCTCCAAATATGTGGCTTCTTGGTTTTATCATCACGTGGGTTTGATCAACTGTGCGCATCAAACACCACGTTTAACCAATCAGGTAAAGACCATCACAAATTTAACAGGGAGGAGTTTTGTATAAAGCACTTGTACGCTGTTGTTCCATAGTACTGCCTGGTAGAACTTGTTCTTAATTTTGTAATTAAGATAGACAATTTGAGGAACTTTTCCACTCACCAAAGATGACAGGAAGGGGAAATAGTTGGGAGAGTTGCTCCAGGAGAGATATTTACCCTTTTCTCACCACTTAGCCAGTTAATGTCTGGTTATGAAATTCCATTGGGGTTTTTTTTTTATTTAACCTCTTTTTCTAATCAACCTGTTCAGAGATGTTATTATGTATCTCTTGGATCAGGTGGGACTTTAACCCAGGCCTCCCAGTCTAGAGGTAGGGATACCACCACTGTGCCACAAGAGGACCTTATTGGGATGATCTTGACCCACCACCAATTAAGATCCATCCGCAATCAAGTAACAGACAATTAAAGGCTGTAAATTGCCACCTGCCCCATTAGCTGTCTGCTTGGCAGGTGAGTCAAGATGGCTGCTTTCAAAATAGTCAACCAGGAAAATGGCTGCCAGGTTAGAGGAGGCCTCCAATTTCCCCAAATGTAGGAAGTTGGAGAGACATTTATGGGGGGGGGGGAAAACAAGATGATGGCCTTTGAAAGCAAGCGCCCTGCTTTTTGTCCCTCACCCTGACCCTCTCCCTGTGAACTCCCACCCTGTGGGACTCTAAAGAATGAGATCTACCTTAGGTTCCCCTGAGTAATAGCACTTGGCCACTATCAAGGCCTGAGATAGGCCAAAATGCTGAAAGTTGCCATTGAGCTCTCACTAGTTTGGCCTAAAATCTGTTGATTGTTTTCAGCAGTGAGGGTGGTGTTTGCTTGTCTCAAAAAAATGAAAATCACACTCCATGTGTGTTTAAACCGAAATGATTAAGCCATATATTACCTGAAAACACTTTCACAAGGCAGAATAGTAGTGAGAGGCAATTAGTTTGTCAAGAACACTGCAAAATAAAGGGTTTGTATATGTATAGAGCACCCATACATCACACGAAAAGCAATCTACCCAGGTTCTTGTAAAGAGGACCATGTTGCAGATTTACAACAATATTTGTGATAACATCAGCTGATTAAGTTCCTCTCCTTCCTCTGACTTTTACCTTTTGCTTTGCATTTAACCATAAATATTTCAACATGGATTACAGAGGTTCAATGGCAGCTCCAAACCACATCTCTAAGGCAGTTGGGAAGAATGATGGTTTAGGCAGCAAGACCCCCAACCTCTCAATGAATCCACTTAAAAGAAAAACAAATTAGGTGTGCATTATGAAGCAGACCACTACTTTTCTATTTCCTTTTTTCCCCTGGTTCCTGGTTGGAGCTGAGTATCCTTACCATCTCACATTAAGAAACCCCTTTTCAGACAGAAGCTGTCTGAGGTTATCATGAGAGCTGAGGCCAATCCTACATTTTGTACATACCTGCCATGGCTGCTACTGAGTGATCAGGGATGTCGGCCAGTTCTTCTTCCTTCTCTCTTAAACATGGAAACTGATAGTTCTGTTCCTGATTCCCATTATGGCTGAGATCAGCAAAACCTTCAAAACAGATCAGCATCCACATGGGAATCATCTTCATCTAGATGACTTGGCAACATTTCTGAGTCACTGGGGAGGTTACTTTCATCTGGGCCTGTTCCTCAAACAGCAGGTATCTGGCCAATACTAAACATGGGAGTGTAGAGGCCAGGTTTTGGGAGTGGGGAGAAAGAGGAAGGAGCGTTCTCTGGAATTCACTGATTGATGTCTCATTTATTTTTTGCCTGCCTTACTCTTACAATGAGGAGAGCTCCTGGAGTATGTGTGTGCTATAGAGACCATGGCCAGTGTTTTGCCTTTTTCTGGCAAGTGTAGTGAATCTCTGCTACTCAGAGCTGTCAAATTAACCAGGCCAGCAGGACTGAAGACAAGAGAAAAAAAAAATCAATAAATCTATGAATTAATAATGTAGCTGCCAGAGAGAATCATGGGTAAACAAATGAAGTCTGTACATTTCAAGACTTAACACTTTACTCGCACATCTCTCTTGTCTTTTGCTGGTAGTGTTGTCTTTTATCCTATCCTCTCAGATAATGTTTGCATTTATTTACATCAAGTCTCTTAGCAACATTCTAAAATATTGACAGATGATTCTATTTTTACGTTGCATGGAAGCAAAGAAACAAATCATGCTTGGTCCATATAGGTCATGCTGATATGTATACTCCATACAAACCTTCTCTAAATTCCTCTTCCTCTCGTTCTATTGATATATCGTTCCATTACTTTCCTAGCTTCCCCTTAATTGCATCTGTTGTTCACCTCAGTATGAGAGAATTCCCCAGTCTAGCCTCTCTTTGGATACAAATGACTTCCATATGAGATTTATATGTGACAATCTTAGGTTGTCACATATAATTCCTTCTTTTTGCCTTCCTTATGAACTGAAATTTCTTCTCTTGCGTACAATCGAGAGATGCAAGTCCAGTATCCAAAGTTGCATTGTTACCAGGACTTTGGGAAAATTCCCTGCTATTGTTTGAATGACATCAAGAGATTTTTTAGTATCTACCTCATGCCGAACATGAGTTATGGAGACATACAGTTATACAACACAGAGGAGGCCCTTCAGCCTGTCGAGACTGTGCTGAACTACCTGCTTGAATCAAGTGCTTGGCCCATAGCCTTCAATGTTATGACATTTCAAGTGTCCTTGAAAAGCAATTGTCTTACTTCTTGTGTACAGGACACACCCAGACAATCCTCCACACTGCCAAGTTCTGAAGAACAGTAAAGACATCTTGCCTTTGAGTCTGACTCCATTGTTGTAAATCCCTTTCTGCCAGAGATGGTCGTCCTGTGGCCCAGAGAGGTATTGTATGTTTGATAGGCTGTTAGCCTTCAGAGGTAGGACTTGGTCTCCCATCAGATCTACCTCAAGCCAGTGGATGTTGTTAAGTGAATGCAGGGCAAGCTGGATAACTGGAAGCATTTTATGGAGTGACCAGGGGAGGTGGGAATCCTGCCTCCAGAATCAAATATAGGCCTTAATACCAAATGGTTAGCCTGACCTCAGTCATTTATAAGATTTAAGTCCATTATTAAGTATGAAATTGCAAAGTACATGTAAGTGCACAATAAAAAGGACTATGACAGTATGACTTCAAGAGTGTGAGGACTGTAAGTGTTGGAGATCAGAGTCTGAAAGTGTGGTGCTGGAAAAGCACAGCAGGTCAGGCAGCATCCGAGGAGCAGCAAAATCTACATTTCGGGCATAACCCTTCATCAGGAATGTGGGGTGGGAGGGGAGAGAAGGAGGTTGAGAGATGGGAAGAGGGTGGGTGTGGGAGGAAGGTAGCTGGAAAGGCGATAGGTAGATGAAGGTAGGGGATAATGGTGATAAGTCAGAGAGGAGGGTGAAGCAGATAAGCGGGAAGGAAGATGGACAGGTAGTACAGTTCAAGAGAGCGTTACTGAGTTGGAGAGTTGGATCTGGGATGAGGTGGGGGACAGGAGTTAAGGAATCTGATGAAGTTGACGTTGATGCCGTGTGGTTGGAGGTTACCAAGGCGGAAGATGAGGCCTTCTTCCTCCTGGTGTTGGGTGGCTTGGATTAGCTGGTGGAGGAAGTCCAGGACTTGCATGTCGTTGGCAGAGTGGGAGGCGGATTTGATGTGATCCACCATAGGACAGTGAGGTTGTTTCGTATGTGGTTCCTTAAGTCCTGAACCCCCACTCATCCAAGATTCAACCCTCCATCTCAGCATCGCCCTTTTAACCTGTCCTACCTGTCCACCTTCCTTCCTACCTATCCACTCCACCCTCCTCTCCAACTTATCACTATCACCCCCCATCTGCATCTACTTATCGTTTTCCAAACTACCTTCCCCCCAGCGCCACCCCCACCCTCCTATTTATCTCTCAGCCCCCTTTTCCCTTTCCCACATTCCTGATGAAGGGCCTATGCCCAAAACATCGACTCTCCTGCTCCTCAGATGCTGCCTGACCTGCTGTGCTTTTCCAGCGCCACACTTTTCAACAGTCTGACTTCCTCAGGGATAGCTCAAGCCTCACAAATCTGTTAGAATTTTTTGAGGCGGTAATGAGCGATTTAGATAAAATAGTGACAGTGGACATATTCTATTGGGATTTCCAGAAGATAAGAGCCCATGGGGTTAGGGGCAGGGTACTGGCATGGATAGAGGATTGGACGACTGGCAGAAGGCAGAGAGGAGGGATAAAAGGGTTTTTTTCAGGATGGCAACTAGTTACTAGTGGAGATCAGAGCTGAAAAATGTGTTGCTGGAAAAGTGCTGCAGGTCAGGCAGCATCCAAGGAGCAGGAGAATCGACGTTTTGGGCATAAGCCTTCTTCAGGAAGAAGGGCTTATGCCCGAAACGTCGATTCTCCTGCTCCTTGGATGCTGCCTGACCTGCAGCACTTTTCCAGCAACACATTTTTCAGCTCTGATCTCCAGCATCTGCAGTCCTCACTTTCTACTAGTGGAGTTCAGTAAGGGTCAATGTTGGGACCACATGTATTTACATTATACATTAACGATCTGGAAGAAAGAACTGAGGGCATTGTTGCTAAGTTTGCAGATAAAACAAAGATAGTTGGATGGACAGGTAGTGTTGAGGAAGTGGGAGGTTGCAGAAGGACTTGGACAGGCTCAGAGAGTGGGCAATGAAGTGGCAGATGAAATACCACATGGGAAGGTGTGAGGTTATGTACTTCGGTAGGAAGGGTAGAGGCGGAAATTATTTTCTAAATGGGCAAATGCTTTGGAAATCTAAATTACTAAAGGACATGGGAGTCCTAGTTTCGGAATCTCTTAAGATTAATATGTAGGTTTGGTTGGCGGTTCGGAATGCAAATGCAATGTTAGCATTTGTTTCAAGAGGAAACAAGAATATAAGAGCAAAGATTTAATGCTGAGGCTGTATAAGGCTCTGGACAGACTGCATTTGGAATATTGTGAGCAGTTTTGGTCATATATCTAAGGAAAGGATGCTCTGCTTCAGAGGAGGTTTACAAGAATGATCCTGGCAATGAAGAGATTGTCATATGGAGAGTTGTTGAGGACTCTGAGTGTGTACTCAATGGAGTTTAGAAGGATGAAGGGGAGGGATCTGATTGAAACTTACAGAATACTGAAAAACCTGGTTAGAGTGGACATGGAGAAGATGGTTCCACTAGCGGGAGAGACTAGGACCTGAGAGCACAACCTCAGAACAAAGGCGTGACCCTTTAGAATCATAGAATCCCTACAGTGTGGAAGCAAGCCATTCAGCCCACTGAGTCCACACTGACCTTCTGCAGTGGAGGGACTGGAGGATCAGCCTGGGCCATGTACTCATGTCTTGTCATGGCACTCCAAGGTCCAAATGGTGATTCAGAGAGAAATGTACCATGAACTGAAACCGAACTGAAACTTCATGAATACTTGTCAAAAAGTGAGCCTATCATTTTACAGATATGTAGTCATTGGCGGAAGGAGTCCTTCTATGGAACAAATTATTATGATCAGGATTGCACTACCTGAAAGCAAATGTATGAAAGCAGACTTAATGAAACCTTTCAAAGGGATTTGGATTAAATGTTTGAAGGGAGAATCATCTGCAGGGCTACAAAGGAACAGCAGGAGCGTGGTTATCCGATAATTCCTTCAAAGCTGGCAACAGGTACACTGAACTGAATGGCCTCCTGTTATATGGTATCGTTCAGTAACCTTAGGATAGCACTCCTTTATGAGAGTATATCTTCTAGTCTGTGGTAAAAGAATCACTATTTAACCTCATCATTCAGTGAGGCTAACACTCTGAAGCCAGAGGTTCCAAGCTCTTGTTAAGTCTTATGGTGCTTAATGTTGAAGTGAAAGGTTTATGGCATGCACTATCACTTCAAGCACTAAGTGGCATCTTTGTATTCTAAGTGATTACTAAAAAAAAAATTGCAGACATCAAAAGTGGAATAAAGATTCAAAAAATACATAAAACCCTATAGTGCATTAAATTGTCATCTCCCTAAAGAAACCGGCCCAATCACATCTTACATTTGTTCCATGCCACTGACGCCATATAAATCCCAGAGGGATTGTGCATTGTCTTTCAGCTGCTGGTTGTTATATTTACAAATGCATCTTGAATAAAAGTTCGCTGTTTATTCTTGTACTTCACTGAAATTCTCAAGGTTGGGGAAAGTCTCAAAATGTTTCATTTCTCCATTTTCTGGTGTGCTGGGGCATATCACATTTGTATGATTGTTTGCTTTTGGCTAAGTGCAAGACGCATTGGGTTTGCAGTGAGGCCAAGCAAGTTTTTTTTAACTAAACTCACCGGACCGTTTGGCAAGGGTCACAACCAATTTCTGCTCCATTTTATCCAAGTTTCTAAGACAACTTGCCACTGAGCAGATGTCACAGAATTGACCAACATCCCTGGCTGAGGCACTGTTTTTAAAGACCCATGATGCATTCGGGTAAGCACGGCCAACCCGAAGCTGCCCTCCATATTTGGATGTGATAGACAGGGGCAAATTGACGCTCTGCTTTGAAGGTAGAGATCTGGAGCATGGGGTGTTGCACAGGGAGGGCTTCCTGTTCTCCCAGGAGTGGCTGTGGAGGTCACACCACCAGACCGTGCCAGCCTGGTCTGATGTTGCATCCTGGTAAAGTAGACCTAGCCATCCGGCCAAATGCCCAGCATTCCTGGAGGAAAGTCAATGACCTTCCTAACTTTGTCAGTAATATGTGCCACCATCTTCTGTCCGATACCTCTCACACTCATTCCATCTTTGCTACTGTTCCAACCTTCGTGCAAGGCTCATATTCTACCACACTCAACATTGCTCACAACATGGTCTCCTTTACATTGGAGGGACCGAATGCGGACTTGGTGACTGCTTTGGGCACTCTCTCCACAGGAATGACCCTGACCTCCCAGTTGCATGCTGTTTCAATGAACCATCTTGCTCTCTGATGATATTTCTGTCCTGGGCTTGCTGCAATGTTCTAATGAAGCACAATGCTAGCTCAACCAACACCATCTCATTTTTTGCTTAAGTAGTTTAAGCCTCCAGAGCATGTCATTGAATCGTGCAACTTCAGAACGTAGACTTGGCCAACACTTTTTTTTATTCATTTGTGGTGTGAGTGCGTTGCTGGCTCAGCCAACATTTATTACCTATCCCTAATTGCCCAGAGGGCAGTTAAGAGTCAACCACATTGCTGTGGTCTGGAGTCACATGTAGGCCAGGCCAGGTAAGAGTGACAGTTTCCTTCCTTCAAGGACATCAGTCAATCAGATGGCTTTTCTAGGACTTGGCAATGGATTCATGGTCACCATTAGACTCTTAATTCCAGATTTCATTGAATTCAAATTCCATCATCGGCCATGGTGGGATTCAAACCCAGGTCCCCAGAACATGGCCTGAGTCTCTGGATTAACACTGCAGCAATAATACCACTAGGTCATCACCTGTTGTTTCTCTCTCAGATGGAACAGCTGCAGCTTTTGCAATGGATGCGTTTTATACTCAAGGTTAATGGTGATTAGTGATTAGCTGTCCACTACCTCCAGCATCCCATTGTCAATGCTGATTTGATGGCGATGTGGTAACATCCTGGGCACTGACTTCCAGGTGCTGATGGTCAAACTGAATCCTTCGCAGAAATCAGCCTATGCATTATGTTGGCATAGGGAAGAGATCATACTGAGGACCTCAGGGGAAGGCCAGTTTCCTTCAGAAGTTTAGACTGACCACCTTTGCCCCTGTAGTCGAATGCCTTTGTGAAGGTGGTATATTCTGACAGAATCTGTGGAGTGAAACTGAGCTAAGTTTGCAGGCCGATGGTTCTTCATCACCAGACATGGATATGTATTTCCATTTAGGTCTGTTAAACTGTCATTGGCCTGAAAGACTGACCCTCTTTCTCTTCACAGAAGCTGTCTGGCTTGCTGAGTACTGGCGTTGTCAGAAAGGAAGAGAAAGGGGAGGCATAAAAGGGGAGGGACATCAGACAATTAAAAGAAGGACTGAAATGATTTCTTTTAAGAATAAAGTCTAAATGAATGCGACATAGCAAGTTGTTGTATTTGGACAAGAAAGCTGCAAATATCAGGTGGGTCTTTTCCCATTCTGTAGATTGAATACAAAACGATGATCAATGTGCAGAATTGGAAGTGGAATTTTGATCCTTGGCTGTGATATATGACCCTTATCTGCTTCAAGAAATATCAGGTCAAGTATAACAATATCCCTTAACATCAGGCTCAAGCACTTATTGTAACAGTTCATATGGATTATATGTATTTGTTCCTGGGATGTAGAGTTCACTGCCTCGAGCAGCATTTATTGTAAATCTCTAAATGTCCTTGTGGAGGTGGCGTGGGCTGTTTTTAAGAACCACTGCAGTGCATTCAGCTGTAGTTCAATGTAGATTGGTGTCAGAGAGAGAGAGTTCCAGGGTCTTGACCCAGCTGCACTGAATGAATGGTAATACACTTCCATGTCAGGATGGTGAGCAGCTTTAAGGGGACCTTGCAGGTGGTGGTCTTCCCATGTATCTGCTGCCCTTGTCCTTCCAGATGGATGTGGTCATGAGTTTGGAAGGTGTTTCCAAGGGCCTTTGGTGAATGTATGCAGTGCATCTTGTGGATAGTACTGAGCATTGGTGGTGGAGGGAGTAGATGCTTGTGAATGTGGTACTAATCAAGTTGTTGCTTTGCACTGGATGGTGTCAAGCTCCTGCACTGCTATTGGATCTGCCCCCACTGAGACAAGCAGGAGTATATCATCAGACTTGTGCCTTGGAGGTTTTGGAGAAACAGGAAATGGATTTATCACTACAGAATTAGTAGCCACAGTATTTATTTGATTTGTCCAGAAAAATAAAGAAATAAAATTTAAAAGGCATCTGTCAAAGTGTGCAGTGCTAGAAAAGCACAGCCGGTCAGGCAGCAACCAAGGAGCGGGAGAGTCGACGTTTTGGGCATAAACCCTTTCAGGAAAGGGCTAATGATCAAAATGCCGACTCCTCTGTTCCTCGGATGCTGCCTGACTGGCTGTGCTTTTCCAGCACCACTCTCTTCAACTCTGATCTCCAGTGTCTGCAGTCCTCACTTTTGCTAGTTTAAAAGGCATCTGGATGGAGATATGAATAGGAAGGGTTCAGAGGGATATGGGCCAAGTGCTAGCAAATGGGACTAGATTAGGTTAGGATATCTGGTTGGCATGGATGAGTGGGACCAAAGGGTCTGTTTCCATGCTGTACATCTCTATGACTCTATGACTGTAAGATGTTCAGCATTATGGTTCTTCAAGCATTCCACCCTAGGCCTCACACACAGACTGCCCCAGGCCTCACCCCCAGACTGCACAGGCCTCACCTACAGACTGCACTAGGCCTCACCACCAGACCGAACTAGCCCTCACCCCCAGACTGCACCAGGCCTCACCTCCAGACCTCACTGGGCCTCACCACCAGACCGCACTAGGCCTCACCCCCAGACCACATCAGGCCTCATCTCCAGAACACACCAAGCCTCACCTCAAACCCACACCAGACCTCACCTCCAGTCCTTGCTAGGCCTTGCCTCCAGTCCGCACTGGGCCTCACCTCCAGTTTGTGGTGGAGCTCACCTCCATTCCACACTGAGCCTCACCTCCAAACTGTGCTGGGCCTGACGTCCAGTCCACGCTGGGCCTCACCAGTCTGTGCTGGGGCTCACCTCCAGTCCGTGCTGGGGCTCACCTCCAGTCTGTGCTGGGGCTCACCTCCAGACCAGGCTGGGCTCACCTCCAGTCTGTGATGCGGCTCTCCTCCATACCATGCGGGGGCTCACCTCCAGACCATGCTGGGCCTCACCTCCAGACCATGCTGGGCCTCGCCTCCAGACCATGCCAACTTGGGGCTACTTGTCCTTGCCACCATTTATGACTGCCTGCCTTCCTCACCACCTCAGATGCCAGGGAATCTCACTCTCTACCATGTTGCGCTCACTTGCCCAGCAATGGCTCGACTCCACCACTCTGTGCTTGATTTCCTCCTTGGTGCTGCAGAAACTCGCTCTCCACAGAAGATTAAAGTTAGAAAAAAAAATTTCAAAAAGGCAGTTCACCGCCAAATTTACGAGGTTAACAAGGGATGGGCAATAATTGTTGGCCCAGCCACTGATGCCCACATCTCATGAATATAAAAATAACATTCCTTGAGGAACATTTGTACAGCAGATTGACTCTTTTATGTCAGCTTAATTTAAATTTCAACTTTAGACTGAATTCATAAAATTTTGAAATCTACCAACTGCAAGGGTATGATTTGAACCGGGGTCTTGGAATTACTCGTCCAGTGGCATTATCACTATACCACTATCTCCCCAAAAGATCAGAATCTCAATAAGATGTGACAGTTTCAGCTTACCATTCTATTAGTTTAAATGATAGCTTCCTTCTAATAAGGAACTATCCAAGCTACGATTGCTACCTTACCTGTTATATCTGAATTTCAGCAAAAGCAGTGAGACACCCCTATTATGTTCAAATGCAAATTACTGCAGATTCTAAAAATCTGAAATAAAAACCATGAGCTGGAATTACTGAACAGGTCAACAGCGTCTATAGTCAGAAACAGCTGATGTTTCAAATTGATGGTGAGATAATTCATATCTCAGTATCTGTCTACTGATGCTCTGATGTAGTCAGACATGAATGTTGTGACAGTAATATGGATTGAATCACCTACCCATTTTTCCCGTGTTTCTTTCCATAACATTTCACTCTGTCTCCCCCTTGGCTGTGGGTCAGTAATGGTCACTCACTGACCTTCGCTCCTTTCCAAGTAATTTTGAAATGAGCTGAGATGATAACCACTGAGCCATTGCGCTGCCCTCAATTCATGCAAGAGTACACCCAGATTTTAGGACACCAAAACACTCAGAGGTTTCTCTCCATTTAGTGAGTGAGATGTCTTTCTATTCCTCTGACCAGAGTAGATAACCTCACACTTGTCCATGTTAAACTGCATCTGCCATAGTTTGGTTTATTCACATAATCTATCATATCCATTAGTAAATTTCTTATTTCTTCATTGTAACTTACTTTCTCACCTATTTTAGTGTCATCTGAAAATTTGGCTATAGTACTTTCCATCCTTGAATCCAAGTTATTAATGTAGATTATAAATAGTTGGGGCCTGAGCACTGAACTCTGTGCATTCCCTTAGTTACATTTCATCCACCAGAAAATACACTTATCCTAACTTTCTGCTTTCTATTGGTTTGTCAATCCTCTGTCCAAGCTAATAAATTACCTCATTCCCAAATGATCGTTCCTTGTGTATTAACCTTTTGTTCAGCATCTTACCAAATGCTTTCTAGAAGTCTCGATGTACTACATCAACAGGATTCCCATTATCCACAATGTTTGTTCTATCTTCAAAGAACTTGAACAAATTAGTCAAACATGATTTATCCTTCATAAAACCGTATTGAGTACAACAGACTGACTTTCTAAATGTCCTGTTATTATTGACTTAATAATGGATTCTAACAATTTCCCATGTCAAACTAATTGATCTGTAGCTTCCTACTTTCTGTTTCCCTCTCTTTTTGAATAAGGGTGTTAAATGAGCTTTTGAATTGAATTGAATTGAATTGAATTTATTGTCACGTGTACCGAGGCACAGTGAAAAGCTTTGTCATGCGAGCAATTCAGACAGATCACATAATTAAGTAGCATAGATAAGTAAAAATTAGGTAAACAGCAGCAAAAACCAAAACACAGGTACAGGCGAATGTTAAGAGTTTGTTGGTCCATTCAGTATTTAACAACAGTAAGATAGAAACTGTTTCAAAACAGGCTGGTGTGTGTGTTCAGGCTTCTGTACCTTCTCCCTGATGGTAGAGGTTGTAGAAAAACACTGCCAGGGTGGGATGGATCTTTGAGAATGCTGGCGGCCTTTCCTTGACAGCGGGCAATTTCGCAATCCTCTGGGATCTTTCCCACATCCATTTAGAACAGGATATTTTGCACTCACTGGGCGAACATTTATACTAAGTTATTGATTTGCATTATCTGATGAACATCATCATAATTGTCGTCAGGTCTTGGATGAACCTTATGTTTTCTGAATTTGAGCGTGTTGATGATGAGTGAAAATCTTGTTCCCATTGCCACCTTCAGTCACGGATCTCAGACACTGCAAAAGGGTCTATTATAGCAGAGAAGATTAAAATGAGACTTCATTAGATTTCTAAAGTTCTGAAGAGTTTGATAAAGTGCAGAGAGAAAGAATATTTCCTCTGGCTAGAGAAGGGTCCATTGGTTTTGATTTGTCATGAAGAGAAAAAACAGTATCAGAAAAATTTCTGTTCATTTAGCATCCTTCACCATTGGGTCAATACCTTACTTTAGCTTCACATCAATGTAGTTGACTCTTAACCACCTTGCAAGCTCACTTGTATCAAGCAGCTGCTAATAATTCAAGAATGAGGGTCAACAGCACCTTTCCAAAGCAGCTAGAGATGGGTAATAAATGTCATAATTGTGAGCGAAATGGATAATTGACAAGTACGTTTCTGTGGGGAGTTGCTGAAGCATCAAACTAAGTGAAGCTGGGACCAGTGAAGCTTTTAAAGGAAAAGGGGAGACGTATTTTAGATGTAGGAACAACAGACTGATTGCTCTCTCAAGAAGCAGGATTCAGGTCAATGGGCCAAATGGTCTGATTCTGTACAACACACTTTTAATTGTTCTACTTCTGGGTCAAATGTGATACTAATGTTGATGTGAATCTCCCCTTATTCTACCCAACGATAATCCCTAATTGTCCAATCAAGATGTTCAGCACGGTGAGGGCGTCTGGAAGGCTATTGGTCATTTTGCTCCATTAAATTTACATGTTTAAATATAGAATGTTTGTTACTCTAGTTGGTTTTGCGAATAAATTCCGTATTGAATTAGCTTTATTGACATGTACACTCAAATGAATGCAATGAGAAGTTTGCAATATTGCTGCTTAAGATGCCATCTTAGGTACAAGATGCCAAGCTACAGGTACTTAATTATTTTGCATAATATTGAAAGAATAACAAATAAATGTCCAGCATAAGAAAAGAAAGGAGGAAAAAATACTCGAATTGCAGTTCTTTTCACCCCAATCCACCTAGCCTCCAGACCGCACTAAACTGTAAACCTCTAGGACTCACGTCCCCATGCTGGCCTCCAGTCTGGGTCTCACCTCTCCGTGATGGTTTCCAGTCTGAGTCTCACCTCCCCGTGATGGTCTCCAGTCTGGGTCTCACCTCCCCGCGATGGTGTCCATTCTGGGTCTCACCTCCCCGCGATGGTCTCCAGTCTGGGTCTCACCTCCCCGCGATGGTGTCCATTCTGGGTCTCACCCCCCCGTGATGGTCTCCAGTCTGGGTCTCACCTCCCCACGATGGTGTCCAGTCTGGGTCTCACCTCTCCGTGATGGTCTCCAGTCTGGGTCTCACCTCCCCACGATGGTGTCCAGTCTGTGTCTCACCTCCCCATGATGGTCTCCAGTCTGGGTCTCACCTCCCCATGATGGTCTCCAGTCTGGGTCTCACCCCCCCGTGATGGTCTCCAGTCTGGGTCTCACCTCCCCGTGATGGTCTCCAGTCTGGGTCTCGCATCCCCACAATGGTCTCCAGTCTGGGTCTCGCATCCCCACAATGGTCTCCAGTCTGGGTCTCACCTCCCCGTGATGGTCTCCAGTCTGGGTCTCACCTCCCCGTGATGGTCTCCAGTCTGGGTCTCACCTCTCCATGATGGTGTCCATTCTGGGTCTCACCCCCCCGTGATGGTCTCCAGTCTGGGTCTCACCTCTCCATGATGGTCTCCAGTCTGGGTCTCACCTCCCCATGATGGTCTCCAGTCAGGGTCTCGCATCCCCACAATGGTCTCCAGTCTGGGTCTCACCTCTCCGTGATGGTCTCCAGTCTGGGTCTCAGCTCTCCGTGATGGTCTCCAGTCTGGGTCTCACCTCCCCCGCGATGGTCTCCAGTCTGGGTCTCACCTCCCCCATGATGGTCTCCAGTCTGGGTCTCACCTCCCCCGTGATGGTCTCCAGTCTGGGTCTCACCTCCCCGTGATGGTCTCCAGTCTGGGTCTCACCTCCCCGTGATGGTCTCCAGTCTGGGTCTCACCTCCCCGTGATGGTCTCCAGTCTGGGTCTCACCTCTCCGTGATGGTCTCCAGTCTGGGTCTCACCTCCCCGTGATGGTCTCCAGTCTGGGTCTCACCTCCCCGTGATGGTCTCCAGTCTGGGTCTCACCCCCCCGTGATGGTCTCCAGTCTGGGTCTCACCTCCCCATGATGGTCTCCAGTCTGGGTCTCACCTCCCCGTGATGGTCTCCAGTCTGGGTCTCACCCCCCCGTGATGGTCTCCAGTCTGGGTCTCACCCCCCCATGATGGTCTCCAGTCTGGGTCTCACCTCTCCGTGATGGTCTCCACTCTGGGTCTCACCTCCCCGCGATGGTCTCCAGTCTGGGTCTCAGCTCTCCGTGATGGTCTCCAGTCTGGGTCTCACCTCTCTGTGATGGTCTCCAGTCTGGGTCTCACCTCTCCATGATGGTCTCCAGTCTGGGTCTCACCTCCCCCATGATGGTCTCCAGTCTGGGTCTCACCTCCCCGTGATGGTCTCCAGTCTGGGTCTCACCTCCCCGTGATGGTCTCCAGTCTGGGTCTCACCTCCCCATGATGGTCTCCAGTCTGGGTCTCACCTCTCCACGATGGTCTCCAGTCTGGGTCTCACCTCTCCGTGATGGTCTCCAGTCTGGGTCTCACCTCTCCATGATGGTCTCAAGTCTGAGTCTCACCTCTCCACGATGGTCTCCAGTCTGGGTCTCACCTCTCCTTGATGGTCTCCAGTCTGGGTCTCACCTCCCCGTGATGGTCTCCAGTCTGGGTCTCACCTCCCCGCGATGGTCTCCAGTCTGGGTCTCACCTCCCCGCGATGGTCTCCAGTCTGGGTCTCACCTCCCCGTGATGGTTTCCAGTCTGGGTCTCACCTCCCCGTGATGGTCTCCAGTCTGGGTCTCACCTCCCCGTGATGGTCTCCAGTCTGGGTCTCACCTCCCCATGATGGTCTCCAGTCTGGGTCTCACCTCCCCGTGATGATTTCCAGTCTGGGTCTCACCTCTCCGTGATGGTCTCCAGTCTGAGTCTCACCTCTCCACGATGGTCTCCAGTCTGCGTTTCACTTCTCCGCATTGGTCTCCAGTCTGGGTCTCACCTCTCCACGATGGTCTCCAGTCTGAGTCTCACCTCCCCACAATGGTCTCCAGTCTGAGACTCACCTCTCCACGATGGTCTCCGGTCTGGGACTCACCTCCCCATGATGGTCTCCAGTCTGGGACTCACCTCCCCGTGATGGTCTCCAGTCAGGGACTCACCTCCCCGTGATGGTCTCCAGTCTGGGTCTCACCTCCCCGTGATGGTCTCCAGTCTGGGTCTCACCCCCCCGTGATGGTCTCCAGTCTGGGTCTCACCTCCCCGTGATGGTCTCCAGTCTGGGTCTCACCCCCCCGTGATGGTCTCCAGTCTGGGTCTCACCTCCCCGTGATGGTCTCCAGTCTGGGTCTCACCTCCCCATGATGGTCTCCAGTCTGGGTCTCACCTCCCCGCGATGGTCTCCAGTCTGGGTCTCACCTCCCCATGATGGTCTCCAGTCTGGGTCTCACCTCCCCGTGATGGTCTCCAGTCTGGGTCTCACCCCCCCGTGATGGTCTCCAGTCTGGGTCTCACCTCCCCGTGATGGTCTCCAGTCTGGGTCTCACCTCCCCGTGATGGTCTCCAGTCTAGGTCTCACCTCCCCGTGATGGTCTCCAGTCTGGGTCTCACCTCTCCGTGATGGTCTCCAGTCTGGGTCTCACCTCCCCGTGATTGTCTCCAGTCTGGGTCTCACCTCCCCGCGATGGTCTCCAGTCTGGGTCTCACCTCTCCGTGATGGTCTCCAGTCTGGGTCTCACCTCCCCGTGATGGTCTCCAGTCTGGGTCTCACCTCCCCGCGAGGGTCTCCAGTCTGGGTCTCACCTCTCCATGATGGTCTCCAGTCTGGGTCTCACCTCCCCCATGATGGTCTCCAGTCTGGGTCTCACCTCCCCGTGATGGTCTCCAGTCTGGGTCTCACCTCCCCGTGATGGTCTCCAGTCTGGGTCTCACCTCCACATGATGGTCTCCAGTCTGGGTCTCACCTCCCCGTGATGGTCTCCAGTCTGGGTCTCACCTCTCCGTGATGGTCTCCAGTCTGGGTCTCACCTCTCCATGATGGTCTCCAGTCTGGGTCTCACCTCCACATGATGGTCTCCAGTCTGGGTCTCACCTCCCCATGATGGTCTCCAGTCTGGGTCTCACCTCTCCACAATGGTCTCCAGTCTGGGTCTCACCTCTCCGTGATGGTCTCCAGTCAGGGTCTCACCTCTCCGTGATGGTCTCCAGTCTGAGTCTCACATCTCCACGATGGTCTCCAGTCTGGGTCTCACCTCCCCATGATGGTCTCCAATCTGGGTCTCACTTCCCCGTGATGGTCTCCAGTCTGGGTCTCACCTCCCTGTGATGGTCTCCAGTCTGGGTCTCACCTCCCCGCGATGGTCTCCAGTCTGGGTCTCACCTCCCCGCGATGGTCTCCAGTCTGGGTCTCACCTCCCCGTGATGGTCTCCAGTCTGGGTCTCACCTCCCCGCGATGGTCTCCAGTCTGGGTCTCACCTCCCCGCGATGGTCTCCAGTCTGGGTCTCACCTCCCCGTGATGGTCTCCAGTCTGGGTCTCACCTCCCCGTGATGGTTTCCAGTCTGGGTCTCACCTCCCCGTGATGGTCTCCAGTCTGGGTCTCACCTCCCCGTGATGGTCTCCAGTCTGGGTCTCACCTCTCCGTGATGGTCTCCAGTCTGGGTCTCACCTCTCCACGATGGTTTCCAGTCTAGGTCTCACCTCCCCCGTGATGATCTCCAGTCTGGGTCTCACCTCCCCCGTGATGGTCTCCAGTCTGAGTCTCACCTCTCCACGATGGTCTCCAGTCTGCGTTTCACTTCTCCGCATTGGTCTCCAGTCTGGGTTTCACCTCTCCACGATGGTCTCCAGTCTGAGTCTCACCTCCCCACAATGGTCTCCAGTCTGAGACTCACCTCTCCATGATGGTCTCCTGTCTGGGACTCACCTCCCCGTGATGGTCTCCAGTCAGGCACTCACCTCCCCGTGATGGTCTCCAGTCTGGGACTCACCTCCCCGCGATGGTGTCCAGTCTGGGACTCACCTCCCCGCGATGGTGTCCATTCTGGGTCTCATCCCCCCGTGATGGTCTCCAGTCTGGGTCTCACCTCCCCCGTGATGGTCTCCAGTCTGGGTCTCACCTCCCCACGATGGTGTCCAGTCTGGGTCTCACCTCCCCACGATGGTGTCCAGTCTGCGTCTCACCTCCCCATGATGGTCTCCAGTCTGGGTCTCACCTCTCCATGATGGTGTCCATTCTGGGTCTCACCCCCCCGTGATGGTCTCCAGTCTGGGTCTCGCATCCCCATGATGGTCTCCAGTCAGGGTCTCACCTCCCCACAATGGTCTCCAGTCTGGGTCTCACCTCCCCGTGATGGTCTCCAGTCTGGGTCTCGCATCCCCACAATGGTCTCCAGTCTGGGTCTCACCTCTCCGTGATGGTCTCCAGTCTGGGTCTCACCTCCCCATGATGGTCTCCAGTCTGGGTCTCACCTCCCCATGATGGTCTCCAGTCTGGGTCTCACCTCCCCATGATGGTCTCCAGTCTGGGTCTCACCTCCCCGTGATGGTCTCCAGTCTGGGTCTCACCTCCCCGTGATGGTCTCCAGTCTGGGTCTCACCTCCCCGCGATGGTCTCCAGTCTGGGTCTCACCTCCCCGTGATGGTCTCCAGTCTGGGTCTCACCTCCCCGCGATGGTCTCCAGTTTGGGTCTCACCTCCCCACGATGGTCTCCAATTGGGTCTCACCTCCCCGCGATGGTCTCCAGTCTGGGTCTCACCTCCCCGTGATGGTCTCCAGTCTGGGTCTCACCTCCCCCGTGATGGTCTCCAGTCTGGGTCTCACCTCTCCATGATGGTCTCCAGTCTGGGTCTCACCTCCCCATGATGGTCTCCAGTCTGGGTCTCACCTTCCCCATGATGGTCTCCAGTCTGGGACTCACCTCCCCATGATGGTGTCCATTCTGGGTCTCACCTCCCCGTGATGGTCTCCAGTCTGGGTCTCACCTCTCCGTGATGGTCTCCAGTCTGGGTCTCACCTCCCCGTGATGGTCTCCAGTCTGGGTCTCACCTCCCCGTGATGGTCTCCAGTCTGGGTCTCACCTCCCCGTGATGGTCTCCAGTCTGGGTCTCACCTCCCCCGCGATGGTCTCCAGTCTGGGTCTCACCTCCCCGTGATGGTTTCCAGTCTGGGTCTCACCTCCCCGTGATGGTCTCCAGTCTGGGTCTCACCTCCCCGTGATGGTCTCCAGTCTGGGTCTCACCTCTCCGTGATGGTCTCCAGTCTGGGTCTCACCTCTCCACGATGGTTTCCAGTCTAGGTCTCACCTCCCCCGTGATGATCTCCAGTCTGGGTCTCACCTCCCCCGTGATGGTCTCCAGTCTGAGTCTCACCTCTCCACGATGGTCTCCAGTCTGCGTTTCACTTCTCCGCATTGGTCTCCAGTCTGGGTTTCACCTCTCCACGATGGTCTCCAGTCTGAGTCTCACCTCCCCACAATGGTCTCCAGTCTGAGACTCACCTCTCCATGATGGTCTCCTGTCTGGGACTCACCTCCCCGTGATGGTCTCCAGTCAGGCACTCACCTCCCCGTGATGGTCTCCAGTCTGGGACTCACCTCCCCGCGATGGTGTCCAGTCTGGGACTCACCTCCCCGCGATGGTGTCCATTCTGGGTCTCATCCCCCCGTGATGGTCTCCAGTCTGGGTCTCACCTCCCCCGTGATGGTCTCCAGTCTGGGTCTCACCTCCCCACGATGGTGTCCAGTCTGGGTCTCACCTCCCCACGATGGTGTCCAGTCTGCGTCTCACCTCTCTGTGATGGTCTCCAGTCTGGGTCTCACCTCCCCACGATGGTGTCCAGTCTGTGTCTCACCTCCCCATGATGGTCTCCAGTCTGGGTCTCACCTCTCCATGATGGTGTCCATTCTGGGTCTCACCCCCCCGTGATGGTCTCCAGTCTGGGTCTCGCATCCCCATGATGGTCTCCAGTCAGGGTCTCACCTCCCCACAATGGTCTCCAGTCTGGGTCTCACCTCTCCATGATGGTGTCCATTCTGGGTCTCACCCCCCCCGTGATGGTCTCCAGTCTGGGTCTCGCATCCCCACAATGGTCTCCAGTCTGGGTCTCACCTCCCCGTGATGGTCTCCAGTCTGGGTCTCACCTCCCCGTGATGGTCTCCAGTCTGGGTCTCACCTCCCCGTGATGGTCTCCAGTCTGGGTCTCACCTCCCCGCGATGGTCTCCAGTCTGGGTCTCACCTCCCCGTGATGGTCTCCAGTCTGGGTCTCACCTCCCCGCGATGGTCTCCAGTTTGGGTCTCACCTCCCCACGATGGTCTCCAATTGGGTCTCACCTCCCCGCGATGGTCTCCAGTCTGGGTCTCACCTCCCCGTGATGGTCTCCAGTCTGGGTCTCACCTCCCCCGTGATGGTCTCCAGTCTGGGTCTCACCTCTCCATGATGGTCTCCAGTCTGGGTCTCACCTCCCCATGATGGTCTCCAGTCTGGGTCTCACCTTCCCCATGATGGTCTCCAGTCTGGGACTCACCTCCCCATGATGGTGTCCATTCTGGGTCTCACCTCCCCGTGATGGTCTCCAGTCTGGGTCTCACCTCTCCGTGATGGTCTCCAGTCTGGGTCTCACCTCCCCGTGATGGTCTCCACTCTGGGTCTCACCTCCCCGTGATGGTCTCCAGTCTGGGTCTCACCTCCCCGTGATGGTCTCCAGTCTGGGTCTCACCTCCCCCGCGATGGTCTCCAATCTGGGTCTCACCTCCCCGTGATGGTCTCCAGTCTGGGTCTCACCTCCCCGTGATGGTCTCCAGTCTGGGTCTCACCTCCCCGTGATGGTCTCCAGTCTGGGTCTCACCGCCCCCGAGATGGTCTCCAGTCTGGGTCTCACCTCCCCGCGATGGTCTCCAGTCTGGGTCTCACCTCCCCGTGATGGTCTCCAATTGGGTCTCACCTCCCCGTGATGATCTCCAGTCTGGGTCTCACCTCCCCGTGATGGTCTCCAGTCGAGGTCTCACCTCCCCCGCGATGGTCTCCAGTCTGGGTCTCACCTCCCCGTGATGGTCTCCAGTCTGGGTCTCACCTCTCCGTGATGGTCTCCAGTCTGGGTCTCACCTCCCCGTGATGGTCTCCAGTCTGGGTCTCACCTCCCCGTGATGGTCTCCAGTCTGGGTCTCACCCCCCCGTGATGGTCTCCAGTCTGGGTCTCACCTCCCCATGATGGTCTCCAGTCTGGGTCTCACCTCCCCGTGATGGTCTCCAGTCTGGGTCTCACCCCCCCGTGATGGTCTCCAGTCTGGGTCTCACCTCCCCATGATGGTCTCCAGTCTGGGTCTCACCCCCCCATGATGGTCTCCAGTCTGGGTCTCACCTCTCCGTGATGGTCTCCAGTCTGGGTCTCACCTCCCCGCGATGGTCTCCAGTCTGGGTCTCACCTCCCCGTGATGGTCTCCAGTCTGGGTCTCACCTCCCCGCGATGGTCTCCAGTTTGGGTCTCACCTCCCCACGATGGTCTCCAGTTTGGGTCTCACCTCCCCACGATGGTCTCCAATTGGGTCTCACCTCCCCGCGATGGTCTCCAGTCTGGGTCTCACCTCCCCGTGATGGTCTCCAGTCTGGGTCTCACCTCCCCCGTGATGGTCTCCAGTCTGGGTCTCACCTCTCCATGATGGTCTCCAGTCTGGGTCTCACCTCCCCATGATGGTCTCCAGTCTGGGTCTCACCTTCCCCATGATGGTCTCCAGTCTGGGACTCACCTCCCCATGATGGTGTCCATTCTGGGTCTCACCTCCCCGTGATGGTCTCCAGTCTGGGTCTCACCTCTCCGTGATGGTCTCCAGTCTGGGTCTCACCTCCCCGTGATGGTCTCCAGTCTGGGTCTCACCTCCCCGTGATGGTCTCCAGTCTGGGTCTCACCTCCCCCGCGATGGTCTCCAGTCTGGGTCTCACCTCCCCGTGATGGTCTCCAGTCTGGGTCTCACCTCCCCGTGATGGTCTCCAGTCTGGGTCTCACCTCCCCGTGATGGTCTCCAGTCTGGGTCTCACCTCCCCCGTGATGGTCTCCAGTCTGCGTCTCACCTCCCCGCGATGGTCTCCAGTCTGGGTCTCACCTCCCTGTGATGGTCTCCAGTCTGGGTCTCACCTCCCCGTGATGGTCTCCAGTCTGGGTCTCACCTCCCCCGTGATGGTCTCCAGTCTGGGTCTCACCTCCCCCGTGATGGTCTCCAGTCTGGGTCTCACCTCCCCGCGATGGTCTCCAGTCTGGGTCTCACCTCCCCGTGATGGTCTCCAATTGGGTCTCACCTCCCCGTGATGATCTCCAGTCTGGGTCTCACCTCCCCGTGATGGTCTCCAGTCGAGGTCTCACCTCCCCCGCGATGGTCTCCAGTCTGGGTCTCACCTCCCCGTGATGGTCTCCAGTCTGGGTCTCACCTCTCCGTGATGGTCTCCAGTCTGGGTCTCACCTCCCCGTGATGGTCTCCAGTCTGGGTCTCACCTCCCCGTGATGGTCTCCAGTCTGGGTCTCACCTCCCCATGATGGTGTCCATTCTGGGTCTCACCTCCCCGTGATGGTCTCCAGTCTGGGTCTCACCTCTCCGTGATGGTCTCCAGTCTGGGTCTCACCTCCCCGTGATGGTCTCCAGTCTGGGTCTCACCTCCCCGTGATGGTCTCCAGTCTGGGTCTCACCTCCCCGTGATGGTCTCCAGTCTGGGTCTCACCTCCCCCGCGATGGTCTCCTGTCTGGGTCTCACCTCCCCGTGATGGTTTCCAGTCTGGGTCTCACCTCCCCGTGATGGTCTCCAGTCTGGGTCTCACCTCCCCGTGATGGTCTCCAGTTTGGGTCTCACCTCTCCGTGATGGTCTCCAGTCTGGGTCTCACCTCTCCACGATGGTTTCCAGTCTAGGTCTCACCTCCCCCGTGATGATCTCCAGTCTGGGTCTCACCTCCCCCGTGATGGTCTCCAGTCTGAGTCTCACCTCTCCACGATGGTCTCCAGTCTGCGTTTCACTTCTCCGCATTGGTCTCCAGTCTGGGTCTCACCTCTCCACGATGGTCTCCAGTCTGAGTCTCACCTCCCCACAATGGTGTCCAGTCTGAGACTCACCTCTCCATGATGGTCTCCTGTCTGGGACTCACCTCTCCATGATGGTCTCCTGTCTGGGACTCACCTCCCCGTGATGGTCTCCAGTCAGGCACTCACCTCCCCGTGATGGTCTCCAGTCTGGGTCTCACCTCTCCATGATGGTGTCCATTCTGGGTCTCACCCCCCCGTGATGGTCTCCAGTCTGGGTCTCACCTCCCCGTGATGGTCTCCAGTCTGGGTCTCACCTCCCCGTGATGGTCTCCAGTCTGGGTCTCACCTCCCCCGCGATGGTCTCCAGTCTGGGTCTCACCTCCCCGTGATGGTTTCCAGTCTGGGTCTCACCTCCCCGTGATGGTCTCCAGTCTGGGTCTCACCTCCCCGTGATGGTCTCCAGTTTGGGTCTCACCTCTCCGTGATGGTCTCCAGTCTGGGTCTCACCTCTCCATGATGGTTTCCAGTCTAGGTCTCACCTCCCCCGTGATGATCTCCAGTCTGGGTCTCACCTCCCCCGTGATGGTCTCCAGTCTGAGTCTCACCTCTCCACGATGGTCTCCAGTCTGCGTTTCACTTCTCCGCATTGGTCTCCAGTCTGGGTTTCACCTCTCCACGATGGTCTCCAGTCTGAGTCTCACCTCCCCACAATGGTGTCCAGTCTGAGACTCACCTCTCCATGATGGTCTCCTGTCTGGGACTCACCTCTCCATGATGGTCTCCTGTCTGGGACTCACCTCCCCGTGATGGTCTCCAGTCAGGCACTCACCTCCCCGTGATGGTCTCCAGTCTGGGACTCACCTCCCCGCGATGGTGTCCAGTCTGGGACTCACCTCCCCGCGATGGTGTCCATTCTGGGTCTCATCCCCCCGTGATGGTCTCCAGTCTGGGTCTCACCTCCCCATGATGGTCTCCAGTCTGGGTCTCACCTCTCCATGATGGTGTCCATTCTGGGTCTCACCCCCCCGTGATGGTCTCCAGTCTGGGTCTCGCATCCCCATGATGGTCTCCAGTCAGGGTCTCACCTCCCCACAATGGTCTCCAGTCTGGGTCTCACCTCTCCATGATGGTGTCCATTCTGGGTCTCACCCCCCCCGTGATGGTCTCCAGTCTGGGTCTCGCATCCCCACAATGGTCTCCAGTCTGGGTCTCACCTCCCCGTGATGGTCTCCAGTCTGGGTCTCACCTCCCCGTGATGGTCTCCAGTCTGGGTCTCACCTCCCCGTGATGGTCTCCAGTCTGGGTCTCACCTCTCCACGATGGTTTCCAGTCTAGGTCTCACCTCCCCCGTGATGATCTCCAGTCTGGGTCTCACCTCCCCCGTGATGGTCTCCAGTCTGAGTCTCACCTCTCCACGATGGTCTCCAGTCTGCGTTTCACTTCTCCGCATTGGTCTCCAGTCTGGGTTTCACCTCTCCACGATGGTCTCCAGTCTGAGTCTCACCTCCCCACAATGGTGTCCAGTCTGAGACTCACCTCTCCATGATGGTCTCCTGTCTGGGACTCACCTCTCCATGATGGTCTCCTGTCTGGGACACACCTCCCCGTGATGGTCTCCAGTCAGGCACTCACCTCCCCGTGATGGTCTCCAGTCTGGGACTCACCTCCCCGCGATGGTGTCCAGTCTGGGACTCACCTCCCCGCGATGGTGTCCATTCTGGGTCTCATCCCCCCGTGATGGTCTCCAGTCTGGGTCTCACCTCCCCCGTGATGGTCTCCAGTCTGGGTCTCACCTCTCCATGATGGTGTCCATTCTGGGTCTCACCCCCCCGTGATGGTCTCCAGTCTGGGTCTCGCATCCCCATGATGGTCTCCAGTCAGGGTCTCACCTCCCCACAATGGTCTCCAGTCTGGGTCTCACCTCTCCATGATGGTGTCCATTCTGGGTCTCACCCCCCCCGTGATGGTCTCCAGTCTGGGTCTCGCATCCCCACAATGGTCTCCAGTCTGGGACTCACCTCCCCGTGATGGTCTCCAGTCTGGGTCTCACCTCCCCGTGATGGTCTCCAGTCTGGGTCTCACCTCCCCGTGATGGTCTCCAGTCTGGGTCTCACCTCCCCGCGATGGTCTCCAGTCTGGGTCTCACCTCCCCGTGATGGTCTCCAGTCTGGGTCTCACCTCCCCGCGATGGTCTCCAGTTTGGGTCTCACCTCCCCACGATGGTCTCCAATTGGGTCTCACCTCCCCGCGATGGTCTCCAGTCTGGGTCTCACCTCCCCGTGATGGTCTCCAGTCTGGGTCTCACCTCCCCCGTGATGGTCTCCAGTCTGGGTCTCATCTCTCCATGATGGTCTCCAGTCTGGGTCTCATCTCCCCATGATGGTCTCCAGTCTGGGTCAGACCTTCCCCATGATGGTCTCCAGTCTGGGACTCACCTCCCCGTGATGGTCTCCAGTCTGGGTCTCACCTCCCCATGATGGTCTCCAGTCTGGGTCTCACCTCCCCGTGATGGTCTCCAGTCTGGGTCTCACCCCCCCGTGATGGTCTCCAGTCTGGGTCTCACCTCCCCATGATGGTCTCCAGTCTGGGTCTCACCCCCCCATGATGGTCTCCAGTCTGGGTCTCACCTCTCCGTGATGGTCTCCAGTCTGGGTCTCACCTCCCCGCGATGGTCTCCAGTCTGGGTCTCAGCTCTCCGTGATGGTCTCCAGTCTGGGTCTCACCTCCCCCGTGATGGTCTCCAGTCTGAGTCTCACCTCTCCACGATGGTCTCCAGTCTGCGTTTCACTTCTCCGCATTGGTCTCCAGTCTGGGTTTCACCTCTCCACGATGGTCTCCAGTCTGAGTCTCACCTCCCCACAATGGTCTCCAGTCTGAGACTCACCTCTCCATGATGGTCTCCTGTCTGGGACTCACCTCCCCGTGATGGTCTCCAGTCAGGCACTCACCTCCCCGTGATGGTCTCCAGTCTGGGACTCACCTCCCCGCGATGGTGTCCAGTCTGGGACTCACCTCCCCGCGATGGTGTCCATTCTGGGTCTCATCCCCCCGTGATGGTCTCCAGTCTGGGTCTCACCTCCCCCGTGATGGTCTCCAGTCTGGGTCTCACCTCCCCACGATGGTGTCCAGTCTGGGTCTCACCTCCCCACGATGGTGTCCAGTCTGCGTCTCACCTCTCCGTGATGGTCTCCAGTCTGGGTCTCACCTCCCCACGATGGTGTCCAGTCTGTGTCTCACCTCCCCATGATGGTCTCCAGTCTGGGTCTCACCTCTCCATGATGGTGTCCATTCTGGGTCTCACCCCCCCGTGATGGTCTCCAGTCTGGGTCTCGCATCCCCATGATGGTCTCCAGTCAGGGTCTCACCTCCCCACAATGGTCTCCAGTCTGGGTCTCACCTCTCCATGATGGTGTCCATTCTGGGTCTCACCCCCCCCGTGATGGTCTCCAGTCTGGGTCTCGCATCCCCACAATGGTCTCCAGTCTGGGTCTCACCTCCCCGTGATGGTCTCCAGTCTGGGTCTCACTTCCCCGTGATGGTCTCCAGTCTGGGTCTCACCTCCCCGTGATGGTCTCCAGTCTGGGTCTCACCTCCCCGCGATGGTCTCCAGTCTGGGTCTCACCTCCCCGTGATGGTCTCCAGTCTGGGTCTCACCTCCCCGCGATGGTCTCCAGTTTGGGTCTCACCTCCCCACGATGGTCTCCAATTGGGTCTCACCTCCCCGCGATGGTCTCCAGTCTGGGTCTCACCTCCCCGTGATGGTCTCCAGTCTGGGTCTCACCTCCCCCGTGATGGTCTCCAGTCTGGGTCTCATCTCTCCATGATGGTCTCCAGTCTGGGTCTCATCTCCCCATGATGGTCTCCAGTCTGGGTCAGACCTTCCCCATGATGGTCTCCAGTCTGGGACTCACCTCCCCATGATGGTGTCCATTCTGGGTCTCACCTCCCCGTGATGGTCTCCAGTCTGGGTCTCACCTCTCCGTGATGGTCTCCAGTCTGGGTCTCACCTCCCCGTGATGGTCTCCAGTCTGGGTCTCACCTCCCCGTGATGGTCTCCAGTCTGGGTCTCACCTCCCCGTGATGGTCTCCAGTCTGGGTCTCACCTCCCCCGCGATGGTCTCCAGTCTGGGTCTCACCTCCCCGTGATGGTTTCCAGTCTGGGTCTCACCTCCCCGTGATGGTCTCCAGTCTGGGTCTCACCTTCCCGTGATGGTCTCCAGTTTGGGTCTCACCTCTCCGTGATGGTCTCCAGTCTGGGTCTCACCTCTCCACGATGGTTTCCAGTCTAGGTCTCACCTCCCCCGTGATGATCTCCAGTCTGGGTCTCACCTCCCCCGTGATGGTCTCCAGTCTGAGTCTCACCTCTCCACGATGGTCTCCAGTCTGCGTTTCACTTCTCCGCATTGGTCTCCAGTCTGGGTTTCACCTCTCCACGATGGTCTCCAGTCTGAGTCTCACCTCCCCACAATGGTGTCCAGTCTGAGACTCACCTCTCCATGATGGTCTCCTGTCTGGGACTCACCTCTCCATGATGGTCTCCTGTCTGGGACTCACCTCCCCGTGATGGTCTCCAGTCAGGCACTCACCTCCCCGTGATGGTCTCCAGTCTGGGACTCACCTCCCCGCGATGGTGTCCAGTCTGGGACTCACCTCCCCGCGATGGTGTCCATTCTGGGTCTCATCCCCCCGTGATGGTCTCCAGTCTGGGTCTCACCTCCCCCGTGATGGTCTCCAGTCTGGGTCTCACCTCCCCACGATGGTGTCCAGTCTGGGTCTCACCTCCCCACGATGGTGTCCAGTCTGCGTCTCACCTCCCCCGCGATGGTCTCCAGTCTGGGTCTCACCTCCCCACGATGGTGTCCAGTCTTTGTCTCACCTCCCCATGATGGTCTCCAGTCTGGGTCTCACCTCTCCATGATGGTGTCCATTCTGGGTCTCACCTCCCCGTGATGGTCTCCAGTCTGGGTCTCACCTCTCCGTGATGGTCTCCAGTCTGGGTCTCACCTTCCCCATGATGGTCTCCAGTCTGGGACTCACCTCCCCATGATGGTGTCCATTCTGGGTCTCACCTCCCCGTGATGGTCTCCAGTCTGGGTCTCACCTCTCCGTGATGGTCTCCAGTCTGGGTCTCACCTCCCCGTGATGGTCTCCAGTCTGGGTCTCACCTCCCCGTGATGGTCTCCAGTCTGGGTCTCACCTCCCCGTGATGGTCTCCAGTCTGGGTCTCACCTCCCCCGCGATGGTCTCCAGTCTGGGTCTCACCTCCCCGTGATGGTCTCCAGTCTGGGTCTCACCTCTCCGTGATGGTCTCCAGTCTGGGTCTCACCTCCCCGTGATGGTCTCCAGTCTGGGTCTCACCTCCCCGTGATGGTCTCCAGTCTGGGTCTCACCCCCCCGTGATGGTCTCCAGTCTGGGTCTCACCTCCCCATGATGGTCTCCAGTCTGGGTCTCACCTCCCCGTGATGGTCTCCAGTCTGGGTCTCACCCCCCCGTGATGGTCTCCAGTCTGGGTCTCACCTCCCCATGATGGTCTCCAGTCTGGGTCTCACCTCACCATGATGGTCTCCAGTCTGGGTCTCACCTCTCCGTGATGGTCTCCAGTCTGGGTCTCACCTCCCCGCGATGGTCTCCAGTCTGGGTCTCACCTCTCCGTGATGGTCTCCAGTCTGGGTCTCACCTCTCTGTGATGGTCTCCAGTCTGGGTCTCACCTCTCCATGATGGTCTCCAGTCTGGGTCTCACCTCCCCCATGATGGTCTCCAGTCTGGGTCTCACCTCCCCGTGATGGTCTCCAGTCTGGGTCTCACCTCCCCGTGATGGTCTCCAGTCTGGGTCTCACCTCTCCGTGATGGTCTCCAGTCTGGGTCTCACCTCCCCGTGATGGTCTCCAGTCTGGGTCTCACCTCCCCCATGATGGTCTCCAGTCTGGGTCTCACCTCTCCATGATGGTCTCCAGTCTGAGTCTCACCTCCCCCGTGATGGTCTCCAGTCTGGGTCTCACCTCCCCGTGATGGTCTCCAGTCTGGGTCTCACCTCTCCACGATGGTCTCCAGTCTGGGTCTCACCTCCCCGTGATGGTCTCCAATCTGGGTCTCACCTCCCCGTGATGGTCTCCAGTCTGGGTCTCACCTCCCCCATGATGGTCTCCAGTCTGGGTCTCACCTCTCCATGATGGTCTCCAGTCTGGGTCTCGCATCCCCACAATGGTCTCCAGTCTGGGTCTCACCTCCCCGTGATGGTCTCCAGCCTGGGTCTCACCTCCCCGTGATGGTCTCCAGTCTGGGTCTCACCTCCCCGTGATGGTCTCCAGTCTGGGTCTCACCTCCCCGCGATGGTCTCCAGTCTGGGTCTCACCTCCCCGTGATGGTCTCCAGTCTGGGTCTCACCTCCCCGCGATGGTCTCCAGTTTGGGTCTCACCTCCCCACGATGGTCTCCAATTGGGTCTCACCTCCCCGCGATGGTCTCCAGTCTGGGTCTCACCTTCCCGTGATGGTCTCCAGTCTGGGTCTCACCTCCCCCGTGATGGTCTCCAGTCTGGGTCTCATCTCTCCATGATGGTCTCCAGTCTGGGTCTCATCTCCCCATGATGGTCTCCAGTCTGGGTCAGACCTTCCCCATGATGGTCTCCAGTCTGGGACTCACCTCCCCATGATGGTGTCCATTCTGGGTCTCACCTCCCCGTGATGGTCTCCAGTCTGGGTCTCACCTCTCCGTGATGGTCTCCAGTCTGGGTCTCACCTCCCCGTGATGGTCTCCAGTCTGGGTCTCACCTCCCCGTGATGGTCTCCAGTCTGGGTCTCCCCTCCCCGTGATGGTCTCCAGTCTGGGTCTCACCTCCCCCGCGATGGTCTCCAGTCTGGGTCTCACCTCCCCGTGATGGTTTCCAGTCTGGGTCTCACCTCCCCGTGATGGTCTCCAGTCTGGGTCTCACCTCCCCGTGATGGTCTCCAGTTTGGGTCTCACCTCTCCGTGATGGTCTCCAGTCTGGGTCTCACCTCTCCACGATGGTTTCCAGTCTAGGTCTCACCTCCCCCGTGATGATCTCCAGTCTGGGTCTCACCTCCCCCGTGATGGTCTCCAGTCTGAGTCTCACCTCTCCACGATGGTCTCCAGTCTGCGTTTCACTTCTCCGCATTGGTCTCCAGTCTGGGTTTCACCTCTCCACGATGGTCTCCAGTCTGAGTCTCACCTCCCCACAATGGTGTCCAGTCTGAGACTCACCTCTCCATGATGGTCTCCTGTCTGGGACTCACCTCTCCATGATGGTCTCCTGTCTGGGACTCACCTCCCCGTGATGGTCTCCAGTCAGGCACTCACCTCCCCGTGATGGTCTCCAGTCTGGGACTCACCTCCCCGCGATGGTGTCCAGTCTGGGACTCACCTCCCCGCGATGGTGTCCATTCTGGGTCTCATCCCCCCGTGATGGTCTCCAGTCTGGGTCTCACCTCCCCCGTGATGGTCTCCAGTCTGGGTCTCACCTCCCCACGATGGTGTCCAGTCTGGGTCTCACCTCCCCATGATGGTCTCCAGTCTGGGTCTCACCTCTCCGTGATGGTCTCCAGTCTGGGTCTCACCTCCCCGCGATGGTCTCCAGTCTGGGTCTCACCTCCCCACGATGGTGTCCAGTCTGTGTCTCACCTCCCCATGATGGTCTCCAGTCTGGGTCTCACCTCTCCATGATGGTGTCCATTCTGGGTCTCACCTCCCCGTGATGGTCTCCAGTCTGGGTCTCACCTCTCCGTGATGGTCTCCAGTCTGGGTCTCACCTTCCCCATGATGGTCTCCAGTCTGGGACTCACCTCCCCATGATGGTGTCCATTCTGGGTCTCACCTCCCCGTGATGGTCTCCAGTCTGGGTCTCACCTCTCCGTGATGGTCTCCAGTCTGGGTCTCACCTTCCCCGTGATGGTCTCCAGTCTGGGTCTCACCTCTCCGTGATGGTCTCCAGTCTGGGTCTCACCTCCCCGTGATGGTCTCCAGTCTGGGTCTCACCTCCCCGTGATGGTCTCCAGTCTGGGTCTCACCTCCCCGTGATGGTCTCCAGTCTGGGTCTCACCTCCCCCGCGATGGTCTCCAGTCTGGGTCTCACCTCCCCGTGATGGTCTCCAGTCTGGGTCTCACCTCTCCGTGATGGTCTCCAGTCTGGGTCTCACCTCCCCGTGATGGTCTCCAGTCTGGGTCTCACCTCCCCGTGATGGTCTCCAGTCTGGGTCTCACCCCCCCGTGATGGTCTCCAGTCTGGGTCTCACCTCCCCATGATGGTCTCCAGTCTGGGTCTCACCTCCCCGTGATGGTCTCCAGTCTGGGTCTCACCCCCCCGTGATGGTCTCCAGTCTGGGTCTCACCTCCCCATGATGGTCTCCAGTCTGGGTCTCACCTCCCCATGATGGTCTCCAGTCTGGGTCTCACCTCTCCGTGATGGTCTCCAGTCTGGGTCTCACCTCCCCGCGATGGTCTCCAGTCTGGGTCTCACCTCTCCGTGATGGTCTCCAGTCTGGGTCTCACCTCCCCGTGATGGTCTCCAGTCTGGGTCTCACCTCCCCCATGATGGTCTCCAGTCTGGGTCTCACCTCTCCATGATGGTCTCCAGTCTGAGTCTCACCTCCCCCGTGATGGTCTCCAGTCTGGGTCTCACCTCCCCGTGATGGTCTCCAGTCTGGGTCTCACCTCTCCACGATGGTCTCCAGTCTGGGTCTCACCTCCCCGTGATGGTCTCCAATCTGGGTCTCACCTCCCCGTGATGGTCTCCAGTCTGGGTCTCACCTCCCCCATGATGGTCTCCAGTCTGGGTCTCACCTCTCCATGATGGTCTCCAGTCTGGGACTCACCTCCCCATGATGGTGTCCATTCTGGGTCTCACCTCCCCGTGATGGTCTCCAGTCTGGGTCTCACCTCTCCGTGATGGTCTCCAGTCTGGGTCTCACCTCCCCGTGATGGTCTCCAGTCTGGGTCTCACCTCCCCGTGATGGTCTCCAGTCTGGGTCTCACCTCCCCGTGATGGTCTCCAGTCTGGGTCTCACCTCCCCCGCGATGGTCTCCAGTCTGGGTCTCATCTCCCCGTGATGGTTTCCAGTCTGGGTCTCACCTCCCCGTGATGGTCTCCAGTCTGGGTCTCACCTCCCCGTGATGGTCTCCAGTCTGGGTCTCACCTCTCCGTGATGGTCTCCAGTCTGGGTCTCACCTCTCCACGATGGTTTCCAGTCTAGGTCTCACCTCCCCCGTGATGATCTCCAGTCTGGGTCTCACCTCCCCCGTGATGGTCTCCAGTCTGAGTCTCACCTCTCCACGATGGTCTCCAGTCTGCGTTTCACTTCTCCGCATTGGTCTCCAGTCTGGGTTTCACCTCTCCACGATGGTCTCCAGTCTGAGTCTCACCTCCCCACAATGGTCTCCAGTCTGAGACTCACCTCTCCATGATGGTCTCCTGTCTGGGACTCACCTCTCCATGATGGTCTCCTGTCTGGGACTCACCTCCCCGTGATGGTCTCCAGTCAGGCACTCACCTCCCCGTGATGGTCTCCAGTCTGGGACTCACCTCCCCGCGATGGTGTCCAGTCTGGGACTCACCTCCCCGCGATGGTGTCCATTCTGGGTCTCATCCCCCCGTGATGGTCTCCAGTCTGGGTCTCACCTCCCCCGTGATGGTCTCCAGTCTGGGTCTCACCTCCCCACGATGGTGTCCAGTCTGGGTCTCACCTCCCCACGATGGTGTCCAGTCTGCGTCTCACCTCTCCGTGATGGTCTCCAGTCTGGGTCTCACCTCCCCACGATGGTGTCCGGTCTGTGTCTCACCTCCCCATGATGGTCTCCAGTCTGGGTCTCACCTCTCCATGATGGTGTCCATTCTGGGTCTCACCTCCCCGTGATGGTCTCCAGTCTGGGTCTCACCTCTCCGTGATGGTCTCCAGTCTGGGTCTCACCTTCCCCATGATGGTCTCCAGTCTGGGACTCACCTCCCCATGATGGTGTCCATTCTGGGTCACACCTCCCCGTGATGGTCTCCAGTCTGGGTCTCACCTCTCCGTGATGGTCTCCAGTCTGGGTCTCACCTCCCCGTGATGGTCTCCAGTCTGGGTCTCACCTCCCCGTGATGGTCTCCAGTCTGGGTCTCACCTCCCCGTGATGGTCTCCAGTCTGGGTCTCACCTCCCCCGCGATGGTCTCCAGTCTGGGTCTCACCTCCCCGTGATGGTCTCCAGTCTGGGTCTCACCTCTCCGTGATGGTCTCCAGTCTGGGTCTCACCTCCCCGTGATGGTCTCCAGTCTGGGTCTCACCTCTCCGTGATGGTCTCCAGTCTGGGTCTCACCCCCCCGTGATGGTCTCCAGTCTGGGTCTCACCTCCCCATGATGGTCTCCAGTCTGGGTCTCACCTCCCCGTGATGGTCTCCAGTCTGGTTCTCACCCCCCCGTGATGGTCTCCAGTCTGGGTCTCACCTCCCCATGATGGTCTCCAGTCTGGGTCTCACCCCCCCATGATGGTCTCCAGTCTGGGTCTCACCTCTCCGTGATGGTCTCCAGTCTGGGTCTCACCTCCCCGCGATGGTCTCCAGTCTGGGTCTCACCATTCCGTGATGGTCTCCAGTCTGGGTCTCACCTCTCTGTGATGGTCTCCAGTCTGGGTCTCACCTCTCCATGATGGTCTCCAGTCTGGGTCTCACCTCCCCCATGATGGTCTCCAGTCTGGGTCTCACCTCCCCGTGATGGTCTCCAGTCTGGGTCTCACCTCCCCGTGATGGTCTCCAGTCTGGGTCTCACCTCCCCGTGATGGTCTCCAGTCTGGGTCTCACCTCCCCCATGATGGTCTCCAGTCTGGGTCTCACCTCTCCATGATGGTCTCCAGTCTGAGTCTCACCTCCCCCGTGATGGTCTCCAGTCTGGGTCTCACCTCTCCGTGATGGTCTCCAGTCTGGGTCTCACCTCTCCGTGATGGTTTCCAGTCTGGGTCTCACCTCCCCATGATGGTCTCCAGTCTGGGTCTCACCTCCCCATGATGGTCTCCAGTCTGGGTCTCACCTCCCCGTGATGGTCTCCAGTCTGGGTCTCACCTCTCCACGATGGTCTCCAGTCTGGGTCTCACCTCCCCGTGATGGTGTCCATTCTGGGTCTCACCCCCCCGTGATGGTCTCCAGTCTGGGTCTCACCTCTCCGTGATGGTCTCCAGTCTGGGTCTCACCTCTCCGTGATGGTCTCCAGTCTGGGTCTCACCTCCCCGTGATGGTTTCCAGTCTGGGTCTCACCTCCCCGTGATGGTGTCCAGTCTGGGTCTCACCTCTCCGTGATGGTCTCCAGTCTGGGTCTCACCTCCCCGCGATGGTCTCCAGTCTGGGTCTCACCTCCCCGTGATGGTGTCCAGTCTGGGTCTCACCTCCCCGTGATGGTTTCCAGTCTGGGTCTCACCTCCCCGTGATGGTCTCCAGTCTGGGTCTCACCTCCCCGTGATGGTCTCCAGTCTGGGTCTCACCTCCCCGTGATGGTTTCCAGTCTGGGTCTCACCTCTCCGTGATGGTCTCCAGTCTGGGTCTCACCTCTCCACGATGGTTTCCAGTCTGGGTCTCACCTCCCCCGTGATGGTCTCCAGTCTGGGTCTCACCTCCCCGTGATGGTCTCCAGTCTGAGACTCACCTCTCCACGATGGTCTCCAGTCTGGGACTCACCTCCCCGTGATGGTCTCCAGTCTGAGTCTCACCTCTCCACGATGGTCTCCAGTCTGCGTTTCACTTCTCCGCATTGGTCTCCAGTCTGGGTTTCACCTCTCCACGATGGTCTCCAGTCTGAGTCTCACCTCCCCACAATGGTCTCCAGTCTGAGACTCACCTCTCCACGATGGTCTCCAGTCTGGGACTCACCTCCCCGTGATGTTCTCCAGTCAGGGACTCACCTCCCCGTGATGGTCTCCAGTCTGAGACTCACCTCTCCACGATGGTCTCCAGTCTGGGACTCACCTCCCCGTGATGGTCTCCAGTCTGAGACTCACCTCTCCACGATGGTCTCCAGTCTGGGTCTCATCCCCCCGTGATGGTCTCCAGTCAGGGACTCACCTCCCCGTGATGGTCTCCAGTCTGGGACTCACCTCCCCGCGATGGTGTCCAGTCTGGGTCTCACCTCCCTGCGATGGTGTCCATTCTGGGTCTCACCCCCCCGTGATGGTCTCCAGTCTGGGTCTCACCTCCCCGTGATGGTCTCCAGTCTGGGTCTCACCCCCCCGTGATGGTCTCCAGTCTGGGTCTCACCTCCCCGTGATGGTCTCCAGTCTGGGTCTCACCCCCCCGTGATGGTCTCCAGTCTGGGTCTCACCTCCCCGTGATGGTCTCCAGTCTGGGTCTCACCTCTCCGTGATGGTCTCCAGTCTGGGTCTCACCTCCCCGTGATGGTCTCCAGTCTGGGTCTCACCTCCCCGCGATGGTCTCCAGTCTGGGTCTCACCTCTCCATGATGGTCTCCAGTCTGGGTCTCACCTCCCCCATGATGGTCTCCAGTCTGGGTCTCACCTCCCCGTGATGGTCTCCAGTCTGGGTCTCACCTCCACGTGATGGTCTCCAGTCTGGGTCTCACCTCCCCGTGATGGTCTCCAGTCTGGGTCTCACCTCTCCGTGATGGTCTCCAGTCTGGGTCTCACCTCTCCATGATGGTCTCCAGTCTGGGTCTCACCTCCACATGATGGTCTCCAGTCTGGGTCTCACCTCTCCACGATGGTCTCCAGTCTGGGTCTCACCTCTCCGTGATGGTCTCCAGTCAGGGTCTCACCTCTCCGTGATGGTCTCCAGTCTGAGTCTCACCTCTCCACGATGGTCTCCAGTCTGTGTCTCACCTCCCTGTGATGGTCTCCAGTCTGGGTCTCACCTCCCCGTGATGGTCTCCAGTCTGGGTCTCACCTCCCCGTGATGGTCTCCAGTCTGGGTCTCACCTCCCCGCGATGGTCTCCAGTCTGGGTCTCACCTCCCCGCGATGGTCTCCAGTCTGGGTCTCACCTCCCCGCGATGGTCTCCAGTCTGGGTCTCACCTCCCCGTGATGGTCTCCAGTCTGGGTCTCACCTCCCCGTGATGGTTTCCAGTCTGGGTCTCACCTCCCCGTGATGGTCTCCAGTCTGGGTCTCACCTCTCCGTGATGGTCTCCAGTCTGGGTCTCACCTCTCCACGATGGTTTCCAGTCTGGGTCTCACCTCCCCCGTGATGGTCTCCAGTCTGAGTCTCACCTCTCCACGATGGTCTCCAGTTTGCGTTTCACTTCTCCGCATTGGTCTCCAGTCTGGGTTTCACCTCTCCACGATGGTCTCCAGTCTGAGTCTCACCTCCCCACAATGATCTCCAGTCTGAGACTCACCTCTCCATGATGGTCTCCTGTCTGGGACTCACCTCCCCGTGATGGTCTCCAGTCAGGGACTCACCTCCCCGTGATGGTCTCCAGTCTGGGTCTCACCTCTCCGTGATGGTCTCCAGTCTGAGTCTCACCTCCCCACAATGGTCTCCAGTCTGGGACTCACCTCCCCGTGATGGTCTCCAGTCAGGGACTCACCTCCCCGTGATGGTCTCCAGTCTGGGACTCACCTCCCCGCGATGGTGTCCAGTCTGGGACTCACCTCCCCGCGATGGTGTCCATTCTGGGTCTCACCCCCCCGTGATGGTCTCCAGTCTGGGTCTCACCTCCCCGCGATGGTGTCCATTCTGGGTCTCACCCCCCCGTGATGGTCTCCAGTCTGGGTCTCACCTCCCCACGATGGTGTCCAGTCTGGGTCTCACCTCCCCACGATGGTGTCCAGTCTGCGTCTCACCCCCCCGTGATGGTCTCCAGTCTGGGTCTCACCTCCCCACGATGGTGTCCAGTCTGCGTCTCACCCCCCCATGATGGTCTCCAGTCTGGGTCTCACCTCTCCATGATGGTGTCCATTCTGGGTCTCACCCCCCCGTGATGGTCTCCAGTCTGGGTCTCGCATCCCCATGATGGTCTCCAGTCAGGGTCTCACCTCCCCACAATGGTCTCCAGTCTGGGTCTCACCTCTCCATGATGGTGTCCATTCTGGGTCTCACCCCCCCGTGACGGTCTCCAGTCTGGGTCTCGCATCCCCACAATGGTCTCCAGTCTGGGTCTCACCTCCCCGTGATGGTCTCCAGTCTGGGTCTCACCTCCCCGCGATGGTCTCCAGTTTGGGTCTCACCTCCCCACGATGGTCTCCAATTGGGTCTCACCTCCCCGCGATGGTCTCCAGTCTGGGACTCACCTCCCCATGATGGTCTCCAGTCTGGGTCTCACCTCCCCCGTGATGGTCTCCAGTCTGGGTCTCACCTCTCCATGATGGTCTCCAGTCTGGGTCTCACCTCCCCATGATGGTCTCCAGTCTGGGTCTCACCTCCCCGTGATGGTCTCCAGTCTGGGTCTCACCTCCCCCGTGATGGTCTCCAGTCTGGGTCTCACCTCTCCATGATGGTCTCCAGTCTGGGTCTCACCTCCCCATGATGGTCTCCAGTCTGGGTCTCACCTTCCCCATGATGGTCTCCAGTCTGGGTCTCACCTCCCCGCGATGGTCTCCAGTCTGGGTCTCACCTCTCCACGATGGTGTCCATTCTGGGTCTCACCTCCCCGTGATGGTCTCCAGTCTGGGTCTCACCTCTCCGTGATGGTCTCCAGTCTGGGTCTCACCTCCCCGTGATGGTCTCCAGTCTGGGTCTCACCTCCCCGTGATGGTCTCCAGTCTGGGTCTCACCTCCCCGTGATGGTCTCCAGTCTGGGTCTCACCTCCCCGTGATGGTGTCCATTCTGGGTCTCACCTCCCCCGTGATGGTCTCCAGTCTGGGTCTCACCTCCCCGTGATGGTCTCCAGTCTGGGTCTCACCTCCCCGTGATGGTCTCCAGTCTGGGTCTCACCTCCCCGTGATGGTCTCCAGTCTGGGTCTCACCTCCCCGTGATGGTGTCCATTCTGGGTCTCACCTCTCCGTGATGGTCTCCAGTCTGGGTCTCACCTCTCCGTGATGGTCTCCAGTCTGGGTCTCACCTCTCCGTGATGTTCTCCAGTCTGGGTCTCACCTCCCCGTGATGGTCTCCAGTCTGGGTCTCACCTCCCCGTGATGGTCTCCAGTCTGGGTCTCACCTCTCCGTGATGGTCTCCAGTCTGGGTCTCACCTCTCCATGATGGTCTCCAGTCTGGGTCTCACCTCCCCCATGATGGTCTCCAGTCAGGGTCTCGCATCCCCACAATGGTCTCCAGTCTGGGTCTCACCTCCCCACAATGGTCTCCAGTCTGGGTCTCACCTCCCCGTGATGGTCTCCAGTCTGGGTCTCACCTCCCCATGATGGTCTCCAGTCTGGGTCTCACCTCCCCGTGATGGTCTCCAGTCTGGGTCTCACCTCCCCATGATGGTCTCCAGTCTGGGTCTCACCTCCCCGTGATGGTCTCCAGTCAGGGTCTCACCTCTCCGTGATGGTCTCCAGTCTGGGTCTCACCTCTCCGTGATGGTCTCCAGTCTGGGTCTCACCTCTCCACGATGGTTTCCAGTCTGGGTCTCACCTCCCCCGTGATGGTCTCCAGTCTGAGTCTCACCTCTCCACGATGGTCTCCAGTCTGCGTTTCACTTCTCCGCATTGGTCTCCAGTCTGGGTCTCACCTCTCCACGATGGTCTCCAGTCTGAGTCTCACCTCCCCACAATGGTCTCCAGTCTGAGACTCACCTCTCCACGATGGTCTCCAGTCTGGGACTCACCTCCCCACGATGGTCTCCAGCCTGGGACTCACCTCCCCGTGATGGTTTCCAGTCTGGGTCTAACTTCTCCACGATGGTCTCCAGTCTGGGTCTCACCCCCCCGTGATGGTTTCCAGTCTGCGTCTCACCTCTCCATGATGGTTTCCAGTCTGGGACTCACCTCCCCACGATTGTCTCCAGTCTGGGACTCACCTCTTCGTGATGGTATCCATCCGAGCCTCCTCCATTCCCTTTCGAGTAAGTTTAAAAGTTCTGAATTGAAGCATTGAAGGTTTAGATTTAATTTGATAAAATAAGCAGATTTTAAAAATAAAAATAACTTGTGTTATTACCACTTTATTACCCTTTCATTTCTATCAACACCATGCCAATGATCGCTGGTGGTATGCTTATATTGGAGAGAGATCTAGAAGTGCAGCTGAAGTTCTTCATGTGGAAGGTAGAGTCTTGAAGGACTTTGTGGTGAAAATATTTGACCTGGATGCTGAGTGGATTGCTCAGTCAATTCATAAGTCTTAATTGGCTCTGTAATTTATGTTTTATAATTAATTACAATTTTTCTGTTAATTCACACTTACATTGATTTTAGGTGTTAGAGTTAAGGGTGTTAGTCCAAAATAGTATGTTGCCTTTGCTCTGTTTGACTCTTGTATAGTAAGAAGTTCTTTTATTTGATATCATGAAATATCATTCTTTCAGCAAATAATTGGGATTTTGGATTTCTTCTTTTTAAAAATAGTTACTGATCTCAACCAAGATATGAAAACATTAGAACAACAGCAATTAGCATTTGTATGGTGATGTTGAAAGTGTAAAAGGCCTTTAGGTGTTTCAGAGGAGCATATTCAAACAAGAATTGAGAAGAAGCTAGGCCGATGGTTCTAAAGTCTGTTTTTAAGCCAAGTCTAACAGCAAAAAGGCAAAGAGGTTCAGAAGGCCACTTCAGAATTTGGGCCCAGAATGGTTGTAGATCTTTTCTCATCATGTTATTGCAACCCTCTGGAGCAGGCCTCTTGGCTCAGAGATAGGAACGCTATCATTGTGTCACAAGAGCCCTTTCCAGGAGGTTGTATCAATGGTGGAATAAATTAAGAGTGGGATGCAAAAGAGACTAAATTTGTCAGAAAGATTGGCTGACAGAGGTAGGGAGGATTTGAACACACACACACATATATATAGAGAAGTAATCCTAATTTATAGATATTTTTGTTTTTTTTATTATAGATACATTATCATTTGCTATAGGGGCAAGTTATTTAAAATTAAATTTTCAAACTTGCTACTAGTTAGAGCAACCAACACCTGATATTAAGATTAAAATATTGATCAGTTGAATTGTTTGTTCATATTATCTGTTTGTTCATGACACAATCAGAACAGCACAATTAAAGCATGATAATCGCTTCATTCTCCTCCACGTCATTCTTCAACTGGAGAGGGATTGTAACCTTTAAAAATTGAGAAATCCAGATGCAAAGCCATGGTCTGTAGTGCAGCATATCACGAATGTTGAAAAGAGTAGGAGAGAAGATCAGATAGATCAAGAAGTATTGATTAACTGACAAAACGCTGGTGGTTTGAAAGCATGAAGATTATAGGAAGAAGGAAAGTCACAGGCAGCTAAAGGTTTCCATTGTTCTGAATCGGGGCGGAATACAGAGCTTTAATTTCAAAACTGTGATGATCTGGGCAAGTGGTACAATGGATAAAGTGAGGTACTTGATTTTCTCACAGGAAGGGGAGGGTACAGTGATGTGGAGGATGAGGTGTAATGGGATACTTCATCATAACAGAGTGAAGATGCTAGGAGGTGGTAAAAATGAGGTGGCGACATCTGGAGCTTGGGAAGAGCAATGTCTGGGACGGGGATAAGGCAAGAGATTTCGGATGGGAGTGGGAGTGTCCCATTTTGACTCCTCTGAGTTAATTGTTGGGGATGGGGTGGGACCTGGTGCTGGGAACTGCAGTGCAGGGGATGCCTCCAATGTGCCCAGGAGGGTCGCGAAACAGTTCACCTCACTCAGCCCATTTCCCGACACCATGTGTGGGCTGTGAAAGTCCCCCTGCATGGGGAGGAAATAACAATATGGGCACAATGAGACTTTTAAGTGACCATTCATTTTCCAAGCTGCCAAAGATAGGCAGCTGCCCACATCTCATTATAAAATGGTAAAAAGGTGAAAGACAGGATAGAAAGGGTGTGGAGGGATATTGGCCGGGTGCTGGCAGATGGGACTAGATTGGGTTGGGATATCTGGTCGGCATGGATGGGTTGGACCGAAGGGTCTGTTTCCATGCTGTACCTCTCTATGACTCTATGACTATGTGCTGGTCATGCACTGCATGTTCAGAAAGGAAACCCCAACCACCTACAAATGCACTGTTGCGGAATGTCAAATCCACCTACAGATGTGGGGGAGAGGAAACACATACAGGTGGAGCATACTGAAGACTTAATCAAAGACATGATACTAAATCTGGTTATGTTTTTCCAGCCCAGCTTCTGAATTTTCCGTTTGAGCTGATTAGATGATTTCCTTGCGCACAGTTAACTCTGACAATTCTTCCAACGTCTGCCCAGCACTTAAGGGCAATTAAAGAGTTGCTTTGCGGTGCTAATTGTTGATTGCCCTGGGCAGAAAATGCAAGTTTAAAAACTGTGTTGCCTTCATTATAATCTCAACAAATTCACAAACATGTAACGTTATGTTCAAGAGCAAAACATGACATTGTCCATAGGATTCTTGCTTTCTTGCCTGTTTGCATCATGTTAAGTGTTTTGTTTTTTTTTAATTATGTATCCATGTAAGACCACACAAATATTATGGGAGTAATTTTCTGTAATACTATACCTTTCATCCATGTATGAATGTGCATTGGTTCCCAGTCCATTAATACTCTTGATATTAATGCTCTCATCCATGTATTCCAATAACTCCATTGGCCTCATTCCTCCCAATCACCTGCAATTTCCTCCTGTCCTTTAATCTTCTGCAAACTCAGCTTGTCTCTAACACTGGCCTCTTGTGCATCTCCCAGTTTTTTTTTTGACCTAGTATTAATGGCTGTGTCTTTGGGCATCAAGGCCTTAAGGCTCTGGATTTTTTTCCATACATCTCTTGCCAATTTTCATAATATATCTGAAATAACTTCACAGAGGCGGGTATCCCATCACCAAGTCACCATTTCTTTACTTGTGGACATTCCTTGAACTAATATTCCATTAAGTCCACATGGCTGACCTTAATGTAATCACTACAATACCTTAAGTTTTTTAAGGAAGTTTTGGTTACTAATCCTAATGTTTCCTTCATTGGCTCGGTGACTATTGTTATCTACTGCACTCAGGAAACACCTTGGAAATTTTTGTTCTTCCTATTCTTTCTTTGGATGTGAGTGTCACTATCTAGGCCAACATTTATTTTCCTTGAAAATGCCTTTCTTTACCCTCTGTAGTCCAGGTGTGAGTACCAACCCAGTATAGGAGGGAAGGGGTTCCAGGCTTTTGACTCAGTGACACTGAAGATATGGCAGTATATTTCAAGGTCAGGATGTGTGTCACTTAGAAGGGCTGGTAGTGTTTGCTTCCATTGTCTTGATTAGTACAGTTGGCTGGATGGCTGGTGCAGTGATGCCAACTGCATGGGTTCAATTCGCACACCTGCTGAGGTTATTATGGAGGATACTCCTTCTGAACCTCTCCCTTTGCCTGTGGTTTAATGACCCTTAGGTTACATTACCACCTGTCATCACTTTCCAATGAACAAGCAGCCGTATAGCAGCTTTAACTTTTACTTTCTTGGTGGTAGTGATCATTGGCTTTGTGGCGGCGAGGTGGCTCGGTGGTTAGCACTGCAGCCTCACAGCGCCAGGGACCCAGATTCGATTCCAGCCTTGGGCAACTGTCTGTTTGGAGTTTGCACATTCTCGCCGTGTCTGCGTGGGTTTCCTCTGGGTGCTCCGGTTTCCTCCCACAGTCCAAAGGTAGGCAGGTCAGGTGGATTGGCCATGTTAAGTTGCCCATAGCGTTAGGTGCATTAGTCAGAGGGAAATGGGTCTAGATGGCTTACTCTTTGGAGGGTCGGTGAGGACTTGTTGGGCCGAAGCGCTTGTTTCCAAACTGTAAGTAATCTAATCACATTTTGGTGAAGGTGCCTTGGTGCATCTTGTAGATGGTATATCATTTTTTTTAGATTAGATTAGATTACTTACAGTGTGGAAACAGGCCCTTCGGCCCAACAAGTCCACACCACCCCGCCGAAGCGCAACCCACCCATACCCCTACATTTACCCCTTACCTAACACTACATGCAATTTAGCATGGCCAATTCACCTGACCTGCACATCTTTGGACTGTGGGAGGAAACCGGAGCACCCGGAGGAAACCCACGCAGACACGGGGAGAACGTGCAAACTCCACACAGTCAGTCGCCTGAGGCAGGAATTGAATCCGGGTCTCTGGCGCTGAGGCAGCAGTGCTAACCACTGTGCCACCATGCCGCCCACATGGTGTCGTTGGTGGTGGGAGTGGATGTTTAACAGTGGACAGATGGCATGCCAATCAAGTTTCTCTATAAATCTACACCATTATTGTATTCCTTCCATTGTTATTGTCAGTCAGAATTGTAAAGAATAGCTGGCTATTAATTTTGTGGATTTTAGCATTCCCTTGATTGCAAAAACACAATAGTGAGTGCTTTAAGTCATAAAAGTCCATCATATCCAGAAAAAAGAAACCTTCAAGAGGATCATCCTCTGCCATTACAGTTCCAAATCTCTCAATTTGTCACAATTCTAGAACAGTCATCTTCTTTCTAAAGAAAGGTGGTGAAAATTAATTAGAAATTAAAATGATAGGAGTGTAGACCAAGTCTGGCAGCCAGGTGAGATTACTGAGATTGGCATCCTGCCACTCCCACTCCTCGACTTGTTGTGGAGTGGGGGTTGGGGAGAATGATGGTAATTCTACCTTTCAAGGTACAAACATTTTTTCTATTTCTCATACATCTTTGTACTGGATTTTATTCAGGTCTAAAACTGCTGAGTCAAGCTCTCGAATGTTCTTGTGATCAACTACCCGTTGTTGTGTCCCTAGAGCAAGCATTTTACCAAAGTTGGGTTGCCAATTCTGGTTGGGGGTATTTGTGAATGCTTCATTCCATCTGCACATTTACTGCTGCAGACTTTTAAATGTTTCCCCATTTTTAAAATAGGAAATAAACAAGTATGCCTGAGGAATGGAAGGTCTCTTGGGTTTTCTCTTGCATTACATGCAGCGATTAAACTTCAATTCCTGCAGACTCCAGGTGAAACCCTGAAGAGTTGGCAACCCAGTAGATCGCGGCTAGAACCCTGTGTGCTCCTCCCTCTCTCCTGCCTTTTAAACAAGTACAGCAGAAACATCCCAAAGGTTGGTCTAAATGGAAATTGTACTAATTTCCCACAGTTTCCATGGCTCCTGAATCAATGAAATGGGAGACAGGCTGGAGAATTCTCACAAACATGAGTGAATGAATGATTTTATTTTACAGTGAGAAAATTAGTAGAATAAAGTGAAAGAATTTTCCACTGTCGCCACAATCTGCGCCAGTTTGAATAGTTTTAAGAATGAGAAACAAAATAGATAATGATTAAAGAGAGTCCATCAGTTCTGAGCCAGCTCATCATCAGCGATGCCTGTGCCACCATCCTTTCTCCATTGCCTCGCCACCATCTACGCCGGACCCAAGCAGCATTAAAGTCGCCATTCTTCAGGCGCCATCTTACACCACTGGGCTGATTCTCCTCCTCCACTGCCACCTGCGCTGGACCAACCAGTTTCAGAAGCGCATCTCTCACCACTAGGCCCACCTTGTCAATGTCACGGTGATACCACCACTTGGCCACCGACAGTGCCACACCCAACTATGGGCAAACATTCGCCCATGCTACACCACAATCACCTGTTGCAACTAACTCAGCTCATAAACACTGACTTCCTCTGGGGACATCAAATGTGTGGCCACTTTATTTATAAATGTGTTTCTGGATTCTTCCACTTGCCCAGAGATCAGCTGATGTTTATTAACCACTGCTAAAACTAATGGCGTCATCTGAAATTCTCACATGGCCCTGTTTGTTTTTTTGTTCAGACCTCACTGTTTCTCCCTGGTGTTTTAGTATGTGCTCATTTGTTCAGATAAGATCAGGATGGTCCTTAAGATGGTTCTTAACATTTCTTAACAATACCAGGTCGTTGGTCTCTAACGCACATTTCATGAATGAGAATTCGCCGTAATGTGAATTGACGAATTGGGGACACTGTATTGGTTATAACGGGATTCCAGTCCCATTAGGTTAAATGGCGCTGCTATTATATGATTTTCTCATAACATGGGATTGCATGAGAACAGAACTGCTGCATTATTGCAGAACCTACTATATGTACAGATGACAAGGCAAAGGTATCTCTGCCAAGTTCCAACCTTCGAGCAGAATCTTTCACACGTGATGACTCAGGCCACCATGATAACACAGCATACCTCAGTCATATCTCATAAGTCTTGGCCAGTATTGTCCTTCATCCCTTAATTTAACTTGTTGCTATTTGTGAGACCTTGATGTATACAAATTGACTGCTGTCTTTCCCTACATCACAGTCCTGACTTTGTTGGCACTTCAGGATATCATGAGGTCATGAAAGTCTGATAGAGATGCATATGTTTTATTCTCTTAAAATAGTTTCTATTCCAGATGATAGAGTTGAGATTGTGCAGAGGGATGGAGACATCACAGCATTTAAGAAGGATTTTGATGATCAGTTGAAGGACCATAGCTAGGCAACAGGCCAAGTTTTGGAAAATGGGACGAGCAGTGTAAGTAGGTAAAAACAATGACTGCAATGACTGGAAACCAGATTCTGGATTAGTGGTGCTGGAAGAGCACAGCAGTTCAGGCAGCATCCAAGGAGCTTCAAAATCGACGTTTTGGGCAAAAGCTTTTGCCCGAAACGTCGATTTCGAAGCTCCTTGGATGCTGCCTAAACTGCTGTGCTCTTCCAGCACCACTAATCCAGAGCAGTGTAAGTAGGTGCTTGATGAATGGAATGGACAAGATGGTCCGAAGGATCTCTTTCCGTCTTGTAAAACTCTATAACTCTGCGTTAAACAAAATTAATATCCTATTAAAGAAACACTATGGCCATAGCATTACTTTGAAAATCCCTTTTCATCACGTTTGTATCTAAATAATGATTACATGAAATGAAAAATAACGAGAATGGTCAAATTCAAAGATACATGTAGACTTAGAAACTGATTAATAGAATATTTTTATGAACCACTGTTTCTATAAAAAGAAAAAGAACAATGTATTTTCTTTTTATGAGTTACATGAATTGTTTTCATGAATTGGCTATTTATTGTCTCTGGAGATTCCCAGAGCCAATCAGGTTCATCCTGAGGATAGGCCTTATGTTGCATTGTTGAAGGGTGGACATCATTTCACAGGTTTCAGAACAGGAAAGGCTTGCCTTGTTGGAATTGGTCATTAATGGTGTCCAAAGGCTTAAGGGTGGTTTCTCCAGTTTAGCCATTGCTATCACATCTGTCCGATCCAGTAAGGTTGACAGTTACCTGCTTGTGTCCACCATGACACACATTCTCAGTTTTTCTCAGCTCCCTTGTATTCCAGACAACAAGCTGCTTCTGGAAGAAAGTTGACTGGTTGGATTGAGCCAGTCTCTGCCTGTTCGATTTCACTTCACTCCCTCGGCCACCTTTTCTCCTCTTACTCCTACTGTACTGAAATCAGATTTTATTCCATGATATAAAATTACTCTCTCTTTTCGGGACTTTAAGGGTTTTGTCTGCCCTTTGCCCCTTAACTCCATACCCCATTCTTTTCAAATTCTCTCTGTTCTGATTGAGCCTCTGCTGGAGGGTACAAACCGAGTTTGTTCACCTCCAACTGCCCTGCCCCCACTCACCCAGCCAGTGGTCAGCCAAGATGTCCACTCTTCTCACACCGACTGTAAAGTAAGAAGAACTTGCATAATTCAGAGAGATGGTACAGATGCAATGGGCTGAATGGCCTCTTCCACATCATAAAAATGTAACCACTGTACCGTACACTAGTGATTAAAAGACTAAAGATTCGAGCACGCTGATATTTTGCAGCTGATTCTCCCTCCAAACACTGAGCGTGGGGATATTCTACACTGGGAAGGGATCTTTTGAATGTTTCATTTTTTTTAAAAAAGTACAGGGCATCTCATAACATAGGACCTTGCAGTACAGAAGGAGGCCATTTGGCCCATTTGATCTGTCTTGGCTCTTTGAAAAGAAAACTGTCCAATTAATTCCACTCCTCTGCCTTTTCCTCATCGTCATGTGCATTTCTTTTCAAGTATATTATGTGGCTTGATGTCAAATTTTATTTGATAATATTCCTGTGAATCACCTAGGGACATTTTATTACATTAAAGGCACAATATAAATGCAAGTCGGCTGTTATAGATCCAATTCCCTTGTGAAAGTAACTATTAAATCTGCTTCCATTGTCCTTACACACATTGCATTTCAGATCATCTCAACTCACTGCACAAAATAAATTCTTCTCATCTCACTTCTGGCTCTTTTTTGCCAGCGACCTTTTAACCCGTGTTCTCTCACTTAATGTTGGATTCTAGGCACTGGTGAGCAAAGGGATTTCATTCCAAGGTAATATTGGCCTCCCAGTGGATTTTACACGGAACAATCCTGGATTCTAAAGTTTTTTGTTCCATATCAATGTAACATGGAAAATTACTGCATGGGGTGGAGTGTTGGAGCTCATGTACTAAGAAAGGAAAGTAATTTCAACATAAGAGGCATTTGGATGAGTATATTAATAGGAAGGGTTTGGAGGGATATAGGCCGGGTGCTGGCAGGTGGGACTAGATTGGGTTGGGATATCTGGTCGGCATGGACGGGTTGGACTGAAGGGTCTGTTTCCATGCTGTACATCTCTATGACTCTATAAGCATGAAGTTCATTTTCTATGACCAAACCACCCTCCCCCTCACCCCCCCCTTCCCCACCTCCCAGAGAATGATTAGGACAGCTATTTTCACCATAATGATTTGGAGATGCCGATGTTTGACTGGGGTGTACAAAGTTAAAAATCACACAACACCAGGTTATAGTCCAACAGGTTTAATTGGAAGCACTAGCTTTCGGAGCGCCGCTCCTTCATCAGGTGGTTGTGGAGTTTACGATCTTAAAACACAGAATTTATAGCAAACGTTAAAGTGTGGTGTAAAGTTCTTTTTATAAGAGCAACTTCATGTTTAAAGTCTTCCCATAACCTCTTTCAAATTCTGCTAGAGATACTACTGAACTGCTACTCAACAATCTCTGGACTTCTTCATCATCTCCTCATGTTAGAGCAGGAGTGCAATGTTCTTTGATACTTTTTAGAGAAAGATCAGAACATATATCAGTTATTCCACATGATGCTTATTGGATGCAGTCTTTTCAGCATTTTACCATACAATGCATGGTCTATGTTTCTGTGGTGAAAATGGAAATGATCTCCTTAATGTCATCAGAATCAATGTCTCTATTACACATACACAGACAGACACACACATACACACACACACAACACACACACACACACACACATACTCTTAAATGGCTAATTTCAGTCATCCCAGGTTCATTCCATCTTGTCCTGTTCCACATTGTAGTCAGCAGGAGGCAGGACACCTCATTTGCAACACAAGTCCCAGAGATAAAAGAATGCAAACTACTGTCCGCCCCTCCTGCACACCCTTCCCACCACACCCCTCCACCCGCCCCCATACTGGTTGAGCTGCCTCTCTGACTCAACCCTAAGCATGGAACGGCAGCTCAAAATACATGGATTACTTCCCCGTTATGTTTCTTTTCAAAACTGCTTTGTATCAGAGCTTATTATACAGATATGATATTGTCATCATAGCAGACTGACATAGCTAGACTCACAGCCAATGACAAATATTGTCACCTGTGCTTCATGGGTTTGTAAAGAAGGTGACAATTGTTTGCAGAAATAATCAACCTTCCAATATTGTTACTGTATATTAGCAACTGGCGTAGACTGTGAAGCGTCTTAAAGCTTGTTCAAGTGTCCAGTTAGATCATTGCTAATCTGTAGCTGAACTCCACCATGGTTCCACATATGCTAATATCTCACTTAACAAAATTCTATCAGTCTTTGATTCCAATTTTACAGTTGATTTAGCTTCCACATTGTTCTGTGAGGGAGTTTCAGATTTCAACTGCTACTCTTTTTGTGAAGAATTGTTTCATAACTTTAAGTATAACGACTTTTTATGGGATGTTGCTTCAGGACATCTCTGCAAGAGTTCCTCAGAGTAGTGTCCTTAGCCTATTCATCTTCAGCTGCCTCATCAATGATTTTTCCTCACCATAAGGGGTTCTCAGAAGGATGTTTGCTGATGATTCATGGTGTTCAGTATCATATTGAATTCCTCAGATATAAAAATCGTCAGCGCGTGTATGTAGTAAGACCAGGCCAACTTTCAGACCTGGGCGAATAAGTAACAAGTAGCATTCATACCAAGCAAGTGTGTGTCTTCAACAGGGCAGAATCTCCAACAAGAGAGAATCCAAACACTCCCTTTGATATTCAATTACATTATCATCACTGAATCTCTCACCATAAACATCATGAAGGTCACTTGTTGATCAGAAACTTAGCTGGACTGTTCAGGTAAATACTGCTACACATCAAAGCCCAGGAATTCACCTCCTGTCTCATGAATACCTGTGCATCATCCACACGGCAAGAGTCAGGAATATGATGGAATATTGTCCCCTTGCTCCAAAAACACTACAAAGCCGAATGCCAGTTTGGTCAAAGCAGCTGTTTGGTAACATTATTTTTCTGTCTGAACACCACTGGTACACAACTGCATCAGTTACCACCTATACAAGATCATGAGATCCTTTAGACAACACCTTCCAAACCATGACCACTTCCATCTACAAAGGTAAGGGCAGTAGATACTTAGAACCTGCAAGTTCCCCTCAAAGCCCCTCACCATCCTGACTTGGAAATATATCACCATTCCTTCACTGCTGCTGGGTCAAAATCCTGGAATTTCCTCCCTCCAGAGCATTGTGGGTCAGCCTACAGCACCTGGACTGCAGCGGTTCAAGAAGGCAGCTCACCACCACCTTCTCAAAGATAACTAGAAATGAACAATAAAGCTGGCCTAGCCAGCGAAACCTGTATGATTTGCATTTTTAAAAAAACACATTAAATCATGCCTCCTTCAACTGCACCTTAAATCTGTGATCTCTCCGACCTAAAATGGCAGGAGCAATGGATGCATGGGACCATCATGCTCAACTTCCTCCCAAGCCATACAATCCTGCTGGAACTATATCGCCATTCCTTCATTGTCACTGGGTCAAAATCCTGGAATTCCTTTCCAAACAGCACCATGGGTGTCATACACTCCAAGGACTGCAGCAGCTCAGAAAGGCAGCCCTAAGCATTTCCATCTTGTGGACAATTGGGACGGGCAGTAAATACTGGCTTTCCAGGTGACTCTCCCATGTGAATGAATGGATGAAAGCAAAATGGCATTTGCTGTCAGTGAGATGGGTTTGGCAGACCTGAAATACTCCATCAAATGCCATATCACAGTTTGGCTGATTTCATACACTCCACCTCTGGGTTTCATAGCTGTCCAGTTGAAGCCCTATTGCCGGATGCCTCAATGCAATACTGATTGAGTGTTGCATTATCAGAGGAACCATTCTTCATGGGAAATGCTTAAACGAGTACTTTGCTGTTTCACTGGTTTAGATGTACCATTCAAAGAAGAAAAGCATGTTGTTCCAGAGCTGTGATCAATATCTCTGATTCACCTAAAGGATACACTCACTGTGAGTTATCTTAATTTGAGAGTTATGTGTGCTGTGAGATCTTGCTGTGTTTAAAACGGATACTAATTTTGCCAATATTGCCACTCTCATCGAACAAAGGTAAGCATTTAAAGGGTTTTGAGGCAAGATCAGACCTCATGTAAATGAGACTGTGGAGTAACACAACACATCCAGATATCCCAATCACTACTCACTGTCTTTCTGACTGCCAATTAAATCGTTAATTTTAGGAAGGAACTGTTTGAACTGTTAGCTTCCTTTTATCAATAAATAGCAAAACAATTCAGAACTTCCAGGAGGCATGCTGTATGTGTGAGACTCAGGCAGTGTGCAGCTGTCCCCTGGAAATGCGTTTGCACCTCTTTGACTTCATGGTAAAACGCAGTCAGATCACTGCTCTGCTATTTTGTGCCAACGGGCTTGCTCATTTTGATGCCAATTTGGGTCTGCAACTGGCACATGAAATTGACTACACTTTTGCCACAGTGGTTCCATACGTTTGGTAATTATTCAGCTCCGCAGTGGCCTAGTTCTTGGATTTCCTCTGTGAGAACAGGTGATGTCATCTACAAGCACACAGAGTCACAACAGTGGAAAGTTCACCGTGTTGACAATGGAGCTGATATCACACTCTGCATGTCTAATTCAACTTGGCATCAGCTGGCCTCAGCCAGTGTGTGTTTTTAACCTTTGTCAAGCAGAAATTATACAGTGCATTTAATAAATAGGTATTTGTGGTTTCTAATTTTAAAATGTTCATTTAATTTTTTTTTGCGGTTTGTTGGAAATGTAGAAACTGAGTGCATTTGACAGTTGGAGTGGGGTTAGGAAGAAAACCCAAATCTCTACCTGTGAGCATTTTAATCTAGAAGGTACAAGGACTTCAATGTGACAAGCGTCTGAAGCCTAGAGGCTCCTGGGAAGGGTGATCTTGGGATCTTTGCAGCTTTTTGCCGAGATATATGTAAGGATAGATTTTTAAAAAGTGCTGTTCTGCAAAGTGGAACTTGCCTATTACCTTCGTCTGTGTAACTGGCAACACTTTGTTTGGGAGCAAGGGATTAATGGCATAAAAGATCTGTGTGTGCATGTGCTTGTGTGTGTGTCTGCATGAGTGTGTGTGTGTGTGTCTGTGTGTGTATATACAGGTGTGTGAAAAAACTGAGCAGGAGGAGGGCCATATGCAGGTTTCCTGGGGAACCTCACATTGAGAGAAAGCAGAGTCAGTGTTTCAGGTCCTGTGACCCTTCTTCAGTTCGTGCTTTCTCTCCATAGATGCTGCCAGACTTGCTGAGTTTCTCCAGTAGTTTCTGTTTTATGCTTCAGATTTGCAGCATGTGTAGTTCTATGCTTTTTGTTTAATATGTTTTGTGAAGTTGGCTGATGAATATATATTTTTTCGAAGGATAACAGGGCAAACTGCCCTTGCTCTCCTTCAAAACAGGCTCTTTTTCAATCTTTTATGAAGCAAGATGGGATCTCAGTTTAACATCTAATTTATAATACTTGATGTGACTGTGCAGCATTCCCTCAGTATTGCATACACTTGGAATATTGCATACAGTTCTGGTCACCACACTACCAGAAGGATGTACAAAGTTAAAAATCACACAACATCAGATTATAGTCCAGCAGGTTTACTTGGAAGCACTAGCTTTCAGAGCGCTGCTCCTTCATCAGGTGGTTGTGGAGTATAAGATCGTAAGACACAGAATTTATAGCAAAAGTTTACAGTGTGATGTCGGCTACTTTGGAGGCTGAAGGATGTGGGTGTTTTGGAGAGGGTACAGAAAAGGATTGCCAGGATGTTGCCTGGTATGGGGATTTTAGTCATGAAGAAACATTGGATAGAGTTGGTTTATTTTCACTGAAATGCAGGAGGTTTGGGGGTGACATGTTAGACATTTATAAGATTGTGAATGGCATGGATAGAGTGGAAAATATGAGGCCTCCTTCCAGCGTGGAGGGTTCAATTACTAGATGACACAAGTTCAAGGTGTGAGGGGGCAAGTTTAAAAGAGATGTGTGAGGTACGTTTTTCACACAAAGGATGGAGAGTGGCTGGAATGTGTTATCAGAGGAGGTGGTGGAAGCAGACACATAGCAGCTTTCAAGGAACATCTGGACAAATAGGAAGGGAATAGAGGTTTATGGATCCTGTAAGTGAAGACTGTTTTAGTACGCAAGGGCAAAATGCGTCAGCACTGGCTTGGAGGGCTGAAGGGCCTGTTCTTGTGCTGTCTTGTTCTTTGCTTTCTTTGTTCTTTGCATTTGGAATGCAGTAAAGGTAGAAAATAGCACATGTTTGTATAATCTATCAGTGTTTTATTATCTTGGCTAACATTGTATAACATACTGAATATTACATTTGTCCACTTAAGGCTACGAAACACACATACCAGCAGAGAGAGTCCAGAAAGGGAATGAAGCAATTTATAGTTTAACAGCATATGCAGTTCTGATTCTGAATATGTATTCCTTCCCAAGAACTTCACTATGTCTTAGTAATTGCTGACATATATGGAAATAGAAGCTGGTACCTGTGAATGGTTTTAAATCTTCCCACTGAGAGAAAAACTGCATGTTTGCACATCAGCAGTCAGTTCTGCACCGTCCATTTTCCTGGCCTGCAAAAGGAAAGCAAATCAGGCAAGATATAAAGTGGGCTGCTGCTTCACTCTTGCGAGTTTTCCAATCAACAATAAAAGTTAAGATTACCCCTGCTCTCTTTCCTTTATTGGAGTAAAAGATTAAAGGGAGAAAATATCTTGAGGACTGCAGCTGAGAATGAAAATATAATGTCAAACTGTAATACAGTCACTTGATTGAAATATAAAGGGACTTTTAATACTCACCATCCCCTCAGGCTGGGTCACAAACTGTTCATGAAAAATCAGACTATGTGCAGGCTGAGCAAGGAATGGCGTGTTGTTTTGGGGGGTGCATAGGAAGGTTGAGAACAGGGAGCTAATGTCAAATAGAATTTAGAGATTTCAGACAGAAATATTTTAAACTGGATGTGGAGAGGATGAGCAGATTGGCAGGGGAGGGTTGCAGGGAGGGAGGGGGGGAGAGAGAGAGAGAGAGAGAGAGAGAGTGTGTCAGTAGATGGTGAAATAGTTGGTTATCCACTGTGGGAGACCGTAGAAAATTTCACAAAAAACAATTGATACCACTATAGAAATTGAAAAAGCTTCTGGTTCTGATGCCCATGTGATTCCCCCTGAAGATCGGACTCCTGTATCTTAACTGCTACATGGGCTGGAGTTTCCTCATTGTAAGTCAGGACATGACAGAGGTGAGATGACAGACAAAATGGCTGCTAAGAGGGCATGCCAGAAATTCTGCCTTCATTTGCACCTTCTGTCATTTTTCTGATGTGTAGGAAGTAATGAACCTCAGAACCTGCTTGCTCTCATTAACAAGGTATTGTGGGCACATTGTGAACCCCTTTTCTGCTGTGTTGTCCAATTTTCAATGACCTGGTTGGAGTTCCGCAGAATGTCAGGGATTAGACCTGCTCCGTGGGTTAGGGACAGGGATGGTTGTATCCGAGAAGGTGCATTTCAAGGTGATATCAAGGAGGATGTGAAATTCAAGAATCCAAAATGTTGCTAAATACAGTTAGAAAGAAAAAAATTAAGCAAGTATGGATGTTGGAAGCAAAGACATATCCACTTGCTGGTGCTCCAACTGAAGGAGAAATTGAGGGCAAAACAAGAAGAGGAAGAAGAAAAATGGAAAAGGTGGCTAACGTTATGATGTGTGTGGATTGGAGATTTGAAGAAAGGCAAGGAGAAAGAAGGAAAATGTCAACTAAAGCTGTGGTATGAACGAAGAAGCAAACAAACAGAGGTGCTGCAAAGGATGAAGAGAAGGTTTACAACAATGATGCCAGGAATGGAAGGCGACATGTATTAGGAAAAGATAGACAGGTTGGATTTTTGTCCCTTTGATATCGGAAGCTGTGGGAGCCCTAATTACAGTCCTTCAAATTGTGGAAATCATGATGTGGAGGTGCCGGTGTTGGACTAGGGTGGGCAAAGTTAAATATCACACAACACCAGGTTATAGTCCAACAGGTTTATTCGGAAGCAGTGGCTTTTGAAGCCCTGCTCCTTTATCAGGTAGTTGTGGAGTAACAACCACCTGATGAAGGAGCAGTGGTCCGAAAGCTAGTGCTTCCGATTAAACCTGTTGGACAATAACCTGGTGATTTTTAACCAAAACATGGAATGATTTGATCGCATGGATTCAGGGAGAATGCTTCCCAAGGTAAGATAAGCACCAAGAAATTCGACTGAGAATTCAGGAGAAACCTGTTCATCTGAAGAATGGTGACAACATAGAACTTGTTACCAGAGGAAGTGGCTGAATTGTAGAGTATCGGTGCATTTACAGGGAGTTTAGATAGCATATAGAAGAGAGGGGAATAGATGGTTCCTTTTTCAATTTAGCTGAGAAGAAGTCAGGAGACTTGATTGGAGCATAGACATCGGCATAGACATTGGCATAGACGTTGGCATAGACGTTGGCATCAACATCGACAGAGACATTGGCATAGACATTGGTAGAGACACATTGGGCCACAGCATTAACACGAACATAGACAATAGACAATAGGTGCAGGAGTAGGCCATTCAGCCCTTTGAGCCTGCACCGCCATTCAATATAATCATGGCTGATCATTCCTAATCAGTGTCCTGTTCCTGCCTTATCTCCATAACCCTTGATTCCACTATCTTTGAGAGCTCTATCCAACTCCTTCTTAAATGAATCCAGAGAGTGGGCCTCCACTACCCTCTGGGGCAGAGCATTCCACACAGCCACCTCTCTCTGGGTGAAGAAGTTTCTCCTGAGCTCTGTCCTAAATGGTCTACCCCGTATTTTTAAGCTGTGTCCTCTGGTTCGGCACTCACCCATCAGTGGAAATATGTTTCCTACTGCCAGAGTGTTCAATCCTTTCATAATCTTATATGTCTCAATCAGATCCCCTCTCAACCTTCGAAACTCAAGTGTATACAAGCCCAGTCACTTCAGTCTTTCAGTGTAAGGTAATCCTGCCATTCCAGGAATTGACCTCGTGAAACTATGCTGCACTCCCTCAATAGCCAGAATGTCTTTTCTCAAATTTGGAGACCAGAACTGCACACAGTACTCCAGGTGTGGTCTCACCAGGGCCCTGTACAGTTGCAGAAGCACCTCTTTGCTTCTATACTCAATTTCTCTTGTTATGAAGGCCAGCATGCTATTAGCCTTCTTCACTACCTGCTGTACCTGCATGCTTGCCTTCATTGACTGGTGTACAAGAACACCCAGATCTCTCTGTACTGCCCCTTTACCTAAATTGATTCCATTGAGGTAGTAATCTGCCTTCCTGTTCGTGCTACCAAAGTGGATAACCATACATTTATCCACATTAAACTGCATCTGCCATGCATCTGCCCACTCACCTAACTTGTCCAGGTCACCCTGTAATCTCCTAACATCCTCATCACTTTTCACCCTGCCACCCAGCTTTGTATCATCAGCAAATTTGCTAATGTTATTGCTGATGCCATCTTCTATATCATTAACATATATTGTAAAAAGCTGTGGTCCCAGCACGGATCCCTGCGGTACTCCACTGGTCACTGCCTGCCATTCCGAAATGGAGCCATTTATCACTACCCTTTGTTTCCTATTAGCCAACAAATTTTCAATCCAATCTAGTACTTTGCCCCCAATACCAAGCACCCTAATTTTACTCACTAACCTCCTGTGTGGGACTTTATCAAAAGCTTTCTGAAGGTCCAGGTACACTACATCTACTGGATTTCCCTCGTCCAACTTCATAGTTACATCCTCAAAAAATTCAAGAAGATTAGTCAAGCATGATTTCCCCTTCATAAATCCATGCTGACTCTGTCCTATCCAGCATCTGTTGAAGTTAAGTAAAAATGACTTGTATTTGTACAGCACTCTTCCAAAGTGCTGTGCAGACATTGAAGTGTAATTCTGGAAATGTACCAACAATTCTTTTTTTCTGAGGAGAAGCATTTTCTTTCAGAGGGTTTTAACTCTATGGAACTCTCTTCCTCGTCAGGCTGTGCTAGTGGAATCATCTTCATAAGGCAGAGTTGGATAGATTCTGTCTAAGCAAGGGGTGAAAGGTTATCATGGGTAGGTGAGGACTACTTTTATTCTGAATCAAAAGCAACTTCAAAATTATGGTCACTGTTCCTGAAATGATCCCCCACTTAAACTTTGATCACCTGGCCAGTCTTATTCCCCGATACCAGGTCCAGTCTGGCCCCTTCTTTATTTGTACTATTTACATTTTGCTTCAAGAAACACTTCTGGACGCAGCTAACAAAGTGCTCGCCACTAAACCAGTCCCAGTCAATATAGGGGAAGTAAAAATTACCTAACAATCCTGTTGGTTTTATATTTTTTGCCATAATCTGTCCACATATCTGTTTCTCTATTTCCCGCTGGCTGTTGGGAAGCTTATAGTACAATCCTATCAAAGTGAACTCACCCTTTCTACCACATGGCCTCACTGACTGAGCCCTCCAGGGTGTCTCTCTCAGTATAGCTGTGATATTCTCCCTTATCAGTAATGCAATGCCCCCACCTCTTTTACATCCATCTTTACCTCACCTGAAACATCTAAATCCTGGAACGTTAACCTACTAGTTTTGTCTCTCTCTCAACATCATAGTTATATGTATTAGTCTAAGCTTTAAGTTCATCTGCCTTGTTAATACAAATGAATCTCAGACTGCCAGACCTGCTGTATTCAGTAACCTCTCCCAAACTGTTGTTATGTTTAGCCTTACTGGACTTAGTCTCTGACTCCTCTTGTTTTAGGCCCCTCCCTCCCCTATTACCACACTAGTTTAAACCTTCCCAAGTGGCATTAGCAAACCTCACTGCAAGGATTTTGGGTGCCCCTCCAGTATATGTGCAATGCAACCTTCTTGCAGGGAAGAACTCGTTGAATTGAAATCTCCTTGTTGAGGAGTGGTCAGATGCATTGAGATTTGGCTTACATCGAATACCTCTTAGTCCACAGCTGCACCTTCTAACTGAAGGTTAAGGTGTCTCTACTTCTTGGCTTTTCTGCATCCCTGGTGTCCAGGGTTTTCTTTGTCTGTGAGGGGAGAAAGAGGAGACCTGTGAGTGCGAGCAACGGAGTGTTTTGAGAGGATGGAGGAGTACCAATTCTGAAGGGTGGCCAAGAGAGTCAGCAATACAGAGGTCTATAGCACAGAAAAAAGACATCTGTGCTGGTCAAGAACAACCACCTAACCATTCTAATCAAAAGGGAGTAACATTGCTTTCTCTCTCTCTCTAATTGCAATAAGATAAAGCTGAGTAGCACTGCTGCCTGGTATGATGGGGATACAAAGAGCTGGATGGCTGGATATATCTGCATGGCTTGTTGGACTGAGGAATGGTCCTGCCTGAAATGTCAACTCTCAAGATGCTGCTTGACCTGCTGTGCCTTTTCCAGCTCCACATTTTATGGACTCTGACTCTCCAGCATCTGCAGTCCTCAGTATCTCCAAGGACTGAGGGATGATGTCGTGAAGTCAAGGTTGATGGGGCTTGCGCTTGAATCTGTCGTGTCTCTTACCTCTCTGGCCCTGATCAGGCCATCCAACCTCTTGAGGTGTCATATCCAGGAATGAGCCAGCACAGCCCTGCCATTAACCTTTTCAGCCCCTTTCAGCTGTGTATTTTCTTCCTGTGGTTTTCCTTCTTCATTATGTCCATGGGAGTGGAATCTAACTGTGGATACTTTTAGCCCTCAACATCACGTCGAGAAAATGTGTTGCTTCTCTCCATGTTAGACCTTCCATTTGTACAAATCCTGACCCTGCCACAATGCTTACTGTTTTAATTGTGTGTGGAGTCTGAGGATGTGGGTGAGGTCTTAAATGAATACTTCTTGTTATATCTGGGGATTTTGGTTGAAGTTTTTGAACTTGTAAAGATTAACACAGAGGAGGTATTCGATGCTTTAGCATTGTAAAGGTGCATAAATCCCAAGGGCCTGATGGGTTGTATCCCAGGCTACTATGGGAGGCAAGGGAGGAGATGCAGGGGCCCTGTTGGAAATATTTAATACTTCACCGGCCCCAGGATGACTGGAGAATGGCCAATGTAGATCCTTTGTTCAAGAAGCGATAGGCCCAGTAATTATAGACTGGTTAGTCTGACGTCAGTGATAGGGAAATTATTGGAAAAAATTCTGAAGGACAGAATTAATCAACACTTGGAAAGGAAGGGATTGTTAAGGGATAGTAAGCATGGATTTGTTTGAGAGAGATCCTGTCTGACTAATTTAATTGAGTTTTTGGAAAAGATGACTAAATATATTAATAACGCTAGTGTAGTTGATGCAGTTTACATGGACTTCAGTAAGGCTTTTGACAAGATGCCACATGAAAGGCTGGTCCAAAAGGTAAGAGCCTGTGGGATCCAGGACAAATTGGCAAACTGGATTCAAAATGTTCTTGCAAACAGGAGGCAAAGGGTGATGGGGGGGTGTAAAAGTTTTTTATGGGAAGCCTGTGACCAGCGGCTACCACAGGGATCAGTGCAAGGAGTCTTTCTGTTTGTAATGTACATTATGATTTGGATGTGAATGTAGAAGGATAATTAATAAGTTTGTAAATGACACAAAAATTGTTGGTGTGGTTGATAGTGAGGAGGATAGTCTCAAATTATAATCTGATATTAATCAGCTGGTAAATTGGGCAGAGCAATAACAGATGGAGTTTCATCCAATTAAGTGCACGTTTATGCATTTTGGGAGGTCGAATAAGGGTAGGATATACACAATGAATGGTAGGTCCCTCGGGATTACTGAGGAACAAAGAATCTTGGTGTGCAAGTCTGCGGATTCCTGAAGGTATCAGCTCAGGCTGACAGGATGGTGAAGAAGGTACATGGAATGCTTACCTTCATTAGACAGGGTGTAGACTACAGGAGAAAGGAAATCTTGCTGCAACTTTATAAAACATTGTAAGACCACGGATGAAACGCTGCATGCAGTTCTAATCACCACACTATCAGAAGGATCTGATTGCAATGGAGAGGGGGCAGAGGTCATTCACCAGGATGTTGCCTGGGATAGAAATTCCTCAGTTATGAGGAGAGACTGGATAGGCTGGGTTTGTTTCTCCTGGGAGCAGTGGAAGCTGAGGGGGGTGGTCGGATTGAGGTATATAAAATTATGCGATGCGTAGACAGATTTTCTCAGGCGAATCTTTTCCCCATTGGCAGATGTATCTAAGACCAGTGATGCATAAGCTTAAGATGAGGAGAAAGTGGTTTAGAGGAGATCTGGGAAAAATGTTTTTATCCAGAGGGTGTTCGTAATATGGAACGTGCTGCCTGAGAGGCTGGTGGAGGAAGGTACTCTCAAAACATTTAAGAATGAACACTTTAAATGCCAGGGCATAGCAGGCTATTGGCCAAGGGCAGGTAAATGGGATTATTATAGTTTGGTGTTTGTTGGTCGGCATAGACATCACAGGCCGAAGGGCCTGTTTCTGTGCTGTATGATTGTAATTCTGGGCTTCTTTAAATCAAGGAGGCGAAGGTGGTTGTGGATGGGCATCAGGTTACCCAATCTGGTCAGTTGGGAAATCTGTAAGATAACTGTGAATGCGGCGGCTGGATGGAAAAGCTACTGCTGAAATTCTGGCTCTGAATTGTGCTGCAGGCCTCACCCACTGCGAGTGGGTCTGACATTTCAAATTCAGTTCGCAGTCTGCAAAATGCTCTTTCCAATTTATTTATGTCAAAAAGCAGCTCACTTGTATCAAAGTATTGAGACCACTCTTCTGGTCCTGTAATGAAACTGCGACGACTCATCAGTCCTTCAACATACTTTCTGCTGAGATATTTCCTCTTTAGTAATGCCTGCTGTTGACATCACTGGAGAAAATAGGCTTGGAGAGGTTATTGAGCATGACTGTACAAGATATCTGGAATTACACAATGTATTAAAGCCCGCATCGCTACCTCAGGTAATCCAAGTCGTCACACAGTCAGACTCAATATTTCCACGTACCTAGCCCTCCAAAGATGCTACTGGTAATTTCTATTAAAGAAAATTAATAGGACTCATTGCTGATTATTTTATTTTGTTATCGTGCAATGTATTTAGTTTCCACTTAGCCTCTTGTCAGAGTATCACATTAAAATCTGAGAAGTGAGCCTCTGATTTGAAATCTGGGAGAGTACCATGTCCCATTGCTTTGTGTGTTTCAGACCCAACTCGTTAATTGCTTTCACGTTTTGCAGCCAACACTGTTTGGCATTCAGCAATGTTAAATTCCTTTCCTCGTGTTTGTTAAGGCTTCATCATTGCCTTTCTGTCTCCAGGTGTGATGTTGAGAGGGCACGGTCTGCCCTCTCAGCTGTGTGTAATGGAGCCCACAACAACTCTTTTCAAAGCAGAGCAGGGTATAGCAACAGTTCAAGAAGGAAAGCCTACTATTACCTTCTCAATGTAAATTAGGAATGAACAATAAATGCAAGTTCTTTTTCTTCATTTGTGGGGGATGGACATTGCTGGCTGGGCTAACATTTATTGCCTGTCCCTAGTTGCCCTTGAGAAGGTGGTGGTGAGCTGCCTTCTTGAACCACTGCAGTCCACCTGCTGTGGGTTAACCCACAATGTCATTAGGGAGGCAATTCCAGGATTTTGACCCAGCGACAGTGAAGGAATGGTGATATATTTCCAAGTCAGGATGGTGAGGGGCTTGGAGGGGACTTGAAGATGGTGGTGTTCCCATATATCAGCTATCCTTGTCCTTCTAGATGGAGGTAGTGTCATTTTGCAAGGTGCTGTCTGAGGAACTTTGGTAAATTCCTGCAATGCATCTTGTAGATAGTACACACAGTTGCTATTGAGCATTGGTTGTGGAGAGAGTGGATGTGGTGCCAATCAAGAGGGGTGCTTTGTTCTGGATGATATCAAGGTTCTTGAGTGTTGTTGGAGCGGCACTCATCCAGGCAATTTGGGAGCATTCCAACACACTCAAGTGAAACTCACGTCTTACACACAAATTTAAAAGAAAATGTTTTGGGATGGCCCAAATTTGCAATTAGTGCAAGTTCTTTTTGAAAAATCTTCTTCCCAATTAGTATACAAAGAAAAGCTTTTCCCTCAGCACTCCAAGTGGAACTGTAATTAAATTTGATTGAATAATGGTCACCAATGCAGAGGAGAAACAACATAAACTTAATAAATTTAGAGATGGATTGTCAATAACAAATTACCCATTTCCATATATCTGTTACAAGAAAAATAGGTGCAATCACAGGCAATTTTGCCTTAATTGTCTTGTTTAGTTTCAAGTGTGCAGTTGTTTAATGCAGGCATCAGCTAATTAGTTGTTGTGATTTAGCAGGATTAAAGGCAGATTTTTGCTGATTGATTTTGAGCTGGAAGGTGAGAGTGTGGCTGATATTTCTGACTGGGTGAAGGATAACTCTTTCCAGTTTGGGGCAATGACACCCATGCCTCTTAGGGTCGAAGTGTGGGATGTGATGGGAGTCTGGGGTTATGAGGGAGCAATAAGTAAATCAAAAGTATGCTACTGTTAAAGAAGTCTTGGGCCTTACATGGTCAACAGGCAAATAATTTGTGAAAATGATTTCCGTGACAGAAGGTAAGCTTGCTGCACCTTTTGGTTTTCCCAGAAGCTGTATCACTGCTCATAACAACCAGAATAGTGCCTGTTTCCCAGGGTTAGAGGGAGTGTCAAACCAACCTTGACCATTTTGCATTGCAATGTAATTGTGTTTTGAGCAGGGGGCCAGCCCCCTGAAATTTCATCAAGTGTCACTCTTTAGCCATAGCCAGAAGTTCCCAGTGGGAATGATCTGGATTACAGCACCTGACTTGTTTCTTCCTCAATCTACAAGTACCCCAGTGAAATACATTGTCTTTTGCTAGTCAAAATTCTTTTCCACCTGTGGGTCTTCTGAAGATGACCAGTGGTGTGCTATAATCAAAAGTATCGTCATAAATTGCCTAGATAGCTACAGTTTCTGAATTAGCCTTGCCATAGAATGTCACTACACGGTTCGATCACAAGAGGCCTTTATAGCTGAATGCAATTCTTCCTTAAATCCAAGGCTTGTACTTGTACTGGTCAATTTTAAAACCTCAATTTAAGTGCATGATGGCCAATTTCACTACCTCCTTTGCCGGCCACACTAGTACGAGCAAAATTAGCACCAGTTAAAAGGTCAAATGCACTTTCATCTCCAGTTTGTTGAAGAAACTGACTGGTCCATGAGGTAACTGAAATAAACTCATGCTTATTGTTCAGGGCAACTCATGATGGCATCTCCCTCTCCTGTTTCGCCTGACACTGAGGAGGACATGAGCAGCAATGCTATGGAATCATTACGTGCCTCAAATTGCCTGTCAAGTGGTATTTTGTCTTGATTTGAGGAGATATCACCAGTGCTTCGTCATTGACAGATCAAAACTTCAGCGACAAGTTATTTAGCACCAACCCCTCAAGACTGTTGCTCATTCAGTTAGATCATGGCTGATCTATCAATCATAATCTTGGTTATAACTACTTCAGTTGCTGCACTATTCAGAGCCATGGGGTAGGAGAGGAATCCTAACCTATTTTGAGTGTGAAAGCACCATCAGAAATGGTCCGAAATGGTTCAGGAATGCCCACTATCACCATCTCAGGTGATAGGAATTGCCAGTATTGACGATATGTCAAGAGCAATTAGGAAGAAAAGGAAAGCTAGCCTCTTCTTGGCTATCAATAGGAAGCATTGAATGTGCAGCAATTCTGGCACTGTGACACTGGCATTTCATTGCTTAATGTATTGCCAACATTAAGAGGTACAAGACTAGTTGGCACAGACTCATGCCTGTGCTGCACAGATCCCAGTCCATGAATCTGATTGCTGAAACAGCCCAATCTATTCCTGACAGTGATAGAACATCAGGGAACCAGGGTATTTGGATATGTCTGAGATTAACAGGGAAAGATAAAAATATTAACAGTAGAAGACACAAGAAAAACACACAACATGCCTGACCAAATTGGTCAGGAGATTAATATTGCAAACAAATTCACTATATTTCTGTGGCTTAAGGTAGTGCACAGAAGCTTGAAGGAACCTTTAAAAATGTAAACACAGGGGTGGTATCTTCACCAATATCTGTAACATTAAATCTATTTAATTCAAATGTCCCATTGCAATTGTAACTAAATTCCTGCATTTCCTCATTGAAGTGACCCTGTCACTATAAACTTCTGTAACCAACCTCTGGATCAGACTAAGTCATAGTGTGCCCACCAGCACCTGCCACTTTTTAGATATCTGTGTCCAGTGCCTAGTATAAATACTGGACTGACTTACATTTGTAGCTTTAACATGACTGACATTTTCCTTGACAAAACTTAATCAATCAGATAGTACAAGTGAGAACTCTGGACCATCAGGGAGGCAAGGGATCAGGAGTCAGGGAGAATTCTCACCCAATCTTGCAAACCTACCTTTCTTCAGGAAGCCATAGCCCACCCTGTTTAGTTTTATCAGGAGGGCAGGAGCAAGCCCCTGTCCCTTGAAGCATTGAGAGAAGTGGGTCTGAGGGGGAAAATGGCCTACCCCTGGTGTGAGTTTGTATGCTCAAATGTTAGGTCTGGATTGACACATCCTTGTCTATTGCTTTTAATATCTTGAGGTGAGATGAGACTAAACAAAAATCAAAGAAGTGTGGATCTTGAAATGTGAAAAAGAAACAGAAATTGACAGAGAGACTCAGCAAGTCTGCTGGTGTCCCTTCTTCAGAACTGAAGGAAGTATTTTGAAGAAGGGGTGACTGAATGTGAAAAAGTTTGACTCTGTTTTCTCTCCACAGATGCTGCCAGAGCTGCTGGAGTTTCTCTAGCAATTTCTGTTTTTGTTCAGTCTCAGCTCAGTTTAAAGAATTAGAATTAAAGCTAAAAATCACACAACACCAGGTTAAAGTCCAACAGGTTTATTTGGAAGCACTAGCTTTCGGAGTGCAACTCCTTCATCAGGTGAATGTGGAGTATAAGATCGTAGCACACGGAATTTATAGCAAATGTTTACAGTGTGATGCAACTGAAATGATATATTGTAAAAAGACCTGGATTGTTTGTTAAGTCTCTCATCTGTTAGAATGACCATGTTGGTTTCAATTCTTTCATATATAAATCCCAGAAAGTTCTGGGATTTATATATGAAAAAATTGAAACCAATATGGTCATACTAACAGATGAGAGACTTAACAAACAATCCAGGTCTTTTTTCAATATATCATTTCAGTTGCATCACACTGTAAACTTTTGCTATAAATTCTGTGTCTGACAATTTTATACTCCACAACCACCTAATGAAGGAGCAGCGCTCCAAAAGCTAGTGTTTCCAAATAAACCTGATGTTGTGTGTTTTTTTTTAAACTTTGCCCTGTTAGACTATAACCTGGTTTTGTGTGATTTTTAACTTTGTCCTGTTGGACTATAACCTGGTGTTGTGATTTTTATCTTTGTACATCCCAGTCCAGAACTGGCACCTCCACATCACTAATTAAAATTAGTTTTTGTTGTCACGTGTACTCAAGTACATGGATACAGGATCACAGTGAAAAGTGTACAAAGTTACCACTCTCCAGTGCCATCTTAGGTACAAATTTTAAAAAATTAACAGAAACAACCATCTTCGATACCAAACCAAAACAACCATTTTAGATACAAAAAAACAGAATTAAAGACAAAAGCATAAATACAAGAAGTAGAGCCAAAAAGAAAGGGGAGACAACTGTGTCTTAAAGTCCTATCTTTTATAAGGTAAGTGGGCCTCCATCTCCAATGCCACAATATGGGGATGATGAAGTGATGGTAGCCCTTATTTTATGTCACAAGGTGTTTACCTGCTTTCATGTGAATGGGAAATGGAGAATTCTCAGACAAGGGAAATAAAGTATATACTTGTGAGATTAAAGACTAAATTTTCACCATGTTGGGTCATGGGGTTTCTTTAAGTGTCATTATCTGAGATTTTCTTCATAAATCTTCAAATTTTCTTTAAAAACCCCATTCATGGATTTTATCATAGGAGCATAGGAGTAGGCCCTTCAGTAGGTCTTAAGGCTGTACCACCATTCAATTTGATCATGGCTGATTTGTGGCCTAGTCCCATATGCTTTCCTTTGGCCAATATCCCTTAATGCCTTTGCTTAATAAAAATGTATCTATCTCCGATTTAAAATTAACAAATGATCACACACCTTTTTATTAATTCACTCGTGGGATGTGGACACTGCTAGCTGAGTCAGCATATACTCTTTGTCCCTAGTTACCCTTGAGAAAGTGGTTGTGAGTTGCCTTCTAGAACTGTTGCAGGCCGTGTGGTGTAGGTAGACCTACAATGCCATTGAGGAGGCAATTCTAAGATTTTGACCTTGCGAGACTGAAGGAATTCTGGAGCAGTTGGGACTTGATCTCATGCTTTCTGGCTCAGAGGTAGGGACACTATCACTCCACCACAAGACCCCATGCTCTCCCCCATCTCCCTATCCCTCAATAATTAAATTGTTTTTAAAATGGGATGCAGCAGTCAATAATTGTTTAAAAATAACTCAAGCTTTTATTAACCACGTAACCAGTGTAGCATTCATTTAAGCAGGTTCAGGAGAGTTTTATGACATTCATAGGTCTCTTCCCTATGAATGCTCAGTTGAGTTTCAAAAACTGCAATTACCTAGGCAAGGATGTTGAGTTCACAGCTTGATTGACTGTATAAAGTGGCTATTAAAGGATTAGAAGTATGAACAAAATTATTTTATGCTTTGTTTTTATATGCTGATATAAAACAAGGTTGGCCTTGCCATTCATTTGACTCAGATACTCTGATTTGCTGTCATAATGTCCTTTAAGACATTGGGAGAGTTTGATTACCAGATTGAGATTATCACTTCTCTGAATGAGGGGACTTAGAAGGCCAATAAATGTCAATGTGTATAAGCAGATGCATGAAATATAGATTCTCCCTTCCTCCAACACTTGTCTGGATTTAAAATCCAAACTTGCCATCACCTGATCATATTAACTACTTGAGAAGATTTAGAATTGCTGGTACTTTCTTGAGTGGGAGGTCTTTTCTGTACAATGGAAACCACAGTAGATTGTTAGAGGTTTACTTTTGTTATCTCCACAAGGTATGTTCTTGGTGTACACTAGATGGGTTTGGCAGGGTGGTTATATGTTGCCATGGTGGGTGGGAGAGAGTGGGGGTATGAGGGCTGTTGACAGCTTGAGGACTAAGTCCCAGAGAACTGGGCAGGATGCCCACCAAGTCCACCTTGGGACGTGCCCGGTGTTCTCCTAGTATTTAATTGGAGGGTTGACTGACCCAATTTCATCCCAAACTCACTGGAGTGAAATCTTCACAATTCGGCACTCTTTACACCATTGTGGTTTAGATGAATCAAGACATTTTATCAGTAGCTAAAATCTAACCTGAAGTCTGAACATTTATTGGTGCATTAGAGGAGAAGGAGTATTTATTTGAATCCCCCTGTCTGCTATGTGCTCAATGCTGACACTTATTGCCTGAATTTAAACATATTTCATTCTCAAGTACTAAGGGTTCCTCACCTCAATGAACACAACCCATCTCTGACTGGAAGCATATATCTCAAATGAAAGCCTTTGCACCATGATGCTGTACCTACAAGAGTTTCAGCTTATTTAAAGGAGCTTACAAAGCAAGAAGGGCTTCACCTTTAATTCAGAATCTGCTCCAATTTGCTGGCATAATGCCCTTTAGGAGTTTCAAAGAGTTTGATTACCAATTGCTCTCAATCATGGGGCTTACAAGGCCAATACTATGTCAGCGTATATAAGCAGGTCCATAAAATACAAATCCACCCTTCCTCCAACGCTTATCGGGGTTTTAGAATCCAATTTTGTCATCACTCACTCAGTACCAGTTGATTTCCTTCATCTCCTCTGTTAATATTTCCAACTTCCCAGCTGTCCTGCACCATGAACCTCAGTCTCTCACCTTGGCTTCTTGATTTAAAAGTGTATGCATGAGACTTTCAATGGAGTCCAGTTCTGGTCCCCTAGTGATTCTTCCAAAAAAAAAATGACTGCAATAAAAAGATGAGTGTGCATTGTGTGGTGAAATTATAACTGTGAATGTTCACAAAGTGATCTGGCCTGGATATTCTCCAAAGTGAGGCATTTGAATCTCACTGTTTCATAAAAATACACAATTTAATTTGATGTCACTGTCATACATTTCTGGAGGATTGGACAGGGGCATGTGACCAGCAATTCTTCTGAGGTCGTACCAATCTATTTAGCTGTATGTGTAATCCTTTAGTCACACTCTCCAGCTGCTTGCACAGATACAGGCTTTGGGCCTACTCCACTGTATTGCCAAGCCGACAGTAATGAGAGATAACGTCAGTGTTCTGTTAGAATATGTATAGTTAATAAAAAAAAACCCGTCTGCTTCTTTTAGATTTCTTCAGAAATCTGTTTCTCATTATTACATTTACCACTCGATTATGATCCCAGCTAATTTGCAAATTAGACAGCTATCGATTTTTTTTATGACTGTTTAATGGAACAAATACAAATACTGAAATCTGTGTTTATAACTGCCACGGCTCTATTAGCCTGCAAGTCTTGCCTGCAAGATTTCAGGGGTTCGGATAATGCCATAAATCTACATCTCAACTCTGCGAGGGAATTATGCGCAAAGCAATTACTTGCTAATTTCCAATTCTTTTTAAATTGAAACTTTATTGCAGGAAGATTATCATTAAAGATAAACATTTTTTAAATTGAGAAGAGAGATGGTCAATCAGCAATTAAGTGTCAAAGAAAAGTTATTGCAATTTTATTTTCGTAAAAATAAATAATTTTTTAATAGAACATTAGCTGGCCATTCAGCCCCTTCAGTTTATTGCTACCATTCGGTGCGATCAGGGATGATAAGTACATTGCTCAGTCATTTGAGTATAGGAATTGGGAAGGCATGTTGAGGTTGTTCAGGACATTGGTGAGGTCTCTTCTGGAATGTTATATCCAGTTCTGGTGGCCAAGTTATACAAAGGATATTTTTAAACTGGAGAGGGTTCAGAAGAGATTTACTAGGATGTTGCTGGCTATATAAAGAAAGACTAGGAATTTTTTCACTTGAGCATAAGAGGTTGAGTGGAGACCTTATAGAAGTTTATAAAATAAAGCATAGATAGAGTTATCTTTCCCTGGGATGAGGTATTTCAAGACAGGGGGTATATTTTTAAGGTGAGAATGGAGAGATTTAAAAAAACATGAGGGGCAAATTATTTGCACAGACAGTGGTTTGCGTGTGGAATGAACTTCCTGAGGAAGTAGTGGAGATGGGTATAATTACAGTGTTTAAAAGAGACTTGAGTAAGCACATGAATAGGAAAGGTTTGGAGAGATTGGGGCCAGGAGCAGGTGGGACTAATTTAGTTCAGGATTACATGCAGCATGGTCAGTGTGGACTGGTTAGACCAAAGGGTTGGTTGTTTCTGTGCTGTATGGCTGTATGCCTATGATTGCACTAACTCTCAACTATCTGCCTTAGATCTTTGAACCTTACTACCCATGCTAACAGGTATCAGTCTCCATTGTGAAATATTCTACTGACAAAGACTCAATAGTTTCTTTGGAAGAGAAATTTCTGAGTTTTCCTTCTCCTTAATGTGAAGATATACTTCCTGATATCAGCCTTGAATGGCTCAATCTGTAAGATTTGTTCTGCATTCCACAGACCAGAAAAATATAGCTTGCATCTATACCATAACCATTCTAAACTCCTTAATTAAATGTTTTATAGAGACATACTGTCATATAGTCATACAACACAGAAACAAACCCTTTGGTCCAACCAGTCCACACTGACCATGTTCCCAAACTAAACTAGTCCCACTTGCCTACTCCTGGCCCATATCCCTCCAAACCTTTCCTATTCATGTACTTATCCAAATATCTTTAAAATACTGTAACTGTACCTGCATCTGCCAATTTCTCTGCCAGAGAACCACTCTCTATGTAAAATGTTACCCCTCATGTCCTTTTTAAATCTCCCTCCTATGCTCAACAGTACTCATAAAATCATTGAGATCTACATCATGGCAAAATATCCCTCGCTCCACGTGTCCATGCTGATCAAAAATAAGTATCTAACTATTCTAACCCCATTTTCTAACACTTAGTCCAGAATGTTGTGTGCTGTGGCATTGTAAGTGCACAAAGACAAGTACAAGCCTAATGAATCAATTGGTCCAACTGAAGCAATTAAACCATTTAAAAGGCATCTGGATGCATACATGAACAGGATGGGTTTAGAGGGACATGGACCAAATGCTGACAAATGGGACTAGATCAGTTTAGGATATATGGTTGGCATGGGCAAATTGGACCAAAGTATCAGTTTCCATTCTGTATGATTCTATAACTCCATAGTCTAAACTAAGAGCAGATTGCAGGAAATAGCAGGCATTTCTAGATGTGTGCTTTGTGAGAAGCAGCGACTATTCTCTCGATGGGTTGCTATAGCTGGAAGCACATTAATTAAAAGCTAGGAATCAACGACTGGACTAGAATACTACCCAAGCTGAACTGCAGAGAAAAATTCATGAAAGATTCAGCATTATATCATAGAAACTAAAGGAAAACCAAGGCAATCTCAGTGCAAAAATAGAACTAGTAACCCAGATCCTCAGGGACTATTTTTGACCCTAAATTCTACAAATTTAGGATGGGAACACTTTTGTCCCAAAGCTAGAGAACTCATATCAAATTTCGAAGACAAGGTCATCTGCCAGCCTAATGTGGATGCTTCAGGCAATGTAAAGACAATGTAATGGTATCTCCCTGGAGACACTGGTATAACATTTGGAGTATTATGCACAGTCTTGGGCCCCATATCTCAGGAAGGAATTATTGGCCCTGAAATGTCTTCCTCCTTCAAGCAATGCCACGAGAATGGGCCCTAGGAATGAAAAGCTTAACATATGAGGAACATTTGAAGAGTCTGGATTTATAGTCAAAGAAATTTAGAAGGATGAGGGGGGATCTAATTGAAAAGCACAGGATATGAAATGGCCTGGACAGAGTGGATGCTGGGAACATGTTTCCACTGGTAGGAGAGACTAGGACTCGAGGGCATAGCCTTTGAGTAAAGAGAAGACCTTTTAGAACAGAGATAATGAGAAACTTCTTCAACCAGAAAGTGATGAATCTATGGAATTAATTACCACAGAATGGTGTGGAGGCCAGGTCATTGAGTGTATTTAAGACTGAGATAGATAGTTTCTTGAGTATCAAGGATAATGGAGAGAAAGCGGGAGAATGGGGTTGAGAAACTTATCAACCATGATTGAATGGTGGAGCAGACTCGATGGGCTGAATGGCCTAATTTCTGTTCTTGTGTCTTATGGTCTTACAGTCTAACATTGAAAGTGGTACTATGATGGTCTGAGAGTAGTGGGGTAATTCCAATGGAGAAATATCTTGCATCTTCTGTTCCTAATAAAGGAAGTGGGTTTCCTGTGAAGAAACGGGTCCCCTGAACGATCTTGCCCTGAGGAAAGTCTGGGACATTTTTGAAGGTTTCAGCAAGCCACAATGGCATGAAGGTCAGGATTCAAGGATTTTACCTCTTTGATGTGATTGGAATTGTGGAGGAACTGCTCAGTATTCCTCTGCTCAGGAAGATGGCCGTATTTAAGGACGAGCATTTAGTTCACCTGGTGACTTGATCAAAGTTCCTCCTTCAAGCAATGCCAACAGAAAGCCAGATTGAATGACAGTTCTTATGTTTGGAGATTATGGGATTACACTGTCTGCAAGTTGCCTGTGTTCACAGCGATGACCGCTCTTCAGAAATAACTCCTTGGTAGCAAAGCATTTAGTGAAATGCCATATACATGTAATTTAGAATTGTCAAACCACACAAGATAGAAGGAGATCATTCAGCCATCATTTTTGTTGGTTCTTTGAAGAAGCGATCTAATTGGACCGATCTCTGCTGCTGTCTTCTGCATAAAACTGTATTTTGTTTATTTTTAAGTCGATGTCCAATTATCTTTTCAAAGACTTTGAATCAGCTTCAGCAAGTGCATTCGAAATAATAACAACTCACTGGCTGAAAAAAAAACTCACCACCTCCCTGCCACCAATCTTGTTCTTTTGCCAATTATCTTAAGCCTTGGGTTTACCGACTACCCAAACTACCCCATGAACTTCAACGCCTTAATTAAGTTTCCACATAACTTCTCTTCAATAAGAGCTTTACTTATCCCTCCACAAAGTCTTCCTTAATGATGGAGGAGCAAATTATTGCAGATTCTGGGATTGTACTGGAAACAACAAATGCTGGAGATCACAGTGGGTCAGACAGCAAGCTAACATTTCGGGTCCAGATGACTCTTCAAAACATCAGCTTGCACTCTCTCTTTCTCTTTCTTTCTCTTTCTTTCTCTCTCTCTCTCTCTCGCACTCTCTCTCTCCCCCCCCCCCCTCCATGGATGCTGCCTGACCTGTTGTGATCTCCAGAATTTGTTGTTCTGAATCTTGCTTAATGATATCAGGAACAAATTCCTCATATGGAGATGATTAAACTGAATCATAGCGGAGGTGAAATACATAGAACCAAACAAGATTCAGTGAATATTTTTATTGAGACTGTTTGGTAGGAGGTATAGGATGAGACTGGACACAGCCCACATCCACTGCTAGGGCCTAAGGTCAAACTATTTGTGTGTGTAGAGAGATACAAACAATACAGCGCATGTCCCCTCTGCAGACTGTGTAATGGACTGATCACCTTAATCTCAGCCAATTAGATGACAGTTGTATAGGTCTGCCAATTGACTAAACAAAATAAAGGAAAGCAATTTTTCTCAGAACGCATGGGTTGAATGGCCTCTACAGTTATTACCTTGTGATTTAGTAGCAATCGGAGTGGTATGTTTGTGAGGTCAGTTCATGAAGCACTAATATCATTTATTGTATCCGTTGCTCCCGATGCGGTCTCCTCTACATTGGGGAGACTGGGCGCCTCCCAGCAGAGCGCTTTAGGGAACATCTCCGGGACACCCGCACCAATCAACCACACCGCCCCGTGGCCCAACATTTCAACTCCCCCTCCCACTCTGCCAAGGACATGGAGGTCCTGGGCCTCCTTCACCGCCGCTCCCTCACCACCAGACACCTGGAGGAAGAACGCCTCATCTTCCGCCTCGGAACACTTCAACCCCAGGGCATCAATGTGGACTTCAACAGTTTCCTCATTTTCCCCTTCCCCCACCTCACCCTAGTTCCAAACTTCCAGCTCAGTACTGTCCCCATGACTTGTCCGGACTTGTCCTACCTGCCTATCTCCTTTTCTACCTATCCACTCCACCCTCTCCTCCCTGACCTATCACCTTCATCCCTCCCCCACTCACCCATTGTACTCTATGCTACTTTCTCCCCACCCCTACCCTCCTCTAGCTTATCTCTCCACGCTTCAGGCTCACTGCCTTTATTCCTGATGAAGGGCCTTTGCCCGAAACGTCGATTTCGCTGCTCCTTGGATGCTGCCTGAACTGCTGTGCTCTTCCAGCACCACTAATCCAGAATCTGGTTTCCAGCATCTGCCGTCATTGTTTTTACCTCATGAAGCAGCTTTGTTCAGCCATCAGAAAATGCAGAGAAAAGGTTAATGCTGTTTGGAGTGCTCAACTTAGAAGGTGCTTTTCTTTCCAGTTTAATTTAGTTGTGAAAGGTCAGGAATAGGCAATGCTGTGATGTCGTGCCATGAGATCAGAAGTGTTTTTATAAAGGAGTCTCACTCCATACTGTGCCAACCCTTGTTCTCTGTTTTGTGTTTTAGCATCTCCATCAGTTGGATAAAAATGTACTACAATCTTATCATTCACACCATGATGTGACATGAATCATGGAGATGTACTGTATGGAAACAGACCCTTCGGTCCACCATGTCCATGCTGACCAGATGTCCTAAATTAATCTAGTCCCATTTGCCAGCATTTGGCCCATATCCCTCTCACTCTTCCTATTCATATACCCATCCAGAAGGCTTTTAAATGTTTTAATTGTACCAGCCTTCACCACTTTATAGACCAGTGAGCCTTACTTCAGTTGTTGGTAAAGTGTTGAAAAAGGTTATAAGAGTTAGGATTTATAATGATCTAGAAAAGAATAATTTGATTAGGGATAGTCAGCACGGTTTTGTGAAGGGTAGGTCGTGCCTCACAAACCTTATTGAGTTCTTTGAGAAGGTGACCAAACAGGTAGATGAGAGTAAACCGGTTGATGTGGTGTATCTGGATTTCAGCAAGGCTGAAAGGTTCCTCACAGTAGGCTATTGTACAAAATGCGGAGGAATGGGATTGTGGGAGATCTAGCAGTTTGGATCAGTAATTGGCTTGCTGAAAGAAGACAGAGGGTGGTGGTTGATGGAAAATGTTCATCCTGGAGTCCAGTTACTAGTGGTGTACCGCAAGGATCGGTGTTGGGTCCACTGCTGTTCGTCATTTTTATAAACGACCTGGATGAGGGTGTAGAAGGATGGGTTAGTAAATTTGCAGACGACACTAAGGTCGGTGGAGTTGTGGATAGTGACGAAGGATGTTGTAGGTTACAGAGAGATATAGATAAGCTGCAGAGCTGGGCTGAGAGCTGGCAAATGGAGTTTAATGCGGACAAGTGTGAGGTGATTCACCTTGGTCGGAGTAACTGGAATGCAAAGTACTGGGCTAATGTTAAGATTCTTGGTAGTGTAGATGAGCAGAGAGATTTCGGTGTTCATGTACACAGATTGTTGAAAGTTGCCACCCAGGTTGAGAAGAAGGCATACAGTTTTTTAGCTTTTATTAATAGATGGATCGAGTTCCGGAACCAGGAGGGTATGCTGTAGCTGTACAAAACTCTGGTGCTGCTGCACTTAGCGTATTGTGTACAGTTCTGGTCACCGCATTAGATTAGATTAGATTAGATTACTTACAGTGTGGAAACAGGCCCTTCGGCCCAACAAGTCCACACCGACCCGCCGAAGCGCAACCCACCCATACCCCTACATTTACCCCTATAACCTAACACTACGGGCAATTTAGCATGGCCAATTCACCTGACCTGCACATCTTTGGACTGTGGGAGGAAACCGGAGCACCCGGAGGAAACCCACGCAGACACGGGGAGAATGTGCAAACTCCACACAGTCAGTCGCCTGAGTCGGGAATTGAACCCGGGTCTCTGGCGCTGTGAGGCAGCAGTGCTAACCACTGTGCCACCGTGCCGCCCACATATAGGAAGAATGTGGAAGCTTTGGAAAGGGTGCAGATGAGATTTACGAGGATGTTGCCTGGTATGGAGGGAAGGTCTTACAAGGAAAGGCTGAGGGACTTGAGGCTATTTTAGTTAGAGAGAAGGTTGAGAGGTGACGTAATAGAGACATACAAGATAATCAGAGGGTTAGATAGGGTGGACAGGGAGAGCCTTTTTCCAAGTATGCTGACAGCGAGCACGCAGGAGCATAGCTTTAAATTGAGGGGTGATCGATATAGGACAGATGTCAGAGGTAGTTTCTTTACTCAGAGTAGTAAGGGTATGGAATGCTTTGCCTGCAATGGTAGTAGATTCACCAACTTTAAGTACATTTAAGTCATCATTGGACAAGCATATGGACGTACATGGAATAGTGTAGGTGAGATGGACTTCAGATTGGTATAACCAGTCTGCACAACATCGAGGGCCAAAGGGCCTGTACTGTGCTGTAATGTTCTGTGTTCTATGTTCTGTGGCAGCTCATTCCATACACGCACCACCCTCTGTGTGAAAAAGTTGTCCCTTAGATCCCTTTTAAATCTTTCCCCTCTCACCCTAAACCTATGTCCTCTAGTTTTGGATTCCCCCAGCCCAGGGAAAAGATCTTTATCTATTTATCCTATCTATGCCCCTCATGATTTTATAAACCTCTATAAGGTCACCCCTCAGCCTCCGATGCTCCAGGGACACAGCCTGTTCAGCCTCTCCCTATAGCTTAAACCCTGGCAACATCCTTGTAAATCTTTTCTGAACCCTTTCAAGTTTCACAACATCCTTCCTGGAAGAGGGAGACCAGAATTGCACGCAATAATCCAAACGTGGCCAAGCCAGTGTTGTGGTGAACTAGCCGAAGGTCCTGTTATATTTCCGTATATTGTTGGATGCAGACATGTTTACCAACACCACATTTATAACCCTGTACACTTGCTCAGCATTGACAACTGAGTAGTTTTCTAGGTCCAACCGGAGAGCTTTCAAATATCAACTGTGTTTTTTTTAGAAATGGATTATGGATTTGCATATTATCAATCAAGAACATGCACAGTTCTAGGATTCCTTTTAGATAATGAAGTACTTCTGAAATGTAGTTGTTGTCACCTAACAACAAATTACTCAATCTTCAAGGAGATGGTGACCAGATATCTTGTTTTAGCAGTATTGGTTAAATGATAGGTGTTAATCTCAACTCAGGGAAGAACTCATTCTCACATTCGTGATCATAAGATGTGGACAGATGAGTATTGTTCAGTTTCATCTGAAGATAGGACTGAAGTCACATGTAGGCCAGACCACAGTCATATCCCAGGCCTCTGCATATCTCAAAGCACTGTACACATTCAATTAATTTGTAATATGGTCAAACAGAGGAGTTTTTTTTATCACTGCAGTTCCCCGTAGGAAACATTGGGGTGACCAGCTTAGCTGTTCCGTTTGGTTACATTTACTGAGAGAAGAATATTTGTCAGGATGACTTTAAAATAGATTTGTAGAAGTGTCTCACCTGAAGGATGCAGCACACCCTTGGGTTCTACACTGGAGTGTCAGCATAGATTATGTCTGGAGGAGATATTGAGCTCACAATGAGACTCTGAGGCAAGAGTGCTATAAACTGAGCATTGCTTCTCTCCTTTCTGTTAGTGTGAATAAAGAGATATTTTGACCATGATAAGCTCTTCCACTCTTGGCTGAAATTCCTCTATTATCAATTTTAAAAAAACATAGTTGTCACCTTTTTTTGATGATTGACTCTGTAATTTCATAGGCAAGAAACCCTGCAGAAAGGAATATTTCTGAGTATTGAATATGGTTTGAATACTGTTGTGGAAGAATTACTCAATATTCTATAAAAGATTACTAGGAGATACAGAAAGTCCTTCATGAAATTAAACTTTAATCTTGCAAAATCAAAGCTGTGGGACCCAGCAAAATATCTTCCCTAGCTCCCCGCAAGCTCTTTGTTCTCCTCCAATTTATACAATTTGTTGGTCCCATGCTTATTGGATAACATTAGCGTAACCAATCGTGCTGGCTTGCTTTGTCTTTCTGAACTCATCATCATCTGCCACACTGATTCCCTCCATCACCCTTAACCTATCACATTACAACACCATCATCTTCAGCATTAGCTCATCTACCAGTGATTTAACTAGCCTATCACAATGCACTACCATTATCTGTTACTGTGATAATCTGTGATATGATCCCGGGAATACATTGCAACACTAAGTTAACTACATTACTGCCATAATAACTTCCATATTACTTACAGGAAAAGGCAAAACATTTCTTCCTCTTTGGGTGAGTGGAGATTTGTTTGTTTGGCAATTTTGTAGCTGGAATCTAAGTTCCAATCTAAGAGATCATCGAGAGAGTGGGTTCAGAGAAAAGTGTGAAGTAAAGTGGCAGGAATATATAAAGATAAAGTTGTCAAAGTCCAAAGGAAGCATAGGGCTGCAGTGTCATCGGCCAGAGACACCTGGTGGTGCTTTAACCTCAGGTCACTACGCCTCAGGTGAGAAGATGGGATCATCATGGTAACCTCAGCTGGTGTGGGAATTGAACCCAGACTATTGGCATCACTCTGCATCGCAAACCAACCATCCATCCAACTTAAGTTAGAAATGAATACCTACCACACGAATGGAAGATTGGAATTTATAGCCACTTACCAGTTTCCACCTTCAGTTCGACTCCCGTTAACTGCAATTAGTTATAGAATCCCCCTCTGGTTGCAAGGATAACATGCAAGGGAAGGCTTCGCAAGGACACACAAGAGGGCTGAGGGTTTGTCAGACAGCTGGGAATTCATTCTCAATAAATGCATTGGTAACTTTTACAATCAACAAGTAGAGGACACACACACACACACACACACACACAGACATAGCATGTGACACAAATAGGGCTAAATGTAACCCTTGCAAAATAAAAGGTCTGGTATTAGACAACTGTTTTGTCAGTATTATTTTTTCCAGAATTTAAGACATGTATACTTTTAAACATTAGCCCAACAATGGTGAACTCTACATTTCTTTGCTCGGGATGTGAGGTTGCAACATCTTTCTGAGGTGACTATTGTTCTTCTGTTGCTAAACTGTGACACTAACTATCGTACTCAATCAATTGTGTCTACTGACATTAAAACTGCACAGGGCGGCCCTCTTGTGGTGCAGTGATCATGACCTTACCTCTGGACCAAGGTCTTGGGTTCAAGGTCCACCTACTCCAGAGGTGTGTAGAAACATCTCTGAACAGACTGGTTAGAAAATCAGAGAAAATGAGGACTGCGGATGCTGGAGAGTCAGAGTTGAAAAGCTCCTGAAAGTGCTTGTGCCAGAAACGTCGACTCTCCTGCTGTCTGATCTGCTGTGCTTTTCCAACACCACACTCTTTGACTCTGATTGGAAAATAGGTTAAATTTTTTAAAAAACTTACATTAATATCTGCACAGACTAGGGATTGAACCTGAGGATGTTCACATCTGCAGAGATACAATACCTATGAGATCCTTTCCTGAGACTCTATTCTCCAAACCTAATGCAGGGAAGCTGTGACCATTCATTCTTGACTGAGAAGAATGTCATGCGTGCACTTCTGTTCCCACGCCCTCTGCCCCACGAACACTTGCTAGGACAGTCGGTCATCAACCCTGGTCTGGCTTCTCTAGCTGATTTGACCACAGCCTACAATTTTATTCCCTCTCCTCCACAATGGATTTCTCCTTCAAATATCGCCTAATTTTTATCGACAGTGGCTGGGTTTTTTTTTCTTGTAAAATTAATCAGCCAATTTTTCCATAAGTAGTTAATAAAAAGCGCACACAAAGTCTAAATGAATTCAAGTAGATTTAAATAAATGTGTTCTGTTAATGAATCCTACTATTTGTCAATTTTAATAAAAACAGGCAGCTATTTTCTTCTTTCTAGAGTCTGAGATCGGTTGTCATGAGGCTCAGTAATTGCTGCGTAAAAGTTGCCCAAAGTTTGTCTCTTTGTTACAGAGCAGTTCAAGTGGCTTCAGAGTATTGAATGCAACCTCTCTCTCTGTTTGATTAGTGAGCTGCATGTCTCATTTTTTAGATTAGATTACTTACAGTGTGGAAACAGGCCCTTCGGCCCACCAAGTCCACACCAACCCTCCGAAGAGCAACCCACCCAGACCCATTCCCTGACATTTATCCCTTCACCTGACACTACAGGCAATTTAGCAAGGACAATTCACCTAACCTGCACATTTTTGGACTGTGGGAGGAAACCCACGGGAAGAATGTGCAAACTCCACACAGACAGTTGCCCGAGGCGGGAATTGAACCCAAGTCTCTGGTGCTGTGAGGCAGCAGTGCTAACCCCTGTGCCACTGTGTCTTTCCCCCTTCTGAAAACAACGATGTTTCAGGGAACTCTTTTTCAAAGGTTATTTTCATTAATTTTTGTAAAAAATAGACAAACATATGCTGACTTTGTTATGATCAAAGCTGAAGTTACTACTGTACAGGTCAGATCCCAGAATGAAATATGGCTTGAGAGGTTATATCTTGTTTGGTTTTGATTTTGATTTGATGCGGTGGTTTTTCACTGAAGTCCTGGGCCATGAAGTTACAGACTGTGGTTAAATACACTTCTGCTACTGTCACAGTGTTTCATGGATCTGCAGTTTGAGTTGGAAGATCTGTTGGTTCCACTAAGCATGGTGATAGTGCCACACAACCCGATGGATGATATCCTCAATGTGAAGGCAGGACTTTGCCTCCACGAAAACCGTGCTACCACATTTCCAATGTCACAACAACAAATACATCTCAAAACTAGGCTGTGAAGGGGCCTTTCAGGTGCAATATAAATGTACAAATTTCATACTTGCTTCGTCTTTTCCTTACAAGTGCAAGGTCCTGGCTATATATTCATTTTCCATTCTGCCATGCTGAAGCCAATTCTCACATTTTTGCCAGCACCCTGATTGAGATCAAGTAATCCCTGGGACCCGAAACACAGGACAACTGCCAAAGTGCTTATCAGCTGTCTACAAAAATCCCGCTTTGGAATGAAGTGTCGTTCCATGATTGTGCATTTAAATCACTCTGAGATGGCTTATGAAATGTATTGGATGTTCTTTTTTGTTTTAACATGCAAAGCAGAGAATTGAAAAGTGTCAATTTAATTCCGAATGTCAGTGAATTGTGGTCAGTAGCCATTGATCTCAAGAAAATCCTTGACTCCTAAATGCAAACCACAGCACAAAGATGTCAAGCCTGTTATCGATCCAGAGCAGATGGGAGCAAGTAGGGTCTTACAGGGTAAAGCCGATTTTTATGCATACATAATTTTTCTTTTTTAACAGCCTATCCTGCCAATCAAACACGTGAATGCTAAGCCTATTCCAGCCTGACAGCCTGAGAGTTCTGCTTTTTGCAGCTGAATAATGAGCTTTCCTACACACATCTATTAACCTTCTCAGCGCTTTGTCGTTTTGACTCGACTCGGAAGGTCAACCAATCAATTTGACAGGGCGCATTCACCCTCATTATGTCACAGTAACCTTGCGACAAATTTGTTTCTCTGTTGTGGCACTAGGTAACCCAGGGTCGCCAGTATGGATCAATTGACAAAGGTAGTTGTCCAGCTACGAGGAGCGTGGCCAACTACCCAGCAGAGAGGAAGTAGTTCTGACTAAGATGTTGAGAAAATTGTCTTATTAAAACTTCGAGTGATAATATCAAGCAAATATTTAAAAACGTGAGAAAATGCAATCTTGACCCAGAATGTTCTTTTATGGGAAACCACACTTTTAAGTCATAGCATCATATCGAATTTCTTTGAGGTGGAAAACATCTGAGGCACCTTAACAATGGAGTGGGGGCAGAGAATGCATTTGGCAAGCTTTTATACTTTTTCATTACGTCAAAATTCATTTCACTAATGGATTCATTGTTATCTTTTCCTGTGTTTATGGTTTCCACCTTTGTGGAAACATTCTTACAGCATAGAAACATTGAATCAAAGAATGTCCACAGTGTGGAATCAGGCCATTCATCCCATCGAGTCCACACTGACCTTCGAATGAGCATTCCCTCCAGACATTCCCTCCAGACATTCCCCCACCCCCCAACCAATCCCTGTAACCCTGCATTCCCTATGGTTAACACCTAGCCTGCACATCCCTGGACACTATTGTCAATTTAGCATGGCCACTCCACCTAACCTGCACATTTTTCGTCTTATTCTACTTTGTTCAACCCAATAATAATGTTAGAGACCTCTTTTACATATCCAGTAAGTCCCCTATTCTGAAGAAAACTGCTCTAATCTGTTCAATTTTTCCTGACAGCTATAACCTCTCAGTTCTGATACTATTCTTGTAAATCCCTTACCCACTTTCCCCAGTGCCTGTTTACAGAAACTGGAACTGTACACTTTGGGCTATCTGTCATAAGTTCAACATAACTACACTAATTTTGAATTCTGTATCCTTCAAAATGATTCCAGGTTCTTTGTCAGCATTTAGAATGGCTGGCTGACCTAAACTGTTGCTTTTAATTAAGGTTTCCCCAATGTGTTGTGCTCAAGGCCATTCTAAACCTTCCCAACAGATGGATTCTCGTCATCACGGTTAAGAGTCCAGTTATTTACAGTTGCAATTCCTGTTTTTATTTCTGCATCCATGGACATGGTTATCAAGGTACCTTTTCCAGTCCCTCAACCAGCTGCCCATCCTCCATTCCATGAGTGGTAATATTCTACTTGACTGCCTCAGCTTGATTGTCTCCTCATCCAATACAAACAGATGAATTTATAAAGTGGAAGCAGAGGTAGGCTATTGGACTCATCAGGCCTGCACTGTCCTTCATTAAGATCAAAGGAACAGGAATAGACTATTTAGCCCATTGAGCCTCCCCCAACATTCAATACAAACAAGGCCGATTAAACACTTCAATGCGTTTTACTTACCCCCATTCGCATTACTACCAATGGTATTCAGAGATCTATCAATCTCTGAAACATACTCAAAGACTGTGGTAGATAATTCCAAACGTCCACAAGTCTCTGTGAGAGAAACTATCTTGTCATCTTGGATAAAGGTGGCAATGATTTAAGGTGTGCCCTCTGGTTCTAGACTCCCCGTCTACTCTGCCTATCCCTTTGACAATTTCATGCGTTTCAAGTGGTCACTTCTCATTCTTTGAAATTCAAGAGAATTCAAGCCCAATTTGCCTAATCTCTCTACATAGCAGAGTTCCGCCATTCTGGGAACATGTCTCATGAACCTTTGCTGCACTTGCTCTATGACAATAATCTCTTGCCCGAGATAAGGAGATCAAAACTGCACACAGTACTCCAGGATTATTCTTATCAAGTTCCTATACAGTTGAAGCAAGATTTCACTACTCCTGTATATTAAAGGTTGAAAAGCTTGTGGATGTGAATGAAAGAGTCAGAAGCTATTGGACCTCTGGAAAGAAAGACACTGTCTTTTCGCTCTGAGGTAATATCAATTCTAAAGCCTGAAGAAAGCTAGATTAATTTCCTCCACCAGTTGCTTTAAGCTGCGGCTTTTAACCTAGAAGACATTATAAGTTGGAAATGAGACACTCTGTGGCTCCTGCAGGCAAAGTGTCAGGAGAATGGAGAGATCACCAAGCAGCAAGTCCTGGCCAGGCAAAAAGGATTGTCTCAGTGGCTATTGAATACCCTACATAGTCTTTCCCTCCAACCATAACACCATTGTTTTTTTTTTGTGTCTGTCTGGTGTCTGCATGTATACATAATGCAAGTTTAGTAAGGTCAGGTGAGATTTAATGAGTAGAGTTATATGTGACAGACATAATTATCTACTTGTATAGGTAGTTCTCCTATAACGCCACAGATGTGTTCCAGTGGAATCTTGCTTAATACAAAATCGCTTAATAGAAATAATGGGAAAAGTGGGCTTGTGGCAAACCATCAAAAAATATCACTCACAATCATTCAAAAATCACCTAAACGCGTAATGGACTGTGTAGCACACTGAATGAAGGTTGAAATCATACTTATTAATGAAACAAAAGAAAATGTAACATAATACGTTCAAAAACTGTAAGAAAACTGTGATCTGCACAGTACCTCTCACGGAAAGCGGCTCTGTTGGCAGCTGACATTGTGCATGTGCAGAACGGCGCGGATATTGCAACTTAGACATCGGTGCTGGTGCAGGACATTGGCGCATGCGCAGAACGGCACCGAGATTTTGGTGCGGACATCGGTGCATGTGCAGGTTTGTATGGACATTGGCGCATGTGCAGAACGAAGCGCACAAACTGATTCCCCACAGGAATTGCAATATTGCCAACGGAGATAAGTATTCTCTAAAATACTATTCCCTAATTCTTCAACAATGTTCTCGCCAAAACATGCATTATCCTGGAACTACCTGGAGCTAAAATCTATTTATTTGTGATGAACTGTAAAACTTATTAAGCACAGAAACTTGGCCCTTACGTTCTGTCAACCTGAGCCCAACAGAGAGATAAATTGGAAAATTCTGCAAGATTTTACATCAAATCTTTAGTTATTGTGACAACTCTGGGAATACTGGGACTTGGGGTGGAAAAATTCTCCTCACCTTGGTCGTCAAGGACCATCCTTTGAGGCTGTGACAAAACACATTGATGAAGGTAGAGCAGTGGATGTGGTGTTCATGGATTTTAGCAAAGCATTTGATAACGTTTCCCACGGTAGGCTCATTCAGAAAGTAAGAGAAATCTGGCTGTCTGGATGCAGAATTGGCTGGCTCATAGAAGACAGAGGGTGGTAGTAGATGGAAAGTATTCCATTGTCAAGGTTTGTGGGTGGCACGGTGGCACAGTGGTTAGCACTGCTGCCTCACAGCGCCAGAGACCCGGGTTCAATTCCCGACTCAGGCGACTGACTGTGTGGAGTTTGCACGTTCTCCCCGTGTCTGCGTGGGTTTCCTCCGGGTGCTCCGATTTCCTCCCACAGTCCAAAGATGTGCAGGTTAGGTGAATTGGCCATGCTAAATTGCCCTTAGTGTTAGGTAATAAGGGGTAAATGTAGGGGTATGGGTGGGTTAGGTAATAAGGGGTAAATGTAGGGGTATGGGTGGGTTGCGCTTCGGCGGGTCGGTGTGGACTTGTTGGGCCGAAGGGCCTGTTTCCACACTGAAAGTAATCTAATCTAATCTATTCAGTCTGGAGCTCGGTGACCAGTGGTGTTCTGCAGGGATCTGTTCTGGGATCTCTGCTGTCTGTGATATTTATAAATGATTTGGATGAGGAATTGAAAGATGGGTTAGTTTGCTGAAGACACGAAAGTGGGTGGAGGGTGGATAGTGTGGATGGCTGTTGTACTTTGCAATGGGACATTGACAGGATGCAGAGCGAGGCTGATAAGAGGCAGATGGAGTTCAACCTGGAAAAGTGTGAAGTGATTAATTTGGGAAGGTTGAATGTGAATACAAAATACAAGATTAAAGGCAGGATTCTTGGCAGTGTGAAGGAACAGAGGGACCTTGGGGTCCATGTTCATAGATCCCTCAAAGTTTCCACTCACGTTGATAGAGTTGTTAAGATGCATATAGTGTGTTGGCTTTCATTAGCAGGGTGTTTGAGTTTAAGAGCCACAAGGTTATAGTGTAGGTCTATAGAGCCCTGGTTAGACCACACTTGGAATATTGTGTTCAGTTCTGGTTGCCTCATTATAGGAAGGATGTGGAAGCTTTAGAGAGGGTGCAGAGGAGATTTACCAGGATGTTGCCTGGACTGGAGGGCATGTCTTATGAAGAAAGGTCAAGGGAGCTCTGACTTTTCTCATTAGGGTGAAGAAGGATGAGAGGTGACTTGATAGAAGTGTACAAGATGATGAGAGGCAAAGATAGTGGATAGCCAGAGACTTTTTCCCAGGGTGGAAATGACTATCATGAGGGAGCAAATTTTTAAGGTGATTGGAGGAAGGTTTAGGGGATATGACAGAAGGCTGTTCTTTACACCGAGATAGGTGGGTGTGAGGAATGCCTAGCCAGCAGTGGTAGTAGAGTCAGATACATTAGGGACATTTAAGTGACTCTCAGATAGGCACATGGATGATAGTAAAATGAAGGATGTGTAGGTTACGCTGATCTTAGAGTAGGATAAAAGGTCGGCACAATATCGAGGGCCAAAGGGCCTGTACTGTGCTGTACTGTTCTATGTTCTAAAAGAGTGAATTTTAATTTTAAAACAATGCCCACTGGTTCTTGATTCAAATGGAAACATTCTTTCCACATTCATTCTGTTAAAACATTTTAGGATCTTACATCTTATATAATTCAATCAAGACACCCCACTCACTCATTTGAACTCCAGGGGAATTGAGCCCAACCTGTTCTATCCTCATTACACAACCTCCTGAAGTCAGCTATCAGTCTAGTAAATCTCTGAATTATCTCTAATGTATTTACATCCTCACTTAAATAAAGAGACAGAATCTGCTCACAGTTTTCGAGATGCAGTCTCACCAATACCCTATACATCAGATGGAGGCAGTGGATGTTTGTGGATGTAGTGCCAATCAAGCAGATTGCTTTGTCCTGGACGGTGCCAAGACTCTGGAGTGTTGTTGGAGCTGCGTCCATCCCGGTGGGTGGGGAGTAGTCCATCACACTCCTGACTTGTGCCTTGTAGATAATGGACATGCTTTGGGGAGTCAGGAGGTGAGTTACTCACCGCAGTATTCCTACCCTCTGACCTACTCTTATAGCCACTGTGTTTATGTGGCCTATCTAGATGAGTTTCTGTTAATGGTGATGCCAGGATGTTGATAGTTGGAGATTCAGTGATGGTAACACCATTGAATATCAAGGAACAGTGGTTATTTTGTCTTTTGCTGGTGATGGTTATTGTCTGACATTTGTTTGGCACGAATGTTACTTGCCATTTGTCAGCCTAAGCCTGGATACTGTTCAGATCTTATTGCATTGGACTGCTTCAGTGTCTGAGGTGTTGTGAATGGTGCTGAACATTGTACAACTCTTCAATATCCTCACTTCTGACCTTATGGTAGAGGGAAGCTCATTGATGAAACAGCTGAAGATGGTTGGGCCGAAGACACTACACCGAGGAACTCATGCAGAGATGTCCTGGAGCTGAGATGACCAACCTGCAACAACCACAACCATCTTCCTATGTGCCAGGTATGACTCTAACCAGCAGAGAATTTGCCTTCATACCCATTGATTCCAGTTTTGCGAGAGCTCCTTGTTGCCACACTTGTTTGTACACGGCCTTTGTATTTGGAGCTGACACTCTCAACTCCCCTCTGAAATTCAGTTCTTTTGTCTCTGTTTGAACAGAGGGTATAATGAGGTCAGGAGCTGAGCAGCCTTGATGGAACCCAAACTGGACGTCACTTAGCAGGCTATTGCTGAGCTAGAGTTGCTTGATAGTACTGTTGAGGACACCTTCCATCACTTTTTTTTACTGATGGTTAATTAATACCTTTCTAGTCTGAGAGCAAGTTATCCATTGAAGTTAGAAAACTATTTATTTTTCTCATGTGGATTATCTCTTCAGTGTTGTGGGGAATTGCTATGTTTTATTTGTCTGTGGGAACTTGTCCTGGACAGCGATCCAGTAGAATTGGAAGGACTTGAAGGCTTTGCCTCGCAGTGACTGTGATGGTTTTAAAACTTAAACCCCTCATTTGAGTTTATCACTTTTACTGTGAGAATTCTTGCAAAATCCTCAGTGCAGAGCAATAAGTCGATTGCACAGCTTCCAATATGCTTTGCCTCACATTTTTATCTTTGGACCGTAGAATGTCTCCAGGCAACCCTGCACTCCTATCACCTTCTCAGAGCTGAGATTTCTATTAAGAGTTGCAGTTCAAAGACCTATACTCATTATGTTATGGTCTCCGCTACCCCTTCAGAAGTTGGAAATATATCCTTTTTTCAGAGGCTTGCAGGTGAAAATTAAAGTTGCCGGTGGGGAGGTAGAATTGTCTTAGAGCTATTGGATGTACTTAATTCCAGCAACAGTGTGCATCAAATATCCTGCTGTGGGACTGTCTGATTGAACACTATCATGTACATTTGTTGTATGGACATTTTCAATGGTGGCTTCGTTGTTTGCAAACAATTAAGGTATGCCGAGGTAATTTTACCAATTTAAGACTCCCAACAAGAAATGTACATCAATATTGGAGACAGTGTTACAACACTGTCACTTTAATTCTCCAACTTGCATTAAGTCAAAACACTTCTCCTTGCATCAGATTGGTTATTTCTTCATCGTAAATGATTTTTTAAAAAATCAGTGCGACTTAGACTTTGACTCAATTGCCATTATAATCAATGTACGAATCATCAAAATCCTCGATTTGGTTCAGGTACATATCTCCCTTCTCGGCATTAATTATTCCACATGTAAAATAACTGAAGTGCTTAATTAGATTTCAAGATGCTCCTTGCTATCGAGTATCTATTTCTTATCGATAACACATCTGAATTTAATGATATGGTGGTGCTGTAAGCATGATGATACATTGAATGGAACATTTTCCTCCAGGATACAGTGGCATTGAACCCTGGGATTTTTCCTTTTCATTGCTTTTTATATTTTTTCCTCACCGAGATGTTATAAATGTGCAAATACTTTCTAATTATGTGCTCTTTATAAGGGAGAACACCAAGAAGTTAAAATTTGAATAATTAATGATGCAAACTGTGGAAGATACTTTTTAATCGACTTGTCCAGGAATGTTATGGCGCACTTCTGATGCAAGTGGGACTTGAACCCAGGCCTTGTGGCTCAGAGGCAGTGTCTGTGTCTAAAAAGTGTCTGTGTCTTTTATAATAAAATAGATTCTTGAACAATGGACTCAACCACTCAGTGGTATGACTCCTCTCCTGCAAATAGAGGTAGTTCCAGGATAACGCGGGTTTAAGCAGTGTGATTTGGTTATAACGTCACTGAAGATTTAGGAAACTTTATTTCGAGAACGCCTTCCTCCGTTCGCAATAGCACGATTCCAGCGGGGATCAGTTTGTGTGCTTCATTCTGCACATGCACCGAAATCTCCGCATTGTTCTGCACATGCGCTGGTGTCTGTGCCATTCTGCACATGTGTGAATTTGGTGCCAGTCTCCATACCATTCTGCACATGTGAACTTGGTGCCAGTCTCCATACCATTCTGCACATGTGTGAATTTGGTGCCAGTCTCCATACCATTCTGCACATGAACAATATCAGCTGCCGACAGAGCAGCTTTCTGTGAGAGGTACTATACAGAGAGCAACTTTCTTACATTTTTTTATATGGACTATGTTAAACTTACTTTTATTTTGTTAATAAATATGAATCAGACCCTCATTCAGGCTGTGCTATACTTGGCATTACGCCTTTGGATGATTTTTGACCGATTTTTTTTTTGTTGGTCTGCCCCTAACCTCACTGTTTCCCTTAGGTCCGATTATTTCTATTAAGCAATTAAGCGTGATTTCTCTGGAATGCAACTATTGCTTTATTGGAGAACTACCTGTAGTAGCAAAGTTTCAATCCATTGACGTTTGGGTTATATGCACATCACGCTTTAGCTGCACCATCTGTGCCTCGAATTATGGTCCTGTTAATCAACCTGTTCCAGCATGTTATGACACACATTTAGAGCAGCTCTTGAACCCAGCTCCCCTGGCCTAGAGGTAGGGATACTACCACTGTGCCACAGGAGCCCCTATTATAAACATCCTCAATATTGACCTGCTTCTCTGTTTAAATAAAGTACTAGCTTGGGCAGGATATGATACACATCTTTTGCATGTGGGGCTTGAACGCAGACTCTCCATTCCACACGTAGGGAGACTGCAACAAGAGCCTTTTCTGGCTGTTGGTAATTGCATTAGAAATTGCAGTTTATCATATTCTTCTATTCATTTTGTTGCTTATTTAAGTGCAGGCATCAACCTGTTTGATTTGAATAAATTAATGCATGAATTAAGATAGAGAAGCAATGTCAAACCGAAATGATAATGGTTTATCCATAGACATCATGAACAATAATTACTAGCCTCTACTTTCAAGATGAATTGTTGGTGGCAAAGCGTTGTACAAAAATAGTTCCTTAGTTTAGTAAGTCCCATTGAAGTATGGAGCTTTTCAAGTGAAGGTGACTGGCTTCACAATCCTAACCATTAGATTTGTTATCCCATTAAACCACAATCTGATGTACATGTTTCACTACCAGAAAGAATAAGTCCATCTGAAATAATTCCACAAAGGTCGGCATCTCATCAGCAAGCCACTTTTTTTTCACATGGAGAGTTTCTGACACTGATACAGCTCCATCAGAGCGAGCTCTCAGACTGAACAGAACGTCTGACACTCCTGTCAGCCGGGGCTCCCTGATTGGACCAGGTTAACAGCCCCAATCAGGGAACTCAATCTATGAAGTCCTCCACCTGGCTGACTTCATTATAATCACTACGCCATGTAGTTTCATGGCTCGAGACTGGTCATGTTTGAGAAACGACAGGCTGATCTGTTTTTATTTCTTTTCACTCTCCATTTCAAAATTATCTTGCCCCCCTCAGTAATGAATGGCCATTTAAAGTTGATCAAAATGAGCAGCTGAGTAATGAGCTGTTTGACCAATGCTATATATAGTTGCACCTGATCAAATTTTCAATGAGATTCTTGCCTTCCAATGAAGGTGATGGGGTCAAGGGTGAGATGCACTTAAGTCATTATTCACAGACAGGACTGAGCAGCAGATGGAAATAAATCAGTTTATGGGCCTCAAATCTTCTATAATTATCCTTTTAATTATAGGTTAGGCATTTATTAACATGAAGTTTTATGAAGGGAAAAAATTAATGTTATGAAAATATGGATTGAAAATGGATAAGTATTAAACATAGTGTATAATAACAGCGTCTGTACATGAATATCGACAATACACAGAAACATAATTGCATTGTTACATAGAACAGGACAGGCCCTTCAGCCAACCATGTCTGTGCTGACCATGATGCCATTGTAAACTAATCCCAAATGCCTTCGTGTGGTCCATATTCCTCTCTACCCTGCCTGTTCATATGTATAACTAAATGCCTCTTAAACTTTGTACCTGCTTCTACCACCTTCCTGGCAGCATGTTCCAGGTACCTATCACCCTCTGTGTAAAAAAAAGCTTTCTTTTGACGTTCTCCCTCTCATTTCAAACCTAAGTATTTGACATTTCCACCCTGGCAAGAAGACTCTGACTATCTAGCCTATCCATGTCCCTCATAATTTTATATACTTCTTTAACTTTGCCCCTCAGCCTCCGACCTCTAACTTTACTAACCAGTCTACCATGCAGAAGCTAGTCAAAGGCTTTGCTAAAGTCCATAGACAATTTCCACAGCTCTTCCCTCATCTATCTTCTTGGTGTCCTCCTCAAAGAATCCATTCAAGTTTGTGAAACATGATTTCCCACAGGCGACTGACTGTGTGGAGTTTGCACGTTCTCCGTGTCTGCGTGGGTTTCCTCCGGGTGCTCCGGTTTCCTCCCACAGTCCAAAGATGTGCAGGTCAGGTGAATTGGCCATGCTAAATTGCCCGTAGTGTTAGGTTAGGGGTAAATGTAGGGGTACGGATGGGTTGCGCTTCGGCGGGTCGGTGTGGACTTGTTGGGCCAAAGGGCCTGTTTCCCCACTGTAATGTAATCTAATCTAATCTAAGCAAAGCCATGCCGACTAATTCTAATCAGTCCTTGCCTCTCCAAATGCATATAAATCCCGTCTATCAGAATCCCCTCCAACTTCTTTCCCACCACTGACGTAAGGCTCCCCAGTCTACAGTTTCCAGGCTTCTTCTTGCAGCTTTCCTGAAATAAAGTTACAACTTTGGCCACCTTCCAGTCTCTCCCCTGGGGTCCTGCAATTTTTTCCCTAACTTCTCAGATACATTTGATTAGGTCCCAGAGATGTATCTACCTTTATGTGTTTTAAGACCTCCTGTGCCTCCTTTTCTGTATTGTGGTCTTTTTTCAAGACATTGTATGTCATCAATTAGTATATAACGTATCTTATGGGAGCTATCACAAGCATTGGCACATCCAGTATAAGTACCCTACTGGAGACCTGCAGTAGATAATCTTTTTGTTGAGCAAAGGAGTTAAGGGATATGGGTCAAAGGCAGGTATATGGAGTTAGGCCATGGATCAGCCACAATCTCATTGAATGATGCAACAAACTCGAGGGGCTGAATGGCCTACTCCTACTCCTATGTTGCTAACTTCCAGAATCCACACCACGGTGGTAGACAAATGATTACATTTGAAGTCCTTCTTGCTACTTTCTGACCTAATTCCCTAAATTCTGACCACATGATCACACCCTTCTTTCTGCCTGTGTCATTGGTGTCAATGTGGAGCACTAACTGTTTACCTTTACCACTGCAGAAGGATCCTTCAGCCTTTCAGTGACATTCTTGACCCTGGCACCAGGGAGGTAAGGTCCCATCCTGGATTTGCATCTGTAACCGTACATCCTTGACTGTTTCCGTAGCCATTAAAATCACAATCGCTATTGTTTTGCCAGCTTTTGTTGTGCCTGCCTGCACAGGAGGCAAAGATAATGGAGTCAAGATACATATGTTCACAGTGGGCATATTACTATTGAGGACCCGCTGTTGTGGAACTTGAAAGGGTTCACAAAAGGTTTACACGGATGTTGCCAGGGTTGGAGAGTTTGAGCCACAAGGAGGAGGCAAATCGGCCGGAGCTACTTTCCCTGGAATGCCAGAGGTTAAGGGGTGATGTCATAGAAGTTGAAAAATCATGAGGGGTTTGATAGGGTAAAGAGATAAGATCTTTTCCCCATGGTAGGGAATCCAAAAACTAGTGGGTACAGGTTTAGAGGTGAGAAGGGAAAGATTTAACAAGGTTCTAAGGGGCAACTTTTTCAAGCAGAGGATGGTGCATGTATGGAATGAGCTGCCAGAAGAAGTGGTGGAGGCTGGTACAATTATACCATTCCAGGTGGCGTTTAAATGTTATATGAATAGGAAGCATTTAGAGGATTATGGGCCAAATGTGGACAAATAACTAGATTAATTTAGACGATCTGGTCGGCAGGGCTGGATTGGACTGAAGGGACTGTTTCTGCGCTGTATAACTCTGAGTCCCCAACTCTATGACCAAGCATGACATCCTCACTCATAGCAATATGTGTGCCGCAGGAAGCACAGATAAGTTCATCGTCAACTCGTGCTTCTTTCAAATATAACCTCTTTGCTGGGTGTATGGAATGGCTACTGCATTGAATCCTTATCTGAACACTAAAATCAGATCTACTCTTAATTGCATTCTTCCAGAAAGTGGGCAAATATACAATGAATGTGCCCCAGGATACCATCCATAACCCTTCACCCTCTCTGATCAGACAGCATGTGACACATTCTCAGGGGGATCCATTATTCAATCTGGGGAATTTTACAAATGAGTCTTCCCAACGTGGATCCTCACCTACCAGAAAACATGTTAGAAATTTGGGTTTCAGTCCTCTGTGATTTTCCAATGATTAAAATATAATTATGATAGTGGCATTTGTGGATATCCTTTTTGATTAATTGAGGGATTGGATGCATTACTGGCCGGGCTTGCATTAACCCTTGTTGTCCTTGAGAAGTTGGTGGGAGCTGCCTTCTTGATATAGGAAGATCTGTAATGCTGTTTGATGGGTAATTTCCATGATTTTGATCCAGCAACACTGAAGGAGCAGTGATAATGTATTTAGACTTGAGAAATGAAAATTAAATCCTAGTGATTAACTCGCTCCTAAGCATACATCAGAGTGGTGATACCTTTATGGCTCCATGAAATGATCCAGTAGTTGAGCCATGTGGACAAGCAAACTTCCAGGTTGAATGTGATCTCCGACAAGATACTGATTGCTGTAACTGGGTTTGGATTATGGAAGAGGAAAATAAAGATTAGCCAAATTCTTATCAAATGTCTAGTGATCCTGCAGACAATCACATGTGTGGTCAACAAGGCTCAATAGTCTGCTCGAGCATAGCGGCCTGTCACAACTCCCTGTTCATCCCCAGGCGTGAAATGCATAAAACTTTGGTCAGTGTATTCTGTTCAGCACCAATCTGTCCTCAAATGTTGCAAGGAGAAGGTCGAAGGTACGGAGATACAAAAAGAAAACTCAACAATAAGCAAGGCATAACAGAGGGCATTGGTTCAGAAATTATATCCGAGGCCTTAGTGGGTTAATGCTAATTGGATGTCATTCATATAGGCTGTCACTGGTTGTCTGATCGCAGGTATAAATCAGTCAGAATTACAGCCTTGTCTAGTTTATACAGCCTGGGCAATCAAGTTCTTTCATCGGAAGGACTCTCTGGGAAAAAAAAGATAATTTATCTGTTCCAAACACAACTGTCATCTGTGATGAATGGCAAAGGACAAAGTCATCACGAGAGACAATCATTACAGTGTTGAATTTTCTTGGTGACTGTCTCACTGTTTTCTGGATTTTTGGATGACGGGAAACATGGTCAGCAATAAAGGCTCAAGTCTTATCCTGTTAATTATCTGTGAATACAAATGAACTCAGAGCCTGGAAGCCTTGAGATTCACGTAGCCACTGCTCTTATTACAGTTGTTGTTTTGAGCATTCAACTGAATGGAATTCTTTATCCTGAAAATGTGACTTTGTTGCTTGTTCACTATGCCATTCACTAATTAAAACATTTTTCTTTCACTAAATAAACCACTATCCTGGTCAAACCTTCCTCAAGTCAAGAATGAATGGACCTATTGCTGATCCCACCAAAAGATCTCTTCACCGACCTCAGAGTGTTTCATCAGTTGAGCAAAAACAAACAGGACTGGATTTATTCTGTCTAATAAGAGAAATATCATTTTTAACTTGCTGAAAGATAATAACTGTACTGTATAAATTTCTGTGAAAGAGTCTCCTTATTGGGGAGGCTTAACAGAGACAGGCGTGTTTCCATTCATAGTAAATAATAATTATTACAAAACAAAAGCGTTCTCAGATCCTCATGGAACAGTTAGCATGAAATTGCTGCTTCTACTTGAATATACCTACAGCAGTCAGCTCTTGCGCAATGAATTGAGTGATTCAGTAACCTGGGAGACTGTCTCAGAACAAATGGACAACTTTTTGTTCTCTGTTCAATTTGTAATAAAATGAAGACAGATCCAGCACATCATCCATTATATTACTGATTCTAGCATTTCTGGGTCCATTAGACAATGATGGGGTGTAAACAAGAACTATTGGGAGAAGATGGAAGTGCAAATGTGTCTACCATGTTCCCACTGAACAAAGCAAACGCACAAAGAGTGAGAAAATCACTATCAATGTGGTCTCTCGAAATAAGAACAGAATCCTTGCCTTGTCAGAATAAGTAATTATGGAATTTAGATAGGTCCATCCAGATCACTCGATCACTTTGCCCAAAGGGAAAAAAAGTAGTCACAGGTGATAGGTGTTTGCATTTGGCTCAACACCTTGATGATGGGTTCGAATGAGGAACCTGACAAAGTGCCACATTGTGTAGACAGCAGTCGCCTGACATGGATTCTGTCTGTATTGGTCCAACAGTGTCCAGAAGACATAGCTCCGCAACCAATGAAACACAGGGTGCAGGCTCTTAAAGCTGAAGGGCCAACAGGAGCCTCTACACATAAAGGGACCTGTAGTCTGTTGTGTAGGGAAGGGACAATGAGATGCCTTCATCTCAAAACACAGTCTCAGAGCCTTTCACACATTTAAAATGAATATGTGTTCGAACTCTCATTGATTTATTTTTATTCTGTTATCAATTTTGTTTGGAGCTGAAGATTGCTAGTGGCCTTTGTGAAACAGCTTGTGGTAAAAAGTAAAGAACAATTCAAACAAACTTTAGTTTGTTTGTGAGGCCAGACCTGCAGTTTAAATGCTGGCTCAGCCTTGATCAAAAGGGTCTTAATCCTACAGACACAGTGAGCCTGAGAAGAGCTTTTTGTTTAAGCAGAAAGCAGAAGTTGACTATTATTGAGATCAGTACCTGGGAATTGGTTCTGGCAAGTCTGGAAGATACACTATGTTCAACCAGATGGCTGCTGTTAAATGGTAACTGAAGCCTCAAGAAAAGACAATCATTCTATCAGGGTGGAATCATGGTTGAAGTGTTTTTTTAAACTATGTTTTCTGTGGAGATGAGTTTGGCTGCTTAGAATACAGAATGAAGATTTGGAAGCTCCTTGCCTAGTCTACAACATAACCTTTTGGAAGCCCAGAGCAAAGAAAGCTGAGAGAGAAATATTACTGCCTTTACATGAGTGAACTGAGAAGGTGAACCACTTGGTGGTTCCAGAAAAGAAACCATGGAGTTCACAACTAAGCCTTTGAAAGAATGCATTGTGAAAGCCATTTAAGTAATCAGGCCAGTTTGGTTACTTTCTTTTATATATCCCATAACTGTATTTGTTTGTCTGTCTTTTGTATGAATGGGGGCTGAAATCAAATGTTTCAGGTTAAAGCATAGACATTAATCTGCTTGCCTTGTTTTTAATTTCTCTCTGCGAAAGCTATTATGTACTTAATAAGTAGCTAAGTATTTTGTTTGAGAAACAAAACCAGTTCAAGTAATTAACAATTCACCAAGCCTGGGACTGGTTATTTAAAGGTCTGGTTTGGAACCATTGAGTAACTATTGTGGGTCTTCAATTTAATTTTACTGTGTTGTGAATACAGAGGTAGAAAGGCCGATTTAGTTCAGATGCCTGTCTCTGTATTGTGAAGCTGTCATGCTACCATTGTGGAGATAGAAGCCTCTCTCCAGGGCAGCCTGAGACTACAATTGCAGATAAGTGATGATGGTCTGTAAAGACTGCCCAGGATGCTAGCCATCCACTCTGGAAAATTCCAGATAGACTTCTGCTCATTGGTTTTGATAACCTTTAAAATACCTTAACAATTGACCCATTGCTTACAGGTAGGTCATCATTCCACCCCTGATCTGGGTAGTTGATTTCAGTAGCACAAAGTTGCCATAAAATTGGCACTCCATTTGCTGGTACATTATTGTGCCCTCCCATCTCTTTTTATCACCCTGGGGCAAAAATGTTGTCCAAGGAATCTAAACTAGAGATCAAAAAATAAATCCCTGGTCAAGGGCCACAAAAGTACACTGACATTCGTCATGGTGCTGAACCGATCATCGTGACTCAGTCATGACTTGACCTCAACCTGACTCATACCCGAGGACTTTCAGAATGGCACTTTGTTGCTGCACTGAGACAGAGCATGGCTTGATGGTGTCAGATCTGGCCCATTAGCAGCTCTCTTCCCTTTGAGTTAGAAAGTTGGTGGTTCAAGACCCACCCCTAGGATTCAAGTACAAAGCCCCCCAGCTGACATTACCATTGCAGTGCTGAGAAGGAATTGCACTGTTGGATATTGCCATGTTTCAGGTGAGATGTTAAGCCAAGACCCCCATCTGCTGCCCTCATGTAAATCCAAGTAATCCTATTGCATTGTTTTTACAGAAGAGCAGTGTAGTTTTTCTTCTCTATTTCCCAGAGCAGTGACTATGGTACACATGCTCTTAATTGGCTGCAAATTGCTTCAGGACATTGCATTGTTGTGGATGGCTCTGAAGTGTATAGAAATACAAGTTTGCTTTTAAATTTACATTAATTTCAAAATGCAATCCTACACTCAGAATCTGGCAAATGTATGCAGCTTTCTGTCCCAATAATCCTGATTGTTAATAAGGATTGGAAGAAGTATAATCTGCATGAGTGAAGGTAAGACATAGCAAAGGGGAGACAGTCTGGTGGCAGTAGGTTATAGACCCCGCACTTGTAGCAATATTGTAGGACAGGGAATAAATCATGAGATAATGAAGGCATTCTAAAACAAAAGACTGTATATTGATCATGGACCAATTTAATCTCCATGTAGATTGGGAAAATCAAATGAGCAGAGGTAGCCACATGGAAGAGTCCAGATGGTATTTTGGGACAGCAATATTTGAAGGATATTTAAATTCTGGAAAAGGATCAAAGGGTTGGACATTTGCAAATGTAATACCCCTATTGAGGAAGGGAAGCAGTCGTAAGATAGGTAATGAATGGCCAGAAAACTTAATATCTGTTAATGGGAAAATCTATTATAAAGAATGTACATTAGCAAAGCATTTAGAAATAAATAAATAATATGATCAATTAGTGTCAGTATGGCTTCATGAAGGGGAAATCAAGCCTGACACATTCATTAGAATTCTCTGGGGAGGTAACAAGCAGGGCATCAAAAGAGGAACCAGTAGATGTAACTGGGATGCCAAGGTGGCTCAGTGGTTAGCACTGCTGCCTCTCAGCACCAGGGACCTGGGTTCGATCCCAGCCTTACGTGACTGTGTGGAGTTTGCACATTCTCCCTGTGTCTGGGTGCTCCAGCTACTTCCCACAGTCCAAAGATGTGCCAGTTAGGTGAATTAAGGGCTTATGCCCGAAACATTGATTCTCCTGTTCCTTGGATGCTGCCTGACCTGCTGCGCTTTTCCAGCAACACATTTTCAGCTCAGTTAGGTGAATTGGCCATGCTAAAGTGCCCATAGTGTTCAGGGATGTGTAGGTTAGGTGCATTAGTCAGGGATATATGTAGAGTAATAGGGTAGGGGAATGGGTCTGGGTAGGTTACTCTTTGGAGGGTCAGTGTGGACTTGTTGAGCCAAATTGCCTGTTACCACACTGTATGATTGTATACATGTTTGGATTTTCAAAAGTTGCTTGATTAGGTACTATGCATTAGCTATTTAATATGACAACAGTGCATGATGTTGGAGGTAGTATATTAGCATGGGTAGAGGATCAGCTAAATAGTAGAAGAAAGAGTAAGGATAGGGAGGGCATTTTCAGGACTGCAAAAAAGCAGAATAGCACAGGGATCACATTTATTCACAATATTTATTAATAACTTAAATGAGGGAAATGAATGTACTGTCGCCACATTTGCAGATGACACAACATTGGTGGGAGGGCAGGTGGTAAGGATGGCAGAGCAGTCAGCTGAGGGGTATAAATAAGTTAGGTGAATGAGTAAAAATCATGGTAAGTCTAATATAATGTTGGAAATGTGAGCTTGTGCACTTTGGCAGGAAGGATACGGGAGTTGAATATTACTGAAATGGAGAAAGAATGCGGAATGCTACAACACAGAGCAATTTGGGGGGCCCCATGCATAAATCACAAAACACTAACGTCTACATGCAGCAGGTAATAGGGGAGGCAAATGGAATGTTGGCCTTTACTTTAAAGGAAATGGAGTATAAAAATAAGAAAGTCTTGCTAAAATCATACAAGGCATTAGATAGACTGGAATACTGTGGGAGAAAGTGAGGACTGCAGATGCTGGAGATCAGAGTCGAGAGTGTGGTGCTAGAAAAGCACAGCCGATCAAGCAGCATCTGAGGAGCAGGAGATTCCTAATGAAGGGCTTATTGCTGAAATGTCAATTCTCCTGCTCCTCGGATGCTGCCTGACCTGCTGTGCTTTTCCAGCACCACACTCTGGAATACTGTGAACAGTTTTCATCACCTTTATCTAAGGAAGGAGGTACTGCCAACAGTGGCTGTCCAGAGAAGGTTCACTTGATTGATTCTGATTATGGCTGAAAATGTGTTGCTGGAAGGGCTGTTCCTGAAGAAGGGCTTATGCCCGAAACGTCGATTCTCCTGTTCCTTGGATGCTGCCTGACCTGCTGCGCTTTTCCAGCAACACATTTTCAGCTCTGATCTCCAGCATCTGCAGACCTCACTTTCTACTTGATGATTCTGATTATGGAACAAGTTTCTTATGAGGAGAGGTTCAGGAGATTGGGCCTGTGCTCTTTAGAAGAATGTGAGGGGACCTTATTGAAACATATAATGATTTTTGGGGGATTTGACAGGAATATGCTGAGAGGGAGGGTCGAGGAACAAAGGACGAGGTAGCAAGGGGTCGTGTGTTTAAAACAGAGATGAGAAGGAATTTCTTCTCTCAAAAGGTAGTGAATCTGTAGAAATCTTTACCACCGGGGCCTCTAGGGGTTGTGTCATTGATGCCCTTACTGATTACACGTTTGTCTTTCTCAGTCTTGAATATATTCAAGAGTTATGGACAAAAGGTGGGAAAATTACATTGTGAATTATCAGATCAGTCATGATCTCATTGAATGGTGGAGCAGATACTCTGGGCCAAATGGCCTACTTCTGCTCTCACATGTTATGGTTGAAGTATCTGTGACTCAGTCTTTTCTTTAACTCTCCCTGTGTGCCCAGCCTGAGGAAATTCCTGAGCTAAACTATCATTGCTGAGAGCCCAGCTCCAACAGCCTCCCAGGACAATGGAGGTGAGGAGTTTATTGATAAGAGAGACAAAGTGCACGTAGCTTTCTGTTTTGGAGCAGACACTTTTCACATCAGTCCACAATTTAACTATCTTTCATCCTCAGCTTTTTGAAAACTTGTGTTAAAATCTCAAAACATGAATGAAATTTTACTTCATTGGTTTTGACAAGAGTGGACATAGAAGCCAAGCTGTAATAAAATGATTTTAGGTACTCCATACCGAGTAACTGCTCACCCATCACCTCTATACTTGCTGATTTGTATTGGCTGGCAAGTTCTCAATTCAGAAATTCCCTTCCCCGTGCTTAATTCCCTCCTTGTCCTGTTCTCCACTCTCTCTGCACCCTCTTCCTTCCCTTCAAGATTTCTGAGTTTCAACAATTGCCTCATATGGAACCCTGATTCCCGCCCCTCCATCATTGGCAGCTAAGCCTTTGCTGTTGTGTCCCTAAGCTTTGCAATTACCCCCCTGAGACTCAGTACCTGTTTCATGCATTAATTCACTCCTAAGAAGTTAATACCTTGAAGAAGCTTTTGATCATCTGTCCTATTATCTTGTTTGGTAAAAGTGCTGTGAAATGCCTTGGGGTGTCCTCCTATGTTAAAATGCTGCAGAAATATGTGTATTGTTTTTCCACCATCACAGTTTTCCTTTTAAGTAATTGAAGAGGTTCTGCTTCTATTACCCACCCTAAGAATCTTTTCATTTTGTGTGACACTTTCAGTGACTGGTGAATTGGTTCATTTTCAAGAAAAATAACCATGCCATTTGTCAATTTGAATTATCCTCCCTTATTCTGATATAATTGTTGATCTTGAGGTCACATTGCTATTTTACTAGACCTTTCCCCCTTTTTTTTATTCATTCATGGTCAGCATTTTATTCTCCATCCCGAATTGCCCAGAGAGCAATTAAGACTCAACCACATTGCTGTGGGTCTGGTGTCACATGTAGACAAGAATGACAGTTTCCTTCCCTAAAGGGCATTACTGAACCAAATGGGCTTTTTCCCAACAATTGATGCATGTTCATCATTAGACTCTTAATTTTTCATTGAATTCAAACTCAACCAACTGCCATGGCAGGATTTGAACCCAAGTCCCCAAAATATTACCTGGGTCTCTGGATTAACTGGCTGGTGATAATACCACTAGATCATCATCTCCCTTTGTCTACCTCTGTGTACTTCCAGTTGCTTCGTCAAGGCAGAAAAATCCAAATTGCTCTCATCTTTTCTCAGAACTCAGACGTATCTTGATTCAGGGAATCCCGGTGTTTGCTGATGTTGTGTTTTATCTCATGGTCAGGATGACAGTATGCCTTTAAGAAACACCCTCACAATATCATCACTGTAAGATAGCATGTCACCTGAGGCCGTAAATGTCTGAGACTCCATTTTAGCTTGGGATCACTTGAAGCATGACACGTTCATCCAAGTATGTCACTCTTTGTAACTGAAAAGTTTCACGTGAGCCCAGACACTGATGCGCTTTAAATGCAGTATTTGTAAAAAGCAGGTGTTTGATCTTTCAACACCGCATTGCACTAGTTTCTTACACTGTGGTAACATAAGTATTGCTAACACCCACATTCTCTGTGATTTTGTCCGTTCCTGCACATTGTGTGATTCCTTCCCATTTATTTCTCCCTCTCGCATCTTCAGGAGAGTGTTGGGCCTGTATTGCTGATGACTTGCTTTACACAAAAACATAATAACAGCTATTTTTAGATGTGTGAAGATCCAAGGACAGTGCATACCTTTCATCTTGGTCAGCAGCCTCAGATTAAAGATACAGGATGAAGAGTGGAAACAATTTTTATGTCGGCTGCATCAAGAAATCAATGTTTTCAATCTCGGAACATTGCTATGAAGGGACCTCTCTCTCATTACATGCAGTATACAGCTGTCTTTATTTGTTGATTGATCTCAGAAAATGGCAACGAAATATTGCTGCTGTGCACACTGTAGATTCAGTCTTAGATAAGGCTGCTTCAGAACAAACTGGCAAAGCTGAAGACACATCGCAAGTTTAGATTAAGCCTTTTTAAAAAAAAAAATTAATCTGCCCTTTCTTACTATTTAGCAAGGTTTCTCCTCTAGTCCTTGGAGAAATGGCTTCTGCTGACATCTGACTGCTTCTCCGATATCCAGTTTTTGGATGAACTGAAGCTTTCAGGGCATCATGTTAGCTCAGTGGTTAGCACTGCTAACGGCACCTGGCTTCAATTCCACCCTCAAGTGTCTGTCTGTGTGGAGTTTGTACATTCTCCGCATGTCTGTGTGTTCTGGTTCCTCCGGGTGCTCTGGTTTTCTCCTATAGTCCAAAGATCTCCAGAAGCAGTGGATTGGCCATGCGAAATTGCCCATAATGTCCAGGGATGTGCAGGCTAGGTGGATTAGCCATGGATAATGCAGGATTACAGGGATAGAGTGGGATTCTCTTCGGACGGTTGGTGTGGACTCAGGTCAAATAGGGATTCGAGGGATTCTCTGATTTCTTCCTTACATTTTGGAGAAATTTAAGCTATTGATTCAGAGTTGGGCTGAGTTAGGAGATCCTTAGAAATGATAACCGAAACTCAATTTTGGGATTCCCCATTTCAATTTTGGCAACTTTAGTGCAGGATAAGGAGGGAGGTAACACATCAACCTTTGCTGGTTCCTGGGCTAGTTATTTTGATTGCTCTCTAACTCGTCTCAAAAATAATTCTTAGAATCCAGACCATTCCAAGCCCATGACCTCAACCAACAAGGACACAGAGCAGCAGATGCATGGGAATGTCACAAACATCATGACCCCTACCTCCAAGCCATACCCTATCCTGACTTGGAACTATATCACTGTTCCTTCATTGTCACTGTGTCAAAGTATGGGAACTCTGGGCGGCACGGTGGCTCAGTGGTTAGCACTGTTACCTCACAGCGCCAGGGACTCAGGTTTGATTCTAGCCGCGGATGACTGTCTGTGTGGAGTTTGCATATTCTCCCAGTATTTGCATGGGTTTCCTCCGGGTGCTCCAGTGTCCTCCCACAGTCCAAAGGTGTGCAGGTCTGGTGAATTGGCCATGCTAAATTGCCCATAGTGTTAGGTGCATGAGTCAGAAGGAAATGGGTCTGGGTGGGTCAGTGTGGACTTGTTGGGCTGAAGGGCCTGTTTCTACACTGTAGGAAATCCAATCTATAACTTTGTACACCACATGGACTACTGATATCCAAGATGGAAATGCCCCACAGCCTTCAAAAGACAATTCAGAATGGGCAATAAATGCTGGCCCAGCTAGTGACACTCACATTCTGTGAAACAATAAAACAAATGTTCATGGGAAGATGTGGTTCATGGCTTCTCAGGGGAATCACAAGCATAGTTTGAAGATAGGATTTTTTTTAAAAGGCCAATCAATGTTCCCTTCTAAATAAATTGAACCTCTAACCAATCACAGCCATATATTGCATCAATTCGATAAAGTTTAATCTACATCAAACCTCATAATCTTGTGCGAATAAACACACCCATGACTCTGTTGCCAAATTCAAACCAATGCTATCCACAAGTTTGCTGACAACACCACCATGGTAGGATGGATATCAAACAATGATCAAGGTAGATAGAGGGCTTGGTGTTGTGGTGTGGAGAACAATCTCTCTCTCTCTCAGTGTTGGCCAAACTAAAGGACTCATCATTGACTTCATAACAAAAGGAGGAGAACATGCCCTGATCTGCATCAATGGAGCTGAGGTTGAGAGGGTGGATAGCGTCAAGTTCATCGGAGTGTCGATACCTGATAACTTGTCCTGGACTTCGCACGTAGATGTGATAGTCAAGGAGGCACAACAAAGCCTCGTCTTGGCACCAGCAACATAGTCTTGTTTGTATTTAGTATCCTCACAGCCATGGGTAATCACTACCATTAACTGCAACACTACAGTCAATGAATTGGGCTAGTGGTTGGTTCATTAAGATTCAGGATGGTCTGTTCAAAAGAGAGGATGAAACAAGCAGATTAGATGGGCAAAATCACATGTTTAGTTCAGTTGACAGAACGATTTTTCAGAGGCTCATTGTTAGATAGAGAGATTGAGTCAGCGGTTTTGGCATCCAAATGGTATTTCAATTGTATTAAATGTGAACTGAGTCCAAGAGTTTAGTCAGATTGATCCCACTGGAAATGAGGAGTTAGTATTGTGTGGAGGACCGTGGTCAACATTGGTACAGAAACAGCTAGAATTGAGTTTTGGATGTGGTCTTGAAATGTCATTGCACCTGGATGTCCAAAAGGTCAACTGTGGTTATGCAAGATATCATTGGTTGGTTCATTGGGGTCAGATGCTATAAACATGCCAATTTGCAAATGAGTGGTTTGGAATCTGCAATCTGGTCTGAGACAAAGATTGTTTTTTATTACGGGTAACTGTAAATTTGGTAGGTGACTACATCAATGAAGAACAACAGCAGGGAATTTCCATCAGTTAAGTTGACTGTTGACATTGTCTCCTGGTGACAAAGAGCTCTTGCAGTGATAACAAGGCTACTTCCCCTGTCCTGTAAGTTGCTGAGAAACCACAGTAACTTTGTGGCCAGATATTTGCTCTCTCAGCTCCCTGAAATCGGTGATGGAAAATTTCAGCTTTGGAGGCAGAAGTCTTTACTTTTTATGTATTTGCCTATGGGAGGTAGCTGATACTGGGTCAGTATTTATTACCTATCTCTTAACTGCCCCTGGAGTGTCTAGCTGCAGGTCGAGTCAGAGGGGAGTTGAGAGTGAATCACATTTCTGTTGGTCTGAAGTCACATGTAAGCCAGATCTAGTAACAAAGGCAGATTTCCTTCCCCACAGGATATTAGTGAACCACATGGATATTTACAACAATGGTCACCAGTTGGCTAATTTTGAAACATTTCACCAACTGCCATGTTGAGAAGCAAATCTAAGATGTGTATTAGCCTGGGGTTCTGGAAAACTAACAGGTGATACTATCACTACACCACTACCTCTGCCTGTGGTGGGAAATAAATCAAAGCAGAGTTGTTGCTTTTACCTCTGATTTTATCTGTTTATCAGAACAAACATTTCTCAATCCTTCTGTTGCAATGTTGCCACTTTTATGAGGCTTAAATTGACAGTAAATAGGAGGCAGGTGATTGGTGCAAATGACAAATAGTTGCATCACCTGTAATAACCAGTCTGCTCTGTGGTTTTCATTCTGCACTTACTGCACTTTGCGAGCAGATGGGGTTATAAAGATTAACGTCGTGTTTCATAGATACGAGGGGACATTATCCAATTTACTTGTCACAATCACTCCTAATTGATATCCCACCTCTTGTGCTCCCTTATGTTCTCTCACATCACAAGAAAGTTGCTGAAACATCACCAACACCCCCCCCCCCCATTAATTCAGCAAAATTTCCAAGTTTTTGTTTGCATTTTTAGCTGCAGGCTTCCAGCAGGATAGTCTATCAAGAACAGCTCCACAGCCTTCCGCAGTGATGAAGGAGCATGATAGCCTTAGTCAGGGTGTTCGGGAGCTCAGGAGGGTATCCATTTGCAGAGCCAGGATGGTATATTTGATGCAAGTGCCACCAACAGCATCTAATTCCCTTTGCCACTGTGTATTTGCAAAAGGCACGTGTGTGCTTGTCAGTGTGTTTTGTCTTTTTCTACATTGTTTTTTGTCTCTTTTTTGATCACACTTTTTTGTTTCTCAGACTTTATGCATTTCTCTGTTTGCCTCTCATTCTTTGTATGTATATCTTCCTATGTCTTTCTGTTTCCTTGCAGAACACGTATGTGTGTGTGTATGTGTGTGTCTGTATGTCTGTGTTTGTCCATCCCTCTGTGTGCAACCAGCATTCCTTTGCCATCGACATGAAATTGTCTGGGAGTTGATGCACAGGCAATTGTGGGCACAAGACTGTTGACCTGATATGTATTATATATTACTGGAAAATAAAGTAACAGATTAGACCACCAATTTGACCACAGTTTTAAAATTACAAACACTTAGCTTTGATTAATAACTTACTGAAGAGCGAATAAAATCTTAAACATTCACCACTGAGAGAATAATGTACCATAGCTTCACGTATTTATTTGGTTTTAATCATTCTTGATGTTTTCCATAATGATCTTATTTAATCCAAAAAGAATTTAACATCTCTATGAGTGGGATGTGAGTTGTCTGTCAGTATGTGTGGGTAAGGTCAGAAGTCTCATGATACCAGGTTATAATCCAATGGCTCTGCTCCAAAAGCTTATGATTTCAAATAAACCTGTTGGACTATAACCCGGGATCGTGTGACTTCTGACCTTGTCCACCTCAGTCCAACACCAGCACCTCCAGTGTGTGGGACTTGGTACACTGTTCACCTTCTAAATCCGCTAATTCTTGCACATGCAAAATGAAGACAGTCTGCCTCAAAAGGATAGTGTTGTCAGTCTGGTTGTTGTATTGCAGCATATCTTGTAATGCACCCAGGAATGTCAAACCTATGATGATTCTGGATCAGTGGTGCTGGAAGTGCACAGCAGTACAGGCAGCATCCAAAGAGCAGCGAAATCGACGTTTCGGGCAAAAGCCCTTAGAACATAGAACATAGAACATAGAAGAATACAGCGCAGTACAGGCCCTTGGGCCCTCGATGTTGCGCCGATCCAAGCCCACCTAAACTACACTAACCCACTATCCTCCATATACCTATCCAATGCCCTCTTAAATGCCCATAAAGAGGGAGAGTCCACCACTGTTACTGGCAGGGCATTCCATGAACTAACGACTCGCTGAGTGAAGAACCTACCCCTAACATCAGTCCTATATCTACCCCCCCTTAATTTAAAGCTATGCCCCCTTGTAATACCCGACTCAATACGCGGGAAAAGGTTCATACTGTCGACCCTATCTAACCCCCTAATCATCTTGTACACCTCAATCAAGTCACCCCTAAACCTTCTTTTCTCTAGTGAAAACAGCCCCAAGTGCCTCAGTCTTTCCTCATACGGTTTTCCTTCCATACCAGGCAACATCCTGGTAAACCTCCTCTGCACCCGTTCCAATGCCTCCACATCCTTCCTATAGTATGGCGACCAAAACTGCACACAATATTCCAGATGCGGCCGTACCAGAGTCTTATACAACTGCATCATGACCTCAGGACTCCGGAACTCAATTCCTCTACCAATAAAAGCCAGTACGCCATATGCCTTCCTCACCGCACTATTTACCTGGGTGGCAACTTTCAGAGATCTGTGTACATGGACACCAAGATCCCTCTGCTCATCCACACTACCAAGTATCCGACCATTAGCCCAGTACCCCATCTTTTTGTTATTCTTCCCAAAGTGAATCACCTCGCACTTAGCTACATTGAATTCCATCTGCCACCTTTCTGCCCAGCTCTGCAGCTTCTCTATATCCTGCTGTAACCTGCCACATGCTTCCTCACTGTCAACAACTCCTCCGACTTTCGTATCATCCGCAAACTTGCTCACCCAACCTTCTAACCCCTCTTCCAGGTCATTTATAAAAATGACAAACAGCAATGGTCCCAAAACAGATCCTTGCGGAACACCGCTAGTGACGGCACTCCATGAAGAAACTTTGCCATCAACTACTACCCTCTGTCTTCTTCCATCCAGCCAATTCCTAATCCAAACCTCTAACTCACCCTCAATGCCATATCTCCGTATTTTCTGCAGTAGCCTACCATGGGGAACCTTATCAAACGCCTTACTAAAATCCATATATACCACATCTACCGCTTTCCCCTCATCAACCTCCTTCGTCACCTTTTCAAAGAATTCAATAAGGTTTGTGAGGCACGACTTGCCCTTCACAAAACCATGCTGACTATCCTTGATCACATTATTCCTATCGAGATGTGCATAAATCCTATCCCTTACAATTCTCTCTAAGACTTTGCCCACAACAGAAGTGAGACTCACCGGCCTATAGTTACTAGGGCTATCCCTACTCCCCTTTTTGAACAAGGGAACCACATTTGCTATCCTCCAGTCTTCTGGGACTACTCCTGTAGACAAAGAGGACATAAAAATCAAGGCCAATGGCTCTGCAATCTCCTCCCTTGCTTCCCAGAGAATCCTAGGATAAATGCCATCAGGCCCAGGGGACTTATCTATTTTCACCTTTTCCAGGATTTCCAACACCTCTTCTCTACATACCTCAAAGCCATCCATTCTACTTATTTGTGCCTCAGTATTCTCATCGACAACAATGCCCTGTTCCTGAGTGAATACTGAAGAAAGGTATTCATTCAGTGTCTCCCCAATCTCTTCCGCCTCCACACGCAACTTCCCACTACTATCCTTGACTGGACCTATTCCTACCCTAGTCATTCTTTTATTCCTAACATACCTATAGAAAGCCTTAGGGTTTTCCCTAATCCTATCTACTAAGGACCTTTCATGTCCCCTCCTTGCTGCTTTTAGCTCTCTCTTCAGGTCCTTCCTGGCTACCCTATAACTCTCAATCGCCCCAATTGAACCTTCACGTCTCATCTTGAGATAGGCCGCCCTCTTCCATTTAACAAGGGATTCCAATTCCTTATTAAACCACGGCTCCCTCGCACGACTCTTTCCTTCCTGCCTGACAGGTACATAATTATCAAGGACACTCAATAGTTGCCCCTTGAACAAGTTCCACATATCATTTACACTCTTGCCTTGGAGTCTACTTTTCCAAGCCACACATCCTAAGTCATGCCTCACAGCATCATAATTTCCCTTACCCCAGCTATAATTCTTGCCCTGTAGTACACACTTATCCCTCTCCATCACGAGTGTAAAAATCACCGAATTATGGTCACTATCCCCAAAGTGCTCACCTACCTCTAATTCTAACACCTGGCCTGGTTCGTTACCCAGAACCAAATCCAGTATGGCCTCACCTCTTGTTGGCCTGTCTACATATTGTGTCAGGAAACTCTCCTGCACACATTGAACAAACACTGACCCATCTAACGAACTTGAGCTATAGCTTTCCCAATCAATATCAGGAAAGTTAAAGTCCCCCATAACAACCACCCTATTACTGTCACTCATCTCCTGAATCACCTTCCCAATCCTTTCTTCAATGATTCTAGGACTATTAGGAGGCCTGTAAAAGACTCCTAACAGGGTGACCTCACCTTTCCTATTCCTAACCTCAGCCCAAACTAGGCAAGTCCTCATCCATCGTCCTTTCCACCGCTGTAATACTATCTTTGACAAGCAATGCCACACCTCCCCCTCTTTTACCCCCACCTCTGACCCTACTAAAACATTTAAATCCCGGAACCTGCAACAGCCAATCCTGTCCCTGTTCTAGCCATGTCTCCGTAATAGCCACAACATCGAAGTCCCAGGTACCAACCAACGCTGCAAGTTCACCTACCTTATTTCGTATACTTCTTGCATTGAAGTATACACACTGAAGTATACCGACCTTCGCATAAACCAAATCATCCGCCAACATTTCCGCCACCTCCAAAAAGACCCCACCACCAGGGATATATTTCCCTCCCCACCCCTTTCCGCAAAGACTGTTCCCTCCGTGACTACTTGGTTAGGTCCACGCCCCCTTACGACCCACCCTCCCACCCTGGCACTTTCCCCTGCCACCACAGGAACTGTAAAACCTGTGCCCACACCTCCTCCCTCACTTCTATCCAAGGCCCTATAGGAGCCTTCCACATCCATCAAAGTTTTACCTGCACATCCACTAATATCATTTATTGTATCCGTTGCTCCCGATGCGGTCTCCTCTACATTGGGGAGACTGGGCGCCTCCTAGCAGAGCGCTTTAGGGAACATCTCCAAGACACCCGCACCAATCAACCACACTGCCCCGTGGCCCAACATTTCAACTCCCCCTCCCACTCTGCCGAGACATGGAGGTCCTGGGCCTCCTTCACCGCCGCTCCCTCACCACCAGACACCTGGAGGAAGAACGCCTCATCTTCCGCCTCGGAACACTTCAACCCCAGGGCATCAATGTGGACTTCAACATCTTCCTCATTTCCCCTTCCCCCACCTCATCCTAGTTTCAAACTTCCAGCTCAGCACTGTCCCCATGACTTGTCCGTACTTGTCCTACCTGCCTAGCTCCTTTTCCACCTATCCACTCCACCCTCTCCTCCCTGACCTATCACCTTCATCTCCTCCCCCACTCACCGATTGTACTCTATGCTACTCTCTCCCCACCCCCACCCTCCTCTAGCTTATCTCTCCACGCTTCAGGCTCTCTGCCTTTATTCCTGATGAAGGGCTTTTGCCCGAAACGTCGATTTCGAAGCTCTTTGGATGCTGCCTGAACTGCTGTGCTCTTCCAGCACCACTAATCCAGAATCTGGTTTCCAGCATCTGCAGTCATTGTTTTTACCAAACCTATGATGATTATTGCTGGGAAAAATAAACATCGTAAACAAGTAATGTTAGGGTCTCAAAAAGTGCCAATGTGTTGTGCGTTATGCAGCATATGTCGTTTTGTGAAGTTGTTTCGCAATCAAATGATAAGGTTGTTAGAGTACACCAAGACTCTTAATGGCCTCAGAAGTGGCTGAGCAAACCCCTCGGGTATGGACATTTGCAACAAGTTCTGTAATGACAGGAATAGGGCTCCTATGGTTCATTAGTCGTGTGACACCCTCAAATCCAGAAGATTTGGGTTCAGGTCCCACCAGCTGCACAAGTATATACTGACATCTCTGACTTGATTGATTAGAGAATGTACAATAAAGCGGGGAAATAAATTAGATTGAGCTATTGCCAAAAGCCTGTGTATCATATTAACAACTGCAAAGGCCAGCATCGTATAGTGTAGTAGAGTCATAGAGATGTACAGCACGGAAACAGAGCCTTCAGTCCAACCTGTACATGCTGACCAGATATCCTAACCTAATCCAGTTCCATTTGCCAGCACTTGGCTTATATTACTTTAAACCTTACCTATTCATATCGCCAACCAGATGCCATTTAAATGTTGCAATTGTACCAGCCTCCGCCACTTCCTCTGACAGCTCATTCCATACACGTACCACCCTCTGCATGAAAAAGTTTCCCCTTAGGTCCCTTTTATATCTTTCCCTTTCATCCTAAACTCATGCCCTCTAGTTCTGGACTCCCCTACCCCAGGGAAAGGACCTTGTCTGTTTATCTCATACATGCCCCTCATGATTTTGTAAATCTCTATAAGGTCACCCCTCAGCCTCTGACTCTCCAGGGAAAACAGCTCCAGCCTATTCAGCCTCTCCCTGTAGCTCAAATCCTCCAACTCTGGCAACGTCCTTGTAAATCTTAGTAATATCACCATCCTAAATGGGATAGACTAAAAAGAAATCTGTGAGCTTAAAACTGGACATCTATGAGGTATTGTGGGACATTGCAAGTAGAGCTATACTTCATCATAGTCTGGCCCATTATGTCCCAATGCATCGCCCCCTCCACAGCTGCTGTGAAATTTTGTAGATGTATCAAAGAGTATGCTACGAGGTATTTCATCCAGAATGAGCTCCAAGTCAATTGAAGCTACCACATTCCCTGCCCAGACTATAAACATTAAAATAAGTAGGCTAAAGACCAAGCTAGGAGATCCAACAAAGAATGGATCAGGGTTAACTTGCCAGCACTACCACATTTAGCATGACAAGGGTGATGGTTAACAAAATGATTAATGGGAGGAACAAACTCCTTGGATATCACAAGACTGCACAAGCTAAAACTGCCTTTGGAAATGGTTTTCAGCCAGAAATACTGACTACTGATCCTTCTCAGTCTCCTCATGAAGCCTCCATTTATTGTCGGTATCAGTGTATAATCAATTCACATAAAAGCAAAACACTACTGATGCTGGGCGTCTGAAATAAAAAGATGTCACAAAGCCAAAGACGTGGCTGTTGGTATTTATATGGGTATCAGCTATGCCTGTCTCTTTGTGGGCATGTTCCATGTTCCAGTCCTACTAGGGCCCCCATTCAAAACTCTTTCTTCAACATGTATCAATAACACCATATGTGCTACTTCCTATTCTTACCGGAATTAGAAACTTTTTCGAGTCATAGTCCGACAGTCATATAGTATGGAAACAGACTCTTTGGTCCAACCAGTCCAGGCTGACCATGCTCAACAGTTTTACTTTCCATTGATAATCTTCCCTCACCTTCACCTGGTCCATACCTGGCTCTTTTCTCACTGACCTTTGACTTCATTGTTTCAATTTCTGGGATAGGCCCAGATAGACCCACCGATTCCCACAGTTGCCTTGACTGTATTGCCTCATACCCTGCTTCCTGCATTGACTACATTTCATTTCCTCAGTTTTCCAACCCTGTTCAGGTCTGAAGAAGTCTTGGGTTTCAAAACATTAACCCTGTTTTTTTGTCCAATGATATTGCCAGATCTGCTGACTTTCTACAGGATGTTTTAATTTTATTCCAGTCAGTTCAGTTCTCTCCATCTGATATCTGATTCAGGTAGATAGTTCTTTGAAAGTTGCTTCACAGGTAGATAGGGTGGTTACAAAGGCACTTAGCACGCGCCTTCATTGCTCAGATCATTGAGTGTAGAAGTTGGGACGTTATGTTGAGATTGTACAGGACATTGGTGAGGCCACTTTTGGAGTACTGTGTACAATTCTGGTTGTCCTGTTATAGGAAGGGTATTATTAAACTGGAGAAGGTTCCGAAAAGATTTACCAGGACTGGAGGGTTTCAGTTATCAGGAGAGGCTGGGAACTTTTTCACTGGAGCATAAGAGATTGAAGAGTGACGTTATGGAGATTTATAAAATCATGAGGAGTATAGATAAATTGAATAGCAAAGGTTATTTCCCTAGGGTGGGGGAGTTCAAAACTTCACATTTTTAAGCTGAGAGGAGAAAAATTTAAAAAGTATTCGAGGGGCAACTTTTTCACACAAAGGCTGGGTCATATGTGGAATGAACTGCCAGAGGAAGTGGTAGATGCAGGTATAGTAACAACATTTAAAAGACATTTAGACAGGTACATGAATAGGAGAAAGTGAGGACTGCAGATGCTGGAGTACCAGAGTTGAAAAATATGGTGCTGGAAAAACACAGCAGGCCAGGCAGCATCCGAGGAGCAGGAGAATCGACGTTTCAGGCATAAGCCCTTCTTCAAGAATGAGGCTGGTGTGCCAACCGGGCTGAGATAAAAAGTAGATGGGGGTGGGAATTTGGGGGAGGGGCGCTGGGAAGGAGGTGAGGGTGAGGGTGATAGGCTGGAGAGGGGGTGGGGGCGGAGCGGTCGGGAAGAAGATTGCAGGTCAAGAGGGCGGTGCTGAATCCGAGGGTTGGGACTGAGATAAGGTGGGGGGAGGGGAAATGAGGAAGCTGGAAAAATCTACATTCATCCTGTGTGGTTGAAGGGTTCCTAGGCGGAAGATGAGGCGCTCTTCCTCCAGGCGTCGTGTGGCCAGAGTCTGGCGATGGAGGAGGTCAAGGACCTGCATGTCCTTGGCGGAGTGGGAGAGGGAGTTAAAGTGTTCAGCCACAGGGTGGTTGGGTTGGTTGGTGCGGGTGTCCCAGAGGTGTTCTCTGAAATGTTCCGCAAGTAGGCGGCCTGTCTTCCCAATGCAGACGAGACCACATCGGGTGCAGCGGATACAGTAAATGATGTGTGTGGAGGTGCAGGTGAATTAGCGACGGCTATAGAAAGATCCATTGAGGCCTTGGAGGGAGATGAGGGGGGAGGTGTGGGCGCAAGTTTTGCACTTCTTGCGGTTGCAAGGGAAGGTGCCGGGAGTGGAGGTTGGGTTGGTGGGGGATGTGGACCTGACGAGTGAGTCGCAGAGGGAGTGGTCTCTCCTGAATGCTGATAGGGGTGGAGAGGGAAATATATCCCTTGTGGTGGGGTCTGTTTGGAGGTGGCGGAAATGACGGAGGATGATATGATGTATCCGGAAGTTGATGGGGTTGGTCGGTGAGGACCAATGGGGTTCTGTCCTGGTGGCGATTGGAGGGGCGGGGTTCAAGGGCGGAGGGGCAGGGTTCAAGGGTGAAGGTGCGGGAAGTGAAGGAGATGCGGTGGAAAACGTCGTCGACCATGTCTGAGGGGAAATTGCGGTCTTTGAAGAAGGAGGTCATTTGAGTTGTTCGTTAGTGGAATTGGTCCTCCTGGGAGCAGATGCGTCGGAGGCGGAGGAATTGGGAATATGATTAGGAATGGTACATGAATAGGTACATGAATAGGAATGGTTTAGGGAAAACGCAGGCAAGTGGGACTCGTTTAGTTTTGAAATTTGGTATGGAATTGTTGGATTAAAGGGTTTGTTTTTGTGCTGTATGATTCTATGACCCTATGACAGTAAGAAGCAGCTAAATGGACAATGAAGAATTTCAGCCATCTCAACACAAACTAAACTTTGGCACTAGGAACACATCTGAAGTTTTCTTGGAAGGAATGAACCTTTTTAGGTCTAAGGTGATGGCCAGTAACAGCTGCTCTGCTTGGTAACATGGGTTTCTGTATTTGATATGGAAGCAGATGGTTGGACTATTAAAAGAGCTGTTTGCTGATCTTATTGTAAAATGGAGCTAATAAACAGAAGTGTATGATTTGAGTGGCAGCTGTGCAAACAGTGACTTGTTCCTCTTCAGTGCTTTCTGTAAATGTCTGCCCAGTAATACATTCTCCATCATCGTATATGGGGCTTCAGTTAGTCCAATGTGCTAATTGAAAGGATTGCCATTATTCTACATTAATTGAAATAACTCCACAGAGGCAGGTATCCCTTCACCAAGTCATACATTACTTACACATGACACTGACCCAGCTAGCGCAGAGCCTGTTCTGAGAGCAAACAGTCTTTAGTTTTGTTTTTTTTTGTAACATGTCAGAAGAGTTGTGGATGTAGGTGGCACTGGGCAAGGGGAGAAATCAAGCCAAGGTAGGAGGAAATAAATTCCATGGGACAGGCACAAGGGTAAACATTGGGTCTGCCCGTGCAATCCCGTTTGTGGATTTGGGGAAAAGGTAGAAACGAGCTGGGTGAGTGGACTATGAGCTGGGGCCTGGCCAGAGAGATGGGGAAATTCCTAAAGGAGATGATGTTGGTGATAATCATGGACACAATGGCCTGATGGTCCATTCTGATGAAGAGTCACTGGACTTAAAATGTTAACTCTGCTTTCTGCTCAAAGATGCTGACAGATTAGATTAGATTAGATTTTTACAGTGTGGAAACAGGCCCTTTGGCCAAACAAGTCCACACCGACCCTCCGAAGAGCAACCCACCCAGACCCATTCCCCTACATGTACCCCTTCACCTAACACTATGGCGATTTAGCATGGCCAATTCACCTAACCTGAGTTTCCTGAGTTTCACCAGCAATTTCTGATTTGGCTTCATATCTTCAGCATCCACAGTTCTTCATTTTACCTTCAGTTCTATTGGTGGAATGTTGTTGGTGCACATAGCCTTTGAAGTATTGTTAATGAGGTGAGATGCCCGAGAGTTAAGTTGAGAGACTGTTAATCCACTGTGTTCTGTACACGTGGGTTTATATCCCACTCTCATCACTGCTTTAGTAAGTGTTTGATTGATGCAAGCTTGTCCATGTATCTATCCTTAGCAATGTTTCTCACCAGAGGGCATAGAGTTGTCTACTTTGGTGTGGCATGATGGTTCAGTGGTTAGCACTGCAGCCTCACAGTGCAAAGGACCTGGGCTTGATTCCACGCTCAAGCAACTGTCTGTGCGGAGTTTGCAAAGTCGCCTCATGTTCAGTTTCCTCAGGGTGCTCCAGTTTCCTCCCACAGTCCAAAGATATACAGGTTGGATTGGCCATGGGAAATTACCCATTGTGTCCAGGAATGTGCAAGCTACATGGATTAGCCATGGGAAATGCAGGATTATAGGGATAGAGTCAGGGGATGAGTCTGATTGGGATGCTCTCCCAAGGATCGATGGGCTTGACCCATCGACTGAGGACTTGATGGGTTGAATGGCCTGCTTCCACACTGTAAGCATTCTATAATTCTATGAGTGCGTTCAGGCATTCCTTCACATTATGCAAAGTGAATCAAACTGATTAAAAACTGGCCCTGTGATGCTTGGTCACCTCGAGAAGAGGTTGAGATGAATCATCCATTAAACTCGAAACAGGATTGTGGCCAATGTTTGAGATCCTCCCATACTGAAATGATGGGTACACCATGAAAATAAAATATCCCCTCTTACAGTCTGTTACTGATAGAGAACTCACCTGTTACCAGAACAAGTAGAAAAAAATTGCAGATTTGGGTATTCTGGATGTGCTAATGTCAGGCAGATTATAGAATTCCAAAGCACAAAAGAAATCCATTTGATTGATTATGTCTGTACCATCTCTTTGAAATGGTTGTCCAGTTGGCTACACTCCTCATCTTTTTCTGCCTTCATATTTCCAATATATTCTTCAGGGTCACAGCATTTAGTATATTCCAGAATGATGATTTTTGGTAATACCACAGGATCTACAGCATCTGCGAGATCAGGAAGTGGTACAGTTTTAGAATGATAAGTACTGTTACTGCGTTTCTGAGAATTTCATACTAAGACCATTGAAGGAGAAAGCAGTGCTTGAAAAGCCTGAAATTGTGACACAGTAAAGTTGTGACCTCTGCCTTACAATCTCTTCAGCCAGCTTTTCCAATTACTTTTATCATTATTACTTTTGAATATTCATGTTATTTATAATTAAGGTTACGGTGAGTGTTATTTTATCCATAATACTGGTGATTCTGAAGAGGAGCATTGTACGATTTAATTTCGATGATGCGGTGCTGTCGTTTTGCAAGGTGAAGTATAGGTCAAAGAGTTTTAGACAGGTTAACTGTTCAGGAGAAGACCCTGCGCATACCCAAGTGGGTCTCACCTTTCGTGCTTGGATGAGCATATCGATGCAGCCCGTCATCCACAGAGACATGTTCTACTTATGGCACTGCCTGCAAAAGTGGGGATAATATTAACCTAACCCTCCAGGTGAGAAATCAATGAGATCAAAATGATAATGCTTCTCTTTCATACTGGATTTTGCTTCTTTATTGGATTAAATTTGGAGGTTCACAAAGCCACTGTCTGATCAACAATTTGGGTTAAAGTGACATCCAATTTCTGTCTTAAATCATTTGAATGCTCCCTTGAGGATGTATTTGCTTTGGCCTCATACAGGCTATCCTTTTCTCTCCTCTTTAGATTTTTACCTTTCAAGGAACCACACAGAATATATTGCACAGAAAGAAGCCACTTTGTCCAACCTTTCCATGCTATTGTTTATGCTTCACCACAACCTTCTGCCATCTTCCCTGATCCAGCCCCACTATTGTAAATCTCTATTCTCCTTCTCCCACACAATTTCTTCCAGGTTACCCTTCAATGTCCCAGTACCATTCACCTCAACTACTCTGCACTGTAATGTGCTCCTCATTCTCACCAGTTTCTGAGGCAACAGGATTCTTCCAAATTTCCTATTTAATTTTTTGCATACAATCTTAAATTACTGGTCTCTAGTTTTGCTTTTCATCACAAGTGGATACTGTACAATCCCGACAATGTTGAATCAGCCCATCAAATTTAAGCCAAAAGTATTAAGTTAGCCTGGAGCAGTGTTTCGCAGATGACTAAGACGGTGCTATTTTCTGGGTCTGTAGATTGGAAGAAGCAAAAATGGCCCTGAATGAAGTGGTATGCTCTTCTTTTCGGATGTGGGAATTCAGGGAGGGCTTACGTGTTACTGAGGATTATATCAGCAATAAATGCCATTGATTGTGAATCCTGTCAGATCAAATGAATCAGATAGAGGCAATAAGGAATTTACAAGAGCAAGGGGTGTGCTGGATGGCAGCTATAGGAATGGAGAAAAGTTGTAGATACAGTCACATTGATGGGTTAACTCCAGGAAAGGTAAGAGAGGTAGGCAGATAGAGCAGGAGTCTTCTGTGGCTATCCCCATTTCAAACAGGTATGCTGTTTTGGAAAATGTGGGGGGTAATGGATTCTCAGGAGAATGGAGCAAGAACAGCCAAGTTTCTGGCATCGAGACTGGCTCTAATGCAATGAGGGGTAAGTTGGTTTTCAAGAGATCAATTGTATTAGAGGACTCTAGTCTGAGGCACAGACACATGTTTCTGTGGCCAGCAGTGAAAAATCAGAATGGTGTGTTACCTCCCTTGTGCCAGGATCAAGCATGTCTCAGAGAGGATGCAGAATGTTCTCAAAGGGGAGAGGGACCAGCAGGAGGTCATTTTACATATTGGAACCAATGACATAGGAAGGGAATCGGTTAAGATTCTGAAGGGAAATTACAGAGAGTTAGGCAGGAACTTAAAAAGGAGGTCCTCGAGAGTAGTAATATCTGGATTATTCCTGGTGCTGTGAGCTAGTGAGGGCAGGAATAGGAGGATAGAACAGATGAATGCATGGCTGAGGAGCTGGTGCATGGGAGAAGGATTCACATTTTTGGATCATTGCAATTTCTTCTCAGGTAGAAGTGACCTGTACAAGAAGGACGGATTGCACCTGAATTGGAAGTCGACTAATATACTGGCAGGGAAATTTCCTAGAATTGCTCAACAGGATTTAAACTAGTAAGGTAGGGGGGTGGGCTTCAGGTGGCTAATTAATGACCACTTAAGGGTCTGAGCCAGTGGCTGCTGGGATTGACGGAACCGCAGGCGAGTCCTGTCATTTTACAGAGTGCCTGCCGGCTGTGACCCTCGGGGCATCTTATAGACTGGGCCTTGGGTGGGTTGGGGGATGGTGCAGTGTAGCCTGCAGGATTCAAACACCCCTTGCCCTATTCCCCATTCCCACCTCAAGAAACCCCTCAACCACACAACCCTTACAGTTGTCCCAGATTCTCAAAAATCCTCTGCTGTATTATTATTTCTGAGTCTGAAGACACCAAGTTATCCAGATTTTTTTGATATCAAAAGTTTTCAGAGCGTAGTCACCTGACAAAGGGGGCAGTGCTCTGAAAGCTTTTGATCTCAAGTAAACCTGTTAGACTATAATCTGGTGTCGTGTGATTTCTGACTTTGTCCACCCCAGTCCAACACCAGCTCATCTACATCATTATTATTTCCTATATCTTGCTTGTATTTTTTTCTCTTTAAAATTGATTGAAGATTAAACTGCACTGTTCACTTTTTCTTTCCACAACACTCCTTGAGCTGTACTGTGGTTGAATTCCTATTTTAATTAACAGTTGCCCTTTGAATTGTGAGACTGACAATTCATTCACTTCCTTCTCTTTGGAGCTCCAAGAATGACACAGTCCTCTTGGTGAAAATGGGATGCTTGCTGTTCCAATAACTTTGCCTGCCAACAGGAACTCGAAATATCCTGTTTCACCACAGTTGTGTTTTTTTTTTGTCACAAAAAATCAATAACAACCCTGGTCACCTTAAACAAGAATTTGCTTTCTTGTTTCCATCCAATTTTGGCTCAATGAGATCCATTTCTCATGAAAATGAGTTGATGTCTTTACTCTGTGTCTTTGAAATGAAGGAAATTAATTGAAGTAAACAAAATAGTCAATTGGCGTTCCATTTATGTTTCATTTCAATTAATGTCTGAAGATTTGTCTGAAAATGTAATCTGCTGTATACTCTATAGGGTAACATGGTGGCTCAGTGGTTAGCGCTGATGCCTCACAGCGCTAGGGACCCAGATTCGATTCCAGCCTCAGGCAACTGTCTGTGTGGAGTTTGCACATTCTCTCCGTGTCTGCGTGGGTTTGTTCCAGTTTCCACCCACAATCCAAAGATGTACAGGTCAGATGAATTGGCCATGCTAAATTGCACATTGTGTTCAGGGATGTGTAGATTAGGTGTATTAGTCAGGAGTAAATGTAGAGTTATAGGGTAGGGAAATGGGTCTGGATGGGTTACTGGGGAGATGTGGACTTGTAGGGTGGATGATTTGGATGCGAGCATAAGAGGTACAGTTAGTAAGTTTGCAGATGACACCAAAATTGGAGCTGTAGTGGACAGCGAAGAGGGCTACCTCAGATTACAACAGGATCTGGACCAGATGGGCCAATGGGCTGAGAAGTGGCAGATGGAGTTTAATTCAGATAAATGCGAGGTGCTGCATTTTGGGAAAGCAAATCTTAGCAGGACTTATACACTTAATGGTAAGGTCCTTGGGAGTGTAACTGAACAAAGAGACCTTGGAGTGCAGGTTCATAGCTCCTTGAAAGTGGAGTCGCAGGTAGATAGGATAATGAAGAAGGCGTTTGGTATGCTTTCCTTTATTGGTCAGAGTATTGAGTACAGGAGTTGGGAGGTCGTATTAGGCCACTGTTGGAATATTGCATGCAATTCTGGTCTCCTTCCTATCGGAAAGATGTTGTGAAACTTGAAAGGGTTCAGAAAAGATTTACAAGGATGTTGCCAGGGTTGGAGGATCTGAGCTACTGGGAGACGCAGAACAGGCTGGGGCTGTTTTCCATGGAGCGTCGGAGGCTGAGGGGTGACCTTATAGAGGTTTACAAAATTATGAGGGGCATGAATAGGAGAAATAGAGAAAGTATTTTCACTGGGGTCGGGGATTCCAGAACTAGAGGGCATAGGTTTAGGGTGAGAGGGGAAAGATATAAAAGAGACCTAAGGGGCAACTTTTTCATGCAGAGGGTGGTACGTGTATGGAATAAGCTGTCAGGGGATGTGGTGGAGGCTAGTACAATTGCAACATTTAAGAGGCATTTGGATGGGTATATGAATAGGAAGGGTTTGGAGGGATATGGGCCGGGTGCTGGCAGGTGGGACTAGATTGGGTTGGGATATCTGGTCGGCATGGACGGGTTGGACCAAAGGGTCTGTTTCCATGCTGTACATCTCTATGACTCTATGACTCTAAGGGCCTGTTTCCATACTGTAGGGAATCTAATCCACTGTGACTGGTACATCTTGGAGTTAGAGGACAGAGGACCTATGTTAAGGAAATTAAGTGCAATCTCCTAACAAGGGCATCGTTGAAACAGTTCACACTGTTCACAGTTTGTGATTCATTGCTGATCTTCGGAGAGAAAATATACTACTGAGCCACCTGCACCTATTGATCAAAGTGAAGGCAGAGCAAAATAGCATTCTGGAGCTGGGTAAGACATAAAAATGGAAGAGTAATGGTTAATCCAGTGAAGGTTTGTCAGCTTTGTTTGATGAACCCTCGGAGGACTGATTGTGTGAGATTTGACAACATGGTATATGATCACGTGACATTTTCTCTCTCATTCTGAGGCAACAAGTGGGATACTTGAAGAACATTTTGCCAACATGTCTGAAAAGCCCTGACCAAATGCAAGGAAAGTGACGAGAAAAATTAATTTTTGACCAAAGTTCCTCCTCACTGAGGACTATTCATAGGTTGTGACCAGAATCAAAGATTTGACTAGAATTAGCATCAGTTATTTCTGATGATTATGGAGAAAATAAAACATAAGCAGGCAAATGGAACGGAACTTAAGATGATTCCCAGAATTAAAATAAAACTCACTGTGAATTTCTTCACAGATTTTCCCGATCAGTCTTTATAACTTTACTGGGAACATGCTTCCAGGGAGAGCAGGGGTGTTCAGTGGGAAAATGGAAGGAAGTAGATGAGTCAATCAGAATACTCTTGTCCAATTATCAGTGGGAAGAGTGAAAGTTCACACATTTACATGCCCATCCATGATCTCAGTTGGTTTGTTCAGAAGGTTAAGTATTTTTTAACCAATTTGTTCAGCGATATTAATACATACCTCTGGAGCAGGTGAGACTTGAAGTCAGGCTGTCAGGTTCAGAGGTGTGGGCACTACCACTGGGCCACCGAGCCACTGTGATAGCTAATTGGGAGATTCCTGGCAACAAATTAACAGCTACCGTACATAATGGATTTTCCAAAGGCTCATTCATGGTTTTGTGTAGAGATCAGTGACATGTAGGAGCTACAATGTTTTGGACAATTGAACTTGTTCAGATGTTTCTTAACACACCTTTGAAGCAGGTGGAACTTGAACCCAGGTTTCCAGGTTCAGAGGTAGGGACATTACCACTGCACAACAAGAGTCCTGAGCAAATATGTTTTCATAAAGTGGCTTTAGCTGTATCCAAGAAATATATCATTTGGACAATTCAGGTTTGGGGACAGGCTGTAGCTTTCAAGTGCAAACTGTCTCTTGGGTATATTATCCACTGCAGTCATATCTATGTGTTTCAAGGAAGTGGTGGTACTTTGTCAGTTTGTCAATTGGACATACAAAACAGTTGCAATGATGCTTCATGTGGCATCAGCATCTATGTATCACTAGTCCATTCTGGTCTTGCATTTCTTTGTTTGCTTCATCACATTTAAGAAAAAATGGGTTAAATGAACTGCCTTGCATTTTACCTTTCACTTTTTGGCTTTTTAAAGACATAAGACCATAAGACATAGGAGCGGAAGTCCATCGAGTCCACTCCGCCATTCAATCATGGCTGATGGGCATTTCAACTCCACTTACCCGCATTCTCCCCGTAGCCCTTAATTCCTTGTGACATCAAGAATTTATCAATCTCTGCCTTGAAGACATTTAGCGTCCCAGCCTCCACTGCACTCTGTGGCAATGAATTCCACAGGCCCACCACTCTCTGGCTGAAGAAATGTCTCCGCATTTCTGTTCTGAATTTACCCCCTCTAATTCTAAGGCTGAGTCCACGGGTCCTAGTCTCCTCGCCTAACGGAAACAATTTCCTAGCGTCCACCCTCTCCAAGCCATGTATTATCTTGTAAGTTTCTATTAGATCTCCCCTTAATCTTCTAAACTGCAATGAATACAATCCCAGGATCCTCAGCCGTTCCTCATATGTTAGACCTACCATTCCAGGGATCATCGGTGTGAATCTCTGCTGGACACTGTCCAGTGCCAGTATGTCCTTCCTAAGGTGTGGGGACCAAAACTGGACACAGTACTCCAAATGGGGCCTAACCAGAGCCTAACCAAAGAAGTATATTTGTTTCAGCAATGGATGGCATGTATTTATAGAAAAGCAAACTATGGACAATGTCAACTGTGTTAAAGAAACTGAATTAAAGTGAATGAAAGAAACTGAATTAAAGTGCAGTTGAATGATGTGGATCGAACATTTGGGCTAATTCCATGGGGGCCTAATGGTGACATTTTCTTTAAGTGGTTCTGAATCTGGCTGATAAGTAATTCTGTCAGTATGTTAGTTGTGAAAATGTGGTGTCAATAGCTTTTTAAAGTCTTGTCGTGCATTGAAAGCTTTGCTGTAAACTTCTAATCTGTGCAGAAAATAATCAATATGGAGCAAGTTATAAGGATTTACATGCAGCAAAGTAACTTGAAAGTTGGACAATAGTGATGGGAAGTGCTGCTTAATTTTTCCTCTCACTGCCTAATTAACAGGAGAGATAAAGCTTAAATGATTGAATGTTTGTCGGGAGGAATTTTGTTTTTAACCAAAGAAAGCTGATATTGCAGTGCGATAGCGAGTGCCTTCTCTTAGGTGAGATCTTAAACCTCCCGAATAGATATAAAAGTTCAGATAGCCCAATGGTAGGGCTGCAAATCTGTCTCCAATGTATGTATCATTCAATCAATATTATTAAAATACATGTCTGGGCAATCCAATCTGGTTATTCTCACACCGCTGCTCCTGGGAGTTGGCTGATCACAAAACTGGCTTTTGCATTTTCTACGTTACAACAGTGATTACATTTCCAATACATGTCGTCTGTTGTAAAACACTTTGGGATACCACGAGGTGATGAATGGCACTAAATAAGTGCATTTGCTTTGTTAAATGCATTATAAAGTGACAGTGCATTCTTGTATTATTTTGTTTTGTCTGAAAGAATGTCGTGTTCAGTGAGTCTGATACAGGTGGATGTTGAATAAAGACTGAAAGAATTGTGGATGCCTGAAATCAGAACCGAAAGCAGAAATTGCTGGAAAAGCTCAGCCAGTCTGGCAGCCTCTGTGAAAAGAAATCCAGACCCAAAGCATTAACTCTGATTTCTCTTCACAGGTGCTGCCAGACCTGCTGAGCTTTTCCAGCAATTTCTGTTTTTGAAACAGGTGGAACTTGAACCCAGGTCTCCTGGTTTAGAGGTAAGGACACTACCAGTGTACCACAAGAGCCACACGCAGCTTTATGTTTAAACGGTCCACCAGAATCCCACCAATTTGTATTGAACATCAGTCATTTTTTCACTTACTATTCCTCCTCTCATCGTAATCTTGCACTTACTGTTCCCTGTTGCCATTTCAGTGGGTAGTCTTAACAGATGATATTGGATTAGCTTCTGGTGCTTCACGATCTGTTCCACTGAGCCAAATACCATAGTGTGATCAGTTGTCAATATGCCAAGAATGAATGTTGGTGTGTAGGACTCCTGCTTCATGCAAGGACTGTTGCTAGAACTGACAAAGTTGAATTGAATTGAATTTATTGTCACGTGTACCGAGGCACAGTGAAAAGCTTTGTCATGCGAGCAATTCAGACAGATCACATAGTTAAGTAGCATAGATTAGTAAAAAATAGGTAAATAGCAGCAAAACAAAAACACAGGTACAGGCGAATGTGAAGAGTTTGTGAGTCCATTCAGTATTCTAACAACAGTAGGGTAGAATCTGTTGCGAAACCGGCTGGTGCATGTGTTCAGGCTTCTGTACCTTTTCCCCAATGGTAGAGGTTGTAGAAAATCATTGCCAGGGTGAGATGGATCTTTGAGAATGCGAGTGGCCTTTCCTTGAAAGCGGGGCTGGTAGATGGATTCTGTAGATGGGAGTCTGGTCTTTATGATTGTCCGGGCCGAGTTTCTCACTCTGAGTAACCACCTTCGATCTTGAATGGTACAGTTGCCATGTCAGGTGATAATGGTGATACTAAACAAGTTAGATCCCAGAGTGAAACCTCACTTGTACTGTCAAACAAGGGTGCCTCACTGCTGACATTATGTTAATAATTCAGTGCCATGAAGTATGGTTCCAGCCCTTTTCACAACATGTGATGCGTACCAGTACTCCTGCTGTTTACTTATATAACCTGGTAAAAATGGGTTCATCTGCTGCCATTTAGACCTTGGTTACGGCCAGTGAGAGAACTGTATCTAATCTTTGATCTTTTCATGCAGTCAAGCATTGTTGAGACACAGGAGAGGTGAGTAGCAATGCCACTAGGTTTATTCCCAGTGTGAAGCATTTTGTTTATCATGTTGGCCTCAAAGAGTGAGAATTTTACATTTTAAAGAAGTATTAACATGGGACTGATTTAATTGATGTTTGTTTGTTACAAGATGAAGGTTATGAATAATGATTATGAATAACAATGTGATCCTAGATAATGGTGATGCTGAACAAGTCAAATCCCAGAGTGAAACCTGGCTTGACAGATCATAAATTTAATTCTTTTAGCAGTTGGTTATTATGATGGTTATTTATTGACACATAGTCATGCAAATGTTCTTTATCAAAACAACATTAATTTATTGCACAAAAATAATTTTTAAAAACCAAAATATAAAAACAGTTTAGAAAGTTCTTAACACAATGTGCAAAGCATGGTTTCAACCTATTGCCCAGCAATAACCTTTACAGATACTCAAATCCCAGGTAAACACTAAAACATACTGCAATTCCTATTTCAACTTGTTAATTATGTAACTGACTAGCCAGTTTTCTTTCTCAGCTGTTGAAATAGTTTCATGACTTTTCTCCAGCCTACCTGCTCCATAGACCTCTTTTAAGCTCTGACAACAACCCAGTGCAAATTTTCACAGCTTGAAGATTTCACAAATGAAAACCCTCCGGCTTTCAGAAATCTTTCCTCTAAACTGCAAACGTGATTCCTCTGAACTGAAGTCAAAATTAACCCAGTAATCTCTAATTTATTTTGGCCTGTCTGTCATAAACATAACAGTATGAATATTTCATCTATTAACACCACTGGTCTCCTCCTAGGCACTTGACTGGATCACAAGCTTTCTTGAACTGATGCATTTTGGTCAATGTTCCAAATCATTTTCTGATCTTTAAAAAAAATGATCTTTACAGATTTGACCAAAATCCATCTGCCTGTATGATAAAAATCCAAATTCCAAAATTAATTATCTACCTCACATATTTATCACTGTAGAAAATTAATTTTCAACTCAGTAAGTTATGGAGGAGCAGACATCACAATCAAAACTTCTTTGAAGGTAGATAATTCCATTTGAAGTGGAAGGTCAGAGATTAGACCAACCCTGACCTACTAGGAAGGCAGAATTTTCACAGGGTCTTAGTGATGGATCAGTCATCCAGTAAGTGATCCAGAAACATGTGAATGGAGTCAGGAGAGCAGAGAAGTGGTCCACATCCTAGTCTGAAATGGGCAGCATGGTGGCTCAGTAATTAGCACTGTAGTCTCACAGAACCTGGGTTCCATTCCAGCCTCAGGTAACTCTCTGTGTGGAGTTTGCACATTCTCCCTGTGTCTGCGTGGGTTTCTTCCGGGTGCTCCAGTTTCCTACCACAGTTCAAAGATGTGCAGGTTAGGGGAAAATTAGCCATGCTAAATTGTCTGTTGTGTCCAGGATGTGTATGTTAGTTGGATTAGCTATGGAGAATGCAGGGATAGGGAGGGGAGGGTGAGTCTGGATGGGATGCTTTTTGGGGAGTAACTGTGGACTTGGGCCAAATTGATTCTGTGTAGGGATTCTGTGGTATCTTTTTCTGTGGCTGCTGTCTATTCATGATCTTAAAAGACAAATGAAGGATTTTTTATCTTTGAAGATGCAATGGCAAAGGTGAACCGGTGACCTGAGATAAGCACAAATCATCATAAATGATTATGATGTGGTAGGCATCATAGATACGTGGTTGCAGGAGGTTCAGGACTGGCAGTTAAACATCCAAGGATTTACAACTTATTGAAAAGACAGGGAGGTGGGCAGAGGGGGTGGGGTTGCCCTGTTAGTTAAGAATGAAATTAAATCTATGGCATTAAATGATATAGGGTCAGGTGGAGTTGAGGAACCACAAAGGCAAAAAAAACCATAATGGGAATTATGTACAGACCTCCCAGCAGTGGTCAGGACCAGGGACGCAAGATGGACCAGGAAATAAATAGTGCATGTCAGAAAGGTAAGGTCACAGTGATCATGGGGGACTTCAATATGCAAATGGACTGGGAGAATTATGTTGCTGGTTGATCCAAAGAAAGGGAATTCATGGAATTCTTACAGGATGGCTTTTTGGAACAGCTTGCAATGGATCCCACAAGGCCTTAGTGCTATGTAATGAGCCAGATTTATAAAAGATCTTAAAGTCAGGGAACACTTAAGAGGCAGCGATCATAATATGGTAGAATTTAGTCTGCAGTTCGAAAGAGAGATGTAATGGTGTTACAGTTAAATAAAGGTAATTACTGTGGCATGAGAGAGGAAATGATGAAAATTGACTGGAAGCAGAGCCTAGTGGGGAAGACATTAGAGCAACAATGGCAGGAGTTTCTGGGTGTAATTGAGGCCACAGTACAGAGGTACATCCCAAAGAAAGGAAAGATTGGCGTGTGCGGGGGGATTAGACAACCATGGCTAACGAAGGAACTCAGGAAACGTATCACAGAAAAAGAGAGAGCCTATAAAGAGGCCAAGAGCACTGGGAAATCAGAAGATCGGGAAGACTGCAAAAACAAACAGAGGATAACAAAGAGAGAAATAAGGAAGGAGAGGATCAAATATGAAGGTAAGCTAGCCAGTAATATTAGAAATGATAATAAAAGTTTCTTTCAATACATAAGAAACAATCGAGAGTCAAAAGTAGACATTGGGCCACTTCACACTGATGCAGGAAGGCTAGTGATGGGAAATAAGGAAATAGCTGAAGAACTTAATAAATACTTTGTGCCAGTCATGGTGGAAGACATGAGTAATATCCCAACAATTAAAGGGAGTCAGGGGGCTGAGTTGAGTATGGTTGCCATTACAAAAGAGAAAGTACTTGATAAGCTAAAAGGTCTAAAAATTGATAAATCTCCTGGCCCAGATGAGCTACATCCTAGAGTTCTGAGGGAGGTGGCTGAGGAAAGAGCGGAGGCGTTGGTTATAATCTTTCAAAAATCACTGGAGTCAGGGAAAGTTCCAGATGATTGGAAAATCGCTGTTGAAACCCCCTTGTTCAGGAAAGGATCAAGACAAAAGATGGAAAATTATAGGCTGATTAGCCTAACCTCAGTTGTAGGTAAAATTCTAGAATCCATTGTTAAGGATGAGATTTCTAAATTTTTGGAAGTGCAGGGTCGAATTAGAACAAGTCAGCATGGATTTAATAAGGGGAGGTCGTGCCTGACAAACCTGTTAGAATTCTTTGAAGAGGTAACAAGTAGGTTACAGCAGGGAAACCCTGGAAATATTGTCTAACTAGACTTCCAAAAGGTCTTTGATAAGGTGCCTCACAGGAGGCTGCTGAATAAGGTGAGGGCCCATGGTGTTTGAGATAAGCTACTGGCATGGATTGAGGATTGGCTGTCTGACAGAAGACAGAGAGTTGGGATAAAAGGTTCTTTTACGGAATGGCAGCTGGTGACAAGTGGTGTCCCACAGGGTTCAGTTTTGGGGCCCCATCTGTTCACTTTATATATAAATGATTTGGATGAAGAGACTGGGGGCATTTTGGTGAAGTTTGCCAATGATACAAAGTTAGGTGGACAGGCAGGTAGTACTGAGGAGTTGGGGAGGTTGCAGGAAGATTTAGACAGTTTAGGAGAATGGTCCAAGAAATGGCTGATGAAATTCAATGTGAGCTAATACAAGGTCTTGCACTTTAGCAAAAAAAACATAGGCATGGACTACTTTATAAATGGTGAGAAAATTCATAAAGCCAAAGTACAAAGGGATCTGGGAGTGCTAGTACAGGATTCTCTAAATTGCAGGTTGAGTCTGTGGTTAAGAAAGCAAATGTAATGTCATTCATTTCAAGAGGGTTGGAATGTAAAAGCAGTGATGTGCTTCTGAGACTTTATAAAATTCTAGTTAGGCCCCATTTAGAATATTGTGTCCACTTTTGAGCCCCACACCTCACGAAGGAACGTGTCCAGCGGAGATTCACACGGATGATCCCTAGAATGGTAGGCCTAACATACGATGAACGGTTGAGGATCCTGGGATTGTATTCATTAGAGTTCAGAAGGTTGAGGGGAGATATAATAGAAACTTACAAGATAATGCATGGCTTAGAAAGGGTGGATGCTGGGAAATTGTTTCTGTCAGGTGGGATACTAGGACTCGTGGGCACAGCCTTAGAATTAGAACATTATAGGAAGGTTGTGGAAGCTTTGGAAAGGGTTCAGAGGAATTTACTAAGATGGAGGAAAGGTCTTACAGGGAAAAGCTGAGGGACTTGAGGCTGTTTTTGTTAGAGAGAAGGTTGAAAGGTGATTTAATTGAGACATACAAGATAATCAGAGGGTTAGATAGGGTGGACAGTGAGAGCCTTTTTCCTCTGATGGTGATGGCTAGCACAAGGGGGCATCACTTTAAATTGAGGGGTGATAGATATAGAATAGATATCAGAAGTAGTTTCTTTACTCAGAGAGTAGTAGGGGCGTGGTACGGCCTGCCTGCAACAGTAGTAGACTCACCAACTTTAAGGGCGTTTAAATGGGCATTGGACATACATATGGACAAAAATGGAATAGTGTAGGATAGATGGGCTTCAGATTGGTTTCAAACGTTTTGCAGGTTAGCGCAGCATCGAGGGCCAAAGGACCTGTACTGTGCTGAAATGTTCTATGATCTATATAACTTTGGAATCAACAGGTTGTAATGTAGACACCAATTTGCTGAATTTCTTCAATCAAGGGCTAATCCTGCTTTCTGCCTGGGCTGGGATCGCCTCTTACAAGGGTAGGTAATAAATGGGAATAATAGCCCAGACATAGGCCATTCAATCTCTACTGGCATTCATGCTCCAGATGAGCCCAGTTTACATTGACATGAATCAGGCCCAGAGTGGTTGCTTCACGACTGTTCTGAGGAGAGTTAGAAAGGAAATCCCTGTGTATTTTTCCCTCTAACTGGTTTAGATTTTTGTTTATTGTTCCCATTTTCCAGGAAATCATATTGTTTCCAATGGTTATGGAGGGAGTGTTCATATTTGCGTTGGTGGGGAAAGGATGGCTGGAGCAAATGGTCTTTTTCTGTTTGTCCAAGGTCATCCATCCCTTTTCTCTGAAACTGAGAGTCAAACTAGTATTTGAAGTAAATGAGAACCTAACCCTAGAATGTTACGTGTAAAATTTCTGAGTACCTTAAATTCAAACTTCCTTGGCTATTTTTCACTTGAGAGATAGTAGCTTAATCATAATGTCACTGGACTAGTAATCCAGAGGTACAGGACAATGATATGGGAATATTGGTTCAACCGTCACCAAGAAAGTTGATGGTATATAAATTTAACCAATAAAGCTTGTTTCAGTTATGATAACCATAGAAACTATCATTGATTTAACAAGAAACACATCTGATTCACTCATACCCTTTGGGAAGGAAGTCAGCCATCCTTACCTGGTCTGAGCTACATCTGATCCTAGATCCACTATTGACTATTAACTGTCCTCAGAAGTCACCTACCAAACCATTCAGTTCACTGGCAATTAGAGTTAGATAATAAACACTTGCTTTCCCAATGAGGACCACATTCTACAAAACTATAAAGTAATTCATACAAAATCACTACTGTGTTATGCCACAATGCTTAATACCTGAGCTCAGCTCAGTCACACGATGCTCAATGTCTCCTTTCTACATAAATTAGCTTGCAAAAGTGCAGGATTGAGGAATTGCTCAATAGTCTGATCAAGCTTCTGAGACATTCAGCAGGAAAGACTGAATGGAAATTCATGTTGGGAAGCAGTGTGTGATAGACAGTAATGAACCAGCACCTTATTGATTGATAAACTTGAATGTCTTTCAGTTCACAGTGACAAAAAAAAGGAAATGGAGATTCCCCCATCAACTCTCATTCCAAGGTATTAAATTAATGAGAGGAAGTAATGATTAAGAATACTGCTGAAGTAAAACTTGGGTTCTGAGCAGAATGGAAGTTGGGGGAGTCTAGAACCAGTGGGTATTGTCTCTAAATTAAGGGGCAACAATTTAAGACTAAAATGAGAAGGAAGTTCTTCTGTCACAGAATTGAGTTTTTGTGACTCCTTTCCACTGAGAGCAATGGGGACAGTGGCCTTGTGTATATTTAAGGCTGAGATAGATCTTGATCACTTGGGGAACCAAGGATTTCAGAAAAAACGCAGGACAGTTGATGTGGAATGTCAGAATCAACCATGATCCTTTTGAATGGTGGAGCAGGCTCAAGGGTCAAATGTCTCGCTCCTTTTCCTATTTCTTATGGTCTTATGGGTTGCCATTTCGATTAGATTAGATTAGATTACATTACAGTGTGGAAACAGGCCCTTCGGCCCAACAAGTCCACACCGACCCGCCTAAGCGAAACCCACCCATACCCCTACATTTACCCTTTACCTAACACTATGGGCAATTTAGTATGGCCAATTCACCTGGCCCTGCACATCTTTGGACTGTGGGAGGAAACCGGAGCACCCGGAGGAAACCCACGCAGACACGGGGAGAACGTGCAAACTCCACACAGTCAGTCGCCTGAGGCGGAAATTGAACCCAGGTCTCTGGCGCTGTGAGGCAGCAGTGCTAACCACTGTGCCACCGTGCCGCCCACGGTGGAATCAGGAAAAGGAATGGAATATGTTGTGGGAGAGTGATCAGACGACCAGGATATAAATGGTCAGCTCAGTTTAATAATCCAATGACATCACCTGCGAGGCTGGCATCTTTAAATACCGTGTCCCTGGATCCCAACTCATTGACGTCAGCTAACCTTTGTTATGTAAATCAGCTGGAACACGGAGTCTGCGGATTGGATACAGTCTGTCAATAAAAGCCTGCCTGTCCTTTAAACTCTGGGCTGCTGATTGACAGGGAGACAGAGCTTTCTTTGCTGCAGAATTCATTTTAATTTTAGTCCACTAACTAAAGGTCACAAAGGGATGGTTGGCGTGAGTTCAGATGTAATGAAGTGCAGGGTCATCTTAAAAAAGGAATGAAGTATGTGCTGGATTGCCCTGCATATCAGTAATTGGTGAAAAAAATGAGAGAAAGGGGGCAGAAGGTGGATTTTATAATGCAGCACCTTGTTATGATTTGAAATGCACTGCCTCAAAGGGTAGTGGAAGCAGATTCAATCATAAACTATCAGAATAGAATGGGACAAATACTCAAAGGGGAAAGGCTATCAGGACTGGAGGGACTGGGGTGGGAAGTGCAGCTAATTAGTTATTTCTTTCGAAGACCCTGTGTGGCAAGCAGAGGTCTACATTTTTATGAGTGAACATTAGTAGGTTTTATTAAAAAAAAACTCAATACAAGGGACATTCAGGGAGGACATCATTTGGCACCGAACAGTCTCAGATTCCAGTGAGATTTAAAGACATTATGACATATCTTCTTATGCATATCTTCTTTTCTCAGTGTACGGTTAACCCTTAACTCCAGTTCTCCCCTCAGTTTCTTTCATGGTATGCCCTTTAACCATATTTAACCATCAGCATTTAACTCTTAATGTCCACCTTCCCAGGTCACCACCAGGCAAGGCTCCTTGCTAAAGGCAATAATCTCGATCAACGTTCTCAGCTGTTTTGAAGCGCCTGCAAGATATTGATGCTCCCTTATCATTGCATGGGAAGCTGGGTGTAGAGGTGGAGTAGAAGTGCAGGCTGTCTGCAGATAAGAACATTTTCAGAACTTCAACAGCAAGTGGAAGTGTAATTTTATTAATGAAGAAATAGATGACTGGACCAGAATCTCAAGTATGCTCCTGCATAGTTCTGTGGTATGCAGGCTAGGCAGCAAATTGATTAACTTTCCTGTGGATTTAGAGAGAGGCATAGTGATATACAGCACGGAAACAGACCCTTCAATCCAACTCATCCATGCTGACCAGATATCCCAACCTAATCGAGTTCCATTTGCCAGCATTTGGCCCACATCCCTCTAAACCCTTCCTATTCATGTACCCATCCAGATGTCTTTTAAATGTTGTAATTGTACCAGCCTCCACCACTTCCTCTGGCAGCTTATTCCATACACATACCACACCCTGCTTGAAAACGTTGCCCCTTAGGTCCATTCTAAATTGTTTTCCTCTCATCCTAAACCTATGCCCTCTAGTTCTCGACTTCCCCACACCAGGGAAAAAACTTTGTCTATTTACCCTATCCATGTTCCTCATGATTTTATAAACCTCTATAAGGTCACCCCTCAGCCTCCGATGCTCCAGGGAAAACAGCCCCAGCCTATTCAACCTCTCCCTACAGCTCAAACCCTCCAACCCTGGCAACATCCTTGTAAATCTTTTCTGAACCCTTTCAAGTTTCACAACATCTTTCCTATAACAGAGAGACCAGAATTGAACACAGTATTCCAAAAATGGCCTAAACAATGTTATCTATAACTGCAAGATGACCTCCCAACGCTGATATTTAATGCTCTGATCAATAACGGAAAGCATACCAAATGCCTTCTTCACTATCCTAACCACCTGTGACTCCACTTTCAAGGAACTAGGAACCTGCTTTCCAAGGCCTCATCGTTTCGCAACAATCCCCAGGACCTTACCATTAAGTATATAAGTCCGAGCCTGATTTGCCTTACCAAACTGCAGTACCTCACATTTGTCTAAATTAGAATCTGCAAACTTACTAACGATGCAAGTAATGTTAACATGAAATTTTCTAAGCGTTTTACAAAAGGTTATCCTCATATTGGAGATGGTCTCCATCATTTGCAAGGACATCCTTCTCTAGGATAGTCATTTTGCTAACTTAAACAAAGATTTTTGATTTCAGTGTATCAAGAGTTTCTTTTAAAACACAAGATCATCCATCATATGGATAGCAGAAAATCTTCCTCAGGTAATTACTGACAGTGGTCTTGGTATTTTAAATATTTGCATAAAACAGAAAGATTTTCCTCTATCAAAGTATGTCGTTGTCTGGATGTTTTCAAGAAGGAATTAGAAATAGGCCTAAAGGGATCAAAGGGCAGTGGGGAGAAAGCGAGAACAGGGTACTGACTTGGATGATCAACTATGACCATATTGAATGACGGAGCAGGCTCGAAGGGCTGAATGGCCTAATCCTTCAATTTTCTATGTTTTCATTTCTTTGTGTCAATTGCATAAGAACATTGGCTATCTCTTCACAGGACTTTGGGAAATCTTCTGCAAGATTTTCTATTTCAGTCTCTTAGTCTTGATTCATTAAGCCTTGATTTTTTTGCTCACTGCTGTGAAGAGACTTCACAGTGGAACAAACTTGGTTAGAGACCCAAAAAGAATTGCAGATGATGGAATCCAAAGAAGACAGACAGGAGGCTGGAAGAACACAGCAAGCCAGGCAGCATCACAAGGAGGAGACGTTGATGTTTCAGGTGTTACTGCTTTGGCAAACCACTTCCAACTTGGCATTCTCCATTGCTGGCTGGGCAATGTTGAGACTGATGAGGAGTTTCCCACCACAGTGCTGACAAGAAGCAATGGCAGGGGCAATGCAGTCCTCCCCTTGTGACTAGTGTCTTCTCAGAATGTTAGTCGTAATCTGATTATCAAAGTGAACTGAGTCACAGTTAGTGGGCTGACCCAAGTGAAACTCTTTCCTCTTGGATAACAATTCTGTTCAGTTTGCAAACTTTAATCAACTTGGCAAACTGCAGTGCTAGTGGTGTGAAAGGTCTTCTTAAGACTGCAAAATTTCTGGTAAGGCTTCACCCACTAAAATGTGGTACATAAAGCTCTTCTTTCAAAGCTCTACATTAGCAATTATCCACAGGATGGTTTAAATTATTTATAGAATCATCGGCTTCCTCAGGACTTGGTTGCACTCGTTAGACTTTGCACAGTCTCCACTGGAGTTTAGTCTGTCACTGAAATAGGAGTTGAAAGCTTTAATTGCATTGTTGAATGTTGTGGTTTCTTGTGCTGTGTCTGGTGAGAGTGGTTGGTGTTAGCACTGCTGTAGATCTCCAGACAACTTTACACTGGCTGGATTTACATCAAATCGAAAGCAGTACCAGACTTGGTAAACCATTGCTGCTAGTTTACCCAATACTTGGCCACATTGGGCCATCCACATGTTCTAAAGGGTCTGATAAAGAGGAGGTTTTTTTTCCCTTAATTCGTAGAGTTGCTGTGGGCAACAGAATGCCTCTGTTTTATTTCCTTTCTCTTCTGTCTCTGTGCAGTTATGCCTCTCTGTAAACGTTTCTGATCCACAGGAATTTAATGCTCACTGCAGCTGATTGGCTTTCTTGTTCCTTGCCATGTTCCCTGCTCTGGGCTTAGTTTTGCTAGTTTTAAACTGGCTTTCTCTCGCTGCCATCCACAGCCTACAAGGGGTCTTGAAGTTCATTGCCTGCCTGCTGTTTCCAGTGACCACTGAGCTTCTCTCCAGGTATTTTCTCATCTCCTGAAGTTGGATAGCTGGGATGAATTCGTCCTTCACCCTTATCTCTTCAGATGCTCCTTGTCTTTGGATCCATGGGTCTGCTACCACATTGTGAGATTAGGCATATGTTCGGGTGACTGAATGATAGCAGATTTTAACTATACACAAAAGGACCTTAAGGAGCAGGAATACGCCATCCAGCCCATTGAATCTGCTCCACCATTCAATCATGGCTGATATGTTTCTCAACCCCATTCTCAAATCCCTGTCTATACCTGTCATCTCAATGATATCGCTGTTTGTATTCCCTGAAATTGTGTGTGGATATAAAGGCACGTTGGTTAGAAAGGCAGCCTTGCTCCTCAAAAACAGCAGGTCAGCTCCCAGCATTGATTAAAGGTCACATAAACCTCAACCCTCACACCCTTTACTACTCCACCCAACCCATACCGCTCCATGAGCCACAAACTTTCCTGTATTCTCCTCACATCCCTTATTCCATGATGGATCAAACCTCCATCTATCTGAAAGTTGAAAATACTCAACGATAGTGAACCCACGTCGAACTGGGATAGAAGATTACACGATTCACAACCTTTTGAATGAAGAAATCTCTCCACATCTCAATCATAAAAAATCAACCCCCAAAGTGTGTCTGCACAATTTACGTTTGGAAACTCCGTGAAGAAAGCTGTGCCAAGCCTATTTAGAACATAGAACATAGAAGAATACAGCGCAGTACAGACCCTTTGGCCCTCGATGTTGCGCCGATCCAAGCCCACCTAACCTATACTAACCCACTATCCTCCATATACCTATCCAATGCCCGCTTAAATGCCCATAAAGAGGGAGAGTCCACCACTGCTGCTGGCAGGGCATTCCATAAACTTACGACTCGCTGAGTGAAGAACCTACCCCTAACTTCAGTCCTATATCTACCCCCCCTTAATTTAAAGCTATGCCCCCTTGTAATACCCGACTCCATACGCGGGAAAAGGTTCACACTGTCAACCCTATCTAACCCCCTAATCATCTTGTACACCTCAATCAAGTCACCCCTAAACCTTCTTTTCTCTAATGAAAACAGCCCCAAGTGTCTCAGTCTTTCCTCATACGATCTTCCTTCCATACCAGGCAACATCCTGGTAAACCTCCTCTGCACCCGTTCCAGTGCCTCCACATCCTTCCTATAGTATGGCGACCAAAACTGCACACAATATTCCAGATGCGGCCGCACCAGAGTCTTATACAACTGCATCATGACCTCAGGACTCCGGAACTCAATTCCTCTACCAATAAAAGCCAGTACGCCATATGCCTTCCTCACCGCACTATTTACCTGGGTGGCAACTTTCAGAGATCTGTGTACATGGACACCAAGATCCCTCTGCTCATCCACACTACCAAGTATCCGACCATTAGCCCAGTACCCCATCTTTTTGTTATTCTTCCCAAAGTGAATCACCTCACACTTAGCTACATTGAATTCCATTTGCCACCTTTCTGCCCAGCTCTGCAGCTTCTCTATATCCTGCTGTAACCTGCCACATGCTTCCTCACTGTCAACAACTCCTCCGACTTTCGTATCATCCGCAAACTTGCTCACCCAACCTTCTAACCCCTCTTCCAGGTCATTTATAAAAATGACAAACAGCAATGGTCCCAAAACAGATCCTTGCGGAACACCACTAGTGACGGCACTCCATGAAGAAACTTTGCCATCAACTACTACCCTCTGTCTTCTTCCATCCAGCCAATTCCTAATCCAAACCTCCAACTCACCCTCAATGCCATATCTCCGTATTTTCTGCAGTAGCCTACCATGGGGAACCTTATCAAACGCCTTACTAAAATCCATATATACCACATCTACCGCTTTCCCCTCATCAACCTCTTTCGTCACCTTTTCAAAGAATTCAATAAGGTTTGTGAGGCACGACCTGCCCTTCACAAAACCATGCTGACTATCCTTGATCACATTATTCCTATCCAGATGTGCATAAATCCTATCCCTTACAATTCTCTCTAAGACTTTGCCCACAACAGAAGTGAGACTCACCGGCCTATAGTTACTAGGGTTATCCCTACTCCCCTTTTTGAACAAGGGAACCACATTTGCTATCCTCCAGTCTTCTGGCACTACTCCTGTAGACAAAGAGGACATAAAAATCAAGGCCAATGGCTCTGCAATCTCCTCCCTTGCTTCCCAGAGAATCCTAGGATAAATGCCATCAGGCCCAGGGGACTTATCTATTTTCACCTTTTCCAGGATTTCCAACACCTCTTCTCTACATACCTCAAAGCCATCCATTCTACTTATTTGTGACTCAGTATTCACATCGACGACAATGCCCTGTTCCTGAGTAAATACTGAAGAAAAGTATTCATTCAGTGTCTCCCCAATCTCTTCCGCCTCCACACGCAACTTCCCACTACTATCCTTGACTGGACCTATTCCTACCCTAGTCATTCTTTTATTCCTAACATACCTATAGAAAGTCTTAGGGTTTTCCCTAATCCTACCGACTAAGGACCTTTCATGTCCCCTCCTTGCTGCTCTTAGCTCTCTCTTCAGGTCCTTCCTGGCTACCCTATAACCCTCAATCGCCCCAATTGAACCTTCACGTCTCATCTTGAGATAGGCCGCCCTCTTCCATTTAACAAGGGATTCCAATTCCTTATTAAACCACGGCTCCCTCGCACGACCCTTTCCTCCCTGCCTGACAGGTACATAATTATCAAGGACACTCAATAGTTGCTCCTTGAACAAGCTCCACATATCATTTACACTCTTGCCTTGGAGTCTACTTTTCCAAGCCACACATCCTAAGTCATGCCTCACCGCATCATAATTTCCCTGACCCCAGCTATAACTCTTGCCCTGTAGTACACACTTATCCCTCTCCATCACGAGAGTAAAAATCACCGAATTATGGTCACTATCCCCAAAGTGCTCACCTACCTCTAATTCTAACACCTGGCCTGGTTCGTTACCCAGAACCAAATCCAGTATGGCCTCACCTCTTGTTGGCCTGTCGACATATTGTGTCAGGAAACTCTCCTGCACACATTGAACAAACACTGACCCATCTAACGAACTTGAGCTATAGCTTTCCCAATCAATATCAGGAAAGTTAAAGTCCCCCATCACAACCACCCTATTACTGTCACTCATCTCCTGAATCACCTTCCCTATCCTTTCTTCTACGTTTCTAGGACTATTGGGAGGCCTGTAAAAGACTCCTAACAGGGTGACCTCACCTTTCCTATTCCGAACCTCAGCCCAAACTACCTCAGATGGCAAGTCCTCATCCATCGTCCTTTCCACCACTGTAATACTATCTTTGACAAGCAATGCCACACCTCCCCCTTTTTTACCCCCACCTCTGACCCTACTAAAACATTTAAATCCTGGAAGCTTCAACAGCCAATCCTGTCCCTGTTCTACCCATGTCTCCGTAATAGCCACAACATCGAAGTCCCAGGTACCAACCCACGCTGCAAGTTCACCTACCTTATTTCGTATACTTCTTGCATTGAAGTAGACACACTTCAAGCCACTTTCCTGTTTACAGACACCCTCCTTGGAAATTGATGCCATGTTCCTAACCTCCCTACACTCCAGGCCCTGCACCCTGAAGCTACAATCTGGGTTCCCATGCCCCTGCAGAGTTAGTTTAAAACACCCCAAGAGCACTAGCAAACCTCCCCCCAAGGATACTGGTTCCCCTCAGGTTCAGGTGTAGACCATCCTGTTTATAGAGGTCCCATCGTCCCCAGAAAGAACCCCAGTTATCCAAAAACCGGAATCCCTCCCTCCTGCACCATCCCTGTAGCCACGCATTTAAGTGTTCTCTTTCCCTATTCCTCGAATCTCTATCACGTGGCACGGGTAACAAACCAGAGACAACAACTCTGTTCGTTCTAACTCTGAGCTTCCAACCTAGCTCCCTGAAAGCCTGTCTAACATCCTCGGCACTTCTCCTACCTATGTCGTTGGTGCCAATATGGACCACGACTTCGGGCTGCTCCCCCTCCCCCTCCAGGACCCGGAAAACACGATCAGAGACATCACGTACCCTTGCACCTGGGAGGCAACATACCAAACGTGAGTCTCTCTCGTTCCCACAAAACCGCCTATCTGTGCCCCTAACTATCGAGTCCCCAATTACTACTGCTCTGCTCTTCTTCACCCTTCCCTTCTGAGTAACGGGGACAGGCTCCGTGCCAGAGACCTGAGCCCCGTTACTTACCCCTGGTAAGTCATCCCCCCCACAAGTATCCAAAACGGTATACTTGTTCTTGAGGGGAATGGCCGCAGGGGGTCCCTGCACTGGCTGCTTCCTCCCAGTCCCCCTCACTGTCACCCATCTATCTGCCATCTTTGGAGTTACTACTTCCCTATAACTCTGATCTATGACCCCCTCTGCCTCCCGAATGATCCAAAGTTCATCCAACTCCAGCTCCAGTTCCCTAACACGGTCTTGGAGGAGCTGGAGATGGGTGCACTTCCTGCAAGTGTAATCGGCAGGGACGTCGATGGCATCCCTCACCTCATACATGTTGCAGGAGGAACATTGCACTGCCTTCACTGCCATCCCTCTAAAGCTAACTTTTATTTTAAAAAAAAACTGGGTCTAAAGAATACAACAAGCAAAATTCAGCACTTACCTACTTACCACAACAGGTGTTATTATTAGGTTAGAGGAGGAGGGCGGGTGGGAGGCACTACCCTTGTAGTGCCTCGGGTTCCTCTCCTTCGCGCTTTTAAAGGGGGAAAAAACCTACCCAGGTAAGCTTACACTAACTGCTTCCGGGTCTCGGCTGCCCCTCTGGTCGTCGTCACTTCCCCCTGGTGCTCCCGCTCTTTCTGTGAAGAGAGAAAAAAAAACACCGCTGCCCGCTACCGGTAAGCACTTTTAAAACCAAACGGTCTTACCTTCGCTGCTGCTCGCACTGGAAATGACCGACGGCTTCGAAGGGTGAGTATAAATACTCACCACTTTCCTTCCCGGCTGCCCCTCTGGTCGTCGTCACTTCCCCCTGGTGCTCCCGCTCTTTCTGTGAAGAGAGAAAAAAAAACACCGCTGCCCGCTACCGGTAAGCACTTTTAAAACCAAACGGTCTTACCTTCGCTGCTGCTCGCACTGGAAATGAATTTCTAGTTTGTAGGCAGCAAAAGTTTGTGTAGCCTCCCATATAGTCATAAAGTGTACAGCACAGAAAAAGGCCCATCGGCCCATAGCGTATGTGCTGGTCAGAAGCAGGCCCCTAAATGCTGCCTGAACTGCTGTGCTCTTCCAGCACCACTAATCCAGAATCTGGTTTCCAGCATCTGCAGTCATTGTTTTTACCCCTAAACTGAACATGCTAGTCAATCTCTCGTTCAAGAAAAACAAACTGGAAACGCTTGTGCTTTTCACACATATAACTTGTTGGTTTAACAGAATTAATTTTCTTTTTTTACATTTTCCTGTTTATTTGCAGCGCTGTGCCAATTATGCTTGCTCCATGCTGAAGGCCCATCCTGGGTTTGGGGAGCTCTCTCTGAAATCTTTGGAATGCTCATTTTATCTGAATTGTGGTACCTTCAGTGATTATAATTGTATATTGGTGATCGAACACCACACAACTTCCTAATAGGACTGTAAAGATTACACTTACATTTTCTTACATTTCCTCTTACATTTTTCTTCTTCCAGCTAGGAAGAATAGGCTTTAATAAAACCAGTCACTTCATTATCAGCCCAGATTGAGTGTTTATCAAATGTAAGAGTTAGCATTGAAGATAACAGGCAACATGTTGTGACAATGATTGTCTGTTTATTGGATTTTTTTTGTTTATAAAGCATGGGTCAACCTTGTTATGATAATTTTCTTTTCAGATTAATTAGAAAAATAAGAAGTTTGGTTTTGCTGGAGCAAGTGTGTGGAAGGGCTTCATTTTCAATTCAAAAGAATAGAAAAGAGGGTAGTCCTGTTTGCTATGATAGACCTATAGCATGCACCTTTGAAAAGGAGTCTCCTGGTGCCCTATCAAAGTCAAAATGTAAGAGGAGGTGGACCAGGTGCTGAGGGGAGGCTGATTACTAAAAAGCTCCATCCCAGGTCTTGATAATTTAGAATTCATTACCTCCTTTTGTAATTTGCCCTCTACAAAATGTGTCCTTTCCTTTTAATGTGGAGGGGCTGGTGTTGGACTGGGGTGGACAAAGTTAAAAATCACACAACACCAGGTGATAGTGCAACAGGTTTATTTGGAAGCACTAGCTTTCAAAGCGCTGCTCCTTCATCATGTAGCTGTGGAGCAGCTGAGAACACCAAGTTATCCTTGCCTTAGAATGAAGGCTCACGGGAGGCAGTCAGTAGATAAAAGGTCCTGCACTTGCACATCAGATGTGAACAAAACTCACTGTTGGTATATCGAGTCAGTTGTGAACCCTTTTAATTATGTGGCAAGTGTGACAGATTCCCATGCGACATCTCTGGCACAGAAAGTTAAATACTATAAATGGCAGATTTCAATCCTTTGGTATGTGAATTGCTTTTGGTAATTATGGAAATATTAAACTTTCACAGTTTCCTGTCCATTTTCTCTTTCTCTCTTAATCCAATTTTTCTTTGTTTCCAGCTGAGTTGATGTTGGCCTGGGTTTTATTCTCCTGTACCAATGGGCTCAAAGATGGTGAAGGGAAGGGGGAGGAGTTGTCAATCCAGTTGTCTCACCACCCAGCTGTTTCCCCCACCTAAATGGTAGTTATACCAACACCAGAGTTGGCAGTGGGTGGCCTGCCCACCAGAAGGCCAATGGAAGGTCTTACACGGGCAATTAATAGCCATTTAATGGCCTCACTCTGACTGCTGCCAGGATTGAAGAGTGATACCTAGTGCTCAGCCCTTTCAGCTATGGTATGGCAACAGGGAAAATTGAAGGGGGTGGGGGAGGGGCAAGGGGTGGAATGATCCTCCTTAATTATTTTTATTCATTTATGAGATGTAGGTGTCACTAGCTAGGCCAGCATTTATTATCTTCAGGGAAGTTGAGAGTCAAACACATTGCTGTGGGTCTGGAGTCACATGTAAGCCAGACCAGGTAAAGGTGGCAACTTCCTTCTCTCAAGGCCATTAGTGAACAGTTGGCAACAGTTTCATGGTCATCATTATACTCTTAATTCGAGAAATTTAAAATGTAATTCAAGTGCCAGATGTCTTAAATTTAATTCAAATTCCATCATCTGCCATGACAGAATTAGAACCAGATGCCTAGAACATTAGCCCCGTCACTGAAGAAACCATCATCTTACCTTAATGGGCCTCTTTGAAGGGTCAGAGGATTCCCGAAAGTGATACCTACTTGGTAGTCCCTTCCTATGACCTCTGGAAATGAAGTCAGTCACCCAGGACCTGGAGAAATGCCAGGCTTTCCAGGAATAGTAAAAGTTTAATATTTCTATAATTACCAAAAACAATTCACATACCGAAGGATTGAGATCTGCCATTTACAGTATTTAACTTTCTGTGCCAGAGAGGTCGAATGGGAGTCTGTAGCACTTGCCACATGATTAAAAGGGCTCTCATTCTTTCAACAACTGACTTGATGGACCAACAGTGACCACCCAGAACCTGGAGAAATGTTTAAGTGACCCTGCACCATGCCCTCACTGCTGGAAAGCTGCTGGCTTTTGTCAGCCAGTAGATCTCTGAGGATCCAGATGAGTGGGGCATCCTACCTCCAGCCTATTAATGACAGATAGACCAGCATTTGGGAGCTGGGTCCTGGCTTCTCACCAGCAAGGTACTGGTGCAGAGTGAGCTATCCGGCGTTTTGTACAGTCCAACCCTTTGAGCGTATCGCCCTTAATTTCCTCCCTCCTTCTCAGTCCTTCTGCTCTGCAGTTCCTTTTTTCATGGCCTTTCTCTGGTTAAGGAGATATCCATTAGTCGTCTTGTTCATTTAACCTCCCAGAAATTCTATTGTTCACATTGTGCTGTTATTAAGTTCATCCCTCCAACAATTTTATGGGGAGGATGGGATGTTTTCGGTTGATGGCTCTGAGAGCAAAATTAACTTGAGGCATATGCTAGGTGGGAAATGCTGTGGAGAAGGAAGGGACAGTCTGTTGAGTTGGATGATCAGCCATGATTAGAATGACTGATGAAGCAGGTTCAGAAAACTGAATGGCCTATTCCTGCTCCCACTTACTATGTTTCTAGGAGGTACTCAGCAAAACGTGGCAGTGTCTCCCTCTCAGGGAGGAGGGGAGGTCAGTGGGTCTGAACACAGTAAATACAGAGAAAGTATTCCCATTGGAGGAAGGCTGGAGAATCAGAGCACACAGATTGAATGTAACTGGCAGGAAAAAGCCAGTTTATACAAGATGAAGGTAAAAATCGCATGACACCAGGTTATAGTCCAATACATTTATTTTGAAGCACTAGCTTTCAAAGCACTGCTCCTTCATCAGATAGACTACAGTACAGACATGGACACAACAAGAAAGCAGATTAGTCCTTGCATAATATAACTGTAAGTCAGAGCTTTGGATATCGATGATTACCATGCACAGCAGTATTTATCTGTCAGAGAGTCAGAGAGATGTACAGCACGGAAACAAACACTTCGGTCCAACCCGTCCATGCCGATCAGCTATCCCAATCTAATCTAGTCCCACCTGCCAGCATCTGGCCCTTATCCCTCTAAGCCCTTCCTATTCATATGCCCATCCAGATGCTTTTTAAATGTTGCAATTGTACCAGCCTCCACCACTTCCTCTGGCAGCTCATTCAATACACGTACCACTCTCTGCGTGAAAAAGTTGCCCATTAGGTCTCTTTTATATCTTTCCCCTCTCACCCTAAATGTTTAATGTATTGTGTTATTTTGAAGTGTACGTCTGAAAGCATTTCCTAAGTTTGCTTCTAGGCTTCAAACTATGTGATAAAAGAATTTGTCTTTGAAATTGTCTTCCACAGTAAGTAGTGGAGGTTGAATCTTTTCAAGGCTGACTTAGACAGATTTTTGATTGATAAGTGAGGTAAAAGTTATGACAAGAAAGTGGAATTAAGGCACAATCACATTCTCCATGATCTGATCTAATGATAGAGCAGTCTTGATGGGCAGAGTGGCCTACTTCTGTTCCTATTTCTTTTGATTTTCTCTCTGTATTCCAGCTTTAATGGCTAAACACATATTTTGAGCTGACTGCAGTGTTCCATTATTCAGAATGTTCTGGAAAGGCACATCTGATATTCATTGATTACCCGTCAGCAAGTCAGACATGGGCAGAATCTGGATCATTCATAGAGTCAGTGACATTTACTTCAGTGCTCATCTCAATCGTGCTTCAAACTTTCACCAACTTGTGGCAGACTTGTTTGTCATTAACCTAATTTAAATTTCTGCTAAAGTAATAATATTTCTTAACTGCAAAGATTGTTTCTTTTGATACAGAAGCAACACTGTGTCATGATCAAAAGATTTACCATGATTCTAATTCTCTTACCAATAAACAACATCCTGCATTTATGTAGCACCTATCACCTAATTAAACAACCCCAAGGCAGGTCACAGGAGTGTTGTCAGATGAAATTTGACAGTGATCCACACGTGGCATTAACCTTGACCAAAACATCATTATTGACCAAGGAAATAGGTTTTAAAGAACTGCATGAAAGGAGAGGAGAGTGGTTTAAGGAAAGAATTCTAAAGCTAAAGCTTGAAGGTATGACCAATCATAGAATAGAGTCATCCAAGAGTTACAGCACACACATTTGGTCTCCTGTAACTGTGCTCGGTCCCTGAGACAGACACCTCTTGTCACTCATTTGCTCTGTCACTGTAGCCCTGGGACAGGGGCAGGGTTAAGGTAAGTTAGGGTAATTGTTTCCTTTTCAGATATTCATCCAATTCCTCCATGACTGCCATGAATGACCTTGCCTGCACCACACTCGTAGGCAGTGTACTCCAGATCCTAACCACTCAATGTGTACATTTGAATCTTACAGTGTCTGCATTGCATTTTCGACCAGTTACATTCAATCTGTGTGCTCTGATTCTCCAGCCTTCCTCCAATGGGAACAGTTTCCCCGTGTGTCCAGACCCATTGACCCTATCATTTCCAAGGCGAACAGCCCTGGTTTCTGTAATCTATCTGCATAATGTCATTCCTGGAAACATCCTCGTGAATTCTTTTCTGCATCCTGTCTATTGCTTTCACATCCTTTCTAAAACCAGGTGCCCAGAACTGGTAACAATACTCCAGTTGAGGTAAAACTGTGTTTTATACAGTTTTGATAAAGCTTCATCACTTTTCATGCCCCTATTGATAATGCCCAGGATAACACATGTTTTATTAACTGCCAGCTCCACTAGTTCTGCTGCCTTTAATACTTGTGCCCCTATACCCCCAAGCTCCTCTGCTCCTGCACCCTCTCTAAACTCATTATCTTTAGTTCAGGTTGTCTGTCTATGTTCTGCTTCCAAAATGCATCACTTCTCGCTTCTCTGCACTGAACTTTATCTGCCACAAGTCCAACCATTCCATCAACCTATCTCTGTCCTTTTGAAGTTTAACACTATTATCCTCAAGGTTCATAACACTTCTACATTTTGTGTCATCCATAAATTTTGAAATTGAGTCCTGTGCACCAAAGTCTACTTCTGAATGTGGCCTGAACGTCTCTGTACAGGAGAGTGTTAAAGCAAAGACAGCCAATGATTTCGAAAAGTGATTGGATGATCACTGACAGGAAGTAAACTTGCATAGTTACAGAGTGAGAGGAGAGGAGTGGGACTGACTGGATTATTCTACAGAGAGCTGATATGCACTCAGTGAGCTGAGTAGCCTCTTGTTATGAACCCTCCAACCACAAGGAATAAACTCAGATTTCTCCAGTTTCCTCATTTCCCCTCCCCCCACCTTGTCTCAGTCAAATCCGTCGAACTCAGCACCGCCTTCCTAACCTGCAATCTTCTTCCTGACCTCTCCGCCCCCACCCCACTCCGGCCTATCACCCTCACCTTGACCTCCTTCCACCTATCGCATTTCCAACGCCCCTCCCCCAAGTTCCTCCTCCCTACCTTTTATCTTAGCCTCCTGGACACACTTTCCTCATTCCTGAAGAAGGGCTTATGCCCGAAAAGTCGATTCTCCTGTTCCTTGGATGCTGCCTGACTTGCTGCACTTTTCCAGCAACATATTTTCAGCTCTGATCTCCAGCATCTGCAGTCCTCACTTTCTCCTTTTAGCCTCTTATTATGCCAGTATGAGTGTAGAACACAATTTGACTTATGATTTATTGTTGTATATTGACCTTCATTGCAAGAGGATTAGTTCAGAAATAGGGAACAATTAGTAGTGTTAGACAAAATCTTGATGAGACCATACCTGGAGTGTGCTGGATGTAGGTTTGCTCGCTGAGCTGGAAGGTTTGTTTTCAGAAGTTTTATCACCATACTAGGTAACATCTTCAGTGAGCCTCCGAATGAAGCACTGGTGGTGTAGCCCCCTTTCTATTTGTAAGTTTGAGTTTCCTAGGTTGGTGATGCCATTTCCTGTGGCAACATCATTTCCTATGGTGATGTCATTTCCTGTTCTTTTTCTCAGGGGGTGGTAAATGGGATCCAAGTCAATGTGTTTGTTGATAGAGTTCCAGTTGGAATGCCATGCTTCTAGGAATTCTTGTGCTTGACTCTGTTTGGCTTGTCCTAGGATGGATGTGTTGTCCCAGTCAAAGTGGTGTCCTTCCTCATCCATATGTGAGGATACTAGTGTGTTGAATGGAGTTTTGATCTGCTTACTAAAGAAAAGATATACTGACCAAAGAGGGACCGCAGTGGTGGTTCACAGGGCTGTACCGACGATGGCAGAACCGTCCAATGAGGAATGATTAGTTTGATGACTCTATGACTCTATCACTGGGTCTGTATTCACTTGCAGCTAGAAGGATAAGAGGGGATAAAATTGAAATGAATAAAATTCTAACCAGACTGGACTCTCTAACTGCAAGGAGGATGTTTTCCACTGTTTAGGGGAGTCTCGAATCAGGGGTCACAGCTGCAGCATGTGGGCTAGGCTGTTTAGGACTATGTTAAGGAAATATTTCTTCACTCAAAATGTTATGAACCCATAGAATTCTCCACAATAGAAAGCTGTGAACTCTAAGTCACTAAATATGTTCAGAAAGAGATTGAAAACAATGTTAGATTTTAAAAGGGCAGAGGGAGAAAGCAGGAATTTGACAGTGAGCTGGAGAATCAGCCATGGTCATATTGAACAGTGCAGCAGGCTCAAAGGGCTGTATGGCCTCCTCCTGCCAAGTAGGTTGTTGCCGATTTGATGGGCCAAAGGGCCTCTTCTCTGCTGTGACTCTGTGTGCACAAATTTGCGAAGGAGACTGGAGAGGCGGTGAGCACGAGTCTGCATTCAGACTGGACTCCCAGGAACATCATGGTAACAAGGCCTGGTCATTAACATCATCCAGACCCCGGCAATCCTTGAGATCACCACCTGCTTTAGGGTTCATCTGTTCTGGCCTCTCTGTGCTCACTGACCATAAAATGTCTTTTTCTATTCATCTTTGCATCTCTCAGTGGCTGCCTCGCTGTCTGTTTACCTTTCATTATCTCCATCTCTATCTTTGACCCTCCATCTCTCGCTTCTTTATATTTTACTCTTGGATCCTATTCACTGTACTGATATCTGACTGAGCTGCAGTCCCAGTCAGGTTTCACTCGTATCAGCCAGTATGGATTGAAACGGAGATGAAATAGACAGAGAAAATTAAGCCTGTCACAGAGCACAAGGACATGAACTAAAGAGATTGAGAGTGGGATCATTCAAAGAGAGAGAATTGCCTATATAACACTGAATACTGAATATAATTTCGAACATCAATTTTCTAATCTTGGCAGAGTGGAACATGTTTCTCTGCATCCTTCAATTGGCCAAATTAATTTTTTTACAAATGTTGGAGGTGAGTAATATTTCTTCGGGACTGATCTAAAATTTAATGATATTTATGCAAATTCAGAGTTTAACTCCTTCAGCAAAATGACATGTAATGATATCGGGGCCCTTCCAACTAACACCTGTTGTGTAAAAGTGTGATGTATCATCCAATATAGGTGATAAACATCTTGTCCCTGCCGTAATGACTGAGATTAGACTAGAGCACTTGCATTAGTGGTTTTAGTTAGATGTCTGAGCTTTTGAAACCTCTGTCAGGTTGTGAAGGAAAGACATCTATAGTTCCACCATTAGTGTTTAAATTCTGCCTCCAAAATTTACCATCCATTTGCCATGTTCGAAATAACTAAGCTTTAGTAAATGTGACGATTGTTTGCCTAAGGCTGGGTTAGTCAACACAATGTTCTATTTGATGCTAAGATATAGCAAGAAAGTATTTCCATGACGTCTCAATGTTACAATGCACTTGACAGCCAATGAAGCACTCTTGAAATGTAGAGGTGAAGTCACCACAGCTCCATAGGTGTCTCATTAGAGAGTAATGATGGGTGATGATTTAACCTGAGGGGCACCATGTCTCTGGCGAGGGAAGAGGCTGAGAAGGTGGGACCTTCATGGTAACCTTAGCCAGTTTAGGAATTGAACCCATAATGCTGGTGTCTGTCTGCATTGCAAACGAGCCATCTGAGTCCCCCTAGACCTTCAAATATATGCCACTGTTCTAAGATCATACAGTTCTGGAAAACACTAGGTTTGACATCTGGTATAGACTCTGTGACCTTTAAAACTGCCCAGCAGGACCCAGATGTAGAGATCATGTCTCTATATCTTCCAGGTCTTATATTGACTGGCAGGGGAGAGTTGGTGGGGTGTGAAAGCCAATCTCAGCAGGGCATCCTGAACTCAGCACTAACCCCATTTTAGTCAGTCCACGGGCCTGAACCTGCAGTGTGGGAGTCCTGAGTTGGTGCAGTAGATGTAAACACTGTTGAAGAGTGGATGAGGCATAACTGTACAACTGTCCCAACCTTAAGTGTTCTAAATATCCTGCTGTTAAAATTAAAAATAAACAGGCTGCAGCTGTTAGTAAGGATGGAATCTTTAACGGGCCTGGGCTACAATAAGAGATGTAGCAGCCTCATGTAAGAAGTCCAGTGAGACATTTCTCAAAGCCAGAGCAATGTGCAGCATTTTCTCAATAAAGTTCTGGATGTCGAGATGAGATTCTCACAAGGTAGCAGGAGGTTGCTTATCAAGGAGGGGGTATCACATCTTAATGATATTATTGACTGCACATTTCACCCTGTGAATATGCAGCGTCCGATAATACCATCCAACGTGGACTAGAGAATTGTCAATGTGGATGTCAGAGTGGATACCTGCCTCCTTGAGCTGCTCGCTGGTTACAAAGAGTATCCACATTAGTGAACAGCAGCACCTCGGCATCCAAGGAAGTTGACATCTGATAATTGCCAAACTCTCAGGATCCTCATCCTACCTCTCCATTCACTCACAGCGTGTTTAGGAAGCACAGATGTGCATTGCAGGATGTACCAATGACAAGCATTGAAAAGGGTCCTGCAGGGACATTATGCACATAAGGACAGGCATCCAGCTCACAGGTTTGTCCAGGCTACATCTCAGGGCTGCTCATTTCGCATCTACCTGCATGCTCGCACCATCCTTGCCTTGCAATATCATGCCATACCTGTTCGTGCATCAGTGCTTCAGCCAGAGCCGATAGCCCGTCACCACTCCCACCTTTGCACCCTCTTTTGTGCAGGCACATACACAGTCTGCTTGTCTGTGAAACCTTTATAGTCAATAAAGCACTTTTAGAAATATAGTCACTTATGAAATGTGGCAGAATTGATCAAATATGATGCTGGAAAAGCACAGCAGGTCAGGCAGCATCTGAAGAGCAAGAGATTGACGTTTTGGGAATAACCCTTCATCAAGAATTCACATACTGGAAACCCGTACAAACATGATAAATGGCTGGATAATCTGCTTCACATACTTTCTTGAGAGATAAATGTTGCCCAGGACACCAGGATGTTTACTCTGTCCTTCTTTGAAATAGTCTTATTCAATTGTTCATTGTTTACCTCAGAGGGCAGGCGGGTTCTCAGTTCAATGTCTTATTCCCTGTTTGTGCTAAAATGTGAATTGGACACAAGGAAGACTACAGAGAAAGAAATCAGCAAGCCAAACAAAAGGGCTGAAAGTATAGGAGGTGGATGTGCTGATAGAGAACGAGTGAAAAATAAATGCAAATGTTTGAAGGAATATAAAATTGGCTGATGCACCCCAGTGTTCGAAGGGGAGTGTATAAACAACTAAGATTTTGCCTCCTGATTATTTCGTACCTCACCTCATGTCATGGTATCATGCTCTGAGATATCTGTGCTGTTCTAATTTTGGTCTTTTGCACATCCCCAGCTATGCAATGCTCTCCCTAAAGCTGTCTACCACCTGAGGTTGCTTTTACAACACTGCAGTACAGTGCTATGCAACTGTAAATGTTTACTCACGTCAGATCTAAACCATCAATGGGTAAATAGCCTGATGATATTCAGTATCTAGGCTTTTACAAAAGGGAGGGATAGAGACACCAGGGTGGTTGGCTGCATCAGTCAGTGCTACAGGAGAAGAAAGGGAAAAAAATGAATGTAAATAAAAAGTCATGATGAAGTTATTGAACACTTTACTTCTGTCACAACAGTTGAATGAGTCCAGCAACAATTTGAACAATCAATTGTCCCCATTATAATTGGTGGCACAATTCTGTCTCATCATTGCTGAGTGTGTGGTGAATGGCTTTATCCCTGTGTTAATGGGTCCACACTCTCAATAAAGCTGTGAAATGCCAGTTTAAATAGTGTTCTCTTCAAGGTCACTGATTCCTGTCATTACCGTTCACTCTTTGGACACTGATCTTGATTAAAAGGATTTTAGTTTTTGTCTCAAAACGCAGTTCTTCTTTTGCATTCGAGTCATGTTCTCTGTCTACCACTAAAATTAATTCTTTTTTCTCTCACTAAAGATGACACCAGACCTGTTGAGGTTCTCCAGCACTTTCTGTTTTTATTTCCTATCTTCAGCACCTGCAGTATTTTGTTTTTATATTATTATTGTAGCTGAATTTTGGTCTTTAGCTATTCCCATTTGTACGCTAAGCAGTTAATTCCATAATAACTTTGAAAGTTTTCCATTTCTGTTTTTCTGTCTCGATCTCAAATTGACAGAATGTGTGAGTTTGCCAATGTCGTATTATGACATAGATTCCAGACCAGACAGATCTGTACTTTAAGACAACTGCGTGGCATCACAATATGTGATGTTTCGGCATAAAGGCAGCCACCTCACTTTCAGTCACTCTCTCTGTGACATCGACTAAGTCAATCGATAATCTGTGTGAATTAAGTGAAGGAGCATTAGGAAGCTTAGAACCCAGACTTTGTAGTATTCTGAAATATTGTAGTTATGAGAATATTGGAAACACACTTTATGGTGTCTGTCTCATTGGAATCCATCTCTTTGCATCAGCTACTTGGACAAATGGCACCATCGTCCCAACAAGGAGCACTACAAATTGTCAGCTTGTCAGTCGCAGTATTGAACACTAAAGGCTGAAAAGATGACTGTATGTCAACTGTGAATGTCGTTTTCCTAACAGTCATCTGTCAGTCTGTCTGAGTTCAGAGCTAAAGTTACATCTGCAGCCAAGACTAAAGTATTACAACCAAAGCTAAGGATAAATCTGTTCTGAAACATATTGGGTGTTTGACATCTCTCTTAACAAAGATGTGGAGATGCCAATGTTGGACGGGGTGTGGACAAAGTCAGAAGTCACAGCTTATTGTCCAACAGGTTTATTTAAAATCACAGGCTTTCAGAGCACAGCTCCTTCATTACCTGACTATAACCTGGGGTCATGTCTCTCTTGATAAAAAGTGAGGCTGCTGCTGACCTGATTATTAAAATGAAAGTGTTTTAAGTTGTCCTGAAAGTACTAAAAACATTGTAAATGAAAAGATTTCAATATTACAAAGCCCATACCTCTGTCCAGATATCAGTCAATACCCATTATTTTCTGTTTTCAAAAGGGTCCAAAAATTTAAAAAGCCTGCATAACTTCATCTTATCATTTTTTGTCAGAAACATCACCTTCAGACAAAACCTGCTACTATAAGTCTTTCACTCGAACAGATACAGCAAAAAAAAGATTGAGGATGAGCCAGCAGCCAGTTTTAAAAGCACAACAACAAAAGAATGAGAAGCCAACTGCTACTAAGAATGCTGCAGTAAAATTGAAAGAAAAGGAGTAACCCTAAAAGTTGCAATAAGAAGGGAGATGCCAACAAAAGAATAAGGAAGGCATTACACTGTCACACAGATTTTTATTCTGACCTTTTAAGGAGCATAAATAAAGTAAAAAGCAAATTGGAAAGCAAACACCTAATAATGGATAGGCAATCCATTAACATTTGGTCAGGGCTGCAGTTGTTTAAAAAAAGAATCAATTTTTATTTCACTAATCAGCACATCAATGGTAAAGACAACAAGCTGCCAGGCTTTTTATTTTGGCACTAAAGGGGTAAGAAGAATAAAATTCTGTGATCTATTAAATGATGACAGCAAAGACACAAACTTTTTCAGATTTTAGTCATTTTCAGAACACACATGTTCATTTCATGCTGACAAATGCCAGGCAAAACGATAGACCAATTCACAAACAGGTGTCGATGCATAACTGTGATTTCATTGAAACTTACTTAACTGAAAGGCTTCTGAAACCCATCCTTCAAAACACGCATCTAGATGAACCCAATGATAAGATCAATGGTGCTGTACTGGAGGAAGGGTGCAAGATTAAAACAGCTGCAGCAGATCATCTATTGCATCTTTCCAATTCAATATCCCAATCTTGAATGAAATAAGGATCGCCACCCACCAGGACAATGTCCAGCATTTCATGACATGTACATGTTCTGTTCTACATGAGGACAATGAGTGAAAAACATGTAAGTAATCTAATCACCCAGAGAATCACAAAATAAACCTGACAGTCCAAAACAGCGTATGAGGCAGCATGGTGGTTAGCTCTGCTGCCTCACAGCACCAGAAACCCGGGTTTGATCCCACATTCGGGCAACTCTGTGGAGTTTGCATATTTTCCCTGTGTTTGCATGGGTTTCCTCTAGGTGCTCAGGTTTCCTCCCACTGTCCAAGGGTGTGTGGGTTAGTTGGATTGACCAAGCTAAATTGACCCTAGCATCCATGGATGTGCAGTCTAGATGGATTAGCCATTGGAAATGCAGTGTTACAGAGATAGGCTAGGGGGATGGTTCAGGGTTGAAAGGTCATGGAGGGTCAGTGTGTATTCATGGGCTGCAAGGTCTGCTTCCACACGTAGGGATTCTATAATTCTTTGAAGTCCATGAACAATACTAAAGAATTTTCCAAAATTCAATCTATGGCATGTAAGCGTATCAGAAAAAGTCCAAGACAACTTACCCAATATTGATGCAAAATCATTTATGGATCTTACTCAAGATGTGCTCAAGAAACTGGCGCAATGCTGTGCAGTCCACATGAAAGAAGCTAACTGATACAATGTAACTGACATCCCATGCCAATAGTGATAGAAATCTGAAACCTTTTACATCATCGAAACAGATGGGCCCACATTATTTATTTGCTAGTGTGCACAGACCCACATATTATTATGATTCAATGATTATTTATGAAAGGAAAAACCTGTCAGTTGCAAAACCAGTGATTCCAGACTGCAAAGTTGAGGCTATCCATTAGCTGACTAATCTTTACCTAGATCAGCCTGATACTACCAGCAACCTTAAAAGGCAGTGATACAGTTGAAAACTGATGCCCAATTCCACATCAACCCTCCACATAAAAGCAACATTCACATTCAAATAAGGATCAAACTGGAATTGGATTTCATGGGATATTATGTCATCCAGAGAAATCAAACAATGCTGATAGGTATGGCTTCGTAATGATGTTTTGGAGAAAGTTAGTCGTGTACATGAACGATTAGGTCAAAGGTGACTGAGCATACACTGAAATTATGGGAGAAAGTGAGGACTGCAGATGCTGGAGATCAGAGTCAAAGAATGTGGTGCGAGAAAAACACAGCCGGTCAGGCAGCACCTGAGGAGCAGGAGAATCGATGTTTCGAGCATAAGCCCTTCATCAGCAATTCTGTCCACACAAAGTTTCTACCCTGGAAGAGCTAAATTCCAAGTTCTAAGGAACCACGTATCTTTCCCAAGAGTCACAGGAGTTAATAAGCTTTCGAACTCCTATCAGCAGATCCTGAACATAGGAACAGGAGTAGGCCATTCAGTTCCTCGAGCCTGTTCTGCCATTCTTTCCAAATTCAACTCATTACCTAGCCACCCTGTTCCAATGGAATTCTAACCTGTGCAATTTCAACCGCATCTTAGCACATGCTCGTGGAACAACTTGCCACTGTCAAGTTATCTCAGAATTGTCCAGCAATTCTGGCACTGGTCCCACCTTTAAAGGATCACTATAGACCAAGACAAGCACGGTCAGTCCACGTTTGCCCCATGTGGTCTCTGGTGTTTGTGTTGACATGGCAGCCAAGGAGAGTTTGGTGCCCAGTTTTGCAGGCAAGGACCTGGCAGTACTGCACAGTTGGGACTAATGAGGCAAGTTGTGGTGTTCATGAAGGATTTAACAAGCTATAATCACCCCCACCCTCCATCACTTGCCAACACGCCATCTGAAGTGAAAATCTCACCTTGCTGCTCGGTAAATGTATATGAGATGCAACGAGATGTTCCTGAGGTTGAGGTAAATCACAATGTACTCCTCATATGCTTCTACTCAACGTGCAGTAGCTCATGTCACTCATACCCTTAGAAGATATTGCTAAATATATCTGCATGCATTCTTATACATATTCATCAAAAGCAATACATCCCATCCCGAAAGGGAAAAGGAAGATGTTGTAACTTGGTGCAGTTTCTGGACCAGACAAACCTCTATTTTGAACATATGACATTACAACATGTGATGTTATGGTTTAAAATTACTTGCCGCACCCTGTGTTACCCTTTCTGTGATATCGAGTTGTGTAATCACCCAGCTATGTATGTGTGCAAGGTATAATAACATCAGTTACATCTGTCCCAGGAGACCAGGGCACAGGCTCCACTTGTTCCAGAGGTATGTCATAAGATCTCTGAACAGGTTGATCAGAAAACATCTACAGTACCATCACTAAGCAATGAAAGGGTTCAGAAACAATTTACAAGGATGTTGCCAGGGTTGGAGGATTTGAGCTATAGGGAGAGGCTGAACAGGCTGGGGCTGTTTTCCCTGGAGGGTAGGAGGCTGAGGGGTGACCTTATAGAGGTTTACAAAATTATGAGGGGCATGGATAGGGTAAATAGACAAAGTGTTTTCAATGGAATGGGATAGTCCAGAACTAGACGGCATAGGTTTAGGATGAGGGGGGAAAGATTTAAAAAGGGACCTAAGGGCCAACTTTTTCATGCAGAGGATGGTGCGTGTATGGAATGAGCTGCCAGAGGAAGTGGTGGAGGCTGGTACAATTACAACATTTAAAAGGCATCTGGATGTGTATATGAATACGAAGGGTTTAGAGGGATTTGGGCCAAGTGCTGGCAAATGGGACTAGATTTGGTTAGGATATCTGGTCAGCATGGATGCGTTGGACCGAAAGGTCTGATTCTGTTCTGTACATCTATATGATTCTACTACTCAATGAACTGACACTGTGTTTGTAAGCCTGCGATATTGTAACCTTTTAAGTAGTTAGCGTTGTAAGTAAACTTCAAGATATCTGTCTCACAAGAACCTGACTGCTTGTGATATATGTTACATGGCTAACATATATTTAACAATAAACTGCACCAGCTCCCATTTGTTTAGTGCAGAAATCAAGAGTCCAGTATTTGTAAGGTTGGCTTGTGTACTGGCACAAAATGGTTGCTATATGCATTAAGGAGAGGTCTGTCTTCTTGTCTGTTCACACAGTGGTGGTGAGAATTAGTCCTTCAGTCTTGTGTTTTATTTAATTATGATAGTTCCTAGACCAGACAGGCAGCAGTTACATTTTTGTCTGAAGCAGTTAGTGCTGAGGGTTGATAACATAAGATCTGTCAATTATGATAATATGACTTTGAATTGTGGCCTGGATAGTCTAGGATCTCAATGCACTGAAACCCAATATCTGATCCTCCTCCATGTCTCCCTGTACCAATCTCTGTCAAATCAGTATAACCTGGAACTAATTACTAATATAATATAAACTATTTCATATTACAACAAGATTATGCCTCAAATTGTACCGGGAAGGAGTTGTCCTCTACCACACCAGACCGCACAGGCCTTGCGATCGTAGAATTAAAGAAGATGGTGGTCAATGTCCTGTCTAAACTGCGTGGCTCTGAGGGTCTGTGCCTATTGATCAATTTGCCAACACCATCCCCAGCATTGACTTTCAGTTTCGTAAGTTGCTACCACTCATGGACCTCAGAGGTCCTCACAGAAGAAAATGAAATTCGACAGAGTCGAGATGCTGTCAGCAATCTGCATCATAGGTAGCATCTGACTGGATTGAGCTGAAGTTACCCTGGGCATGGCTAAAACTGGGAGCAATTCAACCTACTGTGCCATTGAGAAACTGACTGGATTAATAATATCCTGTCTAATTTCTTCGACATTGCAGCCACTGGAAGGGTATAAAGCTGCTGTTCCAGCCCTCTGGTGAGTGAGGATAAACTTATCCCCATACCGGCATGAGGGAATCACAGCACAAGGTCTTCCTGCTGTTGCTGCAAGGTTCCTCCTACACCCCCATTAATTTTGGAATTGAAATTCACTCTGTGGTTATGGTAATTTAGTTTGTAACTCTCACAAATTCCCATTGTATTTTCAGTTTAATTAAAGGCTGACATGCATTCACAAGCAAATGAAATTATGTTGCCCCCATGAATGTGAGGAACTATCGCCCTCAACAATGACCCGATCCCAGTCGCCTTTCCCCCCCAAGATTTCTCATATGACATTGACTTCTTCCTGATAAAACATGAAAGAGCTGGTTTTCAGAGGCCAGGCAGAAATCGATAACGAAGAATTTAGTACTCACATGCTGAATGACAGCCATCTAGATTAATTACAACAGGTAGACTTTACTGATGTGTGTTAATCTCCCTCAACATATGGACAAGGAATTAGTAGGGAGGAGAAAAAAAAAATAAATTAAACTGTGCTGAACTGCTTAACCAATAGAATAAATCTTCAGTCCTTCAAGAAATCCAAATTGACTTGCAGCTGTGGGAATAACATTTATCCAAGGCCTTTCTATAATATGTAATAGACTTCCAGTTATTCGTGTGCCTTAAAATGTCAGGCTGTCATGATTGAATTTTACTGCTACTTTGGGCTGGGTCAATGGCCATAATATATAGCAAAATGTGAAGTTCCACTAAATTATTTTCAAAGCTGCAAAACACTGTAAAGGCATTGCCTCATTTGGAGGGCGAGGGCGAGTGGGGAGAATGTTGCATCCTTTCCCCGTTCATTGCAAGTCGGACGTTTGCCTACAAAGCCTTACGGTTATCCCATGCTTCCTTATGTGCAATATTTTACTGGTCAATCTCCTTCTTTCAAGCAGCTTAAGCTCCACTGAAATGGTGGAGGGACAATGTTCGGGGAGAATTAAATTATAAAGTTTAAGAGAGATATAGGACTGATCAAGGACTGACCTCTGGATATCCAATGACTTACTGAGTTTGAAGTACCATTGAATTCCTTTTGAAATGCAATAAGCTTTGTTGCCATGTGGGAAATGCAGCATATTTGCACTCAGCAAGCCTCCACAGACAGCAATGTTAAAGACAGATTTAATTATATTTAGTTGATTCAGCAGTTGACAAAGCCAGTTGGCCAGTGGGAGAGCTCCCCTTTTTTCCTTCACCACAACGGGATGGATTGTCTTAACTCTTCCGTGAAATGACAACTGGGGCCTTGGTTTAATCCATCCTCTGAAAGCTAGCATCTCCAGCAATGTAGCTCTCCCTCAGTAATGATGCGGAGGAGCCAGTGTTGGAATGGGGTACGCAAAGTTAAAAGACACAAAATACCAGATTATAGTCCAACAGGTGTATTTGGATGCACTAGCTTTCAAAACCCTGCTCCTTCATTAGGTGGCTGTGGGGCAGGACCATAAGACACAGAATTTATAGCAAATGATTACAGTGTCATGCAACTAAAATGATATATTGAACAAACCTAGATTGCTGTTAAGTCTTTCATCTTTTGAATGGGTTGCAAGTTTTGGTTTTTTAATACGTAAATCCCAGAACTTCTTTTAAGTCATGTTCTCAAGATAACTTATTAAAAATGGTGACATCTAAGCTCAGACAATGTTTTAAAGGTGGGAGGTTCTATCTGTCTATATCACAATCTTGAGTCAGACTAGTTCTATTTCCAAAGTGGAATTTACAAAATATTACATGGATTGACTGCCTGCAGCTTGTGCAGAACTTGACCCCTGACTAATGCCCCTAACATATCCCTGCAGACTTAGTAAAGTGTGTGTGTAAGTGTGATGGGAGTATAAGCCTGTAAGAGGGTGAGTGCGTGGGTGTGAGTGTGGGGATAGGCAACAACGCAAAGTGACCGAGCAGAGGCTGATAGCTAAGTTCGCTACCATGAGGATGGCCTCAACCGGGACCTTGGGTTCATGTGACACTACAGGTGACCCCACTACACTATACATTTTCTCATATACACATACGAGCACACACATACACATGCAAGCACATATATACACACACTCTGACATACTCACACACTCACGCAAACCTTCTCTCAAACACGCACTCCCCATTCACACCCACGCACACACCCTCTCACAGGCTTATACTCCATCACACTCATACACACACTTTACTAAGCTTGCACACACGCAAATACACACTCTTACACGTGCACTCACACGCACACACTCACGTGCACACTCTCTTTCACTCTCTCTCTCTCATGCACAACGCACATATATAGGTCTATGAGGTGAATTCGTATTTGCAAAATTATAGAACTCTGTGGGAAACTACAGAAGAGATTGCTGGGCCCCTTGCTGAGACATTTGTATCATCGATAGTCACAGGTGAGGTGCCAGAAGACTGGAGGTTGGCTAATGTTGCACCACTATTTATGAAAGGGTGTAAGGAAAAGCCAGGGAACTATAGACCAGTGAGCCTGACATCAGTGGTGGAAAAGTTGTTTGGGGGAATCCTAAGGGGCAGGATATACATATATTTGGAAAGGCAAAGACTAATTAGGGATAATCAACATGGCTTTGTGAGTGGGAAATCATGTGTCACAAACTTGATTAAGTTTTTTGAAGAAGTAACAGAGGATTGATGAGGGCAGAGCAGCGGACATGATCTATATGCACTTTAGTAAGGCGTTCAACAAGGTCCCTCATGGGAGACTGGTTAGCAAGGTTAGATCTCATGGAATACGGGGAGAACTTGCCATTTGGATACAGAACTGGCTCGAAGGCAGAAGACAGAGGGTGGTGGTGGAGGGTTGTTTTTCAGACTGGAGGCCTGTGACCAGTGGATCGGTGCTAGGTCCACTACTTTTTGTCATTAATATAAATGATTTGGATGTGAACATAGGAAGTATAGTTAAAAGCAAATTACTGCGGATGCTGGAATCTGAAACTAGCTTTGACAAAGGGTCAGTTAGACTCGAAATGTCAGCTCTTTTCTCTCCTTACAGATGCTGCCAGACCTGCTGAGATTTTCCAGCACTTTCTCTTTTAGTTTAGTTAATAAGTTTACAGATGACACCAAAATTGGAGGTGTAGTAGACAGCGAAGACAGTTACCTCAGATTACAATGGGATCTTGATCAGATGGGCCAATGGGCTGAGGAGTGGCAGATGGAGTTTAACTTAGATAAATGCAAGGTGCTGCATTTTGGAAAGGCAAACCAGGGCAGGACTTCTATAGTTAATGGTAAGGTTCTGGGAAGTGTTGTTGAACAAAGAGACCTTGGAGTGCAGCTTCATAGCTTCTTGAAAATAGAGTCACAGGTATATAAGATAGTGAAGAAGGCATTTGGTATGCTTTCCTTTATTGGTCAGAGCATTGAGTACAGGAGTTGGGAGGTCATGTTGCGGCTGTACAGGACATTGGTTAGGCCACTTGTGGAATATTGCATGCAATTCTGGTCTCCTTCCCATTGGAAGGATATTATAAAACTTGAAAGGGTTCAGAAAAGATTTACAAGAATGTTGCCAAGGTTGGAGGATTTGAGCTATAGGGAGAGGTTGAATAGGCTGGGGCTGTTTTCCCGGAGCGTCGGAGGCTAAGGGGTGGCCTTCTAGAGATTTATAAAATCATGAGGGGCGTGGATAGGATAAATCGACAAAGTCTCTTCCCTGGGGTGGGGGAGTCCAGAACTAGAGGGCATAGGTTTAGGGTGAGAAGGGAAAGATATAAAAGGGACCTAAGGGGTAACTTTTTCACATAGAGGGTGTGCTTGTATGGAATGAGCTGTCAGAGGATGTGGTGGAGGCTGGTACAATTACAGCATTTAAAAGACATCTGGATTGGTATATGAATAGGAAAGGTTCAGAGGGATATTGGCCAAGTGCTGGCAAATGGTTAGGATATCTGGTCGGTATGGACGAGTTGGACCAAAGGATCTGTTTCCATACTGTCCATCTCTATGACTGTACAACTCTATTTGCAGATACATTTTATTTTGCTCAAAAAATGCACAATCTGCAGGCAGTCAATCCATGTAATGTTTTGTAAATTCCACTTTGGAAAAAGAACCAGTCTGATTCAAGATTGTGGTATAGACAGATTCTAACCTCCCATCTTTACTGCATTGTCTGAGCTTAGGTTTTATTAAAAATGGTGACATCTAAGTTACCGCGAGAACATGACTTAAAAGAAGTTCTGGGATTTACATATTAAAGAACCAAAACCAGCAACCCCTTCTAAAAGATGAAAGACTTAACAACAATCTAGGTTAGTTCAATATATCATTTCAGTTGCATGACACTGTAATCTTTCATGATAAATTCTGTGTCTTATGGTCCTGCTCCACAACTACCTGATGAAGGATAAGCGCTCCGAAAGCTAGTGTTTCCAAATAAACCTGTTGGAATATAACCTGGTGTTGTGTGATTTTTAACTTTGTCTCCCTCAGTAATGTAGTTAATTTGGACTCTTATGTTCAAGTGGATGGAGCTGACACAAATATATCTTGGCCTTTTCCCTTAGGAGTCTGTACATTTAGATTTAGGTTTTATTGTCATGTGTACTCAAGAATGAGATACAAGAGTACAGTGAAAAGTGTACAATCTCACCACACACGGCATCATATTAACTACAAAGTACCTCAGTACAATATCTTAGTTACAGCAGTTGAAAAATAATGAAATAAGTTAAAAAGTCAAACGTTACAGTCCTTTCTTAAGCTGCAGACGCTCTGAGCTGGGCTTTCCCCAAGAGGGCTCGCTCTCCCCTCCGCTGGGCACACTTTCACCCACTCTGGGCTAAAACCCACCCATGCGCACCAGCCACCTTCGGCACTGCTGACCTCCATCAGGCCATGCCAGGCTTCGTCACCATTCGCAAGGCTTCGGTCCTGTCCACATCTTGGCCACTGACTGCACATACACAACTTCCTGCATTTATCATTTCCCAGCTGACTGAGAAACAACAGCCTCATTGGTCAGAAGTTGATGGAATCCCGGCAAGCTGGGGTAAATGGCTGACAACATCTATTCAATACTATCGTCTGCAGATTGAGTTAGTCTCTCAGTGAACTTACTGCAGGACACACTGGAACATGACACCCACACACTTTCAGAATCAGTGAGGTTGACTTTAAATTAAAATTATAAATATTGAAAATATACTCTCCACCAAAGCAAAATTCTAGCGAGTTCAAGCACAACCTCACACTTGTCTGTCAATCCTGAGATCTTTTGCTTCAGTTACATTGCAGCATAATGCATGATTAATGATTCCACATCTCAACTCGAACAGAGCAAATCTCAGGACTGAAAAAAGACTTGTCGATCAACTCCATTGAATCTTTCTCTCACTGTATCTCTTGATTCCCTCTCCTCTACAGATGAATCTAAATGCCTTTTCAACTGACATATACCATCAACTTCAATGGATTTTACTTATAGCATATTCAGAGATGTGTTACCCTTGGGATTTGTTAAGAGCCCATCTCTTTTCCCTCATCCCTTCAGATGTCCAACAGACATTCCCTGGAAATGTAAGTCACACCTGACTTCAAGAGGGAAACAGGTATCTTATGGGAATTTGTTATGGGATGGTGGGTGATGTGCTTTGGGTGGTGTAGGGAAGGAAAGTGGATACTCTTCAATGTAAATATCAGCAGGACCTTTTCAAATGGTGCTATTATTGTATGCAAAAAACAAATCACCCAAAAGATCAGTTTGTGTTCACTCTTACAGAAGGCACCAGGTTTGCTTCATAGCTGGAGTGGCTTTAGCTGATCATATCTGCAGCACTCTTGGGCCAGACGGTACCAGTATGATAAGGTCTGAGTGTTCCCGTTATGATAGCCTTGTACAGGTACCACAGGACTGAATTATTGTTGATATAGATGTTTTAAAGTTTTTAACAACACTAACTATTTACACTGCTGTAAGACCTCAGACTTACACATAATCTGGGTTCGGTGCTTACTGCTGTTATTATGATTACTGCTGCTACATCAGTAACACTAACTGAAGATGAGATGGTTGCCTTTATACTGGAATGTTATTCCCACTCCGAGTGCTGATCAGTGCAAGTGGTCCCTGCTGGGAATCTGTATATTCTGAGAGCCAATTTGTGAAAGCTACACATGAACAATTACCATCGAGCTAACAAGAATGGATGGTAACTAAGGCCCAGCCTGAATTCTTTGGCTTGGGGTAGGTTTTTGAATTTTTTGTGGAGGAGAATTACAAAGAGCGAGGAAGAAATCATTATTGAAGAGCGAGAAAATCCTTTTTTTTAAGGTTTAAGTGGAGGAAGAAGTACAATGAAGCAGTATGTGTAGCTTTCCAATGAATGAGGAGGAGATTCCTGCATTGAAGCATTGATTCTTTGTTCTGGTTTGGATTCTGACCTGTTAAAAACCTGAGTGTAACAGGTACAGTTTGTCTCAATGAATGAAAGTCTTCATAATTCCACTCACACCTTTATCATATGAATCATCAACTTTCATTTAGGTAGAAACTTTAGAGTTGTAAAGCATCCCAAGTAATGACACAAGAAGAGATATGAGGAGAAGTGATCACAATTGTGACCAGAGACATAGGTTTTTAACAAACCAATTAAAGACAGAAGAAAAAGAGGAGCAAAGAGCTGAATGGAGGAAATTCCAGAGCTTGTCCCAAGGAGGCTGAAAGCATGCCCACCAATAGAAGAGTGAGGGAAATCAGAATGCATGAGAGGCCAGAATTGGAGGCAAGCAGAGATTCACAGAGTTGGAGAATTGATGGAGGTTACAGAGATAGGGAGGTGCTTTGCGTAGCCTTGAAGATTTGATCTGATTTATTATTTTCAATGTCCTGAGATACAGTAAAAAATATGGTTTTGCATTCTTTCCAGGCAAATCATACTTTACATAAGCACATCAGGATGATAAAACCAAATGCAGAATAAAGTGTTACAGCTACAGAGGTGCAGAGAAAGATCAACTCCAATATTTGAGAAGTCCGTTCATAAGTCTGATAACATCAGGGAAGAAGCTTTTCTTAAATCTGGTGGTACTCTATGTGTTCTCAAATTTTTGTTTTGGACTGAATTTTCACAGCTTACAGTCATTCATTCCCCTCTCCCTATCTCCTCCATATCTAATCCCGCCAATGCCTTTTTCAGCAAGGAGATGTGTGTTGGATTCTCAAATTTAATGAACATAAGGAAGGGGGCCCACTGTTTTTGTCCTGTAATGGTTTGGAGACTAACTGTTGGTCTGGATGGTAATAAACAGCCAACCAGGTTGCTGCCTGCTTCATGTAGTCAAAGGTGTGACTTTCCCTCAGAGAATACTGGGACCAGGTTAAGAAGCAGGTCAACCCTTCCTGGGGGAGACTTTACCCAAAATAAACACTGGGCCAGACACCAATGAGGAACAGCGATATATTTTCTACTCTAGAACAGCTTGGAGTGGAGCTTGCAGCTGCTGGTGTTCCTAAGTATCTGCTGCTCATGTCCTTCATGATGGAGGTAGTCATGGCTTTGGAATGTGCTGTCTGAGAAATTTTGCTGAATTTTTGCAGTGAATCTTGTAGAGATGGTGTCAAGTTATTTGAGTATTGTTGGAGCTGCCCCCATCCAGGCAAGTGGGGAGTATTCCACCACACTCCTGACTTGTGTCTTGTAGATGGTGGACAGGCTTTGTGGTGTCAGGAGGTGAGCTACTCGCTGAGGATTCCGAAAAAAATCTATTTCTTAGACATTCCTTAAGGGGTAAATATTGACCAGTTGCATTGCCTTGATGTTAATGTAGGCCAGTATTATAGCAACAATTTCACTGCATGCTCTGGGATGTGGGTTAAATCAGGGTCAATACAACCAGCAGAAGTGGGTGGCATGGTGGCTCAGTGGTTAGCACTGCTGCCTCACAGTGCCAGGGGCCCAGGTTCAATTCCTTCCTCAGGCGACTGTGTGTGGGGTTTGCACATTTTCCCCAAGTCTGTGTGGGTTTCCTCTGGTTTACTCCCACAGTCCAAAGACCCATAGTGTTAGGAGCATTAGTCAAGGGTAAATATAGGGTCTGGGTGGGCTACTTTTCGGAGGGTTGGTGTGGACTTGTTGGGCCGAATGGTCTGTTTCCATACTGCAGGGACTCTAATCTAATGTTCTGATCTCAATGCCAGGATGCATGTAACTCTGAGACATGCATAGTATAATGAGTGCAACAAAACATATTAAATGCAGTAATAATTTATTGCAGTAGGAACTCCCCCACCCCCACCAAAGATCTTGCATCAAGCTCATACATTTTGTTGGTTGCAGCGATTGCCTTTGTGTTGTTGGAGGTAATGGCTTTCAGTCGGATTTTGTTGCAATGTCTGCCGATTGAATAAGATAGCACAGTGACAGTGTTACAATCCCAGCTCTGCCAAATTTATGTTACCATTTGGCTAGGGACCAGTAACATAAAGTAGGCAAAGTATAAGATGTAGGAGAATTGCAAAGAAAATAAAGCCACACGATTCCACAGTTTTGAACAGCCATCAATACTTTACAATACAAGTCAGAACAGAATTACAATCTACATTATTTCTAGCATTCAGAATTATCATGTGGTAAACATGGCTAATACTCTATGATCAAACATCTATCACATGCATTGAAAAGCATCTGAGAGCAAGGCATGTCCCTTGGATTCCCCTAAAATGTTAATGGCACGATGGGTCATCAAATCTCATTCAATTTTACAAGGGATTATAATTCTTCACTTTAGCAAGTCTGGCTAAACTCCCTCTCAACAGCCACACCATCAAGAATTGCATCGATGACTGACTGCTCTAGTTCTGATTGATTGACCTCCTTTCCTGGGTCTACACTGCACTGTACTTTGAAACTGCACTCCAGTGCTCATTCACAAGCACAATTCCAGCTCATCCTTGACAGATAGCTTCACCAAGCTAGTGCTGCCCCCGAGTGTTTCCAGTACTTAGCTGCCAACTAATTCCTAGAACATCTATGAATATCTAACAGCACAGAGTCATCCAGCTGAGCTTGACTCCTCACTGAGTCCCCAGTGCAGAAACTGTGTGGGTTCAGCTTCCATCCGAGCAGTAGAGCCAACTGTAATGCTCCCTCTCTCTCACTGACTTCCCAACACTGTCTGTAACCTTTGAACTCTTCTTCGGGAACCCTCAAATTGTCCTGAGTGACCTTTTGAAAACCCTGCAGCAAGACCCTTCCCAGTTGCTGGCCAGAATTGAATGCTACTAACATTTTGAAACTGTCAAATGTACACAGGTGGAAATGTGTTGCTGGAAAAGCGCAGCAGGTCAGGCAGCATCTAGGGAACAGGAGAATCGACGTTTCGGGCATTAGCCCTTCTTCAGGAATAAGGGATAATTCCTGAAGAAGGGCTAATGCCCGAAACGTCGATTCTCCTGTTCCCTAGATGCTGCCTGACCTGCTGCGCTTTTCCAGCAACACATTTCCATCTCTGATCTCCAGCATCTGCAGACCTCACTTTCTCCTCAAATGTACACAGGGAATGGTATGTTTCCTGAGAATGCGAGAAATGGGTTTTATCACAACAGATGGAGGAATGGTCCTTCTGCCCAGGCACAAACTACAAATCTCAGAAAGATGGCACTTCTACTATCTGTGTGACTCTACTTCAGACTTTATTCAAAACGTTGCCAATTGCACTGGAATTACAAACAGGACATGTTTGTAAATTGCATCTTCTCTAAACTCATGTCACTTCAGAGTTGTCGGAGTCGGCAGTGAGACTAAGAGAGAGAGAGAGAGAGAGAGATTACGAATTAAAAAACAGCTTTGTGTGGGGAAGAGGACAAGACTTGAGTCCTAATGTTCAAACACATGGTGTCCTTGCACACTGTTAATCCCTGAACTGCCAGCGCTGAAATTGTAAGGCACAATTGATTTGTAGCCTTGTCAAACCAAAGTAATACATTCAGCCTGTTTGGTGACCCACAAGTGAGCTCATCACTACTTACAATGTGCTAGGCTGGTGTGCTGTTCCATTTACGCTATGGAGATGTGCTTTAAATACACTGTAGAAAGTGATGCGGAAAGTTAAGTGATAAATCGCTCGAGTGTATAATTGTGTTTATTTTTCACTCAAGTGAATTATCACTTGTCTGGGCAGTGAAAGTAACATTCACTCCTGTGGTATTCCTTTCAGTGATGAACCACTTACTCTAATAGCTATAGCTTTGAGCAAACAAATTGATATTAATGCTAATATAGTTTGAAGCTAATACTAATGCAGTTTGGAGCCAGTGAGGATGAAATAGGTGTCGTGGTTGTTAGAAAGTCGTTAGCATGGATTCCAGCCCCAATGAAACAATGGACTCCCAAGCTCATGCTGGGAAAAGCCATTCAACTGATGAGAAAATATTGAATTTTGCTCTCTATTTCTTTATCAATTCCAACTTTGTCACACTCATGATCTTCCCCGCCTGCCCTCTAGCTGTCATCTGGGCCAATTAGGTGTTAGTTAATTAATGTAGGTGCCAGCTTTGTTTCTGTGGCTATGACTCATTTCTTAGCCTGGAGATGCTGAGTTCAAAATCCCACTCCTGAGACTGAGCACGCCATTTCAGGCTGCACTGAAAAGAGAGTGCTGCACTGTCCGAGGAGCTGTTTGAATGAGATGGTGAGGCATAACAAGTTAAAGTTTACACAGCACTCTTTCAGAAAGTGAAGAAATTCTCCCTGGCACACTGGCTAATATTAAAACAACTTTACTGAAACAGGTAATCGATTCATTATTGATGCACAAAGGAATTCATGTTCATGTTACATTGGCTGCAACCATCCTACTGACATCACACACAATCTGTATGTGGAGACAAAGTGATCAACTCCAGTTTTCAGAGAGAGCAGCTGTATCTGCACCATCTCTCCACGGTCTGAGTAAGTATGTCTGACCAAATGTAGCTATTGTTATCTATGCACTAAACCTTCTACGTATTTAAGAAGAGTGCCCTTTTTAAACACATCCATAGTGAAGTATCCTACACTGCTAATCAGTAGGTAAGCCCAAGGCATAATAAAGGGGAATTGACTGGAATGAAAAGCCTCAAACAAACCTTACCTAGTACCACATACTGATAGAGATGACAAATACCACAAAGCACCATGAAGTTTTGGGAAAATGCCACAATTATCACATCACTGTTTGTGGTACCTTGGAATGAACTAAGTGGCTGCCCCATTATTCTGTGTAACTATAACGAGATTTGAGCACACGCACACAGCCCAAAGGTCATGAAGCAGGTATTCTTTATTCCACTGGCATCAGGTCATTACAAACAGGAAGGGATATTGAGGTTGTGCACAATGTCTACTGAATGACTATGTGACTTACATTTGACTGAAATATTGATTCTCCTGCTCCTCGCATGTTGCCTGACCGGCTGTGGTTTTCTTGCACCACACTTTTCGACTCTGATCTCCAGCATCTGCAATCCTCACTTTCTCTGAGGAATTAATTTACAGTATTTGTCCCATTGTCCCTCTCTCCACCAAAGACATTCTTTTTCAGTAAAATCTGGTCGATAATTCCTGCTGCCCACCCTTGGTGGCATTCTCATACAACTGCTCAGCTCCCTTGCTCAGTACCATCTCTGTTTACTGTCAGAGGTTCCAATACACAATTTTGCTTCAGAAACACCAATACTGGAAAATGCATTGAGAAATTGTGTTATGAGTTTGTTAAAGGCGCAAATGAATAAATAGTAATATTCTTTCATATATGGCTTGGGATCATCTGATAGATTTAACTCCAATATCCAAGTCCTGTTCCCCATCCTGTTCTCCAAGAACCTTATCAGTTGTATTGATTGATTTTAATTATGTCAGCGATGTCAAGGGGCCTACCCAGTCATGGTTCAAATGCTGAATTAAAATTCAGACAAGAACAACTGAATGCTGGGAAAAGGATTCAAACTATATAGAAAGGAAGTAGGAAAGGAAGACATCTATTTATGTGCTTCCTCACGATTCTAGTTCAATGGATGTTCCTCAGTTAATTGGAATGTATTGACTACTGTTATTAAGGCAAAAGAAATGTTATGGTGCACGTCTATAATAGTGACCATAACAACTGTCATCAATTGTTGAAAAAATCCATTTGGCTCATTCCAGCTCTTTAGGGAAGGGAGTCTCCTGTCCTTACCTGATCTAACTGACATGTGACTCCAAGCCCAGATCAATGTGGCAGATGTTTAACTCCCCTCTGAAATGGCTGAGGACAGTTCAGGGGGGTATGAAATGTTGCTCCTGCCAGTGATGCCTACATCCCGTGAAATGTAAAACAAAGGTAACGAAAAGGATCAACTTGCATTCCAAAATTAACGCATGTTACAAAACTAAAACCTTTTAGTCCCAAATATGAGCAAAGAGATAGCTGGCTCAGTGTTAAAGGATTAGTATAAAGCTGTTGCAGTAGAACAGAACCAGTGTGAAACTCTGTGTGGGAGCCATGTTCGAAGCTATAATTATAGTGAAGCTGTTGTTTTTATGTAGCTTCTCAGTTGTAGTAGCAGCCATAAGCTGTATGTGGAATGTGGAACGTCAGTGAGACAGAGGGGCTCAGCATTTTATTTAATATTCAGGAACTTTAGAAAGCTATCATATTAAGGCAACTGGTGGTGTACTGGGCTTGTCACTGGGCTCGTAATTTGGAGACTCAGACTAGTGCCCTGGAGATTGGGGTTTCGAATCCTGCAGCAAATAGTGAAACTTGGAGTCAACTAATAAAACAAATTAATTAATAGCAGTTATTTCAATACAAGTCATCATTGCCTTACCAGACTATATAGTTGCTCTCTCAGTTGAGAGAGATAATTGGTGGTAGTTTAATCTAACGATCACCAGATCTTAGGTAAGGTAAAGAGATGTGAAAAGGAGAGTCCCTCATGGTAACCTCAGCCAGGCTGGGAATTGAATCCACTTTATATTGCTATCCAGCCACCCAACCTTCTATTAGTCTAGTACTGACCATGAAACCATTGTCAAAACATTGTTGTTTAAAAACCTTCATTGATGGACTTTAGAGAAGGAAATATGACCTATATGTGACTTCAGGCACACAGCAATGTGCTTGACTCTTAAATGCTCTCTGAAATGGCAAGTAAAACTACTTCCTGACATAGTCATGCTCATTGAATCATGTCTTACAATGTCCCAGTTACCACCATCACATTGACAGTCAGCACGGACCCACCAGAGGTGGCAGCACCGTTGTGTATGATAGGGAGGGAATTGCCTGGCAGTCTCCAACATTGACTCTTGACCCCAGTTCAGTTTTGGCTCTGTGGTAACTCCTAGGATATTGATAGTGGGGAATTCAGCAATGGTAATGCCACTGACTGCCAAGAAGCAGTGCTTCAATCCTGGGCCACTCCCAAAGTATAGAACCAGAACTCCCAGCACTGCTGTCTTGCTGACAGCCTTTGAATGGCTGGCAGTTCTCAATGAAACTCTCTTGTTTGTACGAGTAGGAATTTAAATAAAACCAATGCAGTTCATGATAGAGCTATGATCATTAACATGTGAAGTTGGAGCTATTTGTATTTATTTTCCTGTTGCATTGATGCAAATTGCCAGTAAGAAGCTTTCGTTATAAATCCCTCCTGATCGCTGTATAATGTGCTGTTTAACTAATACTCACAGATGGTTTGGCTGATAAAGCAGGACACCCAACCTTATTTTCAGGCTGGATTTTTGCAGGAATCCTTACACAGAGTGTTCAACAGGATTTCTTCATTCATCTATCCATTTTTGTGTTTATCTACGGTGTATTTAATTCAAGAAGGAAGGTTCAATACGGATGAACATCACATCTCATAGAGTCATAGGAATGCACAGTACGGAAACAGACCTTTCAGTCCAAGTTGTCCATTCCATTCAGATATCCTAAATTAATCTAGTCCCATTTGCCAGCATTTGGCCCATATCTGTCTAAACCCTTCCTATGCATATATCCATCCAAATGACTTTTAAATGTTGTAACTATACCAGCTTCCACCACACTACATCAGGGCTTTGGGCAATCAGGCACTATACAGTTCCTTGAAGGAAATCGAAGTAGGTTGGAATAATTCACATCTCTCCCATCCTCTGACTGCCTCCTGAGCATAATACCTGCGGCAGGTAGTACAGTTAGTACTGGGGTTAATACAGCCTTAAAATAAAAGAATGCAAAAAAAGTCTTGCATTTTCTGCAGCATTTTGTGTATCTGCCCCTTAGTGCTTTACTGTTAATGAATTACTTGGGAACTGAATTGTTGTAAATAAAGTCGCTAATTTGGGCACAAAACTGTCCCAGAAACAGCAATGAAACTGTGACCAATGATTTGTTTTTATTGGTGTTTCATGACTGGTAAATATGAAGGGGCTCTTGTGTGCAATGGTAGTGCCCCTCTCTCTGAGCTAGGACGTCTGGATTCAAGTCCAAACTGCTCCAGTAGGTGTGTAATAACATCACTGAACATGTTGATGAAAAATACCTGGCTAGTGAATGCAATAAGGGGGTCCTGTGTGCAGTGGTAGTGTCTCTATCTCTGAGCCAGAAGGCCTGGGCTAAAGTTCCACCTGCTTCAGAGGTGGTATAATAATATTGCTGAACAGATTGGTTAGAAAATATCTTACTGGTAAATATTTTCCAGAAACATAAGACATTGGATCAGAAGAAGGCCATTCAGCCCATCTGATTCTGCTCTGCCATTCAATATGATCATGACTAATCTGATAATCCTCAATGCTACTTTTCTGACTTTTCCCCATAACCCTCGATTATCTTATTGATTAATAATCCATTGATCTCAGCTGCGAATGTAATTAATGACCCAGCCTCAACACGTTCTCCCCATGTCTGCGTGGGTTTCCTCTGGGTGCCCCGGTTTCCTCACACAGTCTAAAGATGTGCAGGTTAGGTGGATTGGCCATGCTAAATTGGCCTTAGCTTTAGGTGTGTTAGTCAGAGGGAAATGGGTCTGGGTGGATTGCTCTTCAGAGGGTCAGTGTGGACTGGTTGGGCCGAAGGACCTGTTTCCACACCGTAGGGAATCTAATCTAATCTAATCTAATCATTCCCCAGTAGTAAAGAATTCTACAAATTCACTAGCCACTTTGAGAAGGAATTCCTCCTCATCTCTGTTTTAAATAGAGAGAAAAACAGAGTTAACATTTCAAGTCCAAAGACTATTCTTTAAAATTAGTAATGACATCACAACTAAATCCACATGTCAGCTTTCCAGCAAGATGTTGCAAAATAATGATCCTGGCTAATCTTTCCCACTATTCAGACAAGTTCAACTAAGTTTGGTTGCACAATTCCTGCTGATTTTCAAATATCCTACATTGTGTAAATTCCCATTCATCCACAACCTCTATACCTGCTGACTTATGTTGACCTCTGGTCTATAATATCTCAAATTTAACTTTCTCTTGCTTATCTTCAAAGCATCCCCCCACCTAACCTCAGGAATCTTCTCCAGCTCCATAACCTTCCAAAGTATGTGCTCCTCCAATTTTGGCCTCTTGTAAATCCCCAATTCTCATCATTCCATCATTTTCAGTTGTGCCTTTGGCTGCCTGCAATAATTGGTAGCATTATTGCTTCTAATACCGGATTTATGAGCTCAAATCCCATGCTGAATTATGAAAATCTATGGTGACAATCTACTGGAGAGGTGCTGCAGTGCTGCACTGTGGGAAGTGCCATCTTTTCAATGAGTTATTATTAAAAGTCCCTGTCTGCCCAGGAACATAAAAGATTTTCCTGGCACGATGGAGGAGAGAAAGGAAGATATCTATTTCAGGACTCCTGGCCAAGATTTATCCCTCATTTGACAAGAAACAGATAAGCTGGACACTATCACATTGCTGACTCTGGGAGTGTACAAATAAACTGGTGCACTATTTTTAAAAATTAGATTACTTACAGTGTGGAAACAGGCCCTTCGGCCCAACAAGTCCACACCGACCCTCTGAAGAGCAACCCACCCAGACCCATTCCCCTACATTGACCCCTTCACCTAACACTATGGGCAGTTTAGCATGGCCAATTCACCTAAGCTGCACATTTTTGGACTGTGGGAGGAAACCGGACCACCCGGAGGAAACCCACGCAGACACGGGGAGAATGTGCAAACTCCACACAGACAATTGCTTTAGATGGGAATTGACCCCAGGTCTCTGGTGCTGTAAGGCAGCAGTGCTAACCACCGTGCCACCAAAACAGCGAGTACAATCAGAAGTACTTCATTAACTGTGAAGCACTTTGGGGCATCTCTCATTAGTTAAATATGCTCCAGCAAGTCTTTATTTCTAAACTCTTGAAATTCCCTCCCTAAAGTAATCTGCCTGTGTACTTCTGTCATGGTCCATTGAGATGCTTTTGAAAACTGGCCTCTTTAACTAAGTGTTTGGAGCACACCTCTGAATATCTCCTTATGTGGCTCAGTGCCAACTTATGTTTGGTGGCATTACCTGAAGGCCTTGCAAAATTTGATTGTCTTGAAGTCAAATTGTTGTTGGCACGACACAAATCCAGTGAGTTTCATCCTTATAGGATGTGGGATGTCATTTCTCCTTAAAAGTAACCTAAAGAGTTCATCAAAGGTACAAGAGCTCCCAGACATACACTCAGACTGGCATACTGATGTAAATATGTTGTGCCTATATGTTTGTATAGGTGTGTATATTATGTGCAATTATAAATATGAGCATGAATTGTCATATATTGCATGCTTGTTATATCTCCAGATCTTATAAGTTAATTGTATGTATTATTTATAAGACATTTTATATACACATATAAAGTCTTCCAGCAATGCCTTCTTTTATTTGCACTTGAGAGACTTCTTTCAATTAAGCCCTCTCAATGGGCCTTGATGCATATGCTAATTGATGCTCAATGTGGGTGGTGAAGCAGAGCTTAAGAGAACATTTTTAAATAGGAACACAGTCACAATGTAAAGTGCCAGGGCCCTGAGGCGCCCTGTGTTGATGTTCACTTAGGAAGTGGCCCATTTTGTTCGTTAAATAGAGGGAACAGTTACACGTTCACCTGCATAAAATAATAAAAAGGATTCTGCCTGGGGTGGGTGTGAACGATGGGGAGCAATTAGCAGACATCTTTCTGATGCAGTGTCACAAAGTGACGCGTCGCCTGTTGCTGCTCAGAATTGGTGTCAGCGTATGCTCCTCCGTATACCTTCAGATCTTTTCTCCGGCGCTGAACGTTGCCAGCATATCTGTCCACACCCGCGCAGTTGCCTTAGCTGGAGACACGACGTCGATTATTTAGATCTCAGTCAGAGGCTGCCAGGACATAGAGAAATGAAAATTAGAACTGCAAAGTGGTGCATCTGCCAGGCAGCTCTCACATTGACAGATCTAGTGTAATAGTTCTGCAAAAGAGCAACCAAGCTGTCACTGCCACCCTGTAATCCCAGAAGACAGTTGACGGTGAATTGTTAATAAAATCATATTTTCCTTTCTTGTACCACTATGTTTCTCTCACCTTCTTGTTTAGAGTGATGGGAATGTTTGGGAATCAGACATTTTACATTTTCAGGCACTCAGTCAGCACTAAGCAGTCTGTTGGGTGTAAAGGAAGACTTATATGACCACTGGATGTTTCAAACTGTTTTTGCAGTCAATGAGACATTTATTTTTAAAGTGTATCTTTGTTGTAATGTTAGGAATCACAATGTACACAGAACAAACTCCCACAGATAATTTGGGACGTTAACTGAGAGATAAATATTGGCTAGGAGAAAAGACTCTCATACTTTTCTTTGAAATAGTGCTGAGAGGTCTCTTATACCCACTTGAAGAAGCAGATACGGTCTCAGTTCAATATTTCAATCAAACTTCAGCACCTTCAACAGCACAGCACTCCTGCAGTATGGCAATAGAGTAACAGTTTTGATTGTTGTGCTTAAGAATGGAACTGGGATTTGAACCAGGAGGTTGTGACCTGGAGGCAAGAGTGCTAATAACTGAGTCACAGCTGCTGCTGCAGAGGAAGATTCAACTTTCTCTGAACCCACAACATGCCGAAGCCCCCAAGCTGTCAAAAATGCCACCTTTAATTTTCTGCAATTTATACATTGTGGAAGTCCCTTCAGCAAATGGACTGCTATGGTTCAAAACAAAGGTGCTCTTCAGGATCAGCTAGGCCGGAGCAAAAATTGCTGACCTTGCCAGACACACCCGCACCCTGAGAATGAATATGTAAGAATAGAAATTCATGAACAACTATCCCAGCAGTCTGAATTCAGTATTTGAATTGTCCAAATGGGTGTTTGGTGATAGAATTAAAATTTTGCATGAGAACATAAATAGGCCTGAGCTGAACATCTCACTCAAAAGTCAGTATTGCACTGATGTGTCAAACCTTGAGTTTAAGTTCAAGGCCTACCAGTGAGAATTATGCCAACAACTTTTATAGCCTTCCAACACATAATATGGTAAGATTTTATTTTGTACGTCTTTGAATATATTGAGGTACATAACCAGTGAATCATGACTGGTCGGTGTGTGTTAATTAAGGGCCATCGTATGGAGTAGTGGAAATTAGATAGCCTGGAAAGAGAAAATTAGGTGACCAAAGGACTGCCTTCATTTGAACCTCTCTTACAGTGTTCATGCTGAGGTAAACTGGATGTTCAGAGGCTAGTTTTAATAACCACCTGATCCTTATTCTTCTGATTTATAACTTTAGACCTCCTTGATGAACTTATCACTTTATAATTACTTACAGGTTCTCATTATTGTGTAATTTATCTGACAAAAACTAGTGGTTTGTAAGCAGTTAGTCATCAATAATGGAGGATGCAGCAAGTTTTGAGCTGACAACATGATCCATTGTTGCTGAGTAAGCATCAACTACAATATGAGAGATGCTTGGATCAGGACTTTTAGGACCGTGTATGAATCAGCTCAGTACCATGGGAGAGCATGCTGCAATTGTGGAATTCTGGGATTTGATCAGTGGGGCCATAACTTGTCAACTGCTGTCATTTTAATTCTTTGATTCTAAACAAGAGTGAACAGAACACAGTGCTCAATGTGGTTTACAACATTTCTCATCAACTAGCAGCAGAGGAAACCGCAGTACTTAATAATGTCCCCCTCTGAAACTTCAGCTCTGAGCGAATTAAGAAGAAAACTGTCCTCTGCCATTTCTCATTTCAAAGAGGAATTTTTACCTCTGTGGGGAGTCAGAGTGCTGCTGTTCGATTGAAAGAGGGCTCAGGAACATGTGGGGAACAGTCATTCATTTCCCCTGAACTGACCAAAGCGTGGCCAGAGGTGAGTTTGAGAATGCTGTGGAAACTGGAGGTTCAGTAGGAGACTCCACAGCTTGGAAACAGGACCAGGATGACACAGAGGATACTGAGAGAAAAGGCCCATTTGGCTCAATGAGCATTCCCTCCAATGTTTTACAATGTTTCATTTAGAAAGTCATCTTCACTGCCTGGCTACCATTGTTGGGATGGCTTGTGAGGAGGTGAGGAGGTGGCTAGCATCTCCAAAGTACATTCTGAAGCTGAACCCAGCTAGGCAGGGCTTGTGGATGGGGTACCATTTAAGCTGACTGGAGCCCTCATCCCCTAACTGTTGTGAGAAGGCAATTTGGCCTCTTTATCTGAGGAAGGATGTTCTTGCGATGGATGTTCTTGAGTGCAACAAAGCTTTACCAGGCTAATTCCTGGGCTGACAAGACTGACATATCAAGAGACATTGGATCAGTTAGAGATACCACTGCTTTTTGTCATTTATTTAAGTGATTTGGATGTGAACATAAGAGGTATGGTTAATAAGTTTGCAGATGACACCAAAATTGGAGGTGAAGAAGGTTACCTCAGAATACCACAAGACCTTGATCAGATGGGCCAAATGGCCAAAAAGTGACAGATGGAGTTTAATTTCAATGAATATGAAGTGCTGCATTTTGGAAAGGTAAATCAGGGCAGGACTTATACAGTTCACGGTAAGGTCCTAGGGTGTATTGCTGAACAAAGAGACCTTGGAGTACAGGTTCATTGTTCCTGGAAAGTAGTGTCACAGGTAGACAGGATAGAGAAGAAGGCATTTGGTATGCTTTCCTTTATTGTTCAGTGCATGGAGTATAGGAGTTGGGAGGTCATGTTTCAGGTGTACAGGGCATTGGTGGGGCCACTTTTGGAATACTGCGTTCAATTCTGGTCCCCCTGCCTTAGGAAGGAAGTTGTGAAACCTGAGAGAGTTCAGAAAAGATTTACAAGGATGTTGCCCGGATTGGTGAGTTGGAGCTGTAGAGAGAGGCTGAATAGGCTGAGGCTTTTTGCCCCTGGAGCATTGGAGGCTGAGGGGTGACCTGATAGAAGTTTATGAAATCATGAGGGGCATAAATAGGGTGAATAGACATTTTTCCAGGTTATGAAGTCCAAAACTAGAGGGCATAGGTTTAAGATGAGAGGGGAAAGATTTAAAAGGGATCTAAGGGGCAACTTTTTCACACAGAAGGTGGTGCATGGATGGAATGAGCTGCCAGAGGAAGTGGTGGAGGCTGGTACAATTACAATATTTAAAAGGCATCTGGATGGGTACATAGGAAGGGTTTAGAGGGATATGAGTCAAATATTGGCAAATGAGACTAGATTAGGTTAGGGTATCTGGTCAGCATGGACAAACTGGACCCAAGGAGTGTAGTTTCATTCATTCCTGAAGAAGGGCTTTTGCCCGAAACATTGATTTTCCTGCTCCTTGGATGCTACCTGAATGGTTGTGCTTTTCCAGCACCACACTCTTGGCTCTAATCTCCAGCTTCTGCAGTACTCACTCTCGCCTATGTTTTCATGTAAACAGCTCTATGACTGTATGTTCACTGGAGTTGAGAGCAATGAGGTAGGTATCTCATTGAAGCATTCCACAAGGACTGGAAACAGTTAAAACGGCAGAAAGGATGTTCTCAATGGTCAAGGAGTCTAGAAACAGGGTCACATTTAAAAGATTTAAAGTAGGCCAATTAAGATGGAGATGTGGACAATTTCTTCAGCCAGAGAATGGTGGGCCTATGGAATTCATAACCACAGGAAGTGGGAAGCGATTGAGGCCAAAACATTGATTATTTTCAAGAAAGAGTTACAAGAGTTAGATATAGTTTTTTGAGCCAAAGAAAACAAAATGTATGGGATGAAAGTGGGAACAAGGTACTGAGTAGAATAATTAGCCATTCTCAAATCGAATGGCCTACTCCTGTTCGTATTTTCAATATTTCTGTGTTTCCTTTAAAATCTCATCCTATTTGCTGCCAGTTCAGCCTTTGTAACTCCACCGATCTCTGCCCAACCCTCAATTCAGCTGCTGCTGAAAACCTCACCCACACATTCGCCACCTTTCCCTTGCATTCATCTGTCACACCGCTGGCCAGCCCACCACAGGCTATGCACATCACCTTGAGTTTTATGGCAGGATTACAAAGCAAATTTGATACTGGGCCACGTGTAGAATGAGGGAGATAGTCAAAAGCTTATTCAGACACGTGGGTTTTGAGGAGTGACTTAAAATAGGAAAGATAGGTTCAGAGGTGGAGAGGTACAGAGACATTCTTCCAGAGTGTGGGATCCAGGCAACCAGAGTCATGGCCAACAAAGGGAAAGCAACTAAAGGCGAGGATTGGCAAGCATCCTGAAGTGGAGGAATACAGATATCTCAGAGGTTGTAAGGCTGGAGAAGATTCCAGAGCACAGGAGAGGTTTGAAAGCAAACATAAATTTAAAGTTGAAGCATTCCCGGACTGGGAGTTTATGCAGGGCCATGTACACAGACATGATGAATGAACAGGACAAGTAAGGACATAGGCAGCAGAGGTTTGGATGACTTTAGGTTTATGGGTGGAATGTGGAAAGCTGACATATTCAGGCTGCCCTCAAATAGCCATGTCCAGAGGTAACAAAGATATTGTCTCAGCAACTAGGAGGAAATCTTAGATAGGATGGACTGTTTTCACTCGACTAAGGGATGATTTGAAGCAACAATAAAAGATTTCTGAATGGTCTTGACAAGTTGAATGTGGAAAGTATGTTTACTGTTGTGGGTGACCCCAAATCTCAGAAACGTTGTTTTAAAATTAGGGATTACCATTTTAGGACAGAGATGAGAAATTCTTCCTTTTAGAGGGTTTTGCAAAGGGCTCTGGCAGCACAGTGGTAGTGTCCTAACTTTTGGGCCAGGAGACCTTGGTTCGTGTTCCATCATGTCCAAGCAGGTTGATAAAAATAATGAGAAGGTTATGTGATTTTGGATGACGTAGGAGGGGTTCTTGAAACTGCTTAGAATGGAGGTATTTGGATTCTTGTTAAGCAAGTGGATGGAAGTTTATTGGGTATAGGTGGAAATGTAGCTATCGGTCCAAAAACAGATTAGTCATGATCTTCTTGAAAGGCAAAGCATTGCTTGATCGTCAGAATGGCTTATTCTGTGCTCTGAGTTTGTATGCTTGTGAATGGGCCAAGGCAAAGGAAGTAAGTCTCACTTTATAAGAAAAGAAAGTTGCATTTCTTGAACATCTTTCACAGATTCAGGATAACTGGGAGCACTTTATGGTCAAACCAAATGCATGGTTTATTATTGCTGTTTGTGAGAGCTTGCTGTGGGAAAATATTCCATACTGTGACTACACTTCAAAGGGGCTTTTATTGGATTCAAAGTGCTTGGGGATGTGAAAGAGGCTACATAAATAACAAAACTGATTTCGCTGGAGAAACACAGCAGGTCTGGAAGCATCTGTGGAGAGAAAGCAGTTAATGTCTCAGGCCCAGTGACCTTCTTCAGAACTGAAATACATAAATAGAAGCTATTTTCCTTTCTTAAGGCTGTCTTTCTGTCCCCTTCCACCACCTTCTCCTCCTCTACCCCGGCACAGTGTGACAACCCATCTCCCGTCGTTGTGACCTGCTATTGGAAGGATGCCCAATTAATTGGCAAATCCATAAGTAGTTTAACTTTGTGAGTTGCAGTCCATAGGGAGGAATGAGATAAAAAGGAACAGGCACATCAAACAAGGGGAGAAGGAAGACAGACAGACCAAACAAGCTTTAGGGGATGGAGACAGAGATCAACTGGAGAAAGACACTCAGCAATAGGCAGACATGCAAAACACAGTGTACTTAACTTGCTCCAATCAATCCACAACACACTGCGCCAAGCAAACTCCCTCCTCCAACTCTGCCCCTCTTCTACCATGCCCCACACCTACCCTCACGTTTGTTGATGTATTGCCCAAGCCTTTTCTTAATTTTGGAAGATGCTTAATGTTGAGAAGCTGGAAACAATGCCCAAAGAGTAAGGCACCTCATTGACAGATTTCCTTAACCAGATTTTCTTAACAAAATAAATTGGAATCTTTATTTTAAAAGTTCACTGAATGTGGTGAGGGAGCAGTGTTCGAGGGGTTAAATGACAGCATGCTCTTCGTCTGAGGAGAGAAGGTAGTCTCACAACACAAAGAAATTCTTGGAAATGTGAAAGGCTGCCTTTAACAGCTGGCGTCTAATTAGATTCTGCTTCATTATCCGCTATATCAAGGCTTTATCTAATGCTAACAATCAGCAGTTTGCTCCGACGTGGGTGAAATCAGCAGCATATGTTACTCCTTGTCAAGAATCGCACCTTATGGACCCTCAGCTTCACTTGCATTTGTGTCAGCATGTAAACTGAATTATTCCCCCCATTGCAATTCAGTCAAGTTTTAAAATTAAAACTATCCCCATTCTTTCCCTCCTTCCTCCCTCCATTTGTTGAAGTGAGTTGCCTGTGGTGTCAGATTTTACTCTCTCAGACTATGTCATGCAGTGATGATAATTAGTATTGAAAAGGACAGTTCCAGAAAGGCTTTTAAATACAGCTTTTATCTCGCTCACCCAGAGATCTTCCACAGGGTTTGTTGTGAGAAGAACGTATTTCTCTCTTTTTTTCTTGTCGTTAAAAGCTCTAGACCATGAGGTGTGCAGTTAAAGCCTGACAGCCACATGCTGTGATCTGACCACAATCCTCATCCTCCTCTCCCCCACAGCTCTCCATTATGTATTTGTGCATGCCAAATCTATCAGGTACTCTTAAACGATTTGATGAATTAAAGCAAAATCACGTCGAATGCCTTATCAAATTATTGTAGAGTAAGAACCTGCATTCGCACAATATTTTCTCATTTCTCACCTGCATAAAAGCAAAATACTGTGAATGCTGGAAACCTGAAACAAACACAGAGAAGGCTAAGAAACTCAGCAGGTTTGGCAGTATCTGGGGAGAGAGTACAGAACTGATGTTTGGAATCTGGTGTTTCTTCTTCCACAGACTTTTTGCTGTGTTTCTTTTTTATTATTGTCCATCCTGAACATGCGAATCAGGGCCCATTCTGCCCATCATGCCTGGTCCATCATTTGAATAAGATCACAGTTGATCTGATTGAGGCCTCTACTTTCCTGTCCAGTAGAGTAGAGTAGACTAGTTTTTTAATTGTCATTTCGACCATATACAACTGATGCAGTAAAACCGAGGCAGTGTTGCTCCAGGATCGAGAGTGCTACAAACCACACAATCATACACAGCATAAAGTGCAAAACACGTAAGTTACAGTATAATAGAAGACTGATAAATAATACCAATTTTTCTACTCGCAATTCAAAATTGTGCAAAGAATTTCAGATGGCAAAGAGTCCGATCATACTGTTTTAAGGGCCCTGATGGCTTGGGGGAAGAAACTGTTGCACAGTCTGACCGTGAGAGACTGAATGCTCCAATATTTTCCGCCAGATAGCAGGAGGGAGAAGAGTTTGAATGAAGAGTCTTCCACAATGCCCTTAGCCTTTTGGATGCAGCGTGTTGTGTAAGTGTCTGTAATGGAGGGAAGAGTGATCCCGATGATCTTCTCAGCTATCCGTTGTAACGTCTTACGATCCCAGATGATGCAATTCCTGAACCAGGCAGTGATGCAGCAGCTCAGGGTGCACTCAATGAACCCTCTGTAGAATATGGTGAGGATGGGGGATGGGAAGTGGGCTTTTCTCAGTCTGTGCAGAAAGATGAGACGCTGCTGCGCTTTCTTGGCTATGGAGCTGGTGTTGAAGGTCCAGGGGAGATTCTCCACCAGTGTACACTGAGAAATATGGAGCTCTTCACGATCTCCATGGGGGACTCATCAATTTCCAGTGGAGAGTGTTTGCTCTGTGCCCTCCTGAAGTCAACAACCATGTTAAGAGACAGGTTGTGGGCTCTGCACCAGTTTGTTAGCTGCTGCACCTTTACCTTCCACTTGTCAGTCAAAGAACTTTCTAAAGGAACCCTTAAAAATCTTTAGTGACCCTGCTTCAGAATAGGGTTGAGGCTTATAAAGACTTGGTGGTTCTCTTATGGTTGCAGCATGAGGAGTGGATGTTTTTGTCATTAACATGTGGGATGTGGGTATCACATGCTACAGGTGGATCCACAATGCTCTCAGGGAGGGAATTCTAGAATTTTGACCCAACAACAGTGAAGGGACAACGATATATTTCCAAGTCAGGATTGTGAGTGTCTTGAGGGGGAACTTACAGGTGATGGTGTTCTCATGTATCTGGGAAGGTGAGAGTAGGTGAATACCTGCAGCATATCTTGTAGGTGATACACATTACTGGTATTGATATTGGTGGCGGAAGATGACTGTGGAGTTTTTAAATTTATTTGTGGGATGTTAGCATTTATTAGCTATTCCTATTGCTGTTGAGAAGGATGTAATGAGATACAACTAAAACTTAGACCTGATTCATTGTTTGTGGAATCACTTGCTGCTTATGGTGTTTACCTCATAATTAGCTTAACTTCAGTGTCTTTCCTACTAAATTCACGAGTTCCTCCTTTCACAAACTCCAATACATCCAGAACTCGGCTGCCTGCGCTCTGTTCCACATTAACCCTTAAAGATGCTCACTGGGGTGACTAAATTGTGTCTAACCTATTTAGACACTATCTCTCAATCTTCTCAATCTTTGTGTCTCTGAACACCCGAAACTCTTAGCTTACATTGACCCTGCCATGTGTGGCAAAATCATTCATAACTTTAGCTTTCGTCTCTCTCTTGGAAACAAACTGGAAATAGCTTATTGTGACCAAAGCACTTTGTATCTCCATGCTGTAGAATGGAGATTTGAAAAGCTATGTATTTGAATTGCCATGTAAAACATGATTGCAGAGAGGAACAAATAGCAATAGATCATCAAATGATGACCTACAATGTCCCTGCTGCATGGACAATACCTTATGGGATTAGAAGTAAACTTTCATTTTAAAATTCACAACCAATGAGCAGTAGATGGGAACCTTCAACAATGATGCAAACCCAAAGTTCAAGATTCTCTTTGACTCCTTCCTATGCTCTTACATATCTCTTTTACCTTCAAAGTCTCACAAAATCTTTCTAGCCTCAGTTTCGTTCATCTATCGTGAATCTTTTTGCACCATTCTTCTTCTACATGAAGTGCATTTGGAGATTTTATTATGTTAAGGATATTAGGCGAATGTGTTTTGTTGCTCCATTAGTTAGCCATGTATGGGAGAATTTGCTTGCTGCAAAAATAAGAAAAAGAACATTGAACAACTGTTATCAAAAAGTATTTGAAAGTCGAAAATAAGGTGGAGAAAATTTGCAAAGGAGACCCGGGAGGAAAGAACCTCAGAGTCAAATTCTCTGGCATTCTGAGTATAATGGGAAGCCTGTCCTTTTAGGTATAAAATTAAGGGTTTTTTTTCATCCTTTCAAACAACTCCATGCTTTCTGATCATGGATTAGGTGGTCTGCTGTGATTTATTTTTTAAATCTTTCTTTCTAAATAAATCCTTGTCATCATCTATTTCCGCTCTAACTTCCCACTGTCTGTTTTGTCCTGTCTGTCTTTCCCTCTGTTTCATTCTCTTGACCTGCATACTAAATGTGCAAGACTGGCTTATTGACATCACTGGAACATAAGGTGTAGTGTCAATCTATGACCTAAAGTCCCAAGGTACCAGGTTTTGTGAAGTTGGTCAGTGAGTGACAGTCTCTCTGTGACAAAGAGGTGTAATATCAGTCAGAGGATGACAAGTTTCACTGACAGAGGAGGAGTAATATTGGTTAATGAATGATAGTCCCACTGTATTGGGATGCTGTTCAGTGACTGCCAATTCCTTTGTAGCAGGCAATGTGTTGCCAGTCAAACAGTAATAGTCATGCTATGACAGGTGACATAATACCAATCAATAAATGGCAGTCAATAAGTCAACAGGTTTATTGTTGTTTTGTATAATTATGATTAGTAGATGGCTGTGTAGTGGTTGTTGGACGAAAAATCCAGGCTAATGCTGTATGGGTAGGAGTTCAGATGCTGGCATAGATCCTGTCAGAATTTAAGTGTAATTGATAAATATAGAATTGAAACCTCATCTCAGTAATAGTGACTGTGAAACCATCTTCAATTGTTGTAAAACCCCATCTTGTTCACTAATGTCCTTCCTTTAGGATGTTCTTGTTATAGAGAGTGTGCAGCGAAGATTTACCAGATTGATTCCTGGCAGCACTGATGTATGAAGAGAATAGAATCATAGTAGTTGGAGCAGTTAGGATTATATTCCCTGAAGTTCAGAAGAATGAGGGGGAATCACATAGAAGCTTATGAACTTCTAACATGATTAGACAGGATAGATGAAGGAATAATGTTCTTGATGACCTGAGAGCCCAGACCAGGAGTCACAGTCTAAGGATATGAGGTTGACTATTTAGGACTAAGATGAGGAGAATTGTTTTCACCCGAGAGTAGTGAGCCCATGCAATTCGCTACCAAGAAAATAGTCCAAATGTATGATTTCACAATGGCGTTGGATATAGCACTTGGGGCTAAAGAGATCAAAGGGCATAAGGAAAAATGAATGGTGGAGCAGGCTTAATGGGCTGAATGCTTCTGCATTTATTTACTATGTTTCTATGAAACCTGTTGTCCTCACCTGGTCTGGCCGTCATGTGACTCTAGAGCCACACAGCAATATAATCTTTCCACCCTTCCTGATGAAGAGCTTTTGTCCAAAACGTCGATTTTCCTGCTCCTTGGATGCTGCCTGAACTGCTGTGCTTTTCCAGCACCACTCTAATCTAGACAGCAATATAATTGTCTTAACTACACTCTGATTTGGCTTAGTGAGCCACTGAGTTTGAGTGTAGTTAGGGATGAGTGACAAAAGTTTGCCTTTCCAGCTAGACACACATCACATCAAAGAATAATGACATTAGTTTTGATTATTGGTGTAAGAAGAACTTGCTTACACGGTCAGTTGTGAAGAAGGCATTGGTAGACATGCATTCCCCATGAAATAACGTCCTCACAACAGTTACCACTTTCACCAGACGTTGGGATAACGTTGGGACTGCAGTGAAATTACATGCAGTTGGATTGATGCAGTTGAGCTCAACTGATCATGTCCCAGCAGTCAGTGAGGGGAGAGGATCTGGAACACTGGCAAGTTCCTTACTGCAGTAGGCCTTAATGAGATGGGTAAGAGAGGTTAGGAAATCCGGACAGCTGAATAAAGGAGTTAACATGTTTCTGGATGAGAAATTCCCAGATTCCCACCAGCAACAATGCAATGACATGCATTTAACTATCCATCTTTAACAAAATGAAATATTGTTAGGCACTTCCCAGGCGCACTATCAAGCATAGAGTCATATAAGAAAACATGAAATTAGATAGTGAAAAACTTGGTCAAAGAGCTAAGTTTTAGAGGAGTGTCTTAAAGGAGGAGAAAGAGCTGAAGAAGTTTAAGAGGAACATAAGAGCTGGGAGCAGGAATAGGCCGTCTGGCCCATCGGGCCTGCTCCACCATTCAATAAGATCATGGCTGATTGTTTCATGGCCTCAGATCCACTTACCCACCCACTCACCATAACCCTTAATTCCTTTATTGTTAAAAAATCTATTTATCTTTGCCTTAAAAACATTTAACGTGGTTGCCTCAACTGCTTCACTGGGCAGGGAATTCCACAGATTCACAACCCTTTGGATGAAGGTGTTCCCCCTCAACTCGGTCCTAAGTCTGCTCCCCCTTATTTCGAGGCTATTCGCCCTATCTCTAGTTTCACCTGCCAATGGAAACAACTTCCCTGTTTCTAACTTATCTATTGCCTTCATAAGTCTATATGTTTCTGTAAGATACTACCTCATTCTTCTAAATTCCAATGAGCATACTCCCAGTCTACTCAATCTCTCTCAAATGCCAACCCTCTCAATTCCGGAATCGACCTAGTGAACCTCCTCTGTGCCAGTACATCTTTAAAGACTTAAGTCTAAATAGCTGATGGAACAGCTGCTCTCGTGTATGAGTCTGGAAGAGTTAATCATTGGTTGAGTGAAGTAAGCAACATTCAATGTGATGATCTAAAATGCTTTTAGGAAATAGAATTAAGACTAGTCTGCTCTTAACAGACTCTGTTGTAGTGTAGGTCGTATTCGTGTTGCAGTAATGGGATAAATGTGTAACTGTTACACAATGAGACTCTTCCAGTTAGACAAGAAATGTAGTTATCCTCATCAGTTTAGACCAATTTAAGCAAGACGAGACTCACTCACAATACAGCCTTCAGTATGAGGTGATAAAAATGGTGATGTTGAAGCAGACAAAATTGGGGGTGTGCTGATATCTCCAAGATGTTGTGGGTCTGGAGGAGGTTTCCAAGTCAGGTGAGAGCAATTTGCAAAAATTATTGTTGATTTGATTTGAAATGATTTGGTTCGATTTATTATTGTCATGTAACGAGATACAATGAAAAGTATTGTTTTGCGTGCTATCCAGGCAAATCATACCTTACATAAGGGTACATCAGGATAATAGAAAAGTTTGCACAATAGCAATTCATTCTATGCAGCTACAGAAAAGGTACAGAGAAAGCTCAGCTTTAATATGCGATCTCCATTCAAAAGTCTATAAACAGCGGCGGAAAATGAAGATGTTTTTGAATCTGTTCTAACATGTTTTCAAACTTTAGTATCTTCTCCCCAATGGAAGAGGGTGGAACAGAGTATAATCAGGGTGGAAGGGGTTTTTGATTATGTTGGTGGCTTTCCTGAGGCAGCAGAAAGCGTAGATGGACTCAGTGGATGAAAGGCTGGTTTTTGTGATGTTCACAACTCTCTAATTTCTTGTAGTCTTGGGCAGAGCGGTTGCCATACCAAGCTCTGATGTATCCAGATGGGATGCTTTCCATAGTGCATCTGTAAAATTGATTTCCATAGTGCATCTGTAAAATAGTCCTTGTGAAAGTGCCGAACCTCCTTAGCTTCCTCAGAATATAGAGGGTTGGTGTGCTTTCTTGACTGCAGCGTCGATATAGCTCGACCAGGACAGATTGTTGGTGATACTTACTACGAGGAATGTGGTGCCCTCGACCACATCCCCCTCAGCACCACTGATGCAGACAGCGGGTGTGGCCTCCACTCGGCTTCCTGAAGTCAATGACCAGCTCCTTCATTTTGCTGACATTGAGGGAGAGTCTGTTACCTTTACACCATGCAACTAAGCTTTTCTGTACTCTGTTTCATCATTGTTTAAGATCCAACTCAATATGGTGGTGTCATCAGCAACTTGTAAATGGAGTTAAAGCAGAATTTGGCCCCACAGTTGTAAGTATGCAAGGGTTACAGTAAGGGGCTCTGAAAGATGTACTGGCATTGGAGGGGCTGGAGAGGAAGTTCATCAGGTTGATTCCGGAGTTGGGAAGTTTGGTTTATGTGGAGAGATTGAGTAGATTCATTGGAATTTAGAAGGATGAGGGAGGATCTTATCAAATCATGTAAAATTATGAAGGAAATCGATAAAGATAGAAGCAGGGAGGTTGTTTCCACTGGCAGGTGAAACTAGAACTTGAGGAATAGCTTTAAAATAAGAAGGAACAGATTCAGGGCTGAGTTGAGGAGGAACTTCTTCACCCAAAGGGTTGTGAATCTGTGGAATTCCTTGCCCAGTGAAGCAGTTGCGGCTACCTCATTGAATGTTTTTAACGTGAAGATAGATTTTTGAATAGTAAAGCAATTGAGGGTTATGGTGAGAGTGTAGGTAAGAGGAGCTGAGTCCATGAAAAGATCAGCCATGATCTTATTGAATGGCAGAGAATGCTCGAAGGGCCAGATGCCCTACTCCTGCTGCTAGTTCTTATGTTTCTATGATTACGCAGCCTTGCTGCGCACTAGTGTTGAGGATTATCGTGGAGTTGTTGCTATCCTTACTGATTGTGGTCTATGACTCAGAAGATTGAGGATCGAGTTGCAGAATGGGAAGCAAAGTTCTAGGTGTTAGAATTTGAAGATGAGTTTGGCTGGAGGTAGAGCTACAGTCAATAAATAAGAGTTTGATGTGGGTATCCAGATATTCCAGGGATGAGTGTAGAGCTAGGGAGATGGCATCTGCCATGGATCTGTTGTGATGGTAAATGAATTGCAATGGCTTAAGGCTATCTGGGAGGCAGGAATTGATGTGTCCCATTACTAACCTCTCGAAGCACTTCATATTGATGGATGTCAAAGCCACTGGGTGGGTAGTCATTAAGGTACATTGCCTGATTTTTCTTTGGCACTGGGATGATAGTGGTCTTCTTGGAAGCAGGTGGGAACTTCAGATCATAGTAAGGAGATATCGAAGATGTCAGTAAATACTCCCACAAGCTGGTCTGCACAGGATCAGAGTGCATAGCCGGGCCTCCATCTGGGCCAGTTGTCTTTCCTGGGTTCAATCTCAAGAAAGCCAACCTGACCTCTGTGACAGTGACAGTGGGTTCAGGTGCACCTGAGGCTGTCTGAGCAGGTGACATTATTACACTGACCTTCTGCACAAAATGAGTATAGAATGCGTTGACCTCATCGTGGAGGGATACATTGTTGTCAACGATTCTACTCGATTTTGCTTTGTAGTGCTTCATAATGTATAAGCCTTGCCACAGTCAGTGTGTGTTTGGGTGGTTTGTCTAGGACTCTAGTTTAGTCTGGTATTGTCTCTTGATGTCCCTGATGGCTTTGCAAGATTGTACCTAGATTTCCTGTATAGGTCAGAGTCACCTAACTTGAACCAGGACTTCGGTAGAAAGTGGATCTCCAGGTTCATCCAATTGGGAAACAGTCAGGTTAACTTCTTTGGCAAACAGTTCTCTACACACTTGCTGATGAAGTCATAGAGTCACAAAGATGTCCAGCATGGAAACAAACATTTTGGTCCAACTCGTCCATGCCAACCAGATAGCAAATCAATCTAGTCCCATTTGCCAGCATTTAGCCCATATCCCTCCAAACCCTTCCTATTCATATACCCATGCAGATGCCTTTTAAATGTTGTAATTGTACCAGCCTCCACCACTTCCTCTGGCAGCTCATTCCATACACACACCAACCACTGGGTGTAAACGTTGCCCTTTAGGTCCCTTTTACACCTTTCCCCTCTCAACCTAAACCTATGCCCTCTAATTCTGGATTCCCTCCACCCCAGGGAAAAGACCTTGTCTATTTACCCTATCCATGTCCCTCATGATTTTATAAACCTCTATAAGGTCACCCCTCAACCTCTGACCCTCTAGGGAAAACAACCCTAGCCTATTCAACCTCTCGCTATAGCTCAAATCCTCCAACCCTGGCAACATTCTTGTAAAAGATTTCTGAACCCGTTCAAGTTTCACAACATCCTTCGGATAGGAAGGAGACCAGAATTGCACACAATATTCCAACAGTGGCCTTACCAACATTCTGTACAGCCGCAACATGACCTCCCAACTCCTGTACTCAATATTTTGATAAATAAAGGAAAGCATACCAAACGCCTTCTTCTCTATCCTAATCTACATGCTCTGTGACATATCATGAGTAAATCAAGAGGTAATGAATGGTGCTACTGCCATATCTCTGGATAGGGGGGAGGAATATCCTGGCTGTCAATGTTGACTCCCTTTTGCTTTGACTAAAAGCACATGTTTGGTGAGAAAGGAATGACATTTCACAAGATTGCATCTTTGCACAATCCATGATTCAGCAGAAAGGGATGAGTCAATCATAAAGTCAGCTGCTCCTGCCCTATTGAGCTCTAGCTCAATGCAGTACAATTAGTTTCAGAAGGCAATGAAAAATAGCCATTGCTTTGTTTAAGAAACCCTTTCTTGTCTCCCTTATCCTTCCCATCACATGTACAGGGCTATTGACTTCAAGTGAGATAACAGTACGTCTTCCTTTTGGCACTTCTCAGACGAGAGTCCATTATCACATTTTAAGGGTCTTGTTGTGTGAAGCTAAGTCACTTAGAACTGAGTAATGGTAAAGAACACAAGGTTCAAAAGTTCAAGGTGGCAGGAGATCACCAGCAATGCAGGTTTCTTGGGAAAGTAATGAGAATACAAGTAAAATAGCCTGCTCTTTAGAGCTCAATGACAATGACATCTGTACCGCCAACTCTGAGTTATCTGAGGACACACTCATTTTGCTTCACATATTTCTACCAATAAAATAAATAAAACTCTACAGGGAGTATCATCCTCCCAGGCACTGCTGACTACAGCAATGTTTGAAATGTCGATCTCATTCCAGTCTCTGTTTCTGGTAAAATGAAAATAATTGGCAAGTTGCTTTGGCATCTTGATGCCTACAGGACTCTCACTGTCCCGGGAATGTCCACTGAAGCACACTTCAATCAAGGCCAGTGTTAGGGCTTTCTCCAAGAATAGAGACCCAGGATGGGGAAGGTTGGGATGGGAGGGGGGTGGGGTGGGGGGTGAAGAAGAAGACCCTATAATGGAAGCTGATGGTGATTCAGAGACTGCCAGCTCTTGCATTTACAGGAGTGATTGAGGAGGCTGTGGATCTGTTGGAAAGATACCCATCCCACCGCTGGACTCCCATAACCCTGGCAGGTTCAGGCCACATGGTGTTCAGAAAGGAGAAGGGGTTCAGACTGTGTTTCTCATCATGTTTCCCCCTTCCTGACATATGCTTTAATCAGATACTGTACCCTTTGACTGAGATACCCTGAGGTGACTTGTGATACACACACAGTTTGACTGTCAGGTGTGGCAAACAGGGTTAAGGAGAACTCGAAGAGTTTTTATAAATACATTAAGGACAAAAGGGTAACAAAGGAGAGAATAGGGCTTCTCAAAGATCACGATCTCAAAGCCATTCCTGAAGAAGGGCTTATGCCCAAAACGTCGATTCTCCTTCTCCTTTGATGCTGCCTGACCTGCTGCGCTTTTCCAGAAACACATTTTTAAGCTTCTCAAAGATCAGTAAGGTAGCCATTGTATGGAACTGCAGGAGATGGGGTAGATACTAAATGAGTATTTTGCATCAGTTTTCACTGTGGAGAAAGATATGGGAGGTATAGAATGTGGGGAAATAGATGGTGACATCTTGAAAAATGTCCATATTACAGACGAGGAAGTGCTGGATGTCTTGAAATGTCTAAAAGTGGATAACTCCCCAGGATCTGATCAGGTGTACCCTAGAACTCTGTGGGAAGCTAGGGAAGTGATTGTTGGGCCCCTTGCTGAGATATTTGTATCATTGATAGTCACAGGTGAGGTGCCAGAAGACTGGAGGTTGGCTAACATGGTGCCACTGTTTAAGAAGGGTGGTAAGGAAAAGCCAGGGAACTATAGACTAATGAGCCTGAATTGGTGGGGGCAAGTTGTTGGAAGGAATCCTGAGGGACAGGATGTACATGTATTTGGAAAGGCAAGGACTGATTAGGGATAGTCAGCATCACTTTGTGAGTGGGAGGTCATGTCTCACGACCTTGATTGAGTTTTCTGAAGAAGTAACAAAGAGGATTGATGAGGGCAGAGTGGTAGATGTGGTCTATATGGACTTCAGTAAGGCATTCGACAAGGTTCCTCATGGGAGATTGGTTAGCAAGGTTAGATCTCATGGAATACAAGGAGAGCTTGCCATTTGGACACAGAACTGGCTCAAAGATAAAAGACAGAGGATGATGGTGGAGGGTTGTTTTTCAGACTGGAGGCCTGTGACCAGTGATGTTATACCACCCAGATATTCTAACCTAATCTAGTCCCATTTACCAACACTTAGCCAATATCCCTTTACTGCTCATTTACCCATCCAGATGCCTTTTAATTGTTGTAATTGTGCCAGCCTCCACCACTTTGTCTGGCAGCTCATTCCATACACACATCACCCTCTGTGTGAAAATGTTGCCCCTTTGGTCCCTTTTATATCCTTCCCCTCTCACACTAAGCTATGCCCTCTAGTTCTGGACTCCCCCACCCCAGAGAAAAGACCATGTCTCTTTACCCTATCCATGCCCCTCATGATTTTATAAATCTTGATAAGGTTACCCCTCAGCCTCCAATGCTCCAGGGTAAACAGCCCCAGCCTATTCAGCCTCTGCCTATAGCTCAAATCCTCCAAATCTGGCAACATCCTTGTAAATCTTTTCTGAACCCTTTCAAGTTTCACAACATCCTTCGGATAGGAAGGAGACCAGAATTGCACACAATATTCCAAAGGTGGCTTAACCAATGTCCTGTACGGCTGCAACATGACCTCCCAATTCCTGCACTCAATACTCTGAGCAATGAAGGAAAACATACCAAATGCCTTCTTCACACAAGTTGGACCAAAGGATCTGTTTCCGTGCTGTATATCTCTGTGAGTCTATGACTATGTGTCTCTTGCCTGTGGCTGGGCTATTCCCTGTAGCCATAAGACAAAACACTCGTATGGCCCTCACCTCAGGAGCTTCCATTGGTGGATGGACAATGGATCATCTAGTTCTGGTGAAGGCTGGAAGACTGCGAGGTCAGGTTACTGCCTCCAAACTGGCCAACAGCTAAAGCAAACTGATGACTGAGATTTCATTTTGTGCAGGGAGTCATTTCAATCTGGAACGCACTGAGTAAAAGTGGAGGTGAAAGTGGATTCAATCGTAATGTCAACGGGGAATGAGATACTTTGTTGAAGAGCGGAACGTTGCAAGAAGAGTGAAGAAGTGACACTAGTTAGATTGCTCCTTCAGGAGCAATGGGCCACATGACCTCTGTCTGTGTTGTATGATTCCGTGGATCTGTTTTATAAACACATGGAGGTTCAAAGTTTCCTGCTCTCCCACCTTAACCCTGCCAGGTGATCACTCTACCCCCAGAGAAACTGCAAAGGGAAAGATAAGTGCCATCTAATCTGCAAATGAAAGCAATTAACTTTGGGATCAGAGACTATTTGTGAGGCTATTTCCATCATAAGTCTGTTAAATGGAGGGCAGTAGTTGGTAGTCCAGTACATTCAGGGTTATTCATGGTAGTCTGTTATGTGTGGTCATATCTAGAAATACATTTTGTGCAAAGCAGTGGTTGGTAGTTTGCTATACATGAGGCTCGTAGTGTTTGATGTGCAGGAAAATAGCTGATTGTGTATTCTGTGCATCGCAGCCTATTGGTTCCACAACCACGGTAGCACTGAATGACCTATAATCTGCTTTATTGATAAATGGCGGCCAGAATTCTGGGAGAACTAACTTCATGCTTTTCTTTGAGTCATGCAACAGGAATTTGTTTGCCTTCCTGAGAGGATAGGCAAGCTCCTGTCTTATCTGAATGTCACTGTCTCTGAAGAAGGAGTAAGGTTCCGAAAGCTTGTGTTTTCAAATAAACCTGTTGGACTATAACCTGGTGGTGTGCGATTTTTGACTCTGACAACACAGCATTCTCTTCATACTGTTCTAACATATTAGTGAAGTGAGACTTGAACATGTGACTTGTTAGCTGTACATAGACAATGGGGCAGAGCCTGAGTCCATTTTCATCTCTAGCTCATTGACTGGTGGAGCTACCAAGCCACCTGAAAACATTATGAAAATCTGGGATTACCAATGTGCTTTAATGGAGAATTCAAATGAACATTGACGGAGGTTAGGAAGATGCAGGGGAATTTGGTATTTTCCAACGTCATTTATCCAGATGACAGTTGGTATATAGGGAGCAAACAGGAGAGAAAATGACCACAACCATGTCATTCCATATTATTAGAATGGCGGGGTAGGTTCCCAGGGCTGAGTGGCTTACTTCTGCTTCAGTGTTCCTGTGTACAAAGCTGTTTCCACTTCCGCAGAGTCCTACTGAGAATCCAAGAGAGTGATATGAAGGTGGAACAAGATGCCAGTAGGCGTGACTGGGTAAACACCTGTGGGAGAAAGGATACGGTTATGGCTTTGAATAGAAAGAGGTGGATGGGGCCTTTCAAAGAGCATAGATACCAAAATAAGCGGGCTAGGCCAAATATGCTGACATCCCTGCACCATACTCGGAGCAACCTAATCATTGACTGGTTTTTCTCAGCAAAGGGGCAGCAGTGAAGACAACATTCAGTCCTCGTCTTGTGTTTGTTACCCATCAGCACAAGTATCATTTTGCACGCTCCACAGGAGTTGAATGCACATTGAAGGCTGAGAGAATTAGTTCCAGTTCTCCCCTGTTTTATTTTCATATTTTATGAGAGGTTTGTAGAGAAAAAAGCAGCTGTTCTGAGAGACAAATGCTGTGTTAGATCCATCACTTGCTCATTTTGTTTGTCCAGTCATGACTCAGGCTAACCAATAATGTTGACGTCACTTTCATTTCCACCGACTGTCTCTGTAACTAACTAGGCAGCCTTCACTGTCCCATTCTGTTTAATGAGTGAATCTTTTCTGAGTGGCAGTCACCAACTGGGGTGAAGGATATTTAACAGGCAGACTTTATTGAAATTTTTTTCTTCCTCGGAAAGAAAAGTAATTACACAAAAATAATCCTCACATGAATGTTATATTAATCACTGTCACAAAAAAGAAATTAAAGGGGTATTCCCTATCGTTCCATTATCTCACAATGAAATGACTGGTTTGGTAGCTGAAACGGCAGTCCATTCAATTATTTAATGAAGGCTATTGTTTTCTTCTGTCCTTCTGTTGCACTGTCTCTTTCTTTCTCTGTCGCTGCAATTGTCTCATTCTCTCTCTCTCTCTCTTTCTCTCTCTCTGTTTGCACAGCGTAAGGCAATCTTTGTTGAAGCATAACCAATACAGCCATGAGAGAAAATATTCTGAGTGCTGGCAATCTGAAATGAAAAGAAAAAGTGCTGGAGAAACTCAGCGTCTTTGTAGAGAGGAGAAGAGTTGACATTTGAAGTCTCATGTGACCTTCCTCCTAAGAAATGTTGTTTATTTCTCTCTCTGCAGGCGCTGACTGAGTTTCTCTAGCATCTTCTGTTTCAGTAACCAAGACTGAACTTGGCTTGAGCTCGGAACTCATAAGAAGGCTGATGCTAGAAAGTAGTTGCTCAGCCCATCACACCCTGTGCTGGCACCTCAATAGAGACAAAAAAACTGCAGATACTGGAATCCAAAGTAGACAGGCAGGAGGCTGGAAGAACACAGAAAGCCAGGCAGCATCAGGAGGTGGAGAAGTTGACCTTTTGGGTGTAACCTTTCTTCAGGACTAGGAGTGGGTGTAAGGGGAGCTGCAGATGAAGAGGTGGTGGGGTCAGGGTGGTGAAGTGGGGATAGGTGAAGACAGGCAGAGGGTATGACCTGGGTTCCTCAATAGAGCAGTCTTGCTTTGTTCCCATCAAACCTCTACCTCCCACCCCAGTCGCCATATTTTGCCTTGATTTCTAGAAAAGCCTCATCCTTAAATGCCAATTTCAAGTTTCTTTTGCACTCCACTCCTTTTTCAGATAGAATGTTCCAGAAGCTGACAATGATTTGAAATCTCTGACCTTTAGTTATTGACTCACTTGTCAATTTTCCTCTACTTATTTCATTAAAATCTTGCATCACCCTGAAATTCTTCCTTAAGTGATTAGTTAAGATCCAATGTTCATTGGAAAACAGTCTTAGTTTTTCCAATTGTTTCTCATGACTGAACTTCCTGATCTCAGGGAACATCCTGGTCACTGCCACATCCCACATCCTCCCCCACCCCCACCAACGCCCCCACCCCATTACCTTTGCTAAAGTGTTACCGTGTTCCCTTGAAGCATGCACTGCCCAGAATTGTCTACGATAGTCTGGTTGAGCAGATGTGATCTCTGGAGGATAGTAGGATTTGGGTGAACCATGAGGATGAAGTGGTAAATGAGAGATCCTGAGTAGTGAGTTGGCGGTGCGGTTGACATGTTTAGTCACTATCAGCAATGAGAAAAAAAGTAATGGAATATTGTAATCGATTGCTAGATCAATTAAAATTGGTAAGAAGTCCTGCTGAGGGGGAGAGATGATGGCCTAGCGGTATTATTACCAGACACCCAGGTCATGTTCTGGGGACCCGGGTTTGAATCCCATCATGGTCGATGGTGGAATTTGAATTCAACGTAAGCCTGGATGTAAGAGTCTAATGATGACCATGAATCTATTGTTGATTGTTGGAAAAACCGATCTGGTTCACCAATCAATGATTAGGTCGTTCCGAGTATGGTGTAGGGAAGGAAATTACCATCTTTACCTGGTCTGGCCTGTATGTGACTCCAGACCCACAGTAATGTGGTTGACTCTTAACTGCCCTCTGGGCAATTAGAGATGAGCAATAAGTGCTGCCTAGTCAGTGAAACCCTCATCCCATGAATGAATAAAGAAAGAAACAATCTTACTATCTCCAGGAAGGGTAAAACTGCACCCATATCTAATCTTCTCCCGAAGCTACACCTTCCTGTACTGACTCCAGACTCAGTCCACTTTGAGCACTGTACATAAATACACAGGAAGTAGGAGCAGGAGAAGGTCACATGGCTGTTCAAGCCTGCTCTGCCATTCAATATGATCATGGCTGATCATCCAACTCCGTACTTTACACTTCTTGTACTTCAGTGACCAAAACTGTTTATGTTGTTCATCAATGCTGTGTGGGTGTTATTGGACAGGCCAACATTTAATGCCTGTCCCGAATAGGCTTTGAGAATCTGGTGGGCAGCTACCTTCTTGGATTGCTGCAGTCCGTGTGTTACAGAAACTACTGTTGGCTATAGGGGAGCCACGTGACATATAGGTGTCAACAGAGGAGCAGCGATTCGCCTCCGAGTCTGAATGATACATGACGTGGAGGGCGACCTGGAGGCAAAGGTCACGGGCTTGGGAGGTACTGGCAAGCAAAGTGAGTGCTGAGTTGGGAACAGGTTCCTGGAGTCATTTCAGATAGAATACAACGCCTTGAGGAAGGGCACTGTCACTTTTTATCTGGATGGACGAGCTAAAAGGAGTTGATTTGGCCTCCCTCATGCTATATTTATCTTGCGATCTTACCATCTACAAGCCTCCGATAATGAGCAGGCAAAGAGAAACCCTGGCTTGTTTCTGTGGAGCGGGTTTGCACGCTTGGCCTGTAATAGGATGAAACTAGATGGAAAATATCTGACTGGAGGCTATTTCATTGAGCTCCGTGTGCAGGCGAATGTTACAAAACGTTACCATCAGACATACTGGTGGAACAAACGTGTCCACTTCTCAGTGTAAGCAGCCACTGGATGTGTGATTCTTCCCGAGACAAGTAATAGTTCAGAAAATTCTGGGATTCACAAATACTGCATAATGTTTGCATGAAGATGGACTTTCATGTAAAATGCTGAAAATATAAGCTGTGCCAATCGAATCCTTGCCACATTAGATTATTAGATTAGATTACAATACAGTGTGGAAACAGGCCCTTCGGCCCAACAAGTCCACACCGACCCGCCGAAGCGTAACCCACCCATACCCCTACATTTACCCCTTACCTAACACTACGGGCAATTTAGCATGGCCAATTCACCTGACCTGCACATCTTTGGACTGTGGGAGGAAACCGGAGCACCCGGAGGAAACCCACGCAGACACGGGGAGAACGTGCAAACTCCACACAGTCAGTCGCCTGAGGCGGGAATTGAACCCGGGTCTCCGGCGCTGTGAGGCAGCAGTGCTAACCACTGTGCCACCGTGCCGCCCACATGATCCAGTGAGTCTTTGATGTACCGTCAAAACAAATAAAAATGCTTCAGCCAACTCAACATCATTCAGGCCACAGATTCAATTTTTATTTATCTGAATCTATCTCGTCCTAACTCCTCTCTGTCTGTTTTGGCATAGACAGGGGACGAAACGTTTGCAACAAAAACTTCCAGCTCGGCGAACAGAACCACAGCAACGAGCACCCGAGCTACAAATCTTCTCACAAACTTTGAATAGATTATCATCCTTGCCTTTATCTCTCTTTCACTTGTTTTCTTTATCTGCCTTTCAATATTTCTCTTTCAATCTTTCCTCCTTCTCTTTGGTTGCCTTGTCTTTCTTTCTCTCTTTGTCTCCCTTTTCTCTTGTTGTATCACTTCCTTTTTTTCTCGCATCATTCATTCTTTCTCTTTGTCATCTGACTTTCAAAGATGTGGTTTGAATTCATAGAGATTCCAAAAGCTTTAGACTTGCTGGACACCTTTAATAAGAGAGGAAGAGTTGCGCATAGGCTACAGGCTCCATGATGACCATCACTTCTCTATGTCAGACAGCTCTGCCATCATTTCCAAATATTATTAAGCAGCATATGCAAGAGTCAAATATATTCAAAAGCTAATGTAAAACAAATCTCCACTGAGTGAACACAGAAGAACACACATATACACAAGGGATAAGAGCAAAAGTAGACAATTTTGCCCTCTGAGTCTCTCTGCCATTCTGTAAGATCATGGGCGAGTGTGTTAGGTGGCAGCTAATTGGTCAACCCCAACCCCCCGCTGACACCACCTCATCCCAACATTACCTCCTATTTAGCTCATTACTCATTACCAAGCAGCTATAGACGGGATTCCCTGCCAATCACAGAACTTGATACTGCCATACCAGGTTGTCAGAAGCTTCTGGCCAATCGGAGGCTGGTAGCTTCTGGTCCTAAAATCCTCCAGGGCATCTAGTGGTTAGGAAAATCAAAAATATTTATACTCGTCTTGTGGGGGAGGGGGGGGGTCAGTGGTGTTCAGAGGAGTCAGTAGCAATGGCAGGGACCACCTCCTTGGACCCCATCCATGCCTGTGATTTCACCCAGATTGGGGCAATTAAAGCCACTCACATCACCATGGTGTTATCATGGTTTCCCAGTCAGGAAAATAGCCACCCTTCTCTCTCGCTGGTGAAGGCAGATGAGTGAGGAGGTTGAAGCTTGAGGTCCTTAAGTGACCATCAGTTGACTACTTTAGGGTCTTAATTTATGGAAGGTCAAGAAGGTCACCCTTGGACCTTTTAATGCAGAGTTAATGAGGTGCAAAGAAGGAGTGAATTATCCCCAAAATCCTGCCTCCTAGTCTGTCGCAGTGCAAATGGAAAAATTCAACTCAACCAGTGTTAAATATCTGACAAATAGTGACAAAATACACAACGTCCAACTTCCCTTGGTGGTCACATGGTTAAGATTCAGCCCTCTGGCTGCTGTTTCTTGCGTTTGATTCCCTGTCAGGGAATGAGGATTTAATGTTGCCCCCTTGTAGTGCTGTGGTAGTGTCCCTTCCCCTGGACTGGGAGGCATGGGTTTAAGTCCCACTTGCTCCTGAGGTGTGTAATAACATCTCTGCACAGGTTGTTTAGAAAAATAGGGTAATTAAAAAAACTTTAAAGCCTTGTCTACACCTTCCGTACCTGTTATCCAGCCTTGTCTACACCCTTCAATACCTGTTATCCAGCCTTGCCTACACTCTCCAATACATGTTTTCCAGCCCTGTCTTTGCCCTCCACTACCTGTTATTCAGCCTTGCCCTTGCCCTCCAATGCCAATTATCCAGCCTTGCCTTTACCCTGTAATGCCTGTTGTCCAGCCTTGCCTATGCCCTCCAGTATATGTTATCCAGCCTTGCCTACCCTCTCCATTTCCTGTTATCCAGCCTTGCCTACACCCTCCAATACCTGTTATCCAGCCTTGCCCATGCCTCCCACTATGTGTTATGCAGCAGTATGCTTTAAGCCTATAATAGTGGGTACCACCCCTTGAAACCAAATTCTAATTTCATTTGCTAAGTGTCCTTTGAAATTCAGAGTTTGTCACAGCGCCTCTCTGAGGTCTGTTTCTTTAACTATTTAAGTAATTTGGTCATTAATTCAGTCAGTTTTCTATTGGCTTTTGATACAATATAAAACCCTGTTCTCCATAATGTTACCCCCCAGCAAAGGAATGCGGCATTAATAAGTGCTCACTACTAAGGGATGGCGACACTCACTGATACGGCTGTGGAATTCACTGGGGCTTTTTACTGCCAAGTGTTCATATTCAGGGCTCAGTAAGTTAGTTTGTGTCTCAGCCATTGTTTACCGAATATGTTTCAGCTGACATGAAGAAAACATTACTGTGTGTAATTTGAAAATGCTGCCAATTGTGAATCAGGGTGCTTCACATCAATTACACAGCTGAGCTGGCTGATTGGTGGCAGTGAATCGAAGATAAATTGACCTTAAGTATTTGGAGCTGCTGTAGTTTTTCAATATCTCACTTACTCTCTCTCTCTTTTCCTTTCTCACTCTCTCTCTTGCTTACTGATCTTTTCCTGTTGTTCACTCTCTTTCTCCCCTGCACTCCCAGTCTTGCTGCACAGACATTTGAACGGGAAAGGAGGTAACTGGCAGATTTGGGCATGGCTCACTGGACCCACTTGGTTTTTATCCCCATTTGGTGTGGCCCTCAAAACATGAACAAGTGGATAAGCCTCAGGGAAGGGATTGTGGATAAGTGTGTGGAATTGTAAACTGGAGGAATTTTAGAAGATAGGGGGTAAATTGTAGAGTCAGGACTTGCTGGAGGCCACAGGTAAAGGAGAAAGAATTGTTCACAGGCTGCAGACTCCATTATGATTATGTCACATAGGAGCTGCTGAAGAAAGCAAAGCCAATAAATGCCAGCCTTACCAGCTCTTTATGCCCACTTTTATGGATTTAGGTTCAAGAAAGATTAGTTGGAGAGAAGGCAAGACTGGGAACTGTCCTTAAGTTTGGACTTCCTTTGAACACTATTATATGTTCAGACTAAATGCTACAATGCATGGTATTCAGAGATATACCATGGCTCTAATCTCATTGTTACCTTATTGAAAGCCCTGCTGCCTAATGCTAGTTGGTCTACTCCACACCTTTCTCTGCATATGTTGCTAACAGTTGCATGGCTAACTCTTAACTTTCTGCCTTGTTCTCAATGTGTCTCCATCTATCTCCATAACTCTGTCCACACTGTACAGAGGGACAGCTCTGTGATATCACTGTGGCAGTGTCCTAAAGTCTTCACCCAACATCAGGAGTGAATGCAATGAAAAAAAGTATGATTCAGAGGGGTCAGTTTTAACCCTACATGCCCATGGAAACTAAATTGTTTGGATGGCCTGCTTTGGAGCTGTTGGTTCTGTGTAAATGTTACAGTTCTAAGGACAGGAGGTACATAGTTGATAGTCTATATGTACTTTTATGCTAGACTTGCCAATGACTGACACAGTTAGCACAAGAATGGAATCATAGGTGAGTTACAGTTGAAAAAACATTATTGTTGAGGTGATTTGATGTTCATACACATCAAGGCAAGATGTTGAGCAGAATGAAAGGGTAAATTGCAGTCTCATTGGTCCCTGTCAGAGAGTGTGTGAGCTCCTGACACAGGGTCTGTGTGCCAAGGTGAAGAATGTGCATTTAGCTGGTTCGCATTGCTGGCCTGTACCTTTCCCTATGCCAACAAGAATGAGGGCACTGGGGCTCACCTCATTGGCATGGGTGGTACTCCCACTTCATGGAGGGTAACATTCACCTCCAAATAGGGCTATCTACTGACTGGGGAGGGCATCAAGCTGGCACCGCTGGGTAGTGGGATTCAGTTAGAGAAATATCAGGAGCAGAGTGTTTAAAATCACCCAATCGGAACAAGAAGAACATGGTTAGAGAAAGGGTTGAAAACTGGTGCCAACTGAAGGAAAGACGAATGTTTGGAATGGTTTGTCATACGGGAGTAGGTGGAGAGCAAGTATGAAAAATATTAAGGGTACAGCAGGAAGTCAGAATGCGAAAGTTGGCAACTTGAACACTGAGCTATGATGGACCAAATAGTTTCTAACTGTCCTTGACCACTTAGTGTTTTTGCTGATGTGCGTGGAGTATTTGATACCACACGAGCTCTGCATTCCTGACTTATTTTACAAGTAATGTGAATGCAATAACTCTGGGCAGCAATTCTTTTTGCTGTTGTGATCTAGTGACAAATGAAACAAGGAAAATTCAAGAGATCATTAAAATGCAAGTCAATTACAAAAAGAAATTGATAAAACTCCTCCTCTCACTCTCTTTGTGCCTACACACAGACACACACTATTCGCCTGCTAGCGTCTTCTTAGGTTGACCCCCATCTAACAGGAGATGGAAATTAGCCCTGACAGAACAAAAAGGGGAGTGATTTAATCACCACAGCAATGTCAATTCTGATTCTGCAGGTACATCAGCTGTCAGAGACTCTGGCAGTAAGTGAAAGCTCCCTCTCCTTCTTCTGCACTCAAAACCAAAAATAGCCGCAATTTTATATGAAACCCAAGGAGAGAGAGATTGATTGGACTGAGTGCAAAGCAAACTGTCATCTTGGCGCTCTGGTGTTCTGCTGCAGACAAAGAAAGACAGAGAGAAAGAAAAAAAATAGCCTTCAGGTGGAAATGTTCCGAGGGGAAGAGGGAGGAGAAAGAAAAGTCACAGACTGTAGATTATTCCTCTTTAAAATAAATAATGTTACCTCCAAAAGAATCTGATTGAAAATGGATAACTCACCTTCTTTAATCATCAGATATTATTGTAAATTGCCCTTACAACATCATCCTTTGTCATCAATTCAGCAAGGATGCAACTAACACGTCTTCTGTGAGTAGCAATGAGAAATGGTTATGACTAAAATTTCCTAAATGGTTCTGAAAATCCAGCCTGGGATCAGTAAATAATATAATGGATGAAGAGGTCATTTAGCCTATTCTGCCTATACCAGCTCTCCGACCGAGCCATTTCAATCAGTACCACCATCCCCCTGCCCTCTCCCAGTGGCCTTATGTAGGTTTTCTTTCGAATATATAGGCATTGAGCTATACTCGAATATGAATGCTTCACGTCTTCCGTTGCCTGTTATTTTAGCTGTAACAACTGATATAAATGGCACACATAACAACGTTATAGAAAGTTTCAGAAAAGGACTTTTAAACAGTCATCTACATGCATGTTCACTGTCTAATTTCAGGGTCCTTGTGTTTTGCTTACGTCGGACCTGCCATCGGCATTGTTCAATGTTGTTCTTGCATATAAGCTAAGCAGAGGTGAAAATGTCTATTGATATCAAATAATTGAGCTCAGTGTTGAAGGGGCTCATTATTCCATGTCATTTCCAGTTGCAGCAAAGCCTCTAATCACCACTGACGTGTTGTGCCACTTGATATTCTGCTGTTGTTTGTCCTGTGGTGTTATTTATTTTTTTATGATCTGGTTGGTTGTATTTTATTGGGGTTATTTCTCAGCTTCTGTTTGTATGGCTATCAGTCATTTCAAGTTCAATCTCTTCGACAGGCCCTCATTATATGACTGCATTGAGCTGCCCTGTCCGAAGTTTGTAAATATATTAGAAAGAGAAAGAAAAAAATCAATAGGAAAATAATGACGCAAACTAAAAGGGCGAAGGAGGGAAGTAAAATTCTTTACTAATTACACGATTGCAAAGTTGGCTTAACCTGGTGGCGTAAATTAAAGTGAATACCAGAATTGGTTTAGAATTGATAAGCTACCCTGCAAGAATATAGAAGTAGAATTTTAGGAATTTGCACTGGTAATCTATCTTGATGTCTTGAAATTTCGGTCTCTGCACTCAAATTCCCACCCTGCCTACCTGACCCGTGAAGCTTTGTGACAGCAGCATAGCTTGATATATTTTCTCTTCTCATTTTTGCTTTCCGTATAGTTGCACTAATCCCCATGTATTTGTGACTGTGTGTCTGTATGTGCACCTTTCTACACCACATACACACAACACTCTCTCTCTCACACACACACACTCACCCAGTCACTCACTTACTCACTGCTACAATCCATGTTATGCATTTTACACTCACAGTACTGTTAGGAAGGCAATTCCAGGATTTTGACCCCACCAACAGTGAAAGAATGTAGGTATGTGGAGAGGCTGGAACAATGGGTAACTGGTGAATATCAGTCTGCCTGTGGGAGTGCATTTTTCAGATGATCACAGAAGTAATTGCAGAATGTAGAAGGAGGCCATTCAGATATTGGTCTATCCAAGTACGTGCTTCTCCATGGTAATCTATTACATATGTGTTGACTTGTGGGGGCGTGTGCGCACTTGTTCATCCATCTCTCTTCTCCCTCATACTGTAAACATATCTATACACCCAACACATCTGAAACCATCAGTGAAATGGTACCCTATATCTCCCTTTTCTTTGTAATCTGATAGCCATTGTGCCTGCAATTTGCATCTAATTACACAGTGCATTATCCATGGACAGACACGATTGAAATTTCAGACGACAATCATTCAAATTAAATAAATAGGTTAAACAAACTGAAAGTATTCCTTTTATTGACTGAGTGATGATGTGTTTAACATTGTCTTATGATTATAGTCAACATAAATTAGAACTGAGCAATCACACTCACTTCGTCTATCCGAGCAATTGAGTTAAATAGTTCCTTGGATTGAAAATAAAGGGGAAGATCAAAGCTTGGAAAACATTTCTTTGTTCCTTTGAATATTGTCTTTGAAGCTTTCCTTCACTGCTGTCAAGGATTTATTGGAGCATTTTTCTTTACACGTTTTATCCTCGTTTACTGAAAGCATTCGGTGCCAATATCATTTTTAGTGTAAAGCTCATTCTGCATTTCCTCAACAGTGTGCCGCTGTTCCACCCTCAGCTGTGCTCTGACTTTGGACATTAGGGATTTGCTGTGGCTGGATGGCAGCAGTTCCCTGCTAAACATAAGAACATAAGAACGAGGAGCAGGGATAGGCCATCCGGCCCTTCGAGCCTGCCCCGCCATTCAATAAAATCATGGTTGATCTTTTCGTAGGCACAACTCCACTTATCCGCGCTCTCATGGTATCCCTTAATTCCTTTATTGTTCAAAATAAAATCTCTCTCAGGTTTAAAAGTAGTGTCAACTACTTCACCTAGCGAGGAATTCTATAGATGTCCTGAATCAGGACATTATGGTGCACGTCTCACTGCAGAAATATGAGTCCATCATTGAACGTGGCAGGGTCTAGATTAGTGTGGTGCTGGAAAAGCACAAAGGGTCAGGCAGCATCCGAGGAGCAGGAAAATCGATGTTTCGGGCAAGAGCCCTTCATCGGGAATGAAGACAGGGAGCCTCCAGGGTCAAGCACTGAGGAAGCAGATGTGGCTATGGTAGTGAGTCTACTTCAGGACATGGTTGAAGAGCTTCAGGACAGAGGAGATGACCTGGGGGTTGCAGTCAGAGACAACGTGGCAGCCCAGTCAGTACTGAGGGAGTACAATGGTGCCTGCTCTATTGTTCAGATAGGTCTCAAGTGGACAAACTTTTTCCCCCAATTTTCCATCCCTCATCGACCTTACTTAAAGCAGATTATCTCATCATTAATACATTGCTATTTATAAACAATTATTTAGTAGTAGAACTTAACTATTACTGAGAAAAGAAATGTTTTATTAAAATATTGCGAATTGGATCCATCAGGACAATTCACAAGAATACCAGTTTAAAGAGAAAAAGGAACATTTATACTTCATGAGACTCAAATACTGATTGGTTGGCAACAGCACTCATTGGAGGCATTGCCACAGAGATGGTAGAAATTGATAATGATGACTGACAGTTAACTGCCAGGTTTTGTTAAAAAGAAAGTCCTGCGTGTGTAAAGAAGTACACTGACAACAATTTAGGATTGTTATCTGGGCTTACAGTGTGGTGCGCTTGAATGTACTGTATGTTATTTGCAGACAGAAAGAACATGTGTATGCACTTCACCTGTTTCAACTCAACAAAACAGATGACGGCCATTTGCTGGTTCAATTCTGAAGGCAATGCCCTGATCAGTCTGAGTCGGTGATGTGGGGAAGTCCCCCCACAGGGTGGTATCCAGTTGACCCCAGACAGACCCCTAGGCCAGCAAGGACACCAGTGATGCAGGGAGGATGTTCTGGATGATTGAGGGGTCCAGAACTAGGGTGTCACAGGACAGAGATAAGGATGAATTTCTTCAACAGAGAGTGTTGCGCCTGTGGCATTCTCTGTCCCAGGAAATTGTTGAGGCCAAAACATTGGAAACTTTCTAGAAAGTTACAGATACAGTTCTTAGGACTAAGGAAATCATAAGATAAGGGGAGAAAGTGGGAATTGGTACTGAGTTGGATCTTCAGCCATGATCATATTAAATGGCAGAGCAGATTCAACAAACTGAATGGCCTACTCCTGCTCCTATTTTCTATGGGGCATTGGCATTGGTCTGCTTCCGGCAGGCTGGCTCCAGATGACTAAACTGGTCCCTGCTGCATGTGATAACCCAGTGATGGTCTGGAAATTACAAGATAGGCTCCTTTAATGGTCCTTAATTAGCTGGCTCTGGTATCCATTATTTCTGGGCAGGTAGACTTGCCATCCCCGTCAAATTTAATGGCTTAATTGATCTGTGAGATGTCTAGTAATTGATCAATTCTTGATCGATGAAGCCTGGGGGTCAACTAAGAGTTAGAGTAATCACTGAACCTAGTACTGGCCATGCTCAAGTGCATGTGTTCTTCAACTGGCAGATGGTGACATAGTGGTAATGTCAGTAGACTTGTAATTTAGTCGTCCAGGCTTCCAGGGACTAGGTTAAAATCCCATCACAGGAGCTAGTGGAATTTAAATTTAATTAATTAAATATCTGAAATTCAAAGCTCATCTATGGTAACCAGGTAATGAATGTTGATCATCATAAAACAAAAAGCCACCTGATTCAATGTTGCCTTTGAAGAAAGGAAGTCTACCATCCTGGCCTGACTTGTTTTTGTTTTTATTTACTCAAAGGATACGGATGTCACTGGCTAGGCCTTCATTTAATGCCCATCCCTAATGGCCCCCTTGTGGTAGTAGTGAGCTGCCTTCTTGAACTGCTGTCCATGTGCTGTAGGTAGACCCACAATCCCCTTTGGGAGGAAGGTCCAGGGACAGTGAAGGAATGGGGATTTATTTCCAAAGTAGGATGCTGATTGGCTTGGAGGGGAACTTGCAGGGGCTGGTGTTCCCATGTATATGCTGTCCTTGCCCTTCTAAATGGTAGTAGTTGTGGGTTTGAAAGGTGCTGTCTGAGGTGAGTTTGTGCAGTGCACCTTGCGGGTAGTACATTCAGCTGCTACGGAGTGTATTTGGTGGAGGGACTGAAGGTTTTTGGTTGTGGGTGCCAATTGAATGGCTGCTCTGTCCAGGGGAATATCAAACTTCATGAGTGTTGAGAGGTGTTGAGGTGGAGTTGCACTCGTCCAGGCAAGTATGGAGTATTCCATCACACTCTTGACTTCTGTTTTGTAGATGGTAGACAGCGTTTGGGAGTCAAGAGGTGAGCTACTTGCTGCAGGATTCCCAGCCTCTGACCTGCTCTTGTAGTCACTGTATTTACATGCCTAGTCCAGTTTCAGATTCTGGTCAATGGGAACTCCCAAGATGCTGAAATAGGGGCGGCACAGTGGCTCAATGGTTAGCACTGCTACTTCACAGCACCAGGGGCCTGGTTCGATTCCAACCTCTGATGACTGTCCGTGTGGAGTTTTTGCATTTTTCCCGCATCTGCGTGGGTTTCCTTCGGGTGCTCCGATTTCCTCCCACAATCCAAAGATGTGCAGGGTAGAGTGAATTGGCCATGCTAAATTGCCCATTGTTTTCAGGGATGTATAGGTTAGTTGCATTAGTCAGGGGAAAATGAAGAGTAATAGGGTAGGGGCAATGGGTCTGGGTGGGTTACTCTTTGGAGAGTTGGTGTGGACTTGTTGGGTCAAATGACCTGTTTCCACACTGTCAGATTCTATGATTTCTATGATTCAGAGATGGTGACGCTATTGAATGTCAATGGTCGGTGGTTGATCTCTATCCCCTGGGTGGGCAAGGGTGACAGATTCTCAGGAGCATCACCACTTGCAAGTTTCCATTCAGACCTGGAACACTATCACTGTTCCTTCACTGTGGCTGGGTCAACATCCTGGAACTCTCTTGCTTACAGCATAATGCTTATACTTACACCACATGGACTGCAGTGGTTCAAGAAGGCAGTTCACCACCACCTTCTCAACGCAGTAACTAGGGACAGGCAATAAAGGCTGGCCCAGCCAGTGACACAGATGTCCCACGATGTATGAAATGTAGTGATTCCTGATGAAGGGCTTTTGCCCGAAACGTCGATTTTACTGCTCATAGGATGCTGCCTGAACTGCTGTGCTTTTCCAGCACCACTCTAATCTAGACTCTGGTTTCCAGCATCTGCAGTCATTGTTTTTACCTAGGGAAATGTTAATACACTCTGAGTAAAACCTGCTGCATGTGCAGGATTCAGTGTACACTCTGCATTGCTTTGAGATAAACATGCATCAAAAATGTACAATAAACTGATGCGACACCATAACCTCCACCACCAACCACCCACGTGCCATCTCTGTGAAAGTGGTCTGAGGGTGGTAGGAGCTGCAGATCCCACGTGTTGGCCAATGATGCAAACTTTAGTGCCCACCCATGGCCCAGTGCAGGTTTAAAATCAGGCCTGTGTATCTGACCATAGTTTATGGCTGAAATCTGGACTCACTCAGGCTGTACTCAGACATTCTAGGGACAATTGGAAGGTAATTTGGGTTATTTGTGCTGGACTATGGGGAAAAGACAAGAGATTGATGCGAGGCAATAGAACAGGTGCAGGCATAACAGACTTTCTGCATGATAACAGTTCTGTGATACGGCTCTCTCTCAGGTGCACCTGTGCATTTGGGCAGCCTATATGTGAGGAGTTAAATTTCCCCTCTACACCACTATGACAAGTCCCAATCTCTCCAATGAGATATTCTTCTGATCAATCTACTGGGAGATGTTATGAGACACTACCATTGTGCCACAAGAGCCCTAAGTCTCTCCATTGACCAGAGATTATGGGCTTCAACCAGTTTTGTTGGAATCTATTGGAACTTCTCACAAGATTTGTAATAGCTGAAAGTAAGTTACACATTTATCGCTTTTCTTCACTATTTGAGGTAGATGGCATTTTGATTAATAGACTCATTGAATTACAAAAAAAAACAGTCAATTCTTGTCATAAACCAGCTCTAAGTTCCTAAAGTTGGATTTTTTTTACAATACAAAATACTTCTGTTGACTAATTGGGTCAATTTGGAGTGTTCATTTACAGCTAACATCATCATGATGACACCAGACATCAGTTGAATCATCACAGTGCAATCTGCTCCTATTAGTTCTTTTTTCTAGCTATGATGAATGCTTTGATAAAGCTCCTCCCATCTTAACTGATGTTAATCAGTGTTACTTTCTCGTGAAGCATTTTCTAATCATCATATTCAGAGATTAGATTAGATTAGATTAGATTACTTACAGTGTGGAAACAGGCCCTTCGGCCCAACAAGTCCATACCGCCCCACCGAAGCGCAACCCACCCATACCCCTACATTTTACCCCTTACCTAACACTACGGGCAATTTAGCATGGCCAATTCACCTGACCTGCACATCTTTTTGGATTGTGGGAGGAAACCGGAGCACCCGGAGGAAACCCACGCAGACACGGGGAGAATGTGCAAACTCCACACAGTCAGTCGCCTGAGGTGGGAATTGAACCCAGGTCTCTGGCGCTGTGAGGCAGCAGTGCTAACCACTGTGCCACCGTGCCGCCCACATCTTAGTTTAAACCCAGGCCTCCAGGTCAGAGGTTTGGATACTACCATAGCACCAGCAGAGCCCTCTCTGAAGTGTTTCACTGCATTGCAAAGCACTTCAGAACTGACCAAGCCTTGGTGGCCTTAACATTTAATGTTTCAAGACTGGGGAATGTGATTGATCTTGCCGTGAAATGGTTGTGCTGTCATGTGTATCTTAAGCACTAAGGGTGGATGGATTTGGTTCTTGGTGGAAAACTATTGAATCAAGATTTTCAACACTGCCCAATCCGAGTTGTGACAAGTTAAGCAGCAGACTGCGGGCTGGGACAATTTTCAGTGGAGTGTAGGAGATTGAGAAGCGACTTTATAGAAGTTTATAAAATCATGAGAGGCATAGATAGAGCTATTGGTAACTATTTTTTCCCTAGAGTGGGGGATTTCAAGATGAGGGGGAGCATTTTTAAGGCGAGAGAATAGAGATTTTAAAAAAGACACGAGGGGAGAATGTTTTACACAGAGGGTGCTTCGCGTGTGGAATGAACTTCCTGAGGAAGTGGTGGATGTGGGTACAGTTACCATGTTTAATAGACATTTGGATGAGCACATAAATAAGAAAGGCTTGGAGGGATATAATCCAGGAGCAGGTAGGTGGGACTAGTTTAGTTTGGGATTATGTTCAGCATGGATTGAAAATCTTTTCTCAATCCTTTCAAATTTCAGGCTATCTTTCCTAAAGCAGGGAGACCAGAATTGAACACAGTATTCCAAATATGGCCAAACCAATGCCCTGTACAGCTGCAACATGACCTTCCAACTCCTACACTCTAATGCATTGACCAATAAAGGCTAGCATTCTAAATGCCTTTACCTGCAACTCCACTTTCAAAGAACTATGAACCCACAGTCCAAGGTCTCTTTGTTCAGTAACACTCCTCAGGACCTTACCATTACATGTGTATGACGTGCCCTGATTTGACTTTCCAAAATGCAGCACCTCACATTCATCTGAATTAAACTGCATCTGCCACTCCTCAGCCCATTGGCCCATCTGATCAAGGTTCTGTTGTACCTTCTTCGCTGTCCACTACGCCACCAATTTTGATGCCATCTGCAAATTTACTAACCATTCCTCCTATGTTCACATCCAAATATAAATGACAAAAAGCATTGGACCCAGCACCAATCTTTGTAGAATAGAACGTAGCCAGGGTTGGAGGGTTTGAGCTTTAGGGAGAGGCTGAATAGGCTGGGGCTGTTTTCCCTGGAGTGTTGAAGGCTGAGGGTGACCTTATAGAAGTTTATGAAATCATGACGGGTATGGATAGGGTAAATAGGTCTTTTGCTTGGGGTGGGCGGGTCCAAAACTAGAGGGCAAACCTTTAACGTGAGAGGGGAAAGCCCTAAGAGGGCAACATTTTTATGCAAACAGTGGTCCGTGTATGGAATGAGCTGCCAGAGAAAGTGGTGGAGGCTGGTACAATTACAACATTTAAAAGGATGGGTATATGAATAGGAAGAGTTTGGAGGGATACGGGCCAAGTGCTGGCAAATAGGAATAGTTCAGTTTAGGAAACCGGGTCAGCATGGACGAATTGGGCTGAATGGCCCGTTTCTGTGCTGTATGACTCTATGACACTATGAACCTCCTCTCCAGAAGGGTAACTACAGAGGGCTGTCCTCATTCATCTTTGGAATTGACAGGAAGGACAGCTTCCTCTTCCTGTGTATAAGGGGCTCTGGTAAAGTTGACGGCAAAATATTGGCCAAGGTATCAAGCCAACATTTCAACCCATGGGCAGTATTGGATGGAGGCAGAGGGAGACTCACCCATTGGTTGGAGAGCTGGTGAGAGTCCTATGTCACCTCCTTCGAGGAAGTCCTGCTAAATTAACTAAGAGTCAAGCACTTAACTGGGCAATGGCTGGAACTCCCAGGAATCAAGGCCCCTTGGCAGAGTCTCTGCCTTCCAAGAGAGTGGCCACTCAGTCAGATGGTAGCATTGCCAAGTATCACCACAATGGGGGTTGGTGGCTGCAGCCCTTTCTATTCTATTTCTATGGATGCAGGCATAGGTGAGTGGAGGAGAGCCATGGGGTGGGCGGTCACAGTGGAGGGAGAGGGTTTGTGGTATCTTTACAGGATAGACTTAAAAAAGATGTACCCCACATGGAGAATCAACCCCCCCAGATATAGTTTGTCGTGGTGCGTATGCAGAAATACCAATGGCCACGAGACAGTGCTATTCACAGAATTGTTTTGGTGCAGAAGGAGGCCATTTGACCCATCGTGCCAGCTCTTCAGGTGTGCATCATCGACTATGCCAGTCTCCTGCTTTCCCCCTATCCTGGCACATTATTTCTATCCAAGTGATCTGTCAGTGCCCCTCTCGAGTGCTTTATGGGAGGGTCTGCAGCACAGACAACGGGATAGGTCTCAGCAGTCATCATCACCTCTCCACCCCACCTTTCCCAATGTCCCTTTCCCAATGTCAGGTCCCTCAGTCAGTCACTGATTGTCCTTGAATAATGGGTCCCCTGGATGTTCACAGACCACACACACAAGATCTGCTTTCTGCACTCTCTGCATAGCAAGCACTCACTCACTACAGAGTAAATGTCAGCACTGACTCTAGGTTGCTGTCTCCCATCATAGATATAACAAGGGCAGAAGTTGAAAGGCGACAGCGTCCTATTGGCACCAGCCTCGCCTGATTAAATGTTCCCCTCTTACCAAACCTTACCAAAGGTGGGCCATTAAGTTACTCCCAATCTGCGGGATTTCCATTCCTATGAGGTAGGTAACAGGACTATTTTATTTGATGCAAGAATGAAGAGACAGGCATAAATTATTAAAAATGAGATAAGTGCAAGTATATTAAAAGCTACGATCATATTCATCAGTGCGAGGGTAAGCTGATGATTATCAAGAAGTGAAGCCATCACTCTTGAAATGAGGGTGAATTGGAAGGATTGTAATTAATACTAGACAGCACAGCTCTGTAATGCTGAGAGTCATGGCACTCCCAAATTAACCTTGAAATCAAGAGTAATGCCATATGAAATAGGGATCATTACAAAGAATGAATGAATGTGAACGTAAAATATTGAGGAAGTGATTAATTTTAACTGGGGTAAATTGAAATATTTTAAGCAATAAAATTCCAAAGTAATATTTTGATAAAACCATATTTACTATAAATATATTGAACTGGCAACTCCACTGTGGTCATAGCAACAGGAAGGAATTAGACAGCTCTGCCCCCATTATGTAGCAGCTGGTTAGAGGCCCTGTTATGCATGCTGGGAGTTGTAGTCTAATTATAGGCCTTCAGACTGAGGCCTGTAATTAGAATCCAGTACTCAGCACGCTCATTGGACTTCACCCGAGCTATGAACGTGGCTTCCAGCTGAAAGCATTGCACACCAATTTGGGAAATGAGCTATTGTGCTAATGACACTTGAAGTACCTCAGACATACTGATGCAGTCATCGCTTCTGCTTCCTCTCTGGTGGCTCAATGTTAAAAACTAGCACTCTCTCCCTCGCTCGCTCTCTAACAAATTTAGTGTCATTTTTTAAAATTATGTTCACAGGATGTGTCACAGGCAAGGACAACATTTACTAGGCAACCATAATTGCCCTTGAAAGTGGGAGCGAGCGACCGTCTTCACAACTGAGTGGCTTTTAGGTCATTTCAGAGGGACTTCATTGTCAATTTAATCACCATGTGTCAGGCGTCTTATATCAGTCAGATTAGGTGGGAAGACGAGAGTTCAAGTCCTACCTGCTCCCAGAGGTGGGTTGAAACGTATGTAAACAGCTTGATTATTAAGGAGCAAGGCATTTGTCCTATGGTGCATGTCTTGTAAGAGAAGCATTGTCCATTTCTTTTCATAGTTTTTCTTTTGAAAGTTCCCTTTTGAAAGTTATCATTAAATCTGCTTCCACCACTCTTGGAGGAACTGTGTTCCAAATCGTAACTGAAGTAATTCCACAGTCACCAAGTCAGCCTTTACTTACACATGAATTATCCTTGACAGTAGTGCTGCCTCATACAGAGTCAGGACCAAAGTGTCAGTATATCTAAAATGCCCCTTTTTATCTGGCAGCCAGGGCTCCCTGATTGAACCAGATTAACAGCCCCAATCTGGGAACTCATATTATATAAGGTCCAGCTAGTTGACCTTGTTACAATCACCATGCAACAATTCACTGTTCCAGAAACAAATGAACTCCATCTCCCTCTTGATTCATTTGCAAACTATCTTAGATATATGTTCCTGGTTTTGAACCTCCTGCAAGAGGAGACTGTTTCTCCTTACCTACTCTCTCCAAAAGATTTCCCCTATTTCCAATGTGATTTTCTCCCTGAAGATCTCCCGTACATATATCATCTGGATTCCATGAGGTTGATCTTCTGTACGCATGTCTCTTAATATTTACCAAGGAAGTATGACAAGTGGGCGGCACGGTGGCACAGTGGTTAGCACTGCTGCCTCACAGCGCCAGAGACCCGGGTTCAATTCCCGACTCAGGCGACTGACTGTGTGCACATTCTCCCCGTGCCTGCGTGGGTTTCCTCCGGGTGCTCCGGTTTCCTCCCACAATCCAAAGATGTGCAGGTTAGGTGAATTGGCCATGCTAAATTGCCCGTAGTGTTAGGTAAGGGGTAAATGTAGGTGTAATGGTCTGGTGACTAAATCTCATGAAACAAAGCCAGAGAGGTTTTGACAGGAGGAAGGGATGTGGTGTTGGGTATCTTCTGGCTATCATGTCTCATCTTGTGGTTGACAATCGTAGTGCACATGCTCACACATATATAAAAAAACAACTAGGCAAAGCAAGGAGATTGTTTATCTTGGTCTCTCACAGACAGAGTTGTCATCACAAAGGACCAACAGACACCGAAAGAGGCGATCCCTTATAATATAGGATAACTCTGGTCATCCTGGTTATTGTCCAGTGAGTGGGGTCTATCCCTGCCAATGGGCAAGCTGTCTAGTTGACTTTATTCAGTTTCTTTTGGAGAGATGGTTTGAGTTCTAGGGAGGAGCTGAACAGGCTGTGGCTGTTTTCCCTGGAGCATCGGAGACTGAGGGCAGACCTTATACAGGTTCATTAAATGATGAGGGGGCATGGATAGGGTGAGTAACCAAGGGCTTTTCCCCTAGCGGGGGCGGTTCCAAAACTAGAGGGCATAGGTTTAAGGTGAGAGGGGGAAAATTTAAAAGGACCTAAGGGGCAAAGTTTTCACACAGAGGGTAGTGTGTCTATGAAACAAGTTGCCAGAGGAAGTAGTGGAGGCTGGTACAATTGCACCATTTAAAAGGCATCAGGATGGATATATGAATAGGGAGGGTTTAGAGAGATATGGGTCAAATGGGAGTAGATTAAATTTGGATGCCTGGTTGCAACGGGCAAGTTGGACTGAAGGGTATGGTATGGTCTGTGACACTGTGACTCTAAATGAAATTGTACTCAATGCAGTGGCTGCCTTGCTGTTGTCATGTAACCTCTACCTTTGTTAAAAGTGTCTTTGTGTGCAGTCTGTGGGAGCCATTACACACGTCACTTGTAACAGCCTGAAGAGGTTATATGATCCAGATCCAATACTCAATCCGTAAGATCAAAAGGAAAAGCTGCAACTCTGAATTAAAGGCAGAAAATGCTGGAATCACAGTCACTCTGACAGAGTCCAAAGCTGAAACAACATAACCTACTTATTCTCCATCTTTTATTGCAATGATTGCAGCAATGCCTGGCTAGCTCATTCAGTAGACCATGACACTGTTAATATCAGAGTCACAGGTTTGAGCCCTACACTGGGAGCCTTTATTTTGGCTCAGTGTTTAGCACTGCTGCCTCACTGTGCCAGGAATCTGAATTTGATTTGTGTCTTCGGCAACTGTTTGTGTGGAGTCTGTACATTCTCCCTGTGTCTGCATGAGTTTCCTCTGGGTGGTCTGGTTTCCTCCCACAGTGCAAAGATATGGAGATTAGATGGATTGGCCATGCTAAAAATAAGATTAGTTGTATTGTCCAGGGAGGTGCAGGCTAAGTGGATTAGCCACGGTAAATGTGAGGTTATAAGCATACGGTAGGGATATGCATCTGGGTGGGATGCTGTTCGGATGGTCGGTGCAGACTCAATGGGCCAAATGGCCTCTTTCTGCACTGTGGGGAATTCTAAGATTAACCCAGTTTCAGCCAATTTATTATATGAGTCGATAGTCACCTCTGTGAATGGTCATATTATATGCTGATATTTGTGGTCATTCCTTCAATTCCTGCTGTAAATTTGAATAGCAGCCTATCTAACATTCTTCCAGTGTAGGCTTCTCTGCAATCCACTGTAACATGAATACTCCTCCACCTCATGATATTCCTGCTGTAAATTTGAATAGCAGCCCATCTAACATTCTTCCAGTGCAGGCTTCTCTGCAATCCACTGTAACATGAATACTCCTCCACCTCATCATAGAATCAGAAAGCCAGAGATGATTGAGATTGTGACTCTGTGAAGAAACTGTCCAATTTATCCACTCCCGAGACATTGCACCATCACTTTGCAAATTTTACTATTTCCTTTTCAAGTATCTATCTGATTCCCTTTGGAGAGTCTGTAACAAATCTGCATTCACCAACGTTTCAGGCAGTGTGTTCAAGCAACAGCAATTCACTGCATGAAAAAAAGCCTCACTCTTCTTGGATTTTTTTTCAGCTATAATCCTAAATCTCTGCTCTCTGTTTCCAGATCCTCCTGCCTGTGGAAGCAGGTTACCCACTCTATCGCAGTTTTGAACACCTCTGTTGGATCTTTCCTTCATCTTCTCTCTTTGAAGTATTTTCCACTTCCTGGAAAGCAATAGCTGTCCTCTGCAGTCTCTTCTCTGCAGTAGTGACCATGAATCGACCACTGATTATTGTTAAAAATCCATTTGATTCACTAATCCCTACAGTGTAGAAAGAAGCCATACAGCCCTTTGAGTCTGCAACGACCCTCCAGAGAGCATCCCACTCAGATCCAGATCCCTACTGTATGCCTGTAACCCCACATGGCTAATCCATCAAGTTTACACAATTCCTGGTCTGGCCTACATGTGACGCAAGGCCCACAGCAACACGGTTGGCTGTTCAGTGCCTCCTGATCTTCCTCATTCACACTTCTCCATTCAAGAACAATTGGCCATGGGCAACAAACATTGACCTTACCAGCAACAGCTGCATTCCATGAAGGAATACATTTTTTTAATAAAAGGTATCTAGATTCTGCGGGTTTCCAGTGTTAGACAAAATATGATTATCTGCTAGTAACTTTTAAAGTATACTTTAGAAATCTTCAGGAAAATTTGATCAAAACACCTCACGCAGTGACCAGAAATGTTCCTCCCCCAGATATCTTCAGTGATCACCACATTTTCAGCACCAGTTGTTTTTTTTCGGGGCATTGCAATTAGTAAGGGCACAGTAAATGATCAAGCAGATCAGCGATTGAAACTATCCAGATAGTCATTTAGAAAGATGTTCTGTTGGTTAGGGAATCCAGAGAGCTGTGCAGTCTTTTAAAATGTGCTGGTACAATCTTAAAATTGGTAACATGCTGAGCGATGTGGTCATACTGAGATGGAAAAATCCTTCACATCAATAACAGTATTAATTAGATTTGAAACAACATGCTTTACTTCAGCAAATGGTCAAAGGTACACATCAAACTGCAGAATCTCAGCAGTCTAATTCAAAACTTTTATTTATATTAGCAAGTTTCTGTATGGTAGACTAATTCGTAAAGTTACATCACATGGGATTCAGGGTGAGCTCACCAATTGATTAGAAAACTGGCTTGATGGTAGGAGACAGAGAGATGCAGTGGAGGGTTGCTTTTCAGACTGGTGACCAGTGGTATTCCACAGGGATCGGTGCTGGGTCCACATTTGTTTGTCATTTATATAAATGATTTGGATGAGAATTTTGGAGGCATGGTTAGGAAGTTTGCAGATGACACCAAATTTGGTGGGATAATTGATAGTAAAGAAAGTTACCTAAGATTACAAAGGGATCTTGATCAATTCAACCAATGGACTGAGGAGCAGCAGATGGAGTTTAATTTGAATAAATGTGAATAAATGCATTTTGGTAAAGCAATCAAGGGCAGGACTTATCAGGTTGTAAGTTTGCTCAATGACTTGGAAGGTTTGTTCTCAGATGTTTCATCACCATGCTAGGTAGCATCATCAGTGAGCCTCCAGTGAAGCGCTGGTGTTCTGTCCCACTTTCTATTTATGTGTCTTCATCTGATACGGTGGGTGATATCATTTCTGGTTTACAAGGATACACAAACCTCAACTAGCCACCAAAAGACAAGACCAGCTATTACTAATATCCTTACACACAGACAAAGAAGGACACCTCTTCGTCTGGGACAACACATCCATCCTGGGACAAGCTAAACAGAGACACTCACGGGAATTCCTAGAGGCCTGGCATTCAAACCGGAACTCCATCAACAAACACGTTGATTTCAACCCCATTTACCAACCTCTGAGAAAAAGAACCAGAAATGATATCACCCACTGTAACAGACTAAGACACATAAATAGAAAACGGGACAGAGCACAGCACTTCTCCGGAGGCTCACTGACGATGTTACCACCTAGTATGGTGATGAAAAGTCTGAAAACAAAACTACTGGCTCAGTGAGCAAACTTACAACCTGAACCACAACCTGAGCTACAAACGTTCTCAAACATTGCAGGCAGAACTTATATCGTCAGTGGTAGGGCCTTGGGTAGTGTTGTCAAACAGAGAGACCTAGGAGTTCAGGTGCATAGTTCTTTGAAAATTGCATCACAAAAGAACAGGATGGTTAAGAAGGCATTAGCATATTTACCTTCATTGTTCAGATCATGGAGTGTAGAAATTGGGACGTCATGTTGAGGTTGTACAGGGCATTGGTGAGGCCACTTTCGAAGTATTGTGTACAGTTCTGGTCACACTGCTATAGGAAGGATATTATTATATTGGAGAGGATTCAGAAATGATTTACCAGGATATTGCCAGGACTGAAGGGTTTGAGTTATAGGGATAGGCTGGGTAGGCTGGGACTTTTCCATTGGAGTATAGGAGGTTGAAGGATCGAATGGAAGCAGAACTTCTGGAATGTTCCAATCAGATTCCTGCACGTGGCAGGGGCATGTTTAATTGCCTGGAGACAGTCTTCTCAGAGGAGTGGCTAATGCCTTACTGCCGGTCGCTCAGAGATCTCTCCCTATGACTTCAATTCGATGGGAATACAGCTTCTTGCAAAGTAAGAAGGTATTGGCAGCAAATAATTGTTTGCCTTTCCCAGAAGTAGCTTTAGTTTCTGGAAACAGTTCTGATTTCTGCCTCGCACCCTGAAGAGAAAATCTGGCTTGCAGTGTTGCTGCGTAAAATCAGATTATAAAAAATCCTGGGCTGCACATTCTCCAATGAGCTTTTGTGATCCCTGGAGAGGTATTGAGTTGATTTAATTCTTGGTTGAAAATACAGAGGATTGAAAATAAAACAGTCCTCTGAAATATTTAAGACTGTTAATTTATTAGATAATCTGACATTGCAGCCTCGGATTGTGGTCTTTAATGGAGACTATAAATGCAGAGTGGTGTTTGCACACATGAACTGACCCAAGATTGGAATTTCACTGACTTTGGAAGAGGGAAAATGGTCCCAAAAGGAGTTTTCCATCAGCCCAGGTTCTGAATATTTAATGATTCTATATTACCAGATTCTTTCAACCATTATGAAGGAATAGCGAAGCTATTAGAGCAGGTGTGCATGTGTGCGTGTGTGTGGGTGTGTGTGTGTGTACCAAAGCTTATAACATTTTAACCTAATATGACCTAAATATTTCCTATATGCCATTAACTAGATTAAATGGGAGGTGATGGGCTGGTGGTATTATTATGAGGCCCAGGTAATGTTCTGGGGACCAGGGTTTGCACCCGCCACAGCAGACAATAAAATTTTAATTCAAATTGAATCTGGAATTAAGATGATGGACCCAGCTGGGTCACTAATGTCCTTGAAGGAACATAACTACTATCCTTACCTGGTTTGGCCTACATGTGAATCCAGATGCACAGCATTGTGGTTGCTTCCTAACTGCCCCCAGGGCAAACAGAAATGGGCAATGAATGCTGGTCTACCATCCTTATTCTCATCCCATGAATGAAAAGAAAGAAGTAATCAGAGAACAGGATTTACGTGGACCATATTTTATTAAAGTCCCATTCACTGAAATGAAGAATTTATGTGTTTCTCCTGAGCTGCATTTGTTTGAATTTCACATTCCCAGCTTCTTGAAAATTGACAGGGTGAGCATGGTTCACTCGGCTCTGACAATCAGGCCCGAAGTGTCCGTGCAACATTCAGAAAAGTTCAATATCGACCAGGTCAGCATCGTTCACCTTGACTCATGCCCCAGCCGCAGTTTACCAACCTTCCTTCCTTCCTTCCCCTAACACTGCTCCGTATCGTTGCAGCATCCCCAGCAATGCTAACACAAAAGACAACAGTTCGTTATCACAAAGGTTCATCAACAAGATACCATCAAACAGCAAGTGGATACCAAAAAAGGTGATTTTAAGGGGATTAACCAAAAGCTTGACCAACTGCATTGTACTGATGAAATGAACTAAGTGCAGTGTACGTGATAGCAGAAACATAAATTTCCACCCAGCCTTGTATATGGGGGACAGTGTAGCCCTTGACAAAGACCAGAGAAGGAGGTTTACACGGAGAGCAGACAGCCAAAGGAGGAGGATGTGAACACGGACTTATGAGGTTTGATTTTTAAAGAGATTTTTGGAGTGAGTGACAATGGGGGTGTATAGCCCAACACGGTAGTGTAAATACTGAAATAACTAAAGTTTCATGCTGCTGAACATTCTCAGTACATAAGGGGATTAAAAAGACTTTGCTTTTTTTTTCTATGATTAATGCAAAAATGGGCTGGGGGATGGGGGATTGGAAAAGCTGATCAGAGAGAGTAGGTCCATATCAATGTGATAAATGGCTGAAGACAACAATTCTATGGATCATAAGAGAAACTAAAAAAAGATTTGGAATATTTATACTGTCTTCCGTTAACACGCCAGGTCCATTTCTGTGAATAGCTTACTCCACAAAATAAAGGCGTGTGTGAAATTGCAGATTTATTGGGAGTGCCAGTTTTAATGATTGTAAATATAGATTGAGATGTTTCGGATCTGTCGTGCGCCATGGTGACGCTACTGGGATTCTCACTTCTCCTGTGGATCTGCAGTTCACAAACAAATCAGGCCATTCCAGATTTCTTCCCTGACCTTGCATTGCTGAGTCATTCTCAGAAGGTCTTCTGAAAACCTTTACTGGACATCCTCGATTATCCAAACGTCGATTATCCGAATTTCGGATTATCCGAACAAGATCTCAAGGTCCCGATGCTTGTCTAAACCGTACAATCCGAGCATTCAATTATCCGAACATTTGACAATCCGAACAAAATACTCCCCGACCGTGTCATTCAGATAATCGAGGTTGCCCTGTATATTATATCTTTCCCGGAGTAAAATACCCCCGGAAAGTTCACAGAAGTAAATCAAGCAAATTTGATGGCAAGCACATCTGGAGATATTGGCCCACTCTCCACATTGGACACATGAGAAAAGATGCAGGTCAGGGCCATGCAGAAACCTTGATGCATGAGCATGTGGGATTTGCCTTTGAAATTTAAGTTTCCCATGGGCTGTTTCATTGCTGCCTTGGACCCTTTGCAAAAATCTCCACTACTAAGCTGTTGGGCTAGATATATGCGACTTGTCTCTATGGTTGCCCAGGAGATATTGAACAGTTTAAATCTTGGTCCAACACCTGATTAATTCTACAACCTACTTCCCTCCCTACCTGACCACCACCTCCATTCTTAGTGGCCAACTACCCCCCCCATCCATGATTTTCCTCCCAAAAGACCTACCCACTCATCCATTCACTTACCAAGGCACATTCATTGAAGGACTAGACTTTGAAAGACTTTGATAGCTGCTACCTTTCATTCCTCTGACTCTACTCCATTTTTTGCATTTGTTAGGAGGGAGATGCTGTTTCACTGTCCGCCAGGATCAGAAGGTCCTGGGAGAAATGGACAGTAGCTTTGGAGTGGGAAAATCTTCATGGGCACTGACAGGGCAGACAGCATTAGTGAGTGAAAGTGAGGACTGCAGATCAGAGTCAAAACGTGTGGTGCTGGAGAGGCACAGCCGGTCAGTCAGCATCCGAGGAGCAGGAGAGTCAGTGTTTTGAGCATAAGCCCTTCATCAGGATTCCTGATCACATTCCTGATGAAGAGCTTATGTTTGAAATGTTGACTCTCCTGCTCCTCAGCTCCTGCCTGACCGGTTGTGCTTTTCCAGTGCCACACTTTTTGACTCAGACAGCATTGGTGCTGACCTGAAATTTAAAGAGATTAAGACAGATGGTTAAATTTTAACATTCTCAATTCAACAACATTTTTAAAAAAAATTGTTTTTGGGATCTGAGGATGGCTGGAAATGTCAGCATTTCTCGTCCATCATTCATCGCCCTTGAGTATGTGGTACCTACACAAGGTTATTTGGTAGTTCATTTCAGAGGGCCACCTTATTGCTCAGAGTCTGGAGTTGTGGCTAGGCCAGACTGTGTAAGGGCAGCAGATTCTCTTCCCTATTTCCCACACCATGATTTTTATTTTTTTTTTCTTTTTCTTTTTTTTTCCCCAGCACCCATGTTGTGTGTGTGTGCAGGTATGAGATGCAGTAAAAGACACAAGGTGTATGAATCTTTCTTCAGTTTCCACCACTAGGAAGCAAAGAAACACCCGAGTGGCCAGTGACAAGCAGTGCCCTTCACATCAAAGGGCAATGCTGTGTGATCAAACAGTGAAGGGGAGGGCAGGGATTAAATCAAAATAGAGTTGGAGCCATGATTTTTAATTCTGACACAATAGGTTCATGATCAGTATTAAGGAGATGAACATTCATTTATGAATTCAATTTAGCTTAGCTGCTATAGGGAGGACTTGAACTAGCATCTGCAGATCATTTGTCAGTGCATCTGGATCACTGAGCCTGATGTTACCACTCTAACGATTGTCCCCAGAGCTAAGTATGTTGTGACAGGAAAGGTAGGAACATGAATGTGGAGAATGGACAAAATTGTCAACCAGACGTGGCATCCAATGAGTTAAATCTCTTATTTATCCTTCATAAATTAGGCTGAAGATTCTTCTTGAGCAAAGCGCCCTCATGAATATTCATGTGGACTGCACTGGGGGCTTCAAGATAAGGTAGTTCTGTGCAAAAGATAAGGCATCTCACCACAGACATCACGGGTTTAATGAGTTGAATCTAACGCGGACCAATTAACCAGCACGTGCATTCACTGGAGTGGGAATCCATCAATTTCAGGGGAAATTGAGGTTGAAATGATCCATTGTTTGGCCACGTGGTAAGGCTGGAAATGGCTGTTCACCCTGCAGATGTAATTTGAAGCTGGAAGCAGATGCAGAGAATTTTTTTCTCTCTCTCCTCCCTTCTCTTTTATGCATGTGCTGCCGATAAATGCTCCGTTTATACAGAGTCCCTCTGGGCTTACTCAGCCGACTGCAGATTCTTCAGGGTTTGCAAAGCAATATTTGCAACTGAACTCACTTAAAAAACGTACAGCAAGACAGAATGAGAGATGTGGAGCAGGAAGAGGGAAAGGAAATTATAGCCACTACACCTTATCTTTTCCTAACTAACAATTTATAAGAACGTAATGCCTGGAAATGTTTTACTACTGTGGAATGAGCTTGAGTCATCATGGGTTTGGACTATCAGTTGAAACAGTGGGCAGGATTTTCCATTCAGGACACTGTTATCAGAGTCACAGTGGTCCCTATGCCCCAGACTATGTGGAATAGTCATCTGGTGGTGATTCTCCCTGAATTGGCCAATGAGTGTATTTGTACAATTAAGGAATTGGCGTCAAAAACAGGTATATGGAGATAGACCACAGATCAGGAGTGGCACAGTGGCTCGATGGTTAGTACTGCTGCCTCACAGTGCCAGGGACCTGGGTTCCATTCCAGCCTCAGGCGGCTGTCTGTGTGGAGTTTGCACATTCACTCTGTGTCTGTATGGGTTTCCTCTGGGTTTTCTGGTTTCCACCCACAGTCCCAAGATGTGCAGCTTAGGCCATGCTAAATTGTCCATAGTGTTCAGGGTGAGGTGCATCAGCCAGGGGTCAATGTAGGGGAATAGGGTAGGGAATTCAGTCTGGGTGGGTTACACTTTGGAGGTCAGTGTGGATTTGTTGGGGCCATATGGACTGTTTCCACACTGTAGGGATTCTATGATCAGCCATAATCTCACCAAATGGCAAAAGAGGCTCGAGGGAGTCCTGTTCCTTTGTCCTAATGGCCAGAAAACAGGCTTGCCATGCAATTAAGGCCTGGGATTGGGCTCTCATCACTAAAGGGCTAAAAGGATACTATATCTTTCAAGAGTAGTCCCTCTTGAGCCATTGCACTAAGGCCATTCAGCTCCTGGCCTCATGACGTGCTCAGACCCAGTAATGTATACTATCTACAAGTAGCACTCAGAAATTCACCAAGGTTCCTGAGAGAGCGCCTTCCAAACCCATAACCATTGCCATCTGGGAGTACAAGGGCAGCAGATGCATGGGAACACCACAATCTGCAAGTTCCCCTCCAAGCCACTCACTATTCTGACTTGAAAATGCATCGTCGTTCCTGGTTTAAAATCTTGGAACTCCCTCCCTAGTGACATTGTGGGTCAACCTATAGCAGTTCAAGAAGGCAGCTCACCACCGCATTCTCAAGGACAGCTCAGGATGGACAATTAATACTGGCTCAGCCAATGACACTTAAATGCCATGATTGAAGGAAAACAAAATTATGGCATTGATGATCGAGACTGGTGGAGCTGACTGGATGGGCTGAAGAGCCTTTTCTGCTGTCATGATCCTGTGCTCCTACTGGCCTGAGGCCAGACCATTCAGGGACATCTTAGCTGCACTGAGTTTTGAAGGTGTCTTGGTTCTGGTTGTGTGTAGGCAATATGATCTTAATGAAGCAAAGTGTCAAAATTGCCTACAAAATCTGGTAATTTATCAAACTGGTCAGAAGAGGCCAATAATGCAAAGGTAGTACTGTTTCTACTGAGGGAGAGGAAAAATCCATGGGCCTTTCTCGTCACAGCTCTGTAAGGGTCTGTGTCTGAAGGGTTAATACTGAAGAATGGGTTAAACCCCACCGCACTGATGACACCATATGGGCTTGGTACAGATCGTGCAAGCAGCGAGGAATAAAAGTGAAACCTGGGATACTGGAAATCTGAAACAACACAGAAAAATGCTGGAGAAACTCAGCAAGTCTGGCAGCATCTGTGGAGAGAGAAGCAGAATTAATGCTTTGAGTCTGGTTTGACTTTTCTTCAGAAAGAGATAAATCTTTTAATAATCCTTCACAAATTAGCCTTAAGATCCTCTTTTGTCTGAGGCACCCTCATGAACATTTATGTGGGCAACACTTATGGGGACTTCGAGGTAAGGCACAGGTCTTCAGTTCTAAAGAAATCATATCAGACTCAAAATGTTAACTCGATTTCTCTCTCCACAGGTGCTGCCAGCCCTGCAGAGTGTCTCCATCACTCTCTGTGTTTGTTTCAGATTTCCAGCTCCCAGTGGGATGAAAAACCTTTCTAGTTAGACCAGTTCTACCACACTCGACAGAGCAGGTCCTGCTGGTTACATATTGTCTCCAGTTTACCGTTTCCTTCACTAACCTTAGAATGGGGCCTAGGTGCTCTTTCCTTGTTGCAGTCATTTGCCTCAGTATCCAGGTCTCATTCACTGTGGTCAGCAATCTGTCCGGATTTGTGGTGAAATCTGGGGTTTTTCAATCCAGCCACTGCAAAGACAAAGCAATCCTCAGTAGTTCCAGACCCCCTTAACTCCCCCACCCCCATCGCTATTTCAGTCCAACGTTGCAGCTCACCGACAATGTACTTGCACACCTGAACCTTGTACTACACCCCATTGCTGTTCACCTCCACCCTCCCCCCCCCCAGCCCCGCTATTACATCTTTAAACGTTCATTTTAGCCTGAACGTTGTGACTTTGCTCAAAAGGGAGCAACAGAGCTTTCTGCACGTAGTGCCAAGAGCAATTAAATATTACTGCATCCTCAACAACATGTGTGTCAATTAGATGACCCCTGTTACATTCAACTCACTTTACTGCTGCAGTCTGCATTGTGTCAGCCTTTTGCTCAGGCATTAAGGCTCAAATGATTTGCTGCAGAATTTACATAATTATTTCTGAGCTGCGGGAGGCTGTCTAAAGTTCCATTTTGTGTTAAAAATGTTTTATTGGATGGCTTTTCTAGTTTTCTCCCTCCTCTCTGCTCACACCTAGCCTTTGCTTTGTCTGGGGTCGATGTGCACATAACTGCAAGCGATTTCCTATGTAGCACAGTGCAACTTCAGTAACTGGAATGGATATAACTCGCAATGCATTCTTAAAATGTACTTCATAAAGCTTTTGTACAGTGATTAATGCATTGTAATTCACGTGTAAATAGTCTTGATGGTCTATTTATCCATGGTTGATTCCCTGTCATACTTTATCCTTCATTCATCCCCCACCTGTGGTATTTCCCTAGAAGTCCACACCTGATGCCTTTATGGTATTTGCCACTTTTGCCAGTATGCGGCACTGAGTGCGTGTTGCGTAAGCCACTTCACCACCTCTAGACCTCCTTTGTCTTGGGAATATCGAGTGATACACCACTGTGGAATATCAGACCATAAACTCATACGCTTAAAGGTAAGGCTGCAGATGCTGGCGATCAGAGTTAAGATTAGAGTGGTGCTGGAAAAGCACAACAGGTCAAGCATCATCCAGGGATCAGGAAAATCAACATTTCGGGCAAAAGCCCTTCATCAGCAATCTAATCTTGACTCTGATCTCCAGCATTCGCAGTACTCAGTTTTGCCGAGTTGATTTTAACCTTACTGTGAATCCTCTTCCAAGGATGCCTAACTTGAAGATGTTCTCCTGCTCTCTCACTTTATGATAAGGTCCTAGGAAGTGTTGCTGAACAAATAGACCTTGGAGTATAGGTTCATAGCTCCTTGAAAGTAGAATCACAGGTAGATAGGATAGTGAAGAAGGCGTTTGGTATGCTTTCCTTTATTGGTCAGAGTATTGATTACAGGAGTTGGGAGGTCATGTTGCAGCTGTACAGGACATTGGTTAGGCAGCTTTTGGAATATTGCATGCAATTCTGGTCTCGTTCCTATCTGAAGGATGTTGTGAAACTTGAAAGGAGTCAGAAAAGATTTACAAGGATGTTACCAGGGTTGGAGGATTTGAGCTATAGGGAGAGGCTGAACAGGCTGGGGCTGTTTTCCCTGGAGCGTCGGAGGCTGAGGGGTTTATAGAGGTTTACAAAATCATGAGGGACATGGATAGGATAAATAGACAAAGTCTTTTTCCTGGGGTGGGGGAGTCCAGAACTAGAGGGCATAGGTTTAGGGTGAGAGGGGAAAAATATAAAAGAGATCTAAGGGGCAACTTTTTCACGCAGAGGGTGGTATGTGTATGGAATGAGCTGCCAGAGGAAGTGATGGAGCTGGTACAATTGCAACATTTAAGAGGCATTTGGATGTGTATATGAATAGGAAGGGTTTGGAGGGATATGGCCTGGGTGCTGGCAGGTGGGACTAGATTGGGTTGGGATATCTGGTCAGCATGGATGGGTTGGACCGAAGGGTCTGCTTCCATGCTGTACGTCTCTATGACTCTATGGCGTTGCAGAAGTAGGCTAATCAGTCCATCGAGTCAGCTCCATCCTTCAGTAAGACGGTGGTTGATTTGATCAACCTCAACCTCACTTTCCTGCCTTTTCCCCCATCCCATGAGTCCCTTATAGATCAACAATCTATCTCAGCCTTGTATATGCTTGAAGACTCGCCTTTACAGTCCTCTGCAATATCTACAGACGAGGCACTGCTCGTCAATAACAAGAAAGTTGGCTGAATGATAGCGATAGTGACAACTACATTGGGTCAGACATAATGACTAGGATCTGAGATTAGCTGGTAAACATATACTGCATCCTCCTCGACCTAAAGTAAAACATCTTGTCTCCACCCACAGACAGTGTGTGTCCTCAGTAGAATGGATGGAGCTGATATGTCATAACCTGAAAACTTTCATAACTATTAGATGAGGGTAGAGCAGTGGATGTAGTATACATGGATTTTAGTCAGACATTTGATAAGCTTCCCCATGGTAGGCTTATGCAGAAAGTCAGGAGGCATGGGATAGAGGGAAATTTGGCCAGTTGGATAGAGAACTGGCTAACCGGTCGAAGTCAGAGAGTGGTGGTAGATGGTAAATATTCAGCCTGGAGCCCAGTTACAAGTGGAGTTCCGCAGGGATCAGTTCTGGGTCCTCTGCTGTTTGTAATTTTTATTAATGACTTGGAAGAGGGAGTCGTAGGGTGGGTCAGTAAATTTGCAGACGATACGAAGATTGGTGGAGTTGTGGATAGTGAGGAGGGCTGTTGTTGGCTGCAAAGGGACTTAGATATGATGCAGAGCTGGGCTGAGGAGTGGCAGATGGAGTTCAACCCTGTCAAGTGTGAGGTTGTCCATTTTGGAAGGACAAATAAGAATGCAGAATACAGGGTTAACAGTAGGGTTCTTAGTAAGGTGGAGGAGCAGAGGGATCTTGGGGTCTATGTTCATAGCTCTTTGAAAGTTGCCACTCAGGTGGATAGAGCTTGTAAGAAGGCCTATGGTGTATTAGTGTTCATTAGCAGAGGGATTGAATTCAAGAGTCGTGAGGTAATGTTGCAGCTGTACAGGACCTTGGTAAGGCCACATTTAGAGTACTGTGTGCAATTCTGGTCGCCTCAATTTAGGAAAGATGTGGAAGCTTTGGAGAGGGTGCAGAGGATTTACCAGGATGTTGCCTGGAATGGAGAATAGGTCGTACGAGGATAGGTTGAGAGTGCCAGACCTTTTCTCATGGAAAGGCAAAGGATGAGGGGGTGACTTGATAGACGTGTATAAGATGATCAGGGGAATAGATAGAGTAGACAGTCAGAGACTTTTTCCCCTGGTACAACAGAGTGTTACAAGGGGACATAAATTTAAGGTGAAGGGTGGAAGGTATAGGGGGGATGTCAGGGGTAGGTTCTTTACCTAGAGAGTGGTGGGGGCATGGAATGCGCTGCATGTGGGAGTGGCAGAGTCAGAATCATTGGTGACCTTTAAGCGGCAATTGGATAGGTACATGGATAGGTGCTTAAGTTAGGACAAATGTTCGGCACAACATCGTGGGCCGAAGGGCCTGTTCTGTGCTGTATTGTTCTATGTTACAAAACCGCCCATACACATGACACATACCATCCAGAACTAACCTTTGATTGGCAATGGAGGAACCTCCACTGAATTTGTGTTTTCGGTATTGCAGAGGAGTGGAGTGGTCATTGGCAACAGATCTTCCATCATGTCAGCTGAAGTGAACTCTCTTAGCCACCAGTTGACTAGGTGACCTATAACTTTTCATTTACTTGTTTCATAATTGCGCAAGTTTGCTTTTGTATTTACAAAGCCAGAGGGAGAGTTGTCTTAAAGCATATTCATTAATTGTCAGTGCTCCCTCTCCTCACCACCTGAGGAGGCAGCAGAGAAACTTGATGTTAATCCAAGCAGTCACCACAGGAAAAAATGACAACCTCACCCTCTAGTGGCTGTTTCCTCAGTGCTGGTGAAATAAGCGCTTCATTTTCCCCACACGCAAATAGAAGCCATCAAGGTGTGGACCTCACTGTGTTGAGTATTGTAGGCACAGATGCCTCAGTATGGAGTGCCTCCCTCTGCCAGCATCCTGAAGCCTGAAGGTTCCTTCCTCTGAATAAGATTGAGTTTACAAACAGACAGGGCAGTAAGGAGTGGACTTGGTGCCTGTGCTTTCCTGATGTCCCACATGACATGCATTTCATGAGAATTTCCAGCAGGCTATATTTTCTTTCTGTTTTCAAATATTGTGAAGCATTCAGTGTGCATGTTATGCAAGAAAACTCATGATAGACTCAAACTGGCATTCACATTTAAATCAGGTGAACATAGCCATGACAAACTACTGTAACTCGATATTCCTGGCCTCTTCCCCCACTCAGGCCTTAGCAATCCATGATTTATTTCATGAAAAGCAAGTGTAATTGAAATACTACTTCTCTGTGATATTCGTTGACTCCTATTCTTTTGAACCTTGCTGTTATCCATTGCTAAAAGACTAGTCTCTACATATAGCTTTCTGAACACTTCCAATTTTGCCCACACTGCCTTTTGTGTGATTCCTGTATGTTCATTGCCTTGGATTCCTGTATGTTCATTGCTGTGTGACAATGTGACCACAGATTTCTAGATATTTTACTTGCATCTCTATTCCAGGCTGTAGCTCTATACCAGGCGAAAGCGAGGACTGCGAGTGGTGGAGACTAGAGTCGTAAGTGTGGTGCTGAAAAAGCACAGCGGGTCAGTTTAGATTACTTACAGTATATTTTCAGGCCCTTCGGTCCAACAAGTCCACACTGCCCCACCGAAGCGCAACCCACCCATACCCCTACATTTACCCCTTACCTAACACTACGGGCAATTTAGCATGGCCAATTCACCTGACCTGCACATCTTTGGACTGTGGGAGGAAACCAGAGCACCCGGAGGAAACCCCACAGACACAGGGAGAATGTGCAAACTCCACACAGACAGTTGCCTGAGGCGGGAATTGAACCCGGGACTCTGGCGCTGTGAGGCAGCAGTGCTAACCATTGTGCCACCGTGCCGCCACTGTGGCCACTGTGCCACCGTGCTGCATCCGAGGAGCAGGAGAATCAATGTTTCAGGCAAAAGGAGGCTCATTTCTGATGAATTGGAGACGCCGGTGTTGGACTGACATGTACAAAGTTAAAAAGTCAAACAAAACCAAGTTATAGTCCAATAGGTTTATTTGGAAGCACTACTTTCGGAGCGCTGCTCCTTCATCAGGGGACTTCTACCTGAAACGTCGATTCTCCTGCCCCTCAGGTGCTGCCTGACCTGCTGTGCTTGTCCAGCACCACACTCTTGACTGCAGTGCTATACCAGTCAACACAGGAATACTCACAGTCACCAAACTGTGCACCATAGGTGTGTGACAGCCAGGTTCGAATGAATTGTAGAAGAGATGTCAAAAATAAAACAAAACCTCTTTCAATGCAGCTGAACACCTCAAAGTCTCTCTGTATTCTTAGTGATAATGGACACTCTGGCAACCTGTCCCAATTCAATAAAACATGTGAAAAATGAATAATTTAGCTTGAGAGGCTGGGAGTCAGCACATTATAACGAGAGTCTGGTGAAGCATCTCTTTTTGTTGACCTACATTCAATGTTTTTTCAGAAGTTCAGCCTGCCCAAATAATTCAGCAACTCTCACTGAAAAGCAACTGGGCCAACGAAGAAAAAAGTTGAAATTTCCTGCAGTTTTTGTCGACTGGTTGCGACTTACAGGAATACTGTGAAAGTTTCAAATTGCGTGACGGTGATTTTGCTGCACAGATAGTTATTTTATGTAGCTCGGGCACGTTTAGACAAGTCAGCTGTAAACTCTAAATCCAACTCATCGTACAAACTCCCACTAGAACCAAGTGACCCCTCAAAAACTCGAGGTATTCCAAGAATCAAAATTGTGATTTTTCTTTACTGGTCTTAGACTTCCATTTCTCCTAAAATTTATGGCTATTTAAATCACTGCTTGCTGTCACCTAATCAATACTTTATGACTTGAATCATCATCATGACCTTGGTTGTCATTCTTTACTGTGTAGCTTTCCTGGTTAATTTAAAAAGATGTGGATACTGCCCGAGTGGAGATTAGTTTTTGGAGATGCCAAAGGAGAGAGAATCCTTGCAAAACTGAATTTAAAAATTATTGGAAATCTTGACTTTTTCTTTTCCTTTGCTTAAGTTGAAAGTGTGAAAGAGTCGAAGCTGAACCAAAGGCTTTGACAAATAATCTAAAGAGCACAAACTCAAATCCCCTCAGTTTGAGAATTTGAATTAAGTTTCTTAAAAGAATCTGGAAAGAAGTGATGGTGCAAATAAAAATTAAAAGGTGCCTGTGGGATTATCGAGTGAGCCCAACTGGTTTATTGATGTTACTATGGGAAGGATACATGCTGTTCTTACCTGGTGTGGGCTATTTGTAATGCCAGCTCCTCGTTTGAAGACTGCTCTCTAAAGTTGGACAAGCAACTTAAGACAATAACCAGGAGGGAAAAGTCTAGGCCATTCAGACCTTTTAATATGCTGCATCATTTCAAAATAATATGATTGTGACCTTAACTCCATTTTCCTGCCTGACCCCCATAACCCATGACTCCTGTATCAAATACCTGCCTCTCTCAAAATTGGGTAGGTTCAATGATTCAGTCTTTACTCCTCTCTAGCATGGAGAATAAAAATCCTCAGAGAGCAAAACGTGCTCTTTATTCCTTTCTTTAAATGGAAGATACCTTCAGAAACTGTGTTCCCAATTCCTCCCGCCATCCATCTCCCACCTTCCCCCACCCTTAACAAAGGGAAATATGCTTTCAGCATCAAACTCTCTCAGAATCTTATATGTTTCAATAAGATCATCTCCCACTCTTCTAAACTAAAACAGGTATTGGTCTAACTTGCTCAACCTTTCCACATAAGACAATGTAAATCCCTCAGCTGTGTTAAACAGGGGCACCAAGAAATGGGCAATGAGTACTGGCATTGCCAAATACAAAATGAAAGAACTATGGATGCTGTAAATCATAAACAAAAACAGAAGTTGCTGGACTTTTTCAACGTGAGCATGCCTGGAAGGAAGCATCACCGGACCTGATATGTAACTTTGTTTTTTGTTGCTGGCATTGCCAATGTACCCACATCCAAGGATTATTAGTTTTTAAACAACTGAATCATAGAATCCTTACAGTGTGGAAACAGGCCATTTGGCCCAACATGTCCACACCAACCCCTCTGAAGAGTTACCCTCCCTGGCCCATTTGCCTCTTCTATTATCCTACAATCACCCCTGACTACTGCACCTAACCTACACATCCCTGAACGCTATGGGCAATTTGGCATGGCCAATTCACCTGACCTGAACATCTTTGGATTGTGGGAAGAAACCGGAGCAGACATGGGGAGAATGTGCAAACTCTACATGTAGACAGGTAGCCGAGGCTGGAATTGAACCTGAGTCCCGGGCACTGTGAGGCAGTAGTGCTTGCCACTGTGCCGCCCCTGAAATGATGAAAGTAGTCATGTCTCACAAACTTGATTGAGTTTTTTGAAGAAGTAACAAAGAAGATTGATGAGGGCAGAGCAGTAGATGTGATCTATATGGACTTCAGTAAGGCGTTCGACAAGGTTCACAATGGAAGACTGATTAGCAAGGTTAGATCTCATGGAATACAGGGAGAACTAGCCATTTGGATACAGAACTCGCTCAAAGGTAGAAGACAGAGGGTGGTGGTGGAGGGTTGTTTTTCAGACTGGAGGCCTGTGACCAGTGGAGTGCCACAAGGATCGGTGCTGGGCCCTCTACTTTTTGTCATTTACATAAATGATTTGGATGCGAGCATAAGAGGTACAGTTAGTAAGTTTACAGATGACACCAAAATTGGAGGTGTTGTGGAGTGAAGAGGGTTACCTCGGATTACAACAGGATCTGGACGAGATGGGCCAATGGGCTGAGAAGTGGCAGATGGAGTTTAATTCAGATAAATGTGAGGTGCTGCATTTTGGGAGAGCAAATCTTAGCAGGACTTATACACTTAATGGTAAGGTCCTAGGAGGTGTTGCTGAACAAAGAGACCTTGGAATGCAGGTTCATAGCTCCTTGAAAGTGGAGTCGCAGGTAGATAGGATAGTGAAGAAGGCATTTGGTATGCTTTCCTTTATTGGTCAGAGCATTGAATACAGGAGTTGGGAGGTCATATTACGGCTGTACAGGACATTGGTTAGACCACTGTTGGAATACTGCATGCAATTCTGGTCAACTTCCTATCGGAAAGATGTTGTGAAACTTGAAAGGGTTCAGAAAAGATTTAAAAGGATGTTGCCAGGGTTGGAGGATCTGAGCTACAGGGAGAGGCTGAACACACTGGGGCTGTTTTCCCTGGAGCGTCGGAGGCGGGGTGGTGACCTTATAGAGGTTTACAAAATTTTGAGGGGCATGGATAGGATAAATAGACAAAAGTCTTTTTCCTAGGGTCGGGGAGTCCAGAACTAGAGGGCATAGGTTTAGGGTGAGAGGGGAAAGATATAAAAGAGACCTAAGGGGCAACTTTTTCATGCAGAGGGTGGTACGTGTATGGAATGAGCTGCTAGAGGATGTGGTGGAGGCTGGTACAATTGCAACATTTAAGAGGCATTTGGATGGGTATATGAATAGGAAGGGTTTGGAGGGATATGGGCCGGGTGCTGGCAGGTGGGACTAGATTGGGTTGGGATATCTGGTCAGCATGGACGAGTTGGACCGAAGGGTCAGTTTCCGTGCTGTACATCTCTATGACTCTATGACTCTAGTTGGCCCATGAGAACGTCTGCTGATTTGAGTGTCAAGTGCTGTTGCTAAGCATGAAATAGAGTAATCTTGAAAATTCTTACCACTAATTGATCAAATAATCACAATAGCAGGTTGTCGCAGAGTTACAGAGTTATACAGCATGGAAGCAGACCCTCCGGTCCAACCAGTCCACGCTGAACATAATCCCAAACTAAACTAGTCCTACCTGCCTGCTCCTGGCCCATATCCCTCAAAATCGTTCCTACTCATGTGGCTATCCAAATGGCTTTGAAACATTGTAATTGTAGACGAATCCACCAAAGTTTTTCAGCAAGTTCATTCCACACTCGAACCATCCTCTGTGTAAAACTTTGCCTGTTATATATTTATTAAATCTCTCTTTTCTCACCTTAAGAACATACCCCTAGTCTTGATATCCCCCATCTTAGGGAAAAGACACCACCATTAATTCTATCTGTACCTCTCATTATTTTATAAACTTCTATCAGGTCACCTCTCAACCTCCCATGTTCCAGTGAAAACAATCCCAGACTATCCAGCCTTTCTTTATAACTCAAACCTTCCATACCCAGCAACATCCTGGTAATCTCTTCTGAATCATCTCCAGCTTGACAATATCCTTCCTATAACTGGGCGACCAGAACTGGTCACAGTAGTCCAGAAGAGGCCTCACCAATGTCCTGTACAACCTCAACATGACTTCCTAACTCTTATACTCAAATGACTGAACAATGGAGGCAAGTGTGCCAAATGCCTTTTTAACCATTCTGTCTGTGTATGACACAAACTTCAAAGAATTATGTATCTGCACCCCTAGGTTCCTCTGTTCTATAAAACTATCCAAGGCACTACCATTAATTGTATAAGCCCTATCCTTGTTTATTGTACCAAATGCAACACCTTACATTTATCCAGATTGAACTCCTGCCATTTTCAGTCCATTGACCCATTTGATCAAGATCCCTTTGTAATCTTAGAAAACCTTCTTCACTGTCTACAGTGCCACCAATTTTGATGTTGTCTGCAAACTTACTAACCATGCCTCCTAAATTCACATCAAAATCATTTCTATAAATGACAAACAAAAGAGGACCCAGAACCGATCCCTGTGAAATACAATTGGTCACAGGCCTCCAGTCTGAAAAGCAACCCTCCACTATTACTCTATCACCTGCCAATAAGCCAATTGTGCATTCCATTGGCAAGCTCACCCCAAATCCCATGTGACCTAACTTTACTAATCAGTCCACCATGCGGAACCTTGCCAAAGTCTTTACTAAAATCCAAATAAGCATCTACAGCTCTGCCATCATTAATCCTTGTGGTAACTTGATCAAAAAACGAAATCAAGTTTGTGAGCCATGATTTTCCTCACACAAAACCATGCTAACTCATAGAATCCCTACGGTGTGGAAACAAGCCCTTCAGCCCAACATGTCCACACCAAACCTCCGAACAGTAACCCACCCAAACCCATTCCCCTCCCCTATTACTCTAAATTTACATCTGACTAATGCACCTAACCTCCACATCCCTGAACACGGTGTGCAATTTAGCTTGGCCAATTCACCTAAACTGCACATTTTGGATTGTGGGAGGGAACCGGAGCACCCAGAGGAAACCCACATTCCACATAGTCAGATGCCCGAGGCTGGAATCGATTCGGGTCCCTGGCGCTGTGAGCCACCGTACTGCCCTTTCTTTCAGCATTTTGGGAGTTCAAATTGACCAGAATCTGAAACTGGACTAGGCATGTAAATACAGTGACTACAAGAGCAGTTCATACCACCTCTTTGCCTTCCTGATTTATCTTTTAAGGATGCCCCTACACTTTTTAAAGTGATTAAGAGGTTCAACTGAACCAAGTTTTCTATATCAAAAATAAGATTCTCTCTTATAATCACTTCCAACAATTTACCGACAATCAAAGTCAGACTCATAGGTCTACAGTTTTCTGGTTTCTCCTTACAACCTTTCTTTAAATAAATACATTACTCACCCTCCAGTCATCAGGCATCTCACCCATAGTTAAAGATGGTGCAAATATTTCTGTAAGGGATACCATAGTTTCCTCCCTTACTTCCCACAATGTTCTTGGAAACATTAGATCAGGTTCCGGAGGCTTATCCACCTGTATATTCTCTGAGACCTCCCAAAGTTCCTCTTCTGTAATATGAACTGTTTTTAAAACATCAAAGTTTGCTTCTCTGCTTTCTCCAGACTCCATTTCTTTCTTTACAGTAAAACCTGAGGTGAAATATTCATTTAGTATCTCTCCCATCTCCTGGGGTTCAACACAAAGACAACCTCCTTGATCTTTAAGAGACCCTACTCTCTCTCTAGTTACCCTCTTGCTCTTAATGTATTTGTAGAATCTCTTTTTCTGCCAATGCTACCTCATATCACCTCTTTGCCTTCCTGATTTATCTTTTAAGAATGCCCCTACACTTTTTAAATTGATTAAGAGGTTCAACTGAACCAAGGTTTCTTCTCAAAAATAAGATTCTGTCTTATTCTTGAATAGAACTTCAATATCTTTACTCATCCATTGTTCCTTAATCTTATCAGCATTACTCTTCACTCTTAACAGGAGCAAATTGCCTCCAAACTATCGACATCGCATTCTTGAATGCCTCCCACTTGTCAGTCCTACGAACATTTGAAAGTTCTTGTCTCAAACCATCAAAATTTGCCTTACTCCAATTAAAAAGTTTAACTTTCATGGAAGGCTTACCTTTTTCATAGCCATTTTGAAACTAATACAATTATGATGGCTAGACTCAAAGTGTTCCCCCACTTTTACTTCAGTCACCTGTCCTGCTTTATTGCCCCTAAAAAAGGTCTAGTTTTGCTCCTTCTCTAGTAGGAGCTTCCACATATTCATAAAGAAAATTTTCTTCAACACATTTGACAAATTCTTCACCGCCAAACCTTTAACACGATTGCAGCCTCAGTCAATGTTTGGAAAATTCCCTCATTACTACAACCTTATTATGCTTATATATATCTGAGATCTCCTGACATATTTGTTTCTCAATGTCCCTCTTATTATTGGGGGCATAATGGTACAATCCCATCCTTTCCTTTCTTATTTTTAATTTCTACCCATTCATTTTCACAGGCCGTTTTTTCAGAAAGATCTTCTCCAGTTACAGCAGTAATGTATTCCTTAATCAGAAACACCACTCCCCACCCTCACTTTTTGCCTCCTTTTCTATCCTTTCTGTAGAATCCAAAACCTAGAACAGTCTTGTTCATGTCTAAGCCAAGTTGCTTTAATAGCTATGAAGTCCCAATCCTATGTTCTTAAAACATGCCCTGAGTTCATCAGCATTCCCTGTAAGAACCCTTGCATTAAAAAAAAATGCAATTTAGTTTTTCAGAGTTACTCTATAATTTCTACATAGTCACCACTGCCTATGCCATCAAATCACCACATGGGTCTTTCATCAGTATCTTACAAATGACTTTAAATTTAATCTTGCCAAGCCTTCCTCAATGAAGTTTCATTCCATGTACGGAGACAGTGAGGTCTGCAGATGCTGGAGATCAGAATTGAGAGTGTGTTGCTGGAAAAGCACAGCAGGTCAGGCAGCATCCAAGGAGCATGAAAATTTTCCTGCTGCTTGGATGCTGCCTGACCGACTGTGCATTTCCAGCGACCCACTCTCAACACAGCAGAGCAGTGCATGCCAAACTAGGAAAGATTGCTTGGAATTATCCAAGTTGCAGGACAAAAACTGCCATTGTGTAAATCCAAAGTTCAATCCCTGTCCCTTTCTCATTCTGATGGGAGTACTTTGCCATGCAGAAAATATTGTGGCCAATTTTTTGGGGGTATAAAGTGCAACCAAGTTGATGGTTGTGAAAGAGGATGCCTTAATTCTGCCACAAAAATGTTGGGAGCAAGAAAACTTCCCTTAATCCGGAATGTAGTGATTACATGGTTCTGGGTAGATGGGGAGTGTCTGTCTTGTGATGGTTGGCATCATGTCATGTAAGTCCTTTTCCAATCTTATTTTTATTTGTTTAACCAGCACCTTTGCTTTAGCTTTGAAATGACAGCAAGTATGGATTAAGTGCAAATACTTAATAACTAGCATTACATTGCCATGGTGAAGGGGCATTAGCCAGATCAAATTGAATGATTAACACTATCATTAACATACTTGACAAACACATTTCATATGGCTATGCTAAATGCATTAACGCTTGTAAAATGATAACTTTCAAGGGGTTTTGTGCTGTAAATGAATTTGTTCAGATTTCCCACCTGTTCCTGAAATTACCACTGCCTCACTTGCAAACACCTTCCCAAATCCAAAGAAGAAAATGGCTGTATTAGTGTATCATCTCATTATTGCTCACAGATAGATCTCAGAGTTCTTGATATTAGTTTGCATATAGATAGTAATGTTATTAAACATATTTGTGGAAACTATTAAGGAAAGTTTTTATCAGACTGGTTTGTTTTCTTTGTTCATTTCAGAGTTCCAATATTTTGGGACCTTTGTGTTGTCTACATTGACAATCCAGAATCAATGGATATTGTTAGCAAGAACTGTGTTTGGCTCAGTTAGCAAATTTGCACTCAGGAAGCCCCAAAAAGTTTATTTTTTCTGCAATTTCAAGACTTCAGAGAAAGCAAATGTTATCTTTAACCCACAACACCAGGTTATAGTCCAACAGGTTTAATTGGAAGCACACTAGCTTTCGGAGCGACGCTCCTTCATCAGGTGATGATGAAGGAGCGTCGCTCCGAAAGCTAGTGTGCTTCCAATTAAACCTGTTGGACTATAACCTGGTGTTGTGTGATTTTTAACTTTGTACACCCCAGTCCAACACCGGCATCTCCGAATCATATCTTTATCCCATATCCCTTCATGGGATACAACAATCAAAATTGCTCTCCACACAATCAGCATGTGTGGAGAGAAATCAGAGTTATTGTGTTGGGTTGAGTGACCCTTCCTCAGAACTCATGAGGTAACATTTGATCCTTCCATTCTGAAGGAAGTGCAAAGCCTTTGTTGTTAGTCTTAAACAAAATGTGTGTGCATTGTTAATCGTGTTGTGATGTTGTTCAATTTTCCCAATAATGTACAATTCCTTAAATGCATTGCAACTGGGTTCAAAGCAAATGTGGCCATTCATGGGGTAATGGACCTGAAACAAAGTTCCTGGTTTGCACCATGATAAGCAGGTCTCTCCATTTGTGAATCTCTGATGTGAAACTTCTTGTTGCAACACGAGGATTAATCGCATCTGCTCCTGGAATATCTCTAACCCAACACTGTTACAATGTCAAACTTAGTAACTGAGAGTGGCTGAGAGATGCACAGATATTTCCCTTGATAATATCCAGAAGTACACAACAATTCAGAAAACCACCCTTGGCCTTGAATAGAATTGCAGCATGAAAAGTAGATTCATTCTTAAGTTTGTCCTTCATCGGTGTTCAAAGCAGTTTAGAATTATCAATACATTGCACAATGACATTCCAATTAACTTTTCAACACACAGTATTGTAGTCTGAATCAGTTATGGTATGAAAGAGCCCCACTAATAGCCATGAATGGATAGATTTATTTCTTTATAATTCAGTAGTGAGTGTGGTATTCAACTGCAGCTTTCCATTCAATTGATCTTTGCATTCATTTATCTGGCCTCACTGCATGAGTAGCATGATGTGAAAAAAAAGAGAAAAAAAGGTATTCACATGGGCCCCTCAATACCTTCTGAAGTTCCAGATTGCTTATCCTAATGAGGCACTTTTGAAGTGTGGTCCTTGTTGAAATGTGGAGACAATGCAGTGGCCAAACTGCCCATAATAAGATCCTGAAATCAGCAATGAGGTACGTGAGCAGGTTATCTGTTTTTTGTCAATCTTTGTGACTGAGGGATAATTAACTGAGCAGGGCACAGGGCTGAATGTCTATGCTCCTCCTTGAGTGGTACCATGGATTGGTCACTGTCCACATGAGAGATCAGATCGGTCAGTTTGATACCTCATTCGAAAGACAGGTTTGATGTGTACTCAGGCTCCTGGAGTGAAAGTGGATTGTGGGACTGGCAGTTAACAGTTCTAATGCATATATAACATCAGGTGTGTTTCTTTTCTTCAGCTGAGGAATCTGTCAGGTAAATGATTTTCCTGAGCTTATCATGTTTTTGTTCAACAACCATGTGCTCCCACCAGGTAATTGTGCTCCATCTGAGCATAGATTGGAAAGTCCTTCCCAAATGCTTGAAAATCCTTCACGCTGCAGGCATCCAGAGTAGTGGAATTGTCACTCGACTTGTAATCCAGAGATTCAGGGGAGCCTGGTTGAATCCCAATGTGGCAGATGGTTAAATTGAAAAGACTGGAATTACAAGTCTTATGATGATTACAAAACCATTGTCAATTATTGTACAGATTGACCTGGTTCACTAAAGCCTATTGAGGAACTGTCATCCTTATATATCTGGTCGGCATGGACGGGTTGGACCGAAGTATCTGTTTCTGTGCTGTACATCTCTATGACTCTATGACTATATATAGTCTGGCCTATGTGTGACTCCAGACCCGCAATAATGTGGTCGACTCAGTAATGTAGTTGTCTCTTAACTGACCTCTGAACTGGGAGACAGTGAGGTTTGCAGAAGCTGGAGGTCAGAGTTGAGAGTGTGTTGCTGGAAAAGCACAGCAGGTCAGGCAGCATTCGAGGAGCAGGAAAATCGACGTTTCAGGCCGCAGCACATCATCAGGAATATCGTGACCGCTGAACTGGCCCAGCCAGCCAGTTAATTGTATCAAACCACTAAAAATAATCTCAAAAAAGAAATGAAACCGGATAGACCCCTTGACATTGACCTCAGAACTGGAAATGACAACAGCAAACATGGCCCTGTCGAACTTCTGGGGGCTAATAATCATAAATTGGGAGAGTTTTCTCACAGATAAGTGAAACAACAGCCTGATATATTTATGGAATCACACTTTGCAGAAAATGACCCAGATACAAGGAAACTTTATGCTGATTACTACATCCCCAACCCCCTGAAGGACCTGAACTTAAGGGAATTTATATTTGCCAGGATTTGGTGTTGGAGAGACTGTTAGGTCTGAAGGTTGATAAGTTCCCGGGGCCTGATGGTCTACATCCCAAAGTACTGAAGGAGGTGTCTCGAGAAATCGTGGATGCGTTGGTGATTATTTTCCAGAGTTCGATAGATTCGGGATCGGTTCCTGAGGATTGGAGGGTGGCTAATGTTATACCACTTTTTAAGAAAGGTGGGAGAGAGAAAGCAGGAAATTATAGACCAGTTAGTCTGACCTCAGTGATGGGAAAGATGCTGGAGTTTATTATAAACGATGAAATTACGGCACATCTGGATAGTAGTAACAGGATAGGACAGAGTCAGCATGGATTTATGAAGGGGAAATCATGCTTGACTAATCTTCTGGAATTTTTTGAGGATGTAACTCTGAAGATAGACGAGGGAGATCCAGTGGATGTAGTGTACCTGGACTTTCAGAAAGCTTTTGATAAAGTCCCACACAGGAGGTTAGTGAGTAAAATTAGGGCACATGGTATTGGGGGCAAAGTACTAGATTGGATTGAAAATTGGTTGGCTGATAGGAAACAAAGGGTAGTGATAAACAGCTCCATTTTGGAATGGCAGGCAGTGACCAGTGGGGTACCGCAGGGATCCGTGCTGGGACCGCAGCTTTTTACAATATATGGTAATGATATAGAAGATGGTATCAGCAATAACATTAGCAAATTTGCTGATGATACAAAGCTGGGTGGCAGGGTGAAATGTGATGAGGATGTTAGGAGATTACAGGGTGACCTGGACAAGTTAGGTGAGTGGGCAGATGCATGGCAGATGCAGTTTAATGTGAATAAATTTATGGTTATCCACTTTGGTGGCAAGAACAGGAAGGCAGATTACTACCTCAATGGAATCAATTTAGGTAAAGGGGCAATACAGAGAGATCTGGGTGTTCTTGTACACCAGTCAATGAAGGCAAGCATGCAGGTACAGCAGGTAGTGAAGAAGGCTAATAGCATGCTGGCCTTCATAACAAGTGGGATTGAATATAGAAGCAAAGAGGTGCTTCTGCAGCTGTACAGGGCCCTGGTGAGACCACACGTGGAGTACTCCGTGCAGTTCCGGTCTCCAAATTTGAGGAAAGACATTCTGGCTATTGAGGGAGTGCAGCGTAGGTTCACGAGGTCAATTCCTGGAATGGCGGGACTACCTTACGCTGAAAGACTGAAGCGACTGGACTTGTATACCCTTGAGTTTAGAAGACTGAGAGGGGATCTGATTGAGACGAATAAGATTATGAAAGGACTGGACATTCTGGCAGCAGGAAACATGTTTCCGCTGATGGGTGAGTGCCAAACCAGAGGACACAGCTTAAAGATACGGGGTAGACCATTTAGGACAGAGATGAGGAGAAACGTCTTCACCCAGAGAGAGGCGGCTGTGTGGAATGCTCTGCCCCAGAGGGCAGTGGAGGCCCAGTCTCTGGATTCATTTAAGAAAGAGTTGGATAGAGCTCTCAAAGATAGTGGAATCAAGGGTTATGGAGATAAGGCAGGAACAGGATACTGATTAGGAATGATCAGCCATGATCATGTTGAATGGCGGTGCAGGCTCGAAGGGCTGAATGGCCTACTCCTGCACCTATTGTCTATTGTCTATTGTCTACTCTCCACCCAGCTCATGAATCAGTACTCCTCATATTGAACACCATTCAAAGTAAGTATTGAAGGTGGCAGGGACATGGAACGTACTCTGGGTCTTAATGTCCCTGGGAGATTAGCTCGACAGAACCAGTACTGACTAATTTGGTTGCGTCCAAAAGGACATTGCTGTTAGACTGGGTGGTGGCAGATGGCAAGGAAACCAAAGAGGAGAAAAATATTCTTAACTCATTCTTGCCAATCTGCCAGCTCCAGATACATCTGTCCATGATGGTGTCAGTAAGAGTGACCACTGCACAGAACCTGTGGACAGAATGCCTTTTGTCATGTTGTGTGTTACTATCACAGTTCTAAATGAAATAGACTTCGACCTGATCCAGCAACTCATGACTGGGTATCCATAAGTCATTGTGGGCCAGAAGCTGCAGCAGAATTTTACTCAAACTTAGTCTGCCGCTTTACTGCCTGGCATATTGCCCTCTCTACCATTGCCATCAAGCCATGCAATCAACTCTGGTTCAATAAAAAGTGTATGAGGACATGCTATGAGCAGTATCAGGCATATCTAAAAATGAGGTGTCAACCTGGTAGAGCTACAGCACCGAACTACCTTGTGTGCCAAAGGGATAGAACTAAATGATCAGACTGAAACTCTGCAGTCCTGCCACATCCATTAGGAATGGTGTGGACAATTCAACAACTCATTTGGACTACACAAATATCCCCAACCATGAATAATGAGGAAGTCCAACACATCAGTCAAAAGGTAAGGCTGAAACATTCATAGCAATCTTCAGTGAGAAGTGCTAAGTGGATGATCCATCTTGGCCTCCTCCAGTGTCACAGATGCCAGTCTTCAGCCAACTGACTTCACTCCATGTGATATCAAGAAATAGCTGAAGGCATTTTCCAGTACAGTTACAGCTGTACTCTCTGTAGGAGTTCATCAGGGTGATGTCCACGGCCCAACCATTTTCAGCAGCTTTATCAATGACCTTCCCTACATCATAATAAGGTCAGAGATGGGGATGTTCGCTGATGATTGTGCAATATCCATGACCAGAATCCATGGTAGAGGAAACCATGGTGAAGAATTCAAAGTGTATTCAGGACAGTTTCCTTGAACAATAAGTGATAGATCCAGGGATCAAGCTATTTTGGACTTGTGATGTATAACGGTACAAGTAAGGATTGGACACTCTGGAGGCAGGAAACATGTTTTCGCTGATGGGTGAGTGCCGAACCAGAGGACACAGCTTAAAAATAAAGGGTAGGCCATTTAGGACAGAGATGAGGAGAAACTTCTTCACCCAGAGAGTGATGGCTGTGTGGAATGCTCTGGCCCAGAAGGCAGTGGAGGCCCAGTCTCTGGATTCATTTAAGAAAGAGTTGGATAGAGCTCTCAAGGATACTGGAATCAAGGGTTATGGAGATAAGGCAGGAACAGGATACTGATTAAGGATGATCAGCCATGATCATATTGAATGGTGGTGCAGGTTCGAAGGGCAGAATGGCCTACTCCTGCACCTATTGTCTATAAGTAAAATAAATTATGTCAGACTAAAAGATTGCTTGAAAACAGTAACTATAACATGATATAATATTGCATTCAGTTTGAGAGGGAGAGCTTGAGTCAGAAACAACTGTGCTAAACTTAAATAGGAATAGCTACAAAGGAATTAGTACAGAGCTGGCTGGAATGGCCTGGGGGAAGGGTTTTAAAATGAAAATGATTGAGGATCAATGACAGACGCTTAAGAAAATACTTCATGGCTCACAGCAAACACATATTCCAATGATGTGGAGGTGGCAGTGTTGGATTGGGATGGGCAAAGTCAGAAGTCATATGACACCAGATTCTAGTCCAACAGGTTTATTTGGAAATAAACCTGGTGTCGTATGACTTCTGACATACTCCAGTGATGTAGAAAGATTCAAGGAAATTGATAAGCCAACCAAGGTTAACAAGCAAGGTATGGATAGCACCAGATTGAAACAAAAGTACAATTTTGCAAAGTTTAATGATGCGCAAGATGATTAGGAAAGTTTTCAAAATTAACAAAAGATAACAAAAATGTAATCAAGAGTGTAAGCTAAGCCATGAGGGTAAACTTGTAAGTAATATGAAGATGGATGGCAAGAGCTTCTTTAAATATATATAAAAAAAGAGAAGCCAAAGTGAACATAGGCCCCTTAGAGAGTGAGGCTGGAGAAATAATAATGGGGGACCAGGGAATGGCAGAGGAGTTGAATAAATATTTTTCATTAGTTTTCACAAAAGGAGACAGCAATTGTATACTGAAATTATTAAATATTCAATGTGCAAAAGGACATGAAATAATTATGATAACTGTCAGTAGAGAAAAAGTGAGAATGAGATTCAAGAGGTTAAAGCTGATAAGTCCCCTGGAACTACTGGGATGCATCCCAGAATATTAAAATAAGTAGCTACATAGATAGTGGATGCATTGGTAGTAATCTTCCAGGAACCCTTAGATTCTGAAAATGTCCCAGAGGATTGGAAAACTACCAATTTGACATTTTACTGGTTATGGGGAAAATATAGTAAAGTGGGTGTGAGGAATGTTGGATCAGCCATGATCCGATTCAATGGTGTAGCTAGGCTCAAGGGTACGAATGGCCTATTCCTCTTCCTATTTTTCATGGTCTGATGGTCTTATGATTTTTATTTGCAAAGGGAAGGAGACAAAGAGCAGGTAACTATGTGCTAGTTAGCTTAATGTTTATTATGGGGAAAATGACAAACACTCCTCGAAAGGATGGTGTAGCAGAGTGTTTAGAAAGAACGTGTTTGATAAGCTATCACGTTAGAATACTTAATAAGTTAAGAGCCCATGGTTTTGAAGGTGGGATAATAGCATAGGTAGAGGACTGGTTAACTGAAAGAAGACAGGGAGTGGGGAGTAGGGAAGCATTTTCAGGTTGGTAACCAGTAACTAGAGATGAATTGAATTGAATTGAATTTATTGTCATGTGTACTGAGGCACAGTGAAAAGCTTTGTCTTGTGCACAACACAGGGATCTTGTGAGGGACAGGGATCAGTGCTGGGACCATAATGATTAATGACTTGGATCAAGAAAGTGATTTTACTATAGCAAGGTTTGCAGATGACACAAAAATAAGTGGGAAGTCAATTGGTGAGGATGACTCAAAGGATCTGCACAGGCATATGGACAGGTTAAATGAACGGGCAGAAACTTGCCAGGTGAAATATAATGTGGAGAAATGTGAGGTTATGCACTTTGACAGGAAGAATATAGGGGCTGAATATTAATTTGATAGAGAAAGAATGCAGAAATCTACAGAACAGAGATATTTGGGAATCCATGAGTCAAAGAGAACTAGCATCCAAGTTCATTGGGTAATAGGGAAAGCAAACAGAAGATCGGCCTTTATTCAAAAGAGAATGGATTATAAAAGGAATGAGGTTTTGCTAAAGCTATGCAAGGCACTAGTCAGACCACAGCTGGCATACTGCGGACAGTTTTGGGCCCTTATCTAAGGAAAGCCTCCTTCTCAGTTATAAGATTCTATGATTCTATGAAAAATATCGTGGCATTGGAGTCAGTCTAAAGGAGGTTCACTGAGCTAATAACAGCTATGGTGTGGGGGTGGGGATCTGTTTGTAGGTGGTGGAAGTGATGGACGATGAGGAGTTGTATCCGGAGGTTGGTGGGGTGGAAGGTGAGGAGCAGGGGGTTTTGTTTTTGTTGCGATTCAAGAGGTGGGGTGGAATTGGTCCTCCTGGGAGTAGCCCAATGTAGAGGAACCCACATCAAGAGCAATGGACCAATTTCATTGTAGAACATCCCAGATGGCCTCCTTCTTCAAAGACCGTAATTTCCCCTCCCATGTGGTCAACCATGCCCTCCAGTGCAATTCCTCCACTTCTCCCCTTGAAACCCTTCCCTCCAATTGCAACAAAGACAGAATCCCTGGTCCTTACCTTCCACTCCACCAACCTTCGGATACATCGTATCTTCCTTCGCCAGTTCCACCACCTACAAACAGACCGCACCACCAGGGATTTATTCCCCTCCCTACCCCTTTTCTGCATTCCAGAGAGATCATTCCCTCCGCGACTCCCTTGCTGGGTCCACGCCCCCACCAACCCAACCTCCACTCCCGGCACCTTCCTCTGCCACCGCAAGAAGTTCAAAACCTGCACCCACACCTCCCCCCTCACCTCTATCAAAGGCCCCAAAGAATCATTCCACATCCGAGAGAGATTTACCTGTACTTCCACATGCGTCATCTACTGTGTCCATTACTCGTGATGTGATCTCCTCTACACTGGGGAGACAGGACGCAAACCTTCCAACTCGGCACTGACCCCTTGACCTGTCCTACCTGTCCATCTTCCTTCCCGTCTCTCCGCTCCACCCTCCTCTTTGACCTTTCACCTTCACCCTACCTTCATCTACCTATCACATTCTCAGCTACCTTCCCCCCCCAGCTCCCACCCCCCTCCCATTTATTTCTCAGATCCCTTGGACCACCCTGTCATTCCTGATGAGGAGCTTATGCTCAAAATGTTGACTCTCCTGCTCCTCAATGCTGCCTGACCGGCTGTGCTTTTCCAGCGCCACATTCTTTGAATTGATCTCCAGCATCTGCAGTCCTCACTTTCTCCTAGGGCAATAAAATGCTGGCCAGCCAGGGATGCCCACATCCCACAAAAAAGCGAATAAAGAAAAATAACTCCTGTCACTCACTGTCCTATGTTTTCCTTATTGCAAATGTCCATCAGGTTTTTTGCGTAGTTCAGTTGGGTATCAGATTTGAGGTTTTGGGGTTAAGTATGGGATGGTATATTTGGACATTTGGTATATCTAGGGTGGCTAGAATAAATGACAGGCATTGTAGGTCAGCTCTGTACCCAACAGCTAATGTCCCCAAATACTCCCGCCAATTCATATCACTACTTCCTCATGCCATTGGTCTGATCCCAGTAAGTCATGAGCCACTCAATTCTGCACAAGATTAATCATCTTCATTTCAGGTTGGCCTGAACCGCAGATTCGTTCTCATTTGATAGCGTGAAATCAGTTACTTTCTCACAAATTCGGTCTCACGTACCCACCTCAGAAGGGGAAGGGCGTAATTTTGCCGTGATAAAATATTTCCAGTTATGTTCTTGCCACAGGATTGTTGTGAATTCTTGTAACATGAATCCATGCTTAATTCACTATTTCCGTACTATCAAAATACAAGCGTGTAACAGAAGGGGCGGACTGAGTCCCCTCCTCCAAATTATCACAGCAATATTTGACAGTGCTAAAAATGGAGCACCTTGTTCCTCACAGATGAATGATCTCCTCCCTTGTGGTAGAATCTCCTGTCTGTGCAACCGACCCTGTCTGCATTAACTACTCTACTGTAATTATATTTTCAATATCATCTAAATCTTCCGGGCCTCAAGATTTCATCTCTTGCTGCAATACCAGGGTAATGAAAGTTGGAATTCATCGTGTTCCCTGTGGACATTATGCCAGAGCAATTTTCCCAAACATCCTACATTTTGATGGTAATGAAACAGTGGGTAGTCATGTCAGTGAAGCAATGTTAGTGATGACATTTCTACAGCGGAGGAGAAAATGCCTTATGCAAGCAATTTACAATTATTGTGTTTGCCACATGTTGCTAGAACCAACAGCTGCCAAAATTCTGATAAAGCGGCTTTATGTCCTTTTGAAAATCCAAATAAAAGATTAATATTGCTTTTGTCTCTTCCTTACTCGCAAGTTGGTATTTTTGATCTGCCTTTCCCACCCTCTTTGTGCGACAGCCATGGTTGAGGCGAGATATAGCTCTCCGAAATCATCCTCAAATGGACATTTGTCATCTCAAGTGCTGTCAATGTTGAGAAACCACAGAAAATGAGCTTGAGACCTCAAAAGACTTAGACCAGGATCAAATTCCGAACATACATTAACAGACCTTCCACAGCATTCCTGATGAAGAGCTTATGCTCGAAATGTCGATTCTCCTGCTCCTCGGATGCTGCCTAACCGGCTGTGCTTTTCCAGCACACACTCTTCGACTTCCATAGCAAATGCCCACATTGGATCGATGGCTTTGGCTGATAGAAATAATGGCAAGAAACTCTGAAACAAATACATAGTAGGGATGAAATTTTGATGAATTCAAAGTCATCAGTCCAGATGAATAATTGTGGAATGTTTTGATTTGTTGATTTTGATTTGATGGGGAGGTAATGGTCTAGTGCTATCATCTCTGGTCTGTTAATCCAGAGATCCCCAGCTAATGTTCCGGGCATCCAGATTCAAATTGCACCAAGGCAGATGATGACCATGGAACCTTGCTGATTATCAGAAAAAACAGTCTGATTCACTAATGCGATTTATGGAAGGAAATCAGCCATCCTTACCTGGTCTGGCCTACTTGTGCCTGAAACATTGATTCTCCTGCTCCTCAGATGCTGCCTGACCTGCTGTGCTTTTCCAGCACCACTCTAATCTTGACTCTGATCTCCAGCATCTGCAGTCTTCACTTTCGCCTCCATGTGACTCCAGACGTACAGCAATGTGGTTGACTCTCAATTACCCTCTGGGCAATCAGGAATGGGCAATAAATATTAGCCTAGCTGGTGACATCTATATCCCGTGAATGAATAAAACAAAGTTGATCCCCGAGAAGGTGGAAGACAAATAGATGCATAGCATTAAGAAGGTAGCACACATTATGTTACATCGGCAGGATGTTTCCTTATGTGACAATATAGAAGAAGAGGTCATAGTTTTAGCATGAGGGGTAGAAGCATTAAAACAGGAGGAATTGCTTCTGTCAAAGGGTCGTGAATTTGAGTATGCTGACACATTGAGTACATTTAAGGAGGAGATAGACAGAATTTTGAGTAGGAATAGGTTGAAGGGTTATAAAGGAGAGTGTTAGTGGATCTGCAGAATTTTCAGCCCATCAAAGTCCTTCAAATCTTCGAAGAGAAAGTTAAAGCCCTGTTCCTTTCAGTTTACAAACTCTGCATAACAGAGCACTTACTGAAGTTAGAGCTTAATAACTCTAAACAACAGGATATTGACTTCAATTCTTTTTTTCAGTATGATCCATTGGATCAGCCTTGGTTTATCGATTTATTGAATTTTGTCTGTACAGGCATTGTCAGTTGTCCATGTAATTTGGTTCAAGTTGGTTTATTCAGGTAACAGAAATATTCTGTGCCTGTCGAATATACACTTGTTGCTGCTAAAGTGAACCAATTCTAATTTATGACTGCAAAATCTAACAGCTGCTAAGTAGACACTACAGGGAGGTCATTTGGAGGGTCAATGGTCTGAAAATGACAACTTTCTCAGTAATCTTCATGAATCCTATGTTCAGGTTTGGGTTTTTTTTACATTATTTTATTACTTTACAAATTAATGCTTCACATTTGATCGTTGAAGGAGCAGGGTTGCAAAGCAGTCTCGGAGCCTGTGGATGGTTATACATAAATGCAAGGCTTTCTCTTATAGCTTTTGAAATTCAAAGACTGGATTCTGATTGTGATACTACTGTTTGAAGTACATTGCCAGTAAATTGCTAATGGGACTGCCTACCAGTTGATGAACATATGGTTTGTTTATATCTGGTGAGAGATGGAGTTTATTTTGGTGACAGCAGGTGCTTAATGGGTGTTATGCTAATAAGATGCGCCTGTTTAAAAAGCTGGTTAGAACACAGTTTTAGGCCTAATTGCTGATTACCATAATTCCAACTTGCCTGGAAGTGCTGGAACAGACAGCTGCGGATTTAACTCCACTTTTATGAGCTTAATGCTGCCACTCACAATGAAGGGATGGGGTGCTCTGACAGATATGCAACCACAGGTTAAAAAATGGCTCTGTGAGCTGAGGGAGAGCACTTAGAAAGTGTTAGACGTAGCACTGGACATCCTGGAGGAGGAGAGCCAGGGGATGAATAATGCCCTGTACTTTGCAGCCTTACTCTCTCTCTCTGTCTCCTGCAGAAGTTGTGCTGCTATGTGCTAATTCTCATCCACACTGAAGAGGGGACCCCTAACCTGATACAAACATACTCATGAACATGTAGGCCATTCAGCCCTTTGAAGATTTGTAACCATTTGTAACTTCAAATCCACATTCAGCCTGATGCAGGTGGACTGGCACAGCATGTAAACCTCAGGAGGTGAAATTGTCAGAGTCTTCTGAGTGTTGGCAAAGACTTGGCAAAATGGTCTCCCGATGAAACTCTCTTCATATCTCCAGCAGCAAGTGAACACTGAACAGTGATATATGGAGCAATTGAAATTCTCTGCTCACACTAGTTTATTCCCAGTCAGCAGGTCACTGTTAAAACTGGGCACTGGGTTTAATGGCAACCACCAAATACAGTTTAGGTGCTAGCAAGTGATGTAATCTGCAAGTAACATTTTAACGATCTGCAAGGCAGCCATCAGGGTATGCAATGCCACTTCTTTTCCAAGTTGGTATTTTGCACAAGAGTCATAGAGATGTACAGCACAGAAACAGACCCTTCAGTCCAACTCATCTATGCCGACTGTATATCCTAACCTAATCTAGTCCCATTTGCCAGCACTTGGCCCATATCCCTCTAAATCCTTCCTATTCAAATACCCAGCCAGATGCCTTTTAAGTGCTGTGTTGGACCAGCCCGCACCACTTCCTCTTGCAGCTCATTCCATACACATACCACCCTCTGTGTGAAAATGTTGCCCCTTAGGTCTCTTTTATATCTTTTCCCTCTCACCATAAACCTATGCGCTCTAGTTCTGGACTCCCCCAACCCAGGGAAAAGACTTTGCCTATTTATCATATCCATGTCTCTCATGATTTTATAAACCGAAGGTGCTTGAACCTGCTGCTGCAGTAAGACCCTTTCTTGGCTGTCTTAGCCGATGTCGGGCACCTAAAGTATCCAGGGAAACGAGCCCCCACACATTTCACGAACCCAAGACTTGAGCCATCTAGTGGCAGTAGCCTACCATTACATCAGTATCGTTGATTGCAAAATTGAATGAGGGGTTTAATATAACAGTTTACTGTACAGTGTTAAATGTTGACTGCAAAAGCTGAGAAAAATCAGCATGGTGAGATGTTCAGCTTTCTCCTATGTTGTATAATTCCAGGAGAATCACTGCACAGAGGCCTGTGTTGCAAGAGAAGACTTTAGAAATCAGATTGATAGTGAGAAGCTGTTCCTCCCAGTAGGGCCAAGAACTAGAGGCCACCAATCTAATGTTAATGTCAAACATAGCAACATGGGGGAAGGTGAATCTTGTTATTGCTGTATAAAGGAACATGTTGTGATAGTTATTTATCTTGCACTGATCAGGACAGAATCGCAAGAATCCCAAACAGTGATTTATACTACAGGAAAAAAACAAGGTTCTAATTGGTTAGCAAGTGGGATCTGTTTGATTGAGTTGAATACAGCAGTAAATAGTTATTTCCAATGTTTTGCTTAATGTTTTTTAAACTTTTTATGCTCAAGTGGGTGGAATTTGGAATGCGGTGCTGCTTCGTGTTTTAGAGGTAGATTAGATTGTGACTTTCATAAGTATATAGGATAATTATCTGAAGAGATAGAATGTGTGGAGCCACAGGGTAAACACAGTGAAGTGGGACTAGCTGAGTTGCTCTTTCATTGAGCTGGAATGGGCAGGACAGGTCAAATGGCCTCCTGCTATACCGTTACTGTTCTGTGATGCTGTCAACATTGGAGGTGCCGTAGGTTGATTTGATTTATTACTGTCCCATGTACCGAGATTCAGTGAAACATATTGTTTTGTGTGCAAATCATGTTAGAGACAAAAAAAACTGCAGATGCTGGAATCCAAAATAGACAAGTAGGGGACTGGAAGAACACAGCAAGCCAGGCAGCATCAGGAGGTGGACGTTTTGGGTATAATCTTTCTTCAGGAAACCTTACCTTAAGTACATTAGGATGATAGAACAGAATACAGAATATAGTATTACAGCCACAAGAATATATGAGATGAACATTCATAAGTCTGAAAACAGTGGGGAAGAAGCTGTTCTTCAATCTATTGGTACGTGCTTTATATCTTCTGCCCAATGGAAGTGAGTGGAAGGGAGTATAACTGGGATGGGAGGGGTCTTTGATTATGATGGCTGCTTTCCCAAGGCAGGATGCATTGACAGAGTCAATGGATGGAAGACTGGTTTTCTTGATGGACTGGGCTATGTTCACAACTCTCATAGTTTTTTATATTTGTGGGCGCAGCAGTTGCTGAAGCAAGCTGTTCTACATATGGATAGAATGCTTTCTAAGGTGCCTCTATACAAATTAGTAAGAGCCATTGTGGACATGCCAAATTTCCTTAGGCTTATGAGCAAATAGAGATGTTGTTATGCTTTCTTAACCATAGCATTGAAATGGATGAACCAGGACAGGTTGGTGGTGATCTTCGCCGTTGGAACGGCGAAGGATGAGGGGTGACTTGATAGAGGTTTATAAGATGATCAGAGGAATAGATAGAGTAGACAATCAGAAACTTTTTCCCCGGGTACAACAGAGTGTTACAAGGGGACATAAATTTAAGGTGAAGGGTGGAAGGTATAGGGGAGATGTCAGGGGTGGGTTCTTTACCCAGAGAGTGGTGGGGGCATGGAATGCGCTGCCCGTGGGAGTGGTAGAGTCGGAATCATTGGCGACCTTTAAGCGGCATTTGGATAGGTACATGGATGGGTACTTAATCTAGGTTAGAAGTTCGGCACAACTCGTGGGCCGAAGGGCCTGTTCTGTGCTGTATTGTTCTATGTTCTATGTTCTAAGTCAAACTCTTGACTATCTCTACCTCAGCTCCACTTCCTGAAGTTGATGACCAGCTCCTTTGTTTTACCATCATTGATGGAGAGATTGTTGTCATAACACCATGCCATGGAGATCTAATCTCTTTCCTGTATTCTGTCTCATCATTTTTTAAGATTTAGGATTGGTGGCAAAAAAGCAATATCATGGCCATAAGGCAGCAACTAACACCAATGCAAAGCAACCAGCAGGTGGCACACTGTTTGCACACGTGCAAAAGCTGCCTGTCCAACTGAAGCATCAGAGCCAGCAATAGTTCAGGTAGTTGCCAGTAAGAAAGATGGTGCTGTCCAATTGTTCACAGCTAAGAAATGCAAATGACAATGTGTGTTGACACAAGAACCAAAAACCTTTGTTTTGAATCTTCTAAATATAAGAAATAGGAGCAGTGATAGGCCATCTGGACCATCGAGCCTGCTCTGCCATTCAATAAGGTCATGGCTGATCTTATTGTGGACTCAGCTCCACTTCCCGCCCACTCACTATAACCCTCAATTCCTTTACTGTTCAAACTCTATCTATCTTTGCCTTGAAAGCGTCCATAAAGGTAGCCTAAACTGTTTCACTGGGTGGGGAATTCCACAGATTCACAACCCTTTGGGTGAAGAAGTTCCTCCTCAACTCAGTCCTAAATCTACTCCCATGCATTTTGAGGCTATGCCCTCTAGCTCTAGTTTCACCTGCAAGTGGAAACCTGTTCTGAGATGTTACTGCACAACTCTGAAGCAAATGGGACTTGAATCTAATCTACTGGCTGAGAGGTAGGGATAATACCACTGTGCTGTAAGAGCCGTCCCTGCAGCCTTGTGGTGAAGGAGAGATTATTACTACATCTGGCATGACTGTCCCACCGTCACTAATTATTTTACACTCACCTTTGTATTTTGTTCATTTTCTAAATAAACAAAATTTAATTTAGCCTGGTAAACTAAAACAACAAGAATATCCAGTCCTACTAAAGAGCCTTGCAGTGTTTTGTGGGAATGTTTTTATTAGGTTTTGTTATTATTTATTTCATGAAGTTAAACCAAATATTTGTACAAAATGACTGCGGCAAACTTGAGCCTTCAGTCTTCTGATACACCCTGATTTAGACAAAAGTTATATGTCTTATCCAGTTACCCACGCTTTTAATTCATATAATGGAGAAATAATCTGCTCTTACATCATTGTGCAAGTTGACACTGGAAGCTGATTACCTTGGACAACAGAGAATATTGTCACCAATTGCTGCCAACATGCATGAACCACTATGGGAGCACAGAGTGATTTCAGTAACCATCGTGAAAGTCAACACATACAGTGTTGCCATAATGTTGCAGTGCCTCAGGAAGTGAATGAGCAGCACGTGGAGGTAAAGATCCAGGGGTTCATCCATAGGAAAGAACTGAAAGGTTTGTTGGGCTGAACATATTTGGCCATGACTCTCTTTGCACAACTATCTTTAACTTCTGATCATGTCATCAACATGTGCTTGTGAAAATTTATTTGTTTTCAAATTTGTGGGGTCGAAACTGGAATTTCACTTTGGAAATTGGACTAAGCTGCAGCTGAGATCATGCCTTGCTGCAGTACTTGACAGTTAACTTGGCAGCTCATTTCAGAAGGAGTTTTACTGGACATGATTTGATGAAGGTGACGCTGTTTGCGAATATGTTGGGTTCGTAGGTTGGAGGTAATTCCAAGTCTCTGTTCAATGAATGAGAGACAGTCTTGTAACCTCTTTCATGAACATCCTAAGTGCTTTACTACAATGATTTGATCCAAAGTGTCATGTATATTAGTGAGTAGCCAAATGTGGCCTTCTATCCTATGCACAGTGCAATCCATAGATAGCAATAAAGTGAGCAATCAGTTGGTCTGATTTCTGGGTGGCATGGATCAAAGAAGAGACATTGATGAAAGCGTTATCATATTTTTTAAATCAACTTTTTTTTAATCAACCTGTTCAGGGATGTCGTTACACATCTCTGGAGCAGGTGGGACTTCAACCTGGATCTCCCATTTCAGGGAGAGGGATGCTAACACTGTACTACAGGAGGTCCCAAAGTATTGTTATTACACACCTTTGAACTGGTGGGACTTGAACCAAGGCCTTATGACCCAGAGGGAGGGATACTACACCGTGCCCCAGGGCCATTGGTAAAGAAGTTCTTTTTAAAATTGAACTTGTTTTTCTAATATACCTGTTCAGAGATATTGTCTAGAACAGGTGGGACTTGAACCCAGATCTCTTAGTCCAGGTAGAGACACTACCACTGGGCCACAAAAGAGTCTCAAATTATTATTGTATTTCAGTGGAATTAACTACTCGCACCTTGAGCTGAGAGAAAGCTGCGTTTAAGGACTTATTTAGTAAACAATGGTGGAGAATGGATCACTCATGACTCTTAATAAGAAGAGGCACCTGTCTTCCCAACGGGATCTTATTGAAATGTGGCAAAATTTACAAGCTACGTTGGCTTGTTACAGACAGTTATTAAGACCACCAGGAACCAGAGGTGACCACAACAGGATGTTGGAAATGGACTGTTCGTTTCTCTGCATGGAGCCAAATGTAATTTCTGTCCTTAACCCTTTCAGTACCATTATCTTATACAAGAAACACCTTACTCTTCTCTAGCAGATCCTGGGAATTGAAGGACCTCTGTGCATAGGAGCATGATTTTATGTCACAGGAGTGCAGTACAGTAAATCTGACCTTTGATTGCAAAGAGACAGTGGGGTTTGGGAAATCACACACTGGAGAACAGGACTAAAAGAACAATATACAATTTCTCAGATCTAAAGTCTGGTAGTCTCCATTTTAACTAACTCCTTGATTGTCTAATACCCTCATTATACACCCAGCAGCCATCTGTATAAGGCACTTGTAATATTTCTGCCAGTGCCCCAGAGGAAGGGAGTCTCAAGCTGAAATAATTGGTTATTTTCAGACTTCCAATTGGCATATGTGGTCATATGACCCACTAGAATATTGTGAAGAAGGTTCAATTAATCTCCTCCGGGATAATCTAACCAATGCCTATCATTTATCTTTTAACACAAAGGAGCTGATTGTGGAAACCCAATAACTTTTATTTTATTATTCAAACAAGCCAAGCTGCTAACCTTCTCACACAGTATCTCAGAGGCTGTGGTTTGTTTCCACAGTGATGTATGAACCCCCTGTTGCTGCGGAGATGGCAGGAGCTGTCAGCACCTCTCGCTAATGCTGACAAATGGTACTTATTACATCAGGACTAATTTCATCCGATCCCCTTCATATGAAGATACTTAGCCTTGGTTGATCAAATTGTGTCGGAGTAATTACTGGGAACAGACCTTATTAGAAGACAGCAGTCCTTATTCATTGCCTTTTTCCATCTCTCTACCTCATAACTCATCTCCCTTCCTACTCTCGACATTTTCTGAACATTATTTGTAGTGGTGCTTATGAGATAGGGTTGGGGGGGGTGGGGTTTGTGTGGGAGGTGGGAAATCATATTTCCTCTAGGGTCCAATGCAGTTCCTTTGCAGATAATTAGTTCCTACACAATCCAATTTTCCTTTTTCTCAATTATCTCTTAAAGGAGAAGGAAGTTAAAGAGGGAATCATTTTTAGTTTGAAATATTTGCTTATCTCAGAGAAGAAAACTGAATGCTTATGAGGTAATTATTGGACTTAGTTTTGTTAACACGCAAGTTTTATTGTTGCCTTGGAGACCGTTAAAATGTAATTTTCCTCTTTGTCAGGGGTCTGCAGGAAATGTCCTATGATGGATCTGAGTGAATCAGCTAGGATGGGGCTGGAGGGGATTTGTGACTGAAAACTTGCCTGGGCTTTTATTAATTTCAAAATATACCTCAGTTATATATTAAAAAATTGTTATGCAGTCACAAACGAGGTTCGGTTCTGTACAGTAGCATAGCAAGGAAACAAACATTGGAGTGTGACTCCATCCAACAAACAAAGCAAAGACACCTCTTACTTGTACAAGACTACATTTACATGCACTTGAGGCACCAAGAGGGTCCGCGAACTGAACAGACCTCCATTTGACTTTGGCAGCACCATTACTATTGTTTAAGAATGGAAATTTCCAGACATGAAGCATAGCGATCCCGAAGGCCAATCCCTCTGGAAGTGCTCTTAGTCCAATTTGAAGTCATGTTGTTCCCCCACTGTTTCCATTGCAAAATTCATGATGCGGTAGAAATGGCCCGGCCTTTACATTTCCTCAATTCACATCCTGAGGGTACCAGGCAGAGAATCAGCGGTGTGCAGCAGAAACAATGCCAGAACCTCGGCTATTTAGAATTTATGTAAATAGCTTGGGTGAAGGAATGGAAGGTATGGATTCCAATATTTTACCTACAACCAAGGTTATGCTAATCGGTCTGTAATTTTCCATCTTTTGCCTTACTCCCTTTTTAAACAGTACTTTTCATGAAGGGGATTGAATACAAAAGTAGTAAGGTTATACTTCAGTTACACATGACACTGGTGAGATCACATCTGGATTATTAATTGGTTCCCTTAGTTAAGGTAGGGTGTAAATGCATTGGAAGCCATTTAGGGAAGATTTATCAGACTAATACCTGGAATTTTGTCTTATATGGAAAGGTTCAACAGGCTAGCCTTATATCCACCGAAGTTCAGAATTGTAAGAACCAAATCGATTGAAACTGAGAGGTTATGATTGGAGTTGGAGAGAGGATGTTGCCACTTATGTTCAAATCTAGAACTGAGTCACTGTTTCCCACTCAGAGATCGCTGATTTTAAACAGAGATGAGGGTACTTTTTTTTTGCAGAGCATTGTGAATCTTTGGAATTCTCTTTTCAAAGAATGGTGGGATCAGAGTCCTTGAATATTTTTAAGGACCAGCTGGTTAGATTCTTGGTAAGCAATTGGAGGTGGAAAACAATGTGCATTTATGGATGCATCAAATCAATCTGTGGCAGAGCAAAACCTATGGGGCTGAAAGGTCTCCTGCTGCTCCTTGTTCATATGGATGTTCCAATGGATGATCTAAGGTCCTTCTGAAATATTGTCACTGTTGTAGTGTAAGAAACCATGTTATGCAAAGCAAGCTTCCACAAACAGTAATATAATCATGAACAGGGAATCTAGTTTGGTAGTGTTAGTTGAGGGATAAATATTGTCTGAGACATAGGGAGAACTTCCATGCTCATCTTAAAGTGCCTTGGGATCTTTTGCATCCATTCGAGAGAGCAAATATCAGTTCTCCCTTTCATTCCTCCTTTTTTCCATTCCTCTCCTTTCTTACTAAATCGACTTTTCTTTTATTCTTTCTTCCTTCCTTCCTTTCTTTCTCTCTCTCACTTCCTTTCTCTCCCTCCATCTCACTCCCCTTCCTTCCTCTCTTGCTTTCTCTTCCTTTCTTTTGCAACCCCCCACCCAGTATCTCTTTCTCTCTCTCTCTCTCTCTGTCCTCCTTGCTTCCTCTCCTATATATTTTCTTCTCTCTCTTTCTATCTTTTTGAAATCTTATCTTTATTTTGAAATCCATTCCTAGTCTTGTTACTTCTTGCTTCTGGAATATCCTTCCATCCCCCAACCCTCTGAGAAATGTCTGTTCCTCTAATTCTGGCATCTTGAGGATTATCATATTTTAATCTCTCCAAGAAAACCTGTCAGGGTCCCAAGCTCCGATGCCTCTTTCAGGACCTTTCTATCTAACTTCCCTCCTTTAATGTACTCTGTAAAACCTGTAAATTGACCAATGCCTGGGTCTCAAACTTGACTGTTTAATGCTGTTGGAAGTAGCTGAGATGTTTTGTTATGTTGGAGATGCTTTGTAAATATAAGTTTTTCTTCTATTTTCTTTCTTCCCTGCAGCTGTCGGGTAGATTCTTTGATGAATTTCCATCAGTTGTTTAAAGTTCTGTCAATTATTAGAGAAAGTACTCAATAGAGACTAGAGCTGGAAAAACGTAACCCAGATGCAACTGCTTCATGCCCAGATCTTGTTCCCTATTCTCTGACCCTGAATTCATTTAGTCTCACAGCATAGTATCCGTTCTCAGTAAGTAAGTTAAACAGTGAGTTTGAGAAGTTTAAGAGGGCCACCCTATCCTGGAAAGAATCGTCTATCACTGATTCTGCTATTTTGCAGAAAACCAGGCAGAATTGTCAAAAGCCAATTCTGAAACACAGGGCAAGTCATGGAACTTCCCTTCATGGAGATATATAAATGTATGGTAAAGATCAGATGGACCATCCTAACAGCACATCCCTGAGCAACCAGATACTCCCATCCAACTCTCGCAGACACCTTGTCTGGTAATTTCCTGAGAGGGCTAAAAATGGCAAAAAGTAACTGCAAATAAATGAGTATGGAGATCACAAAGACCAAGTGTTAATTGATAAAATCACTTACTTCCTATGTTTCACAATCTCAGCCCTAATCAACAGTGTTTGCTTTAGATTAGATTATATTCCCTACAGTATGGAAACAGGCCTTTCGGCCCAACAAGTCCACATTGACCCTCCAAAGAGTAACCCATCCAGACCCCTTCCCCTACCCTATATTTACTCCTGACTTGGCAATTTAGCATGGCCAATTCACCTGATCTACATATCTTTTTAGATTGTGGGAGAAAACCGGAGCACATGGAGGAAACCCACACAAACACAGGGAGAATTTGCAAACTCCACACAGACAGGCAGGAATCGAACCCAGGTCCATGGCGCTGTGAGGCAGCAGTGCTAACCACTGAGCCACCATGCCACCCCAAAGTTGGTTAAACAATCCCATCACAGGAAATCGTACTTATGTGACAAGATGGCGGCTGAGAGGAGACCTGATAGAGGTCTACAACATTATCAGAGGCATAGATAGGGTGGATAGTCAGAGGCTTTTTCTCAGGGTTGAGGTTTCGATTACAATGGGTCACAGGTTCAAGGTGAGATGCAGAAAGTTTAAGGGAGATGTGTGAGGGATGTTTTTCATGCAGAGAGTGATAGGAGCTTGGAATGCATTGCCAGAAGGGGTGGTGGAAGCAGGCACATTGGTGACATTGAAGAGGCATCTAGATGATTACCTGAATAGGGAGGAAATAGAGGAAAATGGACAGAATAATGTTTGTTTTTTAGTTTATATGGATATGATGAGGGCTGAAGGGCCTGTTTCTGTGCTGTACTTCTGTTATTCTGTTGTTTGTTCTTGACAGCTTAAGTTATATTAGATTTCATTAACTACAGTTTGGCTTGTAAGGTATCCACAATGACTCAGAGGTCACACATTTACCTCTGAATAAAATGGACATGGGTTCAAGTGCCATCCAGATACTGGAGTGAGAAGTTCAGGCGAACATTGCAGATCCCACAGCACTATTCTGGAGAGTCCTCCACAATGTTCTGGAAAATATTTACCCCCTAAACCAACATCATTAAAACAGATTAGCTGGTTATTATATTGTGTGTGGGATCTTTATATGTGTAAATTGGCTGCCACATTTCCTCCATTACAGCGCTTCAAACAATGCTTCATTAGTTTTGAACCACCCTGGAGCATCCTGCAGTCATGAGGTGCACTATCTAAATGGCTTGCTTTTGTTAATCCAATTCCAAAAGGAACAATAAAAGTTCTGGAATTTCTGTTTGATTTAAATAGAATCTGATTACTCTGCCGAGCAGAAGGAACTGAGCCTTGTCATCAGTCTGTGTTGGAGGGTAAAAAAGTATGGTTTGCTCCTGGCCTTGGCCTCAGAGAGTCCCTTAAAAAAAGCACACACAGATACACAAACCCTGAAGCCATTACTGCTGATACACCCTGCTTTGAATAAGTCACATAAACCCCCACATTAGAATATCAGATGCAGAAATATTGTAAGTGTATGTTAAGGTTTTGTCTGATATAATTGCTCCCATTATTTCCTGTAAAGCATTCCAATTGAACTATCAAATGGCTAAGTGAAAGTCCCGGAAGCATCACTTTATCCTTTGATAGCAATGCCAGGTGAATGAACTATAGAATATGATTAAAACATTTATCTCCGTATTAAATAATTTCTTTGACAAGTCATTTCTCTCACCTGTTCTATTATTACTTTGTCAAAGGAGGGCCGTAAGTGTGAGGACGCAGTGATGGCTGGGACCAGGCATCATTGCAGAGTAAACTTTGTGTTCAACAAGTCATAAAGAGAGAAAGGCCACCTGCTAGTCCTTTTATTTAAAACCCTCAGTGGCTTTGAAATTTAATGGTTGCTATAAACTAATCACTTTGATTCAGATGCTGAGAATGACTGAAATTTACCACCACTGACATTTTATCTCTGTGGCAAGCATCTTGTTTTGTAGACCTGTGGGATTTTTTTTATATTCAGCAGGATAAGTATTTTGTTTAATTCACAGCTTCTATTAGATAAGCTTTCCTTTAATTCTAGATTTATTGAACTGAAATTTCACCCTGTGCTGTATTGGGATTTGAACCCTTGTTCCTAGGACATTACCTGACGCTTCTGGATTACTAATCCTGTGACATCACAACTGTGCCACCACATGTCTTGGTTTACATTTTCTATCTGTACCAGAGCCAGTGTGGCACACCCTTAATGCTGCACTGACATCTTAGCTATAATTTGTGCTCATCTGCCTGGAGTGGAGGAATTGAACCACAACCTCCTGACCTGGAGTCAAGAACATTGCCAAGAATACAAGCAACGTAGAGCCTATTAAGGAGTGTTCATTAACAAAAAGCAAAGGCTAGTGAGAGCCATGTCATATGGAAGTTGTGAGGGGAGTGTTGCCAGGCAAGAGGGAATTAAGAGCATTTTGTATATAAAGGCCAGGGAGAACGATGTTATCTCCACACCTCTGGGTAGTTTGCTGCAGTTGTGGTGCAATATTCCAATAAGGGAACTGGAGGAGAGGATTGGTGCAGTGACAAATCCTGTTTGACCTCAAGCCTTCAGTGATAGGCTCTGTAAATTCCATTGGTGAGGATCACGGCTTGCATGTCATTGGGGAAAAGGTGGATGTTGGTGATAAACTTTGGGAGGCAGTCACATTTGAGAAGGATACTTCATAAGTCTTCACAGTTGACAGAACGAAGGTTTTCATGACCTCATAAAAAGGGTACATACAGGGTTGGCATCATTCCATCTAGTTTATGTGTTATGGACTAGGCCAGACCACTCAAAACATTCTTAAACAGGCAGCTCAGACCATAACTTTGTTTCAGTAAGTGTACAATGAAAATAACCCAGAGTAAGTTAGCTAGGTTGATTACCAGGTTTTAAAACAGACAAAAATGTATTCACAAAATTACGGAATGAAACACAAAGGACACAATATCGAATGCCCACAGAACACAGACTATCCTAAACTAGACTTAATTATACTGTTCTGAATATACACAACAGTCCCAATAAACACAGAGCAAAAAATGAAACCAAGGCTTACAGATCAAAGTTAGAAGGGCAGAAGGAGAGAGAGTTGAGCAGCCTGTTTCCACAGAGCTCCACTGCTGAACTCCCTAACTTAACTTCAGTTTCCAGGGCTGGCCACTCCCCTTTCATTATACAGGTCACTTCTAAACATAAAAGCTTTGGCCTAAAGTCTCATCTGTTTACGTACAGACAAAAAGGCTTTTCATATCTGTACCAAACCCAGCCATTTTGAAGCCCGGAGTGTTTTATGACCCCTCTGAAAACCATCAAGGACACAATATCCTTGAGAAAAGGAACAGCTTTCAGAAAAAAAGACCAGCTTTGTGACATGAAATGGCCATGTCATGGAGATCCCGCCTGTGTTGCTTATCAATGAGCAGAAACCACCTTGCTCCTCTAAAAGGTGTTTCTCAGTCATTGGCAAGAGGTGGCTGAGGAAGGTTCTTGCAATGACTTCCTTGTGCTCCTCTAGAGAGTTTCAGAGACTTGGACAACATACAGCAGGTAGCTCAAAGCATTGGGAAAGTATCACATGTGGTGCCATAACAGGATCCTTCAAGTAAGTGAGAACAACGTTACATGCAGCAGAGTAGCAAGGTGTGTGATATATATAACTCAGAGGATAGCAAGCAGTGTGGTGTGTACACAATACTAACAGTCAGGAGTTTGAAGCCTGTGCACATGCCTGGCCACATAATTATCATTGAAGGCATGTTGTTAGTTGCTCACAAGATGTTCTCCTTAAGATACCACAGTTTTTTTTAATTTCAAAAATATACTTTATTCATAAAATTATCTTGATATCTATACAATTGGTGATGCCATACATACGTATACATTCCATTTCTTTACATACAGAGATCGGACTTAATCATTCATATACACAAGTCTGTACATTGACCATCCAGATATTTAGCTGAGGCATCAGTGGAGCCCAATTACTGAGTGGGCCCCCTGTTCTTCTTAGGCAGACCTTACACGGTGGTCTTTCCCCACTGCGGCTTGGCGACAGCTGCCCCAAGCTTCAGCGCGTCCCTCAACACGTAGTCCTGGACATTGGAATGTGCCAGTCTGCAACACTGTTGGGGTCAACACCTTTAGCTGGAAGATCAACAGGTTTCGGGCAGACCAAAGAGAGTCTTTCACCGAGTTGATGATCCTCCAGGCACAGTTGATGTTCATCTGGGTGTGCGTCCCAGGGAACAGACCATTGAGCACGGAGTCCCGCGTTACGGCACTGCTCGGGACGAACCTCGACAAACACCACTGAATTCCTCTCCAGACTTCCTTTGCATAGGCACATTCCAGAAGGTGTGTGACAATCTCCTCCCCTCCGTAGCCGCTTCGAGGGCAGCGTACAGTGGGGTAGAGAGTCCGGGCCTGCATGAAGGATCTCACAGGCAGAACCCTTCTCACCGCCAGCCAAGCCATGCCTTGGTGCTTCTTGGAAAGTTCTGGCGATGAGGCATTCTGCCAAATGGCTTTGACAGTCTGCCCAGGGAACTGCTCAACAGGATCCGCCAATTACACAAAGAAATGAAAGGTACCGTGCATTGAAATATGCCATGCACAAAAAGGGATATTTAAAGGTCATTGGTACGGAGCACATTACATATAGGCCAATAGCTGTTGTAGGAGATCACACAGAATAACAAATAGCCTTCTAAACTGTATAATCAATAGAATGTAAAATAATTATCCTCACAGTTTCTCTGGGTGTGGGCTATTACTCTACAAACATTGATTTGGCTTCTCATATCTGCGGAAAGTGTTTGCAGTAACCAATCAAATACTGGGAGCATTGAAGGTAATTGAGAGATGCCATCAAAGTAATTTGAATATATGGGATGCTGCTGAATGGCCTGTATGTAAGTATCAGTCACAAGTGCAATGTGTGGAGTTTTCACTAGCCTGATCCCAATTTTATTTATAGGCTTTTAATAAGTTATACTGTTTAGTGTAATTGAGTGATGTCATTATGTCACAGCTAACTTCTCTGTCTGTCACTGAAGGAAATGCAACATTCTGCTACAGATTGGAGAAAAACCCAACATCTGTTTAAACAATAGTTTGCAAGAGCCAGCTGTTTTCCCAACCAAGCAAACTTTTCTATCACTCAGTAAACAAAAAGGTTGTCTTAAAAAAACTGCACTAAAAAAAAGCTGAAAGAGCATGGATGCCAGAAATCAGATAAAAAAACAGAGATTGCTGGAAGTATTCAGCCAGTCTGGCAGCATCTGTGGAGAGAAATCAGAGTTAATGTTTTAGGTTGCTCAGTTACCGTACTTCAGAAGAAGGTTGATTTAGCGCTTGTCCGGAAACAAACAATAGTCAGAATCTTTGGATTCATTCCTCCTCTGTTCACCTTTTGATTTTGATGAGATGTCAGCTTTACTACGAAGGCCAGCATTGTTGTTCATCACTTATTGCCCTTTAACTGAGTGGCTTAAAAGCTACACACAAGGAACAAGAGTATACTTCTCAGCCTTTCCAGAGAGTTACATTGTTATGGGTTTAGAGTGATATGTAGGCCAGACACGGAAAGGACCCAGATGATCAATGATTGTTTTGTAGGCACCAATACTGAGGCTAGCTTTCAATTTGCTTTATTTGTTGAATTTAAATGCCACCAGATACCATGGTGGAACTTGAGCCCATGTACCTATAAGCATTGGATTGGGCTTCTAAAATCTCTAGGCTAGTGAAAGTACTGCTACATCACTAACTTCCACCTGTTCATGTATTTAATGGCAGTAACTTTGTGTTGTTTTTGTATATAATGGTTGAAAAAAATAAGCAGTATAGTCGGGGTTCCCACTCCTCTTGCTCTTTTATTCTTCCTTTAATCATTCAAGGGCTTTGAGTGTCCCTGGTTAGCTCAACATTTATTACCCATCCTTAGTTGTCCTGGAGAAGGTGGCCATGAGCACTTTCTAAACCCATTACAGTCCGTTGGTGTAGGCACACACAGAGTTAGCGACAGAGTTCCAGGGTTTTCAGTCTGTCACTAATATAGTTTGAAATCTCTGAAAATAACCTTGAATCAGCTATAGTGAACCAGTGAATAGTTTACTTTGGTGTACATGAGTCAGGTTTATTGCAAATCTCGGTGGGCCGAAGGGCGTGGTCCTGTGCTTTACTGTTCCTTGAATGTTTTACACAGAAATACTGTTAAAAAATATTCCTACCAATGCTGATTCACTGAAAAAAAGTTACCAAAACCTGGATAATCCTACAAACAACGCAACAGACTCTCAATGGTGGTGTGGCCAGTTTTGTGAACAGGGCCAAATTTGTGGGAACTGATGCTTGAAGCACAGCATAAATAATTTTTGGACATAACTCCAAGTTAATGTTCATTTGGTCTGATTTATTCCGCCCAGATTGCACCAATTTAACAAACGGAAATAGGTGGAAAGCAAACCCCCCCCCCCCAGGAATTTAAAAGCCAGCTGCAGATAAATCTCTTCAATGCATCCTAAATCCGTACAAATATTACACGGTTTGATCAGTTGTCTCCAAGGTTACAGGCTCGAGAGAAGAAGTGAACAGCATTATTTAAATCTCCACACAGCCGTGAGATGGGTTTGTTTTATCCCAATGACCAACAGCTACTTTTTGGATTGAGTTGTCAGGCACTTAAGGGCCAGAATTTCCAGCAACTGTTTCTGGCGTGCCTAACTGTGTTGAATTGTTCAAGAACCGAATCAATATTCAACCTTTGGGAATTGTGCTCCTGCAGTGGTGATAAATGCAAAACTGAAAGAATCACAGCGTGTAAACAATACGAAGACAGAAGCACAGTGATTTAGTACCAGGATCGTGAGCATTTGTTACTTTTCTTTCATGCAGCTAGGGAGCATAATTCCCAGTGTAAATGTATAAATTATTTAACAATTACTCACTTTTAAAATTGTACAGTACAAAGAGAAGCCAATCAGTCCATTACATCCATGTTGGCTCCCTATAAAAGCTATCTGATTGGCCAAACTCACACATATACATTTTGATAATCCTGTTCAAAAATTAGTATAAAATCTGTTTCTCTCATTCTGTGAAACAGTGCAGTTCTGATCATAGAATCATGCCAAGTTACAAAACCTCTTCTCAGCTTCCAACATCTTCAATTCTTTTGACAATGCTGTAAAATCTACAACATCTGAGCCTTATCCCGACTACCAGTGGCAACAGTTTCCCCCTAGCTAATCAGTTGAACAACTCTAATAGATCTATCCTTAAACCTTACCTGCTTGTTTTGTCTCCCCATGTAACTATGGCCGACTTTCAATAATGAACTTGCTTGATGATGGCTGATTGAAAGATCTGGTATTGTGAGAGTGCATTACTTTGCAGAATGGGGTGGAAACTTTTGCAGATGCATCGAATAACTGCTGTCGGTGAAATGCTTTTCCTGAATATTTTGCCGAGCATGTTAACGATAGTGAAGGTATTCTCATAGGGTGCTGGGTCACAGAGGCCAAGCTGATGTCAAATATTAACAGGGAGTAAAACACCAGGAACATATGTATGCATTCCTTAGATTTAGAAAGTAAAACAGAATCCCTACAGTGTGGAAGCAGGCTATTCAGCCCATCAGTCCAAACTGACCCTCTGAAGAGCATCCCACTCAGACCAACCTTCCCTTTCCCTGTAACCCTGCATTTCCCATGGCTGTTCCACCTAGACTGCACATCCCTGAACTCTACGGGCAATTTAGCATGGCCAATTCACATAACCTGCACATCTTTGGACTGTGTGAGGAAACCCCTGCAGACACAGGGAGAGTGTGTACAATCTACGCTATCACCCAAGGGTGGAATTAAACACAGGCCCATGGTGCTGTGAGGCAATATTGCTAACCACTGAACCTCCATGCTGCCCTAAACTAAATTAAAGGCCATTTTCCTGTTCAACTGGAATTAAATATCCCATGAGAAGGTTCATTGGATTGTTCCCAGATGATGATTCCTGATACCTGATGGTATTTGCCACCTCTACCAGTATGCAGGCACAGCCGGTAGTGAAGAAAGCTAATAGCACGCTGGCCTTCATAACAAGAAGGATTGAGTATAGAAGCAAACAGGTTCTTCTGCAGCTGTACAGGGCCCTGGTGAGACCACACCTGGAATATTGTGTGCAGTTCTGATCTCCAAATTTGAGGAAAGACATTCTGGCTATTGAGGGAGTGCAGCGTAGGTTCACGAGGTCAATTCCTGGAATGGCGGGACTATCTTATGTTGAAAGATTGGAGCGACTGGGCTTGTATACACTTGAGTTTAGAAGACTGAGAGGGGATATGATTGAGACGTATAAGATTATTAAAGGATTGGACACTCTGGAGGCAGGAAACATGTTTCCGCTGATGGGTGAGTCCCGAACCAGAGAACACAGCTTAAAAATACGGGGTAGGCCATTTAGGACAGAGATGAGGAGAAACTTCTTCACCCAGAGAGTGGTGGCTGTGTGGAATGCTCTGGCCCAGAAGGCAGTGGAGGCCCAGTCTCTGGATTCATTTAAGAAAGAGTTGAATAGAGCTCTCAAGGATAGTGGGATCAAGGGTTATGGAGATAAGGTAGGAACAGGATACTGGTTGAGGATGGTCAATCAAGATCATAATGTATGGTGGCGCAGGCTCGAAGGGCAGAATGGCCTACTCCTGCACCTATTGTCTATTGTAGTGCTGGGGAAGGCTTATTTGAAATATTTTAGAGTTAGTAATCCTTTTTTTTTGGCTTTGTCCAATCTTTTCTCTCAGGCCTATTGAACAATTCGTGGTACAGAAAACACCACTGTAGAACATAAGGAGATTAATGGCAAGATAGCCTTTGCTCCCTGCCCATTCATGTACCTGTCTGGATACATCTTAAATTATGCTATTAGTCCCACTCTTACCACCTCTGCTGGCAACGCATTCCAGGCACCCACCATCCTCTGTGTGAAAAACTTTCCATGCATATCTCCCCTAAATCTTTCCCCTCTCACTTTGGACTTGTGACCCCTAGTAATTGAGTTCCCCACTTTGGGATAAAGCTTCTTGCTATCCTCCCTGTCTATACCTCTCATGATTTTCTAGACCTCAATCAGGTCCCCCCTCAACTTCTGTCTTTCTAATGAAAATAATCTTAATCTATTCAACTTCTCTTCATAGCTAGCGCCCTCCTGGTGAACCTTGTCTGCACCCTCTCCAAAGCATCCACATCCTTTTGGTAATGTGGTGACCAGAACTGTACGCAGCATTCCAAATGCGGCTGAATCAAAGTCGTATACAACTGTAACATGACCTGCCAACTATTGTACTCAATACCCCGTCCAATGAAAGAAAACATGCCGTATGCCTTCTTGACCACTTTGCTGATTTGAATTGCCACCTTCAGGGAACACCCAGATCTCTCTGTATGTCAATTTTCCCCAGGACTTTTCCATTTACTGTATCGTTCGCTCTTGAATTAGACCTTCCAAAATGCATCACCTCACATATGCTCGAATTGAACTCCATCTGCTATTTCTCTGTCCATCTCTCCAATCTATCTATATTCTACTGTATTCTCTGACAGTCCTCTTCACTATCTGCTAATTCAGCAATCTTAGTTTCATCTGCAAACTTGCTGATCGGGCAACCTACATCCTCCTCCAAATCATTTATATACATCACAAACAACAGCGGTCCCAGCATGCCCTGTGGAGCACCACTGATCACAGGTCTCCATTTTGAGAAACTCCCTTCCACTACTACTCTCTGTCTCCTCTTATCCAGCCATTCTATCCATCTAGCTAGAACACCCTGGACCCCATGCAACCTCACCTTCTCCATCAGCCTACCATGGGGAACCTTACCAAATGCTTTATTGAAATCCATGTATATGACATATACAGCCCGTCCCCTATCAGTCAACAGCGTTACCTCCTCAAAGAGTTCTATTAGGTTTGTAAGACATGACCTTCCCCACACTATGCTTCCCATTACTGATAAGTAAATTTTCTTCCAAATAGGAGTAGATCCTATCCCTTGGTATCTTATCCAGCAGCCTCACTACCACTGACGTCAGGGTCACCACTCTATAATTACCTGGAGTATCCCTGCTACTCTTCTTAAACAAGGAGACAACATTAGCAATTATCCACTCCTCTGGGACCTCACCCATGTTCAATAATGCTGCAAAGATATCTGTTAAGGACCCAGCCATTTCCCCTCTTGTTTCCCTCAGTAACCTGGGGTAGATCCCATCTGGACCTCGGGACTTGTCTAGCTTAATGCCTTTTAGAATACCTAAACCTTCCTCCCTCCTTATGCAGACTTGACCTAGAGTAATCAAAGATCTATGAGGAGAAAGTGAGGACTGCAGATGCTGGAGATCAGAGCTGAAAATGTGTTGCTGGAAAGGCGCAGCAGGTCAGGCAGCATCCAAGGAACAGGAGAATCGACGTTTCGGGCATAAGCCCTTCTTCAGGAATGAGGAAAGTGTGTTTAGCAGGTTAGGATAAAAGGTAGGGAGGAGGGACTTGGGGGAGGGGCGTTGGAAATGCGATAGGTGGAAGGATGTCAAGGTGAGGGTGATAGGCCGGAGTGGGGTGGGGCGGAGAGGTCAGGAAGAAGATTGCAGGTTAGGAAGGCGGTGCTGAGATTGAGGGATTTGACTGAGACAAGGTGGGGGGAGGGGAAATGAGGAAACTGGAGAAATCTGAGTTCATCCCTTATGGTTGGAGGGTTCCTAGGCGGAAGATAAGGCTCTCTTCCTCCAACCGTCGTGTTGCTATGGTCTGGCAATGGAAGAGTCCAAGGACCTGCATGTCCTTGGTGGAGTGGGAGGGGGAGTTGAAGTGTTGAGCCATGGGGTGGTTGGGATGGTTGGTCCGGGTGTCCCAGAGGTGTTCTCTGAAACATTCCACAAGTAGGCAGCCTGTCTCCCCAATATAGAGAAGGCCACATCGGGTGCAGCAGATGCAATAAATGATGTGTGTGGAGGTGCAGGTGAATTTGTGACTGATATGGAAGTATCCCTTAGGGCCTTGGAGAGAAGTAAGGGTATGGAGAGGTATTTGCCATATTGCCTCACTGCTTGAGTCCTCTATAGTGACCTCCTTCATTACAGCTGTATATCCTCTCTGACCAGTAATGCAACTCGTCCACCACTTTTACCTCCCTCTCTATCCCTCCCCTGAAATCTTGGGATGTTTAGTTGCCAATCACGCCCTTCCCTCAACCAAGTCTCAGTGATAGCAATGACATCATGTTCCCAGGTATTAATCGAAGCCTAAACTTCATTAGCTTTACCTATTATAATTCTTGCATTGAAACGACCACCAATCCCTTTGCATTCATCATCTGCTCCCTGCCTCCTCTTCCCCTTAGTCACGCTGACTTCATTAGCTAGTTCCTTACAAGCTTTAGTTACTGCTTCCTTACTGTCCTGTAGCCTCATTTGGTTCCCAACCCCCTGCTACATTAGTTTAAACCCTCCCCTACAGCCTTAACAAAAGTGCCCCCAAGGACATTGGTTCCCGTCCAGCCCAGTTGGAGACTGTCCAATTTGTAATAGTCCCACGTCCCCCAGAACTAATGTCCCAAAAATCTCAACCCTTCCCTCCTGCACCATCTCTCAAGGTACACATTAGCGCATAGCACTGGTAGCAATTCTGAGATGACTACTTCTGAGGTCCTAATTTTTAACTTGGCTCCTAACTTCCTAAATTCTGCTCCTAGGACCTCATCCCATTTTTTAATCTATATCTTTTGCGCCAGTATGAACCACGACAACTGGCTGTTCACCCTCCCCCTTGAGAATGTTCTGCAACCAATCTGAGACATCCTTGACCCATGCACCTGTGAGGCAACATCGCATTCGGGAGTCTTGTTTTCGAACACAGAGCCGCCTGTCTACTCCCCTTACAATTGAATCCCCTATGACTATATTCTGGATTAGTGGTGCTGGAAGAGCACAGCAGTTCAGGCAGCATCCGAGCTGCCTGAACTGCTGTGCTCTTCCAGCACCACCAATCCAGAATCTGGTTTCCAGCATCTGCAGTCATTGTTTTTACCTCCCCTATGACTATAGCTCTTCCACTCTTTTGCTTACCTGACAACATCAGTTGTTCTCAGTTTGAAAACCTTGGCCGAGTGGTATTGTCACTCAGCTATTAATCCAGAAACCCAGACAACAGTTCTGGGGACCCTGGTTTGAATCCTGCCATGGCAGATGGTGGAAATGTAACTTAATTAAAAAAGGAATCTGGGGATGAAGAGTCTAATTGTGACCATGAATCCACTGTCAGAAAAGCCCATTTGGGGAAGGAAACTGCCATCCTTACCTGGCCTGGCCTCCATGTGACTCCAGATCCACAGCAATAAGGTTGACTCTCAACTGACCCTTGAGCAATTAGAGGTGGGTAATAATGCTTGCTTGGCTAGTGACAACCACCTCCTGTGAATGAATTTAAAAAATCTATTCTTGAAATCATTTCGAAGGAGATGGTTCTAGAATTCTAATACCCTTTATTTGATTGAATGGTTCCTGATGTCACCCATGGCTTAGCCCCGCTTTTAGTTTGACCACTTTGTTCTGCGCTTCCATATCGAGAAAGAAATAGTTGTTCAATGTTTACCCTCTCAAATTATTTATTGGCTATGATCCTCAAATGGATCGTTCCTTAACCTTCTACATTCAGGGCAAGACAAGACTAGTTTATGCAACCTGTTCTCATAACATAACCCTGGAGTCCACACTATTATCTGCTTTATCTCCAGGACAAATCCATCATTTCAGAAGAACAGTGTCCAGAACTGAAGACAGTCCTCTGGATGGGAATCTGGTCATTTAGGTGCAGTAGTGGATTGCTGCTGAAGCTTTCAGAGAGAATTGGAAGATGTAGCCAAATTATATTAATTGATATTTAATGCAAATCAATGAAAATTATGCTTGGTAATGGTAAAAGTAGTCCTCAAAGTTGACACAGAACAAAAGAATTTTTCTTACAGTATGAGGTAAAGGGTCTCATAAAGCTCTGGTTAGGCCCCATTTAGAATACTGTGTCCAGTTTTGGGCCCCACACCTCAGGAAGGACATAATGCGTGTCCAGCAGAGATTCACACAGATGATCCCTGGAATGGTAGGCCTAGCATACGATGAATGGCTGAGAATCATGGGATTGTGTTCATATAGCATTTAGAAGGTTGAGGGGAGATCTAATAGAAACTTACAAGATAATGCATGGCTTAGAAAGGGTGGACACTGGGAAATTGTTTCCGTCAGGCGGGATACTAGGACTCGTGGGCACAGCCTTAGAATTAGAGGGGGTCAATTTAGAATGGAAATGTGGAGACATTTCTTCAGCCAGAAAGTGGTGAGCCTGTGGAATTCATTGCCATGGAGTGCAGTGGAGGTCAGGACATTAAATGTCTTCAAAGCAGAGATTGATAAATTCTTAATCTTGCAAGGAATTAAGGGATACGGGGAGAGTGCGGGTATGTGGCATTGAAATGCCTATCAGCCATGATTGAATGGTGGAGTGGACTCGATGGGCCAAATAGCCTTACTTCCACTCCTATTTCTTATGGTCTTATGGTCTTATTGTTTGAGAAGGGCAACAGGAATAATCCAGGAAATTATAATCTGGTTATCTTTACATGAATGGTAGCGAGATTATTGGAGAAGATTCTTAGGACAGGATTTACTCGCATTTGGAGAAAAATTGATTTTTTAGGATAGTCAGCATCGCTTTATGTGGGGAAGGTCTTCGTTAACCAACTTGATTGAGTTTTTTGAGTATGTGCCAAAAGTGATTAATGGGGTAAGCTATTAGATGTTGTCTACGTGGATCTTACTGAAGCATTTTATGAGGTTCCTTATATTAGGCTGGTCCAGAAGATCAAATTGCATGGAGTCCACGGTGAGTTAACATATTGGATACAAAATTGGCTTGGTCATAGGAGATGGTAGTTATAGAGGGGTGTTTTTATGACTGGAAATCTGTACCCAGTGGTGTTTGGCAGAGATCAGTGCTGGGATCTCTGTTTCTGTTATATATCTATAAGTGATGTGGATGAAAATGTTAGTGGTCTGATTTGTGGAGTTGTAGATGGTGAAGAAGGATACCAAAGAATAGAACAGGATATAGACCAGTTGAAAAGTAGGGCAGAGAAATGATAAATAGAGTTCAATCTGGACAACTGCGAAGTGATGCTTTTGGGAGGTCAAATGCAAGAGAAAAGATTGCTATAAATGCAGGACCCTTAGGAGCATGGATATACAGAGAAATTTTGGGATACTAATCCATAGCTCTCTTAAAGTGGGAAAACAAGTGGATAAGATGGTAAAGAAGGCATATGATATGCTTGCCTTCATCTGCCAGGGCATTGAATTTAAAGTTGGCACACCACATTGCAACTGTATAGCACTTTGGTCAGGTTACATTTGGAGTATTATGTGCAGTTCTAGTCACTGCACTATAGGAACAATATGGAAGCTTTGGAGAGCATGAAGAAGAGATTTACCAGGATGGTGCCTGGATTGGAGTGTAGCTATAACACAGAGGTTGGACAAACTTGGATTGGTTTTGGTAGAGTGTCAATTCTGAAGAAGGGTCACTGAACCTGAAACAATAACTCTGCTTTCTTTCCTCTGATGCTGCCAGACCTAGGGCGGCACGGTGGCACAGTGGTTAGCACTGCTGCCTCACAGCGCCAGAGACCTGGGTTCAATTCCCGCCTCAGGTGACTGTGTGGAGTTTGCACGTGGGTTTCCTCCGGGTGCTCTGGTTTCCTCCCACAGTCCAAAGATGTGCAGGGTCAGGTGAATTGGCATTACTAAATTGCCCGTAGTGTTAGGGAAGGGGGAAATGTAGGGGTATGGGTGGGTTTCGCTTCGGCGGGTCGGTGTGGACTTGTTGGGCCAAAGGGCAATTTCACACACTGTAATCTAATCTAATCTAATCTAATCTAATCTAATAAACTTTTCGAGCAATTTATGTTAGTCAATAGAAGGATACGGACCTTTGCAGGCAGATGGGATTAGTTTGGAATAGCATCATGGTGGGACAAAGGGCCTGTTCCTGTGCTGTACTGTTCTATGTTCGCTTTGTTTGAACTCCTTTGCATGATATAACAGACCTGAGAACATTTATTTCATTGTTTGGGGGAGCTCGTTATCATTTATGAGACTGAAGAGATTACATCTTTGAAAGTAAGAACAGAAACTGTCCTTCAAGCCAACACACAGCTCAGTAAATATCATCCTCAGCTGACAATAACAAAGCTTTACAAATCTATGATACACCGTACTAGGGGTTATTATCTATTCTTTGGTCGGATGCAGGAGTCAGTGGTAAGACCAGCTTCTGGTTACCATCCCTAATTACCTTTGAACTGAGTTGCTTAAAGCCATTTCAAAGGGTATTTAAGAGCCAATCACATGCTATGGGTCTGCAGTCACATATAGCAGATAGCAGATCTGATATTTAAAAGTTTATCAGGTTTTTCCAGACTACATCACTGAGATATGGAGAGTGCTACTTTCAGCTCCAAGCCAAATCAACAGTGCATCCTTGCAAATATCTCCAGCAAATTCAAGCAGCTTCAAAGTGTGTATTGAGCAAAAGAACCCAGTACCTCCATGTAGAGATCACTGCTAGTTAACAACAGCAGAGACCATGAGCGTTTTCCACATCTATTTGCTCAAAAATTGATAAATTGAAACTCCACCCTTATCTCTCTTTCTCTAAACACCTCACTGGAAAGTATTGAATTGAATTAACTTTATTGTCACATATACTCGCATGAGTACAGTGAAAAGTTCACAAGTCCACTCAGTCCATTTCGAGGCTCTGGGCTCGAGGACCCAAACCCCTGTGGGAATCCCAGGCCGGACACACCATGATGCTGAAGAAAATGACTCATGGAGTCATGGACAGTACTTTCCAAAATCACTTTTTTGATAACCAGCAAATGGACTATAATCTTCTTTAATCTTTTGACTTTCCACTTCCAAAGAAATTACATGATAAGTGTTTTGCAACCCAGTAATGTCCAAACATGTCCCATATTCTAATTCTTAGCATCTATAGATATGCGTTCCCAACAACTAAAGCAGACTACCTGGTCATTCTCTGCTTGTTCTTGCTGTTAAAATATGGCTCCTCTCCTATAGTGCAACTTCCAGTTCCTGAGAGTTGTTAGCCATAAGAGGTGGCTCAGTGGTCAGCACTGCTGCCTCACAGTGCCAGGAACCTGAGTTTGATTCCAGCCTTGGGTGACTGTCTGTGTGGAGTTTGCACATTCTCCCCCCTTCTGCATGGGTTTCCTCCAGGAGATCTGGTTTCCTTCCACAGTCTAAAGATGTGGAGGTTATGTGGATTGGCTATTCTAAATTACTCAGAGTGTTCAGGGGTGTGTAAGTTAGGTGAATTAGCTATGGGAAATGCAGGGATAGGATAGGGTTAGGGGGATGAGTCTGGGTGGGATGCTTTTCAGAGAGTTGGTGTGGACTTGTTCGGTTGAAGGGTCTGTTTCCATACTGTGGGGATACTATAAAACAAAAGTGCTATATTGTCTGTAAGTTCTTTCTTGCTGTAACCCAGAGTGTATAATTGTACAATTTATCAAGTCATGGCATAGCATTATTTCACAGTGAGCAATACATAATCTACATTGATCACTTAACAAGAGGCAGCACATATGGATTAAATAAGGAAGAATCTTGCCTGGAAATCCTTGCCAAATTCTTGGAGGATGCATCAAATGAAATTGGTCATAGACACTCTCACAAAGCTTTCAACAAAGTTTCAATAAAACCAAAGCAGCATCTAACATGACATATAATAAGAAACCAAGTCAGGTCATGAGTGACCCAGATTTTTGTTCGATAAGATTATCAAGTGAAGAGGTGCTAAGACATTAAACGGACTTATATTGCAGATTAGCCATGAGCAGACTAAAAGGGGCTGAATGGGGTCTCTTGTTCAAATGAACTTGGAGAACAATTGTAGGCATCACACTGACACACGAGGAACTATACATTATCTATTTCGTACTGCAGGTGAGATGATAAATCAAAGTCCTATCTATCAAGTGGCCAAAGAAAATCCAAATACAATATTTTGATGAAGAACAGGTAGGTTATCCCTGCAATGCTGGCCAAGATTAATCTCTTAATCAACTTCAAAAACATACCAAATAAAAGCAAACTACTGCAGATGCTGGAGATCTGAAATGAAAACAGTGTCCTGAAAATCCTAAGCAAGTCTGGCAGCATCTGTGGAGAGAGAAAAAGTGTTATTTTTTTCAAATCCAATTACTCTTCCTCATAATGAAACAGATTCCACTGAGATTCTCCACAACTTCCTGGTTTCCTTTCAAAGACACACCAACTGGCCTTTATCACATTGCTAGAGCTTTTCATGTATCATACTGTGGAGCTTCCCATTGGCTGCCACACTTTCAGCAGTGACCCATCCTCAAATGTACGTCTCTGGGACATTCTGAGGTTCTGAAAGGTGCTTATAAAAATTCAAGTCAATGATAGAAAATGTAGAGAAAGTAAAAGAATTAGCTCAGGGAGACTTAGGAAGCTGGAAACAATGGTGGACTTCATTTGCTTTCAATTAAAAATAGAAAATGTATTTGGAACAAGAGAGGAGAGCACTTTCATTCAAATAGCAGGAAGTGGAATGTAATGTAAGTACATTAAACATTTCAGAAATACTTTTGCCGGTTAATTCTATTATTGTGAATTTTAGACCTCTAACTGTGATTGTAGACTACGTAAACAAGTGTAACATGCATGTCACTGTACAGTATGTATTTATGTAACAGCTATTTTATACCTGTAGTGAATCTCAGTAATACATTCTTTTCCTGTCAGCTTACCCTGTTATAACTCTGTTCCCTATCATAGTGCTGCAAAATTCACTTTAGTTCCTGTTAACAAGACCAGGATGCACACTGATAAAGTTTGGTCACCACTGTGACAAAGGTGAGATACAATTATAGTAGTTGGATCTCTGAATAGGATCTTCTGGGAACATTCAGAAAACACAGCTCTAAACTAGAGATTATAAATGGGTTAAAGGAGACGTGATTGTGTTCATCTTTACGAATCAAAGCAGGAAGCCACTGGAAGTTCAACCCAGATACGGTTTTATTCTTCCAACAAATAAGTTGGCAACATAGCAGGCAGAGCAGAGACTGATGCTGCAGAATGCAACTCAGCACCACGAGAGTTAATTTTATTTTGGAACTGATGGTTGGTGATCTTGTTGATTTATATGCACTCAGAGAGATACAGTTTTTCGATCCAACTAATGGTGGAAGTGTCTGCAGAAGGCAGCTCCTAATCATGTCTGACGGACTGAATTGATGGGTGATGACTTCTAAAGGGCAATGCATTGGAGTGACTTCAGGGAGCTTTTAATAATGCTTCACAAATGATTGCAGAATGGAGTCACTCAATTTATAAGTGCTAAAGCAACATTTCAGCTACTGCTGCTTTAGAATTCAGCAGGCTCCAAGTTTTGTGTTCAATCAGAGAGAGAAAAGGAACCATACTGTGCTTTTAGAAATTATTTATTTTGAGATGGTAAGAGTTCTTCAGTAAACATTGATCATTAAATTGAAAAATATTCAATTTGGCACTTTTTATTTCCTTTTTTTATATCGCAGTGAGTTGTTGTGATCTAGAATACACTGACTGAAAGCTTAGTGGAAGCAACTTGAGTAGGAATATTCAAAAAGAAATGTGAATTAAAAACTCAGCAGAAAGCATTCACCCAGGCTCTGGGGAAAGAACAGGGGAATGAGAGTAAAGACAAAATGAGTCAAATGGCCGTCCTCTGTTGTTATTCTACAGGGTTGTTCTATTAAAGGGACACTTTTGCCTCTATCTACCCTGCCTGTGCCCCTCAAAACTTTGTACAGCTCAATCAGATTCCCCCTTCAGCCTTCTCTGCTCTGAGGAAACAATCCTAGAGCTTCCACCCTCTCTTCACAGCTGAATTGCTGCATCCCAGGCAACAAACTGGTGAATCTCTTCTGCACCATATCCAGAGAAATCACATCCTCCTTAAGGTGCAATGACCACAACTGCACATTATAGTTCAGCTGTGGCCTAACTAGCATTATGCACAGCTCCATCATAAAGACCCTGCTCTTTTACTCAATGCCTTGACTAATAAAGGCAAGTATCCTTTATGCCTTCTTAGCCAGCTTTTCTCCCTGTACTGCTGTATTCAATGATCTATGGACATGCACATCAAGCTTTCTCTGATCCTCTGATTCCCAGGGTCCCACCATTCAATGTGTACTCCCTTACCTTATTAGTCTTCCCAAAATACATCATCTCACACTTTTCATTTGCCACTGTTCAGCCCAGATAACACAGCCTGTCTACATTATCCTATAGCCAAATATTCCTCGTCGCTATTTATCACACCAGAAATTTTCATGTCAATCTTAAAACTTACTGATCCTACCCCTTAGGTTCATGTCTAGATCATTAATGTATACAACAAACAGCAAGAGACCCAGCACTGCACCTTGTATTATGCCACCAGCCAACCTTTGACCATCATCCTCTGCTTCCTGCCACTAAATCAATTTTGGATCCAATTTGCCAAATTGCCCTGGATCCCAAGAATCCCTTCTTCACCAGTTTGCCTTATTCAAAAAGCTTTACTGGAGTTCATGTAGACCACATCAATTGCATTACCCACATCTACACAACCAGTTACCTCCTTGCTGGTTGTAGGCCATGTCTGGCTATCCATAACCCTTGATGAATCCACATAAATTCTAGCCTTTAAAGGAAATGTCATAATCTGCATTAGTGAGAAAATCTCTAATAGCTAAATGGATAACAGATATTTGAAATGCACAGGAGAGTTTCAGTTTGTAACCTGGGATGTAAAACTGATATTAATACAAGTGGAAAGGGGCTAGCTCTGATAAGCATTCTCCAATACCATGACCAGTTTTTATAACTGGATGGTCAATTGAAAATCTATTTCTACACGTACAGCACAACCTTTGTTGTCCATTTACTAGCTCTTGTTGGCCGACCTGTCTAAATAAATTGTTTTTTCTGCTGTTAGCACTCTGTTGGCTCATGTGTGTAACATTATTCTTCATTAATCTGTAACATGTAGTCACTGATATTTAAGATGTCTGTGGTTTACAGCCAAGCTTTAGTAACCTAGGCAAATCCTCTGAATCTAAACCTCTAACAATATTAAGGACAAAGATGCCATTTCTTCTAAAAAGTGTTTGTCGAGCTTTCATTTGTCCTTTAATGAAAGTGCTACACAGTTTATTATCATCAGTCTTTGCTCTGACTTTTTACAGTCATGACCAAATGTGAGTTAGAATTGTACCTAGTGAATGGTTTTAATAGTCTAACAATGCTTTTCCTATTGAAACTTTTGCATGCGCCAGTACGCAAAGTTGGCACAACAGATAACTGAATTCAGCCTCTTCCATTCTGTGCACACTTGACTTGCTAGCACAGGAGATTGTTTCTATAGGAAACTGTTGAAATGCTTGAGGAGACTCCGTGATATACCTCAAATCAGGTTCTTAGCATGAAAACCTTTCATCTTCCCTTCTTTAATTTTAAGCACTCAAAGAGATATTTCAAACAACCTTGCACAAGTTAAACCTGCGGGACATTCACACTGTATTTGTGAACATCATCGTAGACCATAAGAAACAGGAACAAAATTGGCCATCCAGCCCCTCAAACCTGCTCCACCATTCAACAGGATCATGGCTGGTCTGACAATCCTGATAACTATTTTCCTGCTCTTTCCTCATAACCCTTGACTCCCCAACTGATCAAGAATTGATCTATCTCAGCCTAACTATACACATGGACTCTGCCCCCGCCACAGCCTTCTGTGGTAAGGAATTCCAAAGACTCACAACACTGAGAGAAGAAATTCCTCCTCATCTCAGTCTTAAATTAGTGCTCCTTAATTCTGAGACTAAGACTGATACATTTGTAGTTTTCGAGTATTATACACATTCTACTTGCATTTTGTAAATCGAATACTGGAGGACACCTGATGAAGCCAAACAGTTACAATCTGGGATCTGTTTGATATTTTGTGAATGGCGCAGACAGACAAAAATAAAAGCCATTCTTATGTGAGTGTTTATCAGACATAACAATTGGCAGCAAGGACAATGAACAATGTACTGTTATGAAGATCAACTGTCTTTGTTGCTTGTCTTGAGGTTGGCTTTGTCACTGCAGTTTCTTTTTGATCATCTTAGCAATAGTTGGAAAAATCAAAGCATGCTAAGGTATCGAAAGACTGTTTACAAGCAAATCGACTTGCAATAGTTGGCAAGAAAAGGAGTTTCCTTAGTATTTGGGGACTCGTACAATACACATTGGTTACCAAACTGACTGTTCTTTCTCAGGCTAAAGGTGAAGGAGAAGCAATGTGTCATATATCAATACTTCATATGATTCCCTGTGAACCATATGGTTCCTCAGAGGCTGATAGCAGTATCGGCTGCTACCTACATGGACCAAGTGACTTCCTCTGATTCCAACAAAGAGGAAACCTGCTCAGGTTAAATGGGTAGTGATTGACAGCACTGCGTGCCCCTTGGTAATGAATGGAAGCCTTAATGCAAAAATGAAAATGCCGCCCCCCCCACCCCCACCCCCACCCCGGGTGTGTATGTGTGCCAGTTGAGTGCTGGCACTGGCTGTCGCCTTGTTTTGGAGGTCACTGGTATCTATCTGTCTATCTGTCAGGTTAACTCTCCTCCTCACAGTAGAAGCTGTACCTTCATGTGTGATGAAACAAAAGGATACACAGTGAAGATGTACCGACCATGCATTGGGCATGAAATATTTACATAGGCTGCCTGCAGATTCTATGCGAACACGAGTGTTTGCAGTCCCCAGTGTATTGCTGAAGTGCACGCTTTAGTTATGAGGCTGCACCATTTTGGCTTGCAGATAAAAAAAACACATAAATGATCCAAGACCCCACTGTTGTCCATTCAATGATGATTGCTTCACAGTTTAAAAAATGCATTGAAATAAGATCTTTCTTGATCTCAGGATGCTCCAAAGTGCTTTTAAGAAGTGCTTTTAGAGTGTAGTCACTAGTAGCATAAGAGCAGTCCATTCACAAACAACAAGGTAGGTGATAATGATCAGATTTTTTAGCAATGTTAGTTGAGGGTAAATATTGGTCAGGGAGAACTCATCTACTCTTTAAAATAGCATCATGGGATTTTTTACATCAATCTGAGAAGGGGAATTTAATGTTTAATTTAATTTAATGTTTTATCAGAAAGATGGCAACTTTGATTTTGTCCTTTAGTTCTGCATTGGGAAAAGTAGCCCAGGTGGTGTGCAGGAGTTTCTTGAGGATGTTTGTTCCAGTGCTAAGAAACGGAGTCTCATCCTCCATGCCTCTTTACTTCGAATGGAAAGAAAAACTAACTCAGGTGTCACCCCTGCATGTGTTTGCATATCAAGCCCCCAGATAGCCTTCATTGTTTCATAACTTATTCACCTTTCTTCCCAAGACTCAACAAATAGGGATAATCAAACTCCGTGCATTTTCCACTTTTGCAGAATGGTCTAGCCTCTTTCCATTTGCTTGCAGGGTTATGAAATGTACATAGGATGTGTTTCTGTTGTGAAGTCATAGCCTTGGAGCATTTAGAAAACCTGCAGAAAACAAAATTAGATGCAAAAGATGTTTCAGGCTGAGATTTTTACAGAATTGGGTCAATTTGGAAACCCTTTAAAAATTTCCCCCGTTTCTGAATCTGTTAATTATCAACAGTGTGGTAAAGGATGTGAGTTGTCAGCATGACTGTGGTGGGCAGTCCATTCCTTCCTGCTCCCAAAACAATCTTTATGGTGTTCGACCCATTTGTAAGAACGCCTGCTTCATATCAACTTCACAGAGAGACTGTGAATCACTAGGGAACACCAATCCCAAGAGGGCAACATAAAATAAATCAAATCCTCCTGGAATTCTTTCACTGACATGTTTTGAAATGCACAAAAAATCTGTTCTTTCAGTTTTGAACTTAAATGATATATTAGAGCATAAATGTTACTTGACAATACGACATTGCCCTACCAAGGACAATTGACCATTACAGTGATCAGTATTGTTTATTTAAGTGTTGAGATGCATTAGAGTACTTTCACAATACAAGATGTGCTGTTTCACTTTTACATTTGAAGAAAGCCCGAATGATAATTCATGGTCTTTGAACCAATTTAAATCCCCAGCTCTATAGAATTGGAAAGAAAAATGTCTCCAGCTTTCTCTCAGAGGGAAAAAAGTGACCTGTTCCTAGACAGCAAATATTGACTGGGCATCCAGTTTAGCTTAGAAACTACCATAGGCATTTTCTTGCTTTACAATTTCAATAGACTTCATTGTCTTTGAGCTTTATGGTTGGAATGAAGCTATGGCAATATGAATGTTTGGCTAAGTTTTGAAAACTTAGAAAACTTTTATCTTTGTAGTAGGTGGTATTCACAATTCAGTTGACAATTTACAAACATATTAAAGGATTATCTTTGATTGGTATTGATAATAAAAGTTTTTAAGCAATAGTTTTTAAGCAATAGAGGATCTAATTTTTTTTAAATGGATGAGTACTTAAAAGATGAGTCTATTAGATGGTTAGATGATTATTGCTTTTAGTATCCATTTCAAAGACATGCATCCTCATGTTGTGAATACTGGGTGTGTGGCTATGGAGGATTCGGGGGGTGCTGGTGCTGGTGCTATGAGTAGACCCAGGCACATGAAGGTCATGGGGGTTTTACGAGCTATGAGGGGCATGTGGGGGGCTATTATGGAACATGGAGAGTATGAAGGGGTATGGATGGGTGGGAGGGGGTAGATGATGAAGAGTGAGTCTTCAAGGACCTGACAGTCATCACTACAATGACTGCAGTCTCCCAGGAGCAGGTTCTAGCCTGCTGGCCTCATCCTTTGCCCTGCCTCCATTACCATCTCAGGTCTGACGTCAGAGGCAACATACCTGACTACTTCCCACTCCACCTCCCTAGATTGTGAATATGTTGGACCAGAGGCGTTTTAAAGGAGGTGGCTCCACTAAGTCTTAAATGTCCCAGTCCAACCATCCCGCCTGTGTCACGAAAATCTGGTCCCGATTCTGAGCCTGTTCCATCATTCAGTGAGACCATGATTGATCTGTGTTTTAAATCCACCCTCACCCATGTGTAGCCCTCCATTTCCTTCATAACAAAGATCTATAAAATTAAGCCTTTGCAAATTATGTGGAGTTCACTCTGGTGTGGTGAGGCTTTCCGTGGAACCCATGCTGCACTGCGCATGCGTCTCTTAGGGAGGAGAGAATATGCTAAGAGACAGTCATGTTCTTATTTTCTCATGAAAATGTTGCCAAAGCTTCAGTGGGAAGCCTGAACATTGTGGTTCGTTCTCCCTCTCTGTCTTGTATTCCCTCTGAATGCATCAGCTAGCAGGCTGGTTCCAAGGAGGTAGTATAATATTCCTGGTAAGGTTACCTCCTCAGAATTGAATCTATTTTGTTACACACCAAGCAGTCAGGTGATTCATTATTTAAAAACACTTCCCTACTCACCTGTCAGTTTGTATGACTGCGCCAAGATGTCAGGAGCAGGGTCAGTATACTGGAGCAGCTCGTCAGATCATTAGTATTGAACAGCCTTCATGTTGCTGCTCACTGAGAAACCAAGGGCTGCTGGTTCAAATCAGTGGCAAGAAATACATTTTTCAAAAGTGCAATATTGACGTTTCCTTGCACACTTACCCCGCCTTGAAAATCCAATTTTAACAAGTCATTTTGCGGAATTTCAGGGATTGTGCATTGTAAGACGTTGTTCAGCTATTAGCCACAGGCTGTGTTTCCAACGAATAACTGAGAGAATAGTCCTGTTGCCACAACAATGTCAAATAAATTGTATTCACAGACAGAGTCTTGTTGAGTGTCTGGGTTCTCATCATTCAGCCGAAAACTGGAAGAGTTCCTTCCAAGGATGGTCGTCTGAATCACCCACCAATCAGGGAGCAATTCCCAGTGTTGGGGTGACAGGGACAAGGTGGCAGGGGTCATAAGCAAGAGCAGTCAAAGTGCCTCCTAGTGGCCAACCCAAGGCACATACCAGAACTGTTGCCTCTCTCATCCAACAAAGTTTTAAGGTTTACCAAATTTCTTCCATGCTCATGATCTCCATCGTGATCTCAGTCTTTTTTCTAACTTCAGTCAGTGAAACCACTAAACCAACAACATTTATTTTTATATTGCAAGTTTTTGGAGAAACAAATCTTAGCAGGACTAATACAATTAGTCCTAGGGAGTGTTGCTGAATAAAGAGACCTTGGAGTGCAGGTTCATAGTTCCTTGAAAGTCTAGTTGCAGGTAGATAGGATAGTGAAGAAGGAGTTTGGTATGCTTTCCATTATTGGTCAGAGTATTGAGTGCTGGATTTGGGAGGTCATGTTGCGGCTGTACAGGACATTGGTAAGGCCACTGTTGGAATATTGCATGCAATTTTGGTCTCCTTCGGAAAGATGTTGTGAAACTTGAAAGGGTTCAGAAAAGATTTACAAGGATGTTGCCAGGGTTGGACGATCTGAGCTATAGGGAGAGGTTGAACAGGCTGGAGCATCGGAGGATGAGGGGTGACCTTGTCTAGGTTTATAAAATCATGAGGGACATGGATAGGATAAATAGACAAAAGTGGGGGAGTCCAGAACTAGAGGCCATAGGTTTAGAGTGAGAGGGGAAAGATATAAAATAGACCTACAGGGCAACGTTTTCATGCAAAGGTTGGTGTGTGTATGGAATGACCTGCCAGAGGAAGTGGTGAAGGCAAGTACAGTTGCAACATTTAAGAGGCATCTGGATGGGTATATGAATAGAAAGGGTTTGGACAGATATGGGCTGGGTGCTGGCAGGTTGGACCAGATTACGTTTGAATATCTGGTCGGCATGGACAAGTTGGGCCAAAGGGTCTATTTCTGTGCTGTATGTCTCTATGGGTCTATGACTCTATAAAGTCTTAAATGTTAATCAATGAGCTTCAATGTCAAGTTAATCGGTACAAATATTGTAACTTTAACAGTTTCATAGTCTGCAGATTGGAGTTCGGATAAACAAGAGTACACATTTCTACCTGTACTTATACACACAGGCTGTAATATTGAGGTCCAAGCATTTTTTTAGCCCCTTCAGTTTCAGAACTATCTTTTAAAATGAATGAAATACCTTTCAACCCTAACCCCTATAAATTTAGGTGCAAAGCAAAGAGACCTGATTAATCAATTCCTTCCATGGAATCAGACTCATTTTCTGAACTACTACTTCTTCTTCCTTTATTTACTTCAAGCTTTTGGCCAGCAAGATGATGTTGTCTGATTTCCCTCTCAGGTCTCAGGTGTTGGAAATTCCATTTCCTTTTACTTTTTTTTCTTTTCTTGCACTTTTAACTTCAAGCTTTTTTATTTCCATTTCTCTTTTCCTTTCTTTCTTCCCCCCCCCATCCTTTGCCCCATCCTCCTCTTTTTCTTCTAATTCAAGATTGTTTTCATTTCCACCAGAATCTCAGCCAACTCTCGCAGAGACACATTAATTTCAGATTTCTCTCCCTTCGAAATCTAAATGCTGGGTATTCAATTGAAGCATTGCATCCTTAGCAGCTCATGCATTCTTTACGAACTGCAACTTACCTGCTAACTCTCACAGTTTAGTCTTAGTCAAAGATTTCAAATAACATGCTATTATGTTTTCTATTCCCAGAAAAGTATTAGTGACAGTCAAAGCAGTTTTGAAATTCTAGCGCATGTAACATAATTCGCAAGAAGGCTCCTGCTTTTCTGCTCAACATCTTGTGTTTTTTTTTAAATAAAAGATTCGTACATACATCACAAATTCACCAATTTTTGATCCTGGATGCACCCCTATTTCGAAATCGTTCCAGCTGATGATAACTTGAGGAGGCAGTGGCCTAGTAGTATTGTTTCTGGACTGTTAATCCAAAGCCCCAAATAACGTTCTGAGGACCTGTTTCAAATCCCACCATAGCATATAGCAGAATTTAAATTCAATATCAAAAGATCTGGAATTAAGAGTCTAATGATGATGGTGTGTTCATTGTCAGACATTAGATTCACTAATGTCTTTTAGGGAAAGAAACTGCCATCTTTATTTGGTCTAGCCTACATGTGACTCCAGACTCACAGCAACATGGTTGACTCTCAACTGACCCTTGGGCCATTAGGGATGGATAATAAGTGCTGAAATGCCCTCATCTTGTGAATGAATCACAAAAAAGCTGGATAAGCCAGATACCAAACTGAACCCTGACTTGTTAGACCATAAGTTTGATTTTTGTGACTTGCTTACTATGGTGGTCAGTCATTGAACGTATTAACACAAGGCTGCCAATACACTGTCATAAAAAGAGTCGCAAAATTGATTGCACACAAAAAAAACAAAACACAAATGTTTGGTTTTTGGAACTCACATTTAGATTTTTCATAACCTCAACTTCCAGTAATTTCCTGCTCCTGGAGTTCTCTTCTATGCCATTTTGGATTTTCTCCCCAAAACCGATGGGTTGGGAAACTGCTAAACTAACAACACCTTTCATTCTCATACTCTTTAAAAAAAACCCACACAGTGCCTTTCTAAATGAACTTGTTTCTGTTTCTGTCTCAGTGTCATGGGATACCTCGTTGCCAGGCAACAGCCCTTTCTTTTTATCTCTCTTCTCCCCTTGTTTTTAAAGCTCCAAACCCTTATGAGAAATGCATGAACTGACAAATTTCAGACACCATGCACCAACACAACTCAAAAGTGAAATTGAACCACATCCTTCCCTTCTTAACACATACAGTGCAGAAATACAAATTAGACTTGAAACTATACATAAGTTCTCCATTTTAAAACCCAAGTTTCCAAGCGATCATATATTCAGAATCTTCATCATAGTGCTGTGCAAACGTTAAGAAAAGTCAGATCCCCACATTGCATATTGTGGGTTACAACATTGACTGAATCCCTTTAACTCAACCTGTCATCAGAAAGCCAAGATTTCAGCTCCTGACTGATTAAGTCACCCTGCCCAGCAAGCCCATTCCCAGAGGTCCCATTAAATTCCACCTAATGTGTATGTACATATATATTGTGGATGTGTTTGTTACATGAACTTGAAAAGGAATAATTTCAAGGCTATTGGGAAAGGAATCAATCTAATCAGACAGCTCTTTCAAGAGACGTAAATCTTCAAAGGGATGAATAGCTTCCATTTATGCTGTAAGTCTGTGTTTGTATGCATCTGTGTATTTATCTGTGTTTGGATGTGTGTCTGTGTGTGTGTGTCTGTGCATGTATGTGTGTGCCTATGAATGTGTATATCTGTGCGTGTATGTGTCTATATGTGTATTGGTGTGTATATATGTGTCTCTGTATGTGCATGTCTATATGGGTGTGTCAGTGTCAGTGTGTGTATGTGGATCTACAGTTCTCTGGAAATATATAAAGAGATTCATTTAAACTTTCGTGACTACTCTATTTATCTTTGCAGTAAATCTGTGTGTGTGTGTGCAATGAGTGTGTACATTTCTGTGGCTATGTTTGTCTGTATCTGTATCTGAAGGTGTAGGTGCATTTATGTTCCTGTGGAAATATATTAAGGCTCTCATTTAAAATCTCCTGTTTGTCCTTTTCATCTTTTGTGTGTGTCTGTGTGTGTTTGTGTGTTTGTGTGTGTGTCTACATTTCTTGAATATATATATATATAAAGATTCATTTGAGATTCCATCTATTCCGTGTGCACAACCTTAGGATTAGAGGGGGTGAATTTAGAATGGAAATGAGGAGACTTTTCTTCAGTCAGAGAGTTGAGAGCCTGTGGAATTCACTGTCATGGAGTACAGTGGAGGCTGGGACATTCAGTGTCTTCAAGGTAGAGATTGATAAATTCTTGATCTCACAAGGGATTAAGGGCTACGGGGAGAGTGTGAGTAAGTGGAGTTGAAATGCCCATCAGCCATGATTAAATGGTGGAGTGGACCCGATGGGCCGAATGACCTTACTTCCACTTCTATGTCTTAAGGTATTGTGGTCTTATGTTCTATTCTTTATAGAAAAGTATTAACACTTTCCATAATTAATATTGCCCAATAAAGCACCTGGATTAACATTTGCTGTTGAAGAGTTCTGACCTCGATCTGAAACATTAACTCTGATTCTCTCTCCACAGATGCTGCCAGTCCTGCTGAGTTTTTCCAGCATTGTTTTTGTTCAAATCTCCAGCATCCACACTGTTTTACTTACATTTAATCAAGAGGAATTCTGATCAAGGTTTTCAAAATCAGGAGCTGGATGGATAGCACAGAGCAGGATAAACTGTTTCTGCTCATAAAAAGGAATGGGAACAAGAGGGCATAGTGATCTGCAAAAGAAGCAAGAGTGAAGTGGGAAAAAAGACTTCCTTACTCAGCAAGTCGTTAGAGAATGCACTGCTTAGAAGTGAGGTGGAGGCAGATTCAACTGAGCCATTCAAGAGGACATTGAGAAATTATTTAGATAAAGGGTGTGGAGCAAACCCAGAAGATTGGCACTGGGTAATGATGCCCACTTAACAAGTCATTGGGAGCACAATGGGTTCAATGGCCTCCTGCTGCACTATAACTCTTCCATGATTCTGTCCTTATATGTTCGTCATAGGGAATAACACAAAATCTATCTGCAGTTTTGAACATAACCTGCAGGGGACAAAGTCTTGTTTGGCAGGGTGTTGTGAAATCCTCATTATTGTTATAGATGTAAAAGATCACAGCCCAATCTGTTGTGACTTGCCACTTCCACCCTTTAAAAGGCTGTTGTTTGAGGTTCCCTTCATACAGTGGCTCGGTGGTTAGCACTGCTGCCTCACAGCGCCAGGGACTTGGGTTTGATTCCAGCCTTGAGTGACTTCTGTGTGGAGTTTGCACATTCTCCCCGTGTCTGCATGGGTTTTCTCCAGGTGCTCTGGTTTCTTCCCACAGTCCAAAGATGTGCAGGTTAGGTGGATTGGCCATACTAAATTGTCCCGTGTTGTCCAGAGCTGTGAAGGTTAGCTGGGTTAGTCATGAGAAATGTCGGGTGTGGGTTTGGATGGGATGCTGTTCAGAGGGTCGGTGTGGACTCGATTGGCCAAATGGCCTGCTTCCATGCTATAGGGATTCTAAGTATAGGTGTGACATTTTATGAGTCTCTTTCACCACACAAAGCACAAAGAGGACAAAGAACAAAGAAAGTTTACAGCCTAGGAACAGGCCCTTCAGCCCTCCAATCCTGTGTCGATCCAAATCCACTGTCTAAACCTATCACCCAATTCCTAAGGATCTGTATCCCTCTGCTCCCCACCTCCTCATACGTCTGTCCTGACGTACCTTAAATGAATCTACTGTACCTACCTCTACTACCTCTGCTGGCAACACGTTCCAGGCACCTGCCACCCTCTGTATTTAGAAGACTGATAGGGGATCTGATTGAGACATATAAGATTATTAAACGATTGGACACTCTGGAGGCAGGAAACATGTTTCCGCTGATGGGTGAGTGCCGAACCAGAGGACACAACTTAAAAATACGGGGTAGACCATTTAGGACAGAGATGAGGAGAAACTTCTTCACCCAGAGAGTGGTGGCTGCGTGGAATGCTCTGCCCCAGAGGGCAGTGGAGGACCAGTCTCTGGATTCATTTAAGAAAGAGTTGGCTAGAGCTCTCAAGCGGAATCAAGGATTATGGAACGTTTCAGAGAACACCTCTCGGACACCCGGACCAACCAACCCAACCACCCCATGGCTCAACATTCAACTCCCCCTCCCACTCCACGAAGGACATGCAGGTCCTTGGACTCCTCCATCCCCAGACCATAGCAGCACGACGGCTGGAGGAAGAGTGCCTCATCATCCGCCTAGGAACCCTCCAACCACAAGGGATGAACTCAGATTTCTCCAGTTTCCTCATTTCCCCTCTCCCCGCCTTGTCTCAGTCCCAACCCTCGAACTCAGCACCACCTTCCTAATCTTCTTCCTGACCTCTCCGCCCCCCCACCCCCACTCCAGCCTATCACCCTCACCTTATCACCCTCACCTTAACCTCCTTCCACCTATCTCATTTCCAACGCCCCTCCCCCAAGTCCCTCCTCCCTACCTTTTATCTTAGCCTGCTTGGCACACTTTCCTCATTCCTGAAGAAGGGCTCATGCCCGAAATGTCAATTCTCCTGCTCCTTGGATGCTGCCTGACCTGCTGCGCTTTTCCAGCAACACATTTTCAGCTCTGATCTCCAGCATCTGCAGTCCTCACTTTCTCCTTATGGAGATAAGGCAGGAACAAGATACTGATTAAGGATGATCAGCCATGATCATATTGAATGGTGGTGCAGGCTCGAAGGGCAGAATGGCCTACTCCTGCACCTATTGTCTATTGTCTATTGTCTAAAGTTTACACAACAGCCTAATTTATGTCAACAGCCATTTTTCACTGCATCAGCCATCTGTTTAAAAAAAAGCACATTTCAGAATTGCAAGGTAGAAACCTCCACAGTACTTCAGGGATCTGACTTGTGGGCATGCCAAAAGAGATATGATTAAGTGGGATGTGAATACAAGTTGAGCATTTAATTTAAAGATGGCAGTCAGACAACATGGTTGAGAGAGTGCAGTATAATGCAGGATTGAAGCTCTGACTCTATGTTCTGGTGGTTCAGGTAGATGCTCATGACTTTGGTATCTCTCGATGAAAAGCCAAACCTTCTAGTCAACGTCCCAACTCCCCACACGCAATTAATGCCGGCGATGGTCCCTCATGTTTTTGCTGTTTGTGGGATCTTGCTATGTACAATATGGCATCTGAGTTTGGAGCAATAGCCACTGTATTTTAGAGACAAAAACAAAAAGTGCTGGTAAATCTCGGCAGGTCTGGCAGCATTTTTAGCTGCTGTATTTCATTCTATTTGAAATGTCATCAGATGCTTCTGTGAAATATACAACCACCTTCTCTGTTAAAATTCTTTGTTCTAAGGCACTTTGGGGCATTTTAAACACCAGGGCTGCAAAGTAAATCCAACTGTTAACTTCATATGTAGATCTTATAATCGGAAGCGCAATGCAAATTTTTAAATGATAGTTACTTGAACAAACTTAAACATTGATCTATCTTATGAGCATTCAACACTGTTCAACATCTACTCAAGGACTTCATAAGAAAGAATTACAATGAGTTTAGTTCACATCGAAATGTGATCCAACCCAATTTCCCAGAAGCCAGTCAAGAACTTTTCAATAAGAGGGAAATGCTGTGAATGTTGAAAGCTAAAATAGAAACAGTTGGAAATGTTGGAAATACTCAGAGGTCTGGCATAGCAGTGAAAGGAGAAACAGAGTTCATGTTCCGGGCCAATTAACTTTCAACAGAATTCGATGAATAGTTGAGACTTGCAGGTTTTAACCGAGCACAGAGACAAAGAATTTATGAAGAGTGAAAGGCACAAAAGGAGTGGGTTTGGCACGGTGGCTCAGTGGTTAGCACTGCTGCCTCACAGTGCCAGTGTCTCCGGTTCGATTCCAGCATCGGGCGACTGTCTGTGTGAAGTTTGCCCCTACTCCCTGTGTTTGTGTGGCTTTCCTGCAGGTGCTCCAGTTTCCTCCCACAGTCCAAAGATGTGCAGGTTATGTGGAGTGGCCATGCTAAATTGCCCATAGTGTTCAGGAATGTGCAGGCTGGGTGGGTTAGCTATGGGGAATATGGGGTTTGGATGGGATGGTCTTCAGAAGGTCAATGTGGACTTGATGGGCCAAATGGCCTGCTTCCATGCTGTAGGAATTCTATGAAAGTAGAAGTCAAGAGAGATTAAATAACAGAAGGGATGGTGGTGCAAGACTGAAGGTAATGGGACAAAATAATGGAATACAGGATGGGCCGAGAGGAAATTTGAATGGCAAGATCAGAATTATTACAAATAACCTCCATCCAGCACAGTCAGAGCAGTGGTTATGATCTGAATTCAATATGAACTCCAGAGGATTGTAAAGTTTTCCACAATCTTCAGTTGATCTTCATTGAAATAGTGCAGGAGCTAGCTGAAGACAGGGAGTGGAGGTTGGTCAGTAATTAAAATCACAGGAAGCCAGTAGCTGGAAAGAACTCTTTCACTTTTATTAACTGTGTCAGTCTACCTCATCAACAAAGTTTATTTATTTAACATTTCTTATGGTCTTCTTTTGTATCTAATGACACTTTCTCCTTTTGATACGATAACTGCTGTGGTTGTAAAGTAATATGCCATCTCATTGGTTATGAGTGTCATTACTAAATCATATTACTTAACATCGGAACAGATGAAAGCCATTCAGTCCATTGAGCCTGACCCGCTATTCATAAATGACCAGAGCCAATCAAACACTTTGAAAATGAAAGGCAAGAAAGGAAACAGGCAGGACAATAGAAATTATAGCCCAAAACATGTTTTTATTTGCATAGACTCTTGCAGGATACATGGCATTACTGCTTTAAAAGCTGAGTTTGTAGCCTTGAGCAATCCAAGCAGCAACATGCCAGACTAAGGATCTGTACGTAAGTTGCTCTGTAACTTCAATTTATCAATTGATTTGCTTTGTCAATGTGTTTGAGATTTTCAAGTAAATCAATAAAAATAAAACGGTGCAGACACTGCAATTCTGAAATAAAAACAGAAAGTGCTGGAGAAACTCAAGTTTCAGCATCACCGGAGAGCGAGAGAGAGCGAGACAGAGGGGAGGGAGAGAGACAGAGAGAGTGAGAGAGAGAGAAAGGGAGAGGGTGCTAGTGTTCTTATCTGATATAATTCTTCCTTGAAGTATTTTGCTGCTTCTGTTTCTCTCTCCACAGAGTTTTCCTAGCTTTCAGTTTTTGTTTCTAAAGTAGCAAGTTCCACATTTTTTAAGAAAAGAGGTGTGCCCATGTTCCCCTTATTGGATTTATCACTGGCTGTCTCTGCAAACACGGCCTCAGCTGAACAGGAAAGTGGTTGGGAAGGCACGTGGTGAGGATGACTCAAAGAGTCTGCATTGTGGTTCTACCTGCACCACATGGACTGAAGTGACTCAAGAAGACAGCTCACCACCAGCTTCTCAAGGGCAACTAGAAATGAGCAATAAATACTGACCCAGCCAGTGATGCCCAGGTCCTAGGAGTGAGTTTTAAAAATGGCTGTGGAATGGCAATGAGTAGATGGGTGAGGCAGATCACTCTCTAGTTTTAACAAGACCATTGCCTTCAAATTTGTTGGCAGAGGAGCTTAAAATTCAGCCGGTGTTTACATTACATTGGCCAGAATTGATTTGGAGCAGTATTCTGAGCAATATTCAATGAAATGTGAGAAACCTAAGGCATGGCAAGCCAGGCCAAAGTATTTCACGGTAATATTATGTTGCAAGCACTATTATAGATGTCACCCATTTTACACTCAGGGAATAGATTTAGCAATGATTTTGACTCAGTTTGATTTTCCTATCTTCTCTCCCTCAAACATACTTAGATACATATATCAACTCTGCAGGAAGCCTTGTTGAAATGTTCTGCTGTTTTTTCTTGACATTTCTTATTATTTGGAAGCTTTCTACACCATTGATCATTTTGAATTGTTGAACGGGAACATTTGATTACTTTGTAGCCTGTTTTTGCTCAAAGCCTGCTCACCCAGGCCCATCATTAAGATTTTTTTAATGTTCTTCTTCTGTCTGCTCTGAGCTATCGTACGATAATGAAGAGTGCAGCTCATTAGTTTAACCAGGTGAATAAAGCAATCAGTCCATGTGGAGATTTGAGGATGAAATTTGAGATTTAGCAATGCACTGATTGAGATTTATATAGACTTGTTTCTCTTTGTAGACTGAAAACAACAAATGCCGGAGATCACAGTGGGGCAGGCAACATCCATGAAGAGACAGCAAGCTAATATTTCGAATCTAGATGACTCTTCATCAGAGCTGAAGTGAAGTGTGAAGGGACTTTATGATTGTTCCTGTGATGAGTTCCAACTTTTGAGTAGGCTTCGAGAAAACTTTAACAAGAGGGAAAACCTCTCCACAGATAGAATGGTTACATTTTCTGCTCTTACGGTGGAACAGATAGTTGTCAGTTTAGGCTGTTTTGAAGGCTTGAACATGTTTTTAACTAGAGACTTTGTATGCCACAATATCACATTATATATGTTTGCCAGAGCTCTGAACTCCACTATTGAATTCAGTTCAGTGTCAGCCACCCACACAGTTGTCAAGGAGTACAGTGACAATACTCAATACCCCCTCCATAGCGATCAGTTCGAAGGAGGTGTTGCCTCATATAGCAATGGAGACCCAGTTCCAAATGGCAATCAAGCTAATTGAGCTAAGCAACAATTGGGGTGATACAAAATTGGTTTCAATGTCTCAGAATTGGAAGCCAGTAAAGTAGTCAGAGTTCTGACTCGTGTGGTAAGACTTTTGTGTAACAACATGTTTAATGCCATCAAGCAGCTCGCTGGATTCACAATGTCATCCTACCATCAAGTTATTTTGCCAAAGGGTGGTTTGGGGGCACAACTGCAACCCAATTGCAAAGAGTAGATAGTGTGTTAGAGTAATTTAATGGCAGTTCAATGCTTAATACCAGAGGTTGACTGGAAATCTTTAGGCTTATATTGGCCCCATTTGTGGTATTGGGATCACTGCAGCTGCCCACAGGTTGCCTTTTCCTCCCTGTTACCGGGAAAATGCTGGAATCTGTTCTTAGAAAAGCAGTAGCTGAACATTGAGAAAAATGTAATACAATCAAGCAGAATCAACATGGCTTTGTAAAAGAGAAATAATGTTTTATCTACTTATGAATATACTTTGAGGATTTAACAAGCAGGGTGAATAAGGGAAAATCAGTAGATGTAGTGCATTTGGATTTATAAAGGAGTAAGTTGCCACATGAAAGATTACTACACAAAATAAAAGCTCAAGTTGTTGAAAGTGATATGTTTGCTCAACAAGAGGATGGGCTAACCAACAGGAAATGAAAAGGAAGATGAGTCATTTTCAGCTTGGAAAAAAATAGTAAGTGAAGTCCCAAATGGATCAATTCATGGGCATCAATTATTTACAGTCTATATTAATGATTTGAATGAAGGGACTAAGCCAAAATTACTGGCATTACAAAAATAGATAGGAAAACAACTTGTGAGGTGGCCATAAAAAGTTGAATTTTTGCCATCCTGACATGGGGAAAACATACATGGGTTTGGGGGAACAGAATTCCAAAACTGTTACCTGATTTCTATTCCACAGATGCAGGAAATATGATGAGTCTTGACTTGAAATATATAAAAACTGACATTGTTGTTCTGTGCTGTAGCCTTATCCAATTTTTATTTTACACAAAGTTTGGAAATTTTTAATGAGGTGGCTAGGCTTGTGTAAACCCTGTGAGTCAGGTCAGATCATAGCATTTGTGAATAATGAGAAAACCCTGTTTTGAAGTCTGGAACATTTTGAAAGGTGTGTTTAAAAGTGAATAGTAACTTCACATATGTCTTTGGATGCTGTATGATAGTTGATGTTTATTTTAATACAGTGATTGTGTTGATTAAGTTAGGGAGCAACGTGATAGCATTTCAGATGCACAGGAGCATATTATTAGATTAGATTAGATTAGATTACTTACAGTGTGGAAACAGGCCCTTCGGCCCAACAAGTCCACACCGCCCCGCCGAAGCGCAACCCACCCATACACCTACATCTACCCCTTACCTAACACTACGGGCAATTTAGCATGGCCAATTCACCTGACCTGCACATCTTTGGACTGTGGGAGGAAACCGGAGCACCCGGAGGAAACCCACGCAGACACGGGGAGAACGTGCAAACTCTACACAGTCAGTCGCCTGAGGCGGGAATTGAACCCGGATCTCTGGCGCTGTGAGGCAACAGTGCTAACCACTGTGCCACCATGCCGCCCACTATCTACTGGAAAAAAGTACTTTTCTGTATGACACAAAATTGAGAATCAGATTTTAATAAGTCAGTGAGAAATTGTGCTTTAATCTTTATATTGATTCATAGTTGCAATATCCGTTCAGACTTTAAAGCAGTGGAGCAGATGGTTGTCAGTTTAGGCTGTTTAGAAGGCTTGAACATGTTTTTAACTAGAGACTTTGTATGCCACAACATCACATTATATATGTTTGCCAGAGCTCCGAACTCCACTATTCAATTCAGTTCAGTAGCAGCCACCCACACAGTTGTCAAGGAGTACAGTGAGTTTTGTTTCATTTGGCAGATTTATGAGTAGTTAAATGATTACATTTTTTGAAGAGTTTCTTTTAGTTTTTAATTTAAAAGAAGCAGTTTTTTTTTCCAAGTACAGTTTGATTGGTGATATCTTTAACAGAATTTGAATTCAATAAAAATCTAAAATTAAGAGTCTGATGATGGCCATTTTCAATTGTCAGAAACACCCAAACAGTTCACTAATGTTATTTCGCAAATGCGTCCTCCACCCTGAACCCAGTCTGGTCTACATGTGACTGTTGATCCATAGCACTGTGGTTAACGCTTAACTACCCTCTGGGTAATTTGGAATGGATGATGATTGGCAATAAATGCTGGCCTAGCCAGTAATGATCACATCTCCTGAATGAATTTAAACAAGAAGTTAGCTTGTAGATTCAGCAAGTAATTAGGAAGGCAAATGGAATGTTGGTCTTTATTGAAGGAGGGATAGGATATAAAAGTAGAAATGTCTTCTCACAACTGTACAGGACATTGTTGCAATGACACCTGAAATAATGTAAGCGGTTCTGGTCTCCATAGTTCATTAAATATTTGCTTTGGAAACAGTTCAGTTCAATTCATCAGTAAAGCGATGGAAGGTGTCATCAACAGTGCTCTCAAAGCACTTGCTTAGCAATAACCTGATGCCCGGTTTGGTTTCCTCCAGGGACACCCAGCTCCTGATCTCATTACAGTCTTGGTTCTGACATTGATAAAAAAGTTGAATTCCAGAGGTGAGGTGAGAGTGATAACCCTTGACATCAAGGCTGCATTTGACTGAATGTGACATCACAGAATCCTAGCAAAACTGGAATCAGTGGGTATCAGGGGAAAACTCTCCATTGGTTAGAGTCATACCAGACACAAAGGAAGATGGTCATGGTTGTTGGAGGTCAGTCATCTCAGCTCCAGGACATCTCTGCAGGAGTTCCTCAGGGTAGTGTCCTGGCCCAACAATCTTCAGCTGCTTCATCAATGACGTTCCCTCCATCATAAGGTCAGTCATTCACTGATGATTGCACAATGTTCAGCACCATTCGCAACTATTCCAACACTGAAGCAGTCTGTGTCTAAATGCAACAAAATCTGGATAATGTCCATACTTGGGCTGACAGGTCGCAAGTAACATTCACACCACACAAATGCCAGACTATGAGCATCACCAAAAAGAGACAATCTAACCACAACACCTTCACATTCAATGATGTTACCATCATTGAATTCTCCACTATTAACATCCTGGGAGTTATCACTGAACAGAAACTCAACTGGACTCACCACATAAATGCAGTGGCTACAAGAGCTGGTCAGAGTTTAGGAATACTGGGGCGAGTAACTCCTCTCCTGACTCCTCAAAGCCTGTCCACCATCTACAAGGCGCAAGTCAGGAGTGTGATGGAATAGTCCCCACTTGCCTGGATGGGTGCAGCTCCAACAACACTAAATAAGCTTGACACCATTCAGGACAAAGCAGCCCGCTTGATTGGCACCACATTCACAAGCATCCACACCATTGATGCTTAGTAGCTGCAGCAATGCTTACTATTTACAAGATGCACTGCAGAAGCTCACCAAAGATCCTCAGAAAGCACCTTCTAAACTCACGACCATTTCCATCTAGAAGGACAAGGGTCGCAGACATATAGGAACACCACCACATTCAAGTTCCCTTCCAAGCCACTCACCATCCTGACTTGGAAATACATTGCCATCCTTTCACTGTCACTGGGTCAAAATCCTGGAATTCCTTCCGAATGGAATTGTGGGTCAACACAGATCAGGTGAATTGCAGTGGTTCAAGAAAGCAATTCACCACCTTCTCAAGGGCAACTAGGGACAGGCAGTAAATGCTGGCCAGCCAGCGATGTCCACATCCGATAGAAATGAATAAGTAAAAAAAACAAAGTTTATAGGATTGGTGCCAGTGATGAAATGGTGTTGCATGGTAGATGCTTGAGCAGATTGTGTTTGTGCTTGTTGGTGGTTTCAAAGAATAGGAGATATTCTTAGAGCAAGGTCAGAAAGATTTTTGACTGCAAGGGAGTCAAAGGTATAGGGACTAGCAGGAAAGTGGAGTTGAAGCCACAAACTGTGCAGGCATGATTTTAATGAATGTCTAAGCAGGTTTCAGGGGATATAAGATGTACTCCTGCTGTTGTGTTCTTATGAAGAAACTGTTTAGAGGGGAGAAATTATTGCCGCCCTTGTGAAATTTTCAATGGTAGTACGGTACTATTTCAGTGATTACCAACAAACAACATGAGGCAGTTGTGTTACTGTGGCATCATTTATATTGTAACATACGGTACCACTGTGTCTCTTCACCAGTTTTCTGAAAGGAACTCAGTCCTTCATGATTATTCACTGAACCATAGCAAATGCCTGATTCTTCTTTTCACTGTGAGAAGGGCAAGGACACAGCCCCCTCGAATCTACCTCAGCTGAAAGGATTGAATCTCCTGCTGTCAAAGTTACTTTAATCCAGACACTCACCTTCTAAGCTAAGCGGATCACTTTGTCACTTGTATGCAATTACTAAAGAATATTTTGCTTCCCCAGGGATCTTCTCCCTTCCTGGGATAATGGTAACAAAGCCGTCAACCCCCAAACCATCTCCCTGCACCTTGCACTCCCCCCCCCCCATCACCACACCTCTCCAAAAGAAATCTACTAAATATCTACCTTCTTCAAAAATGGCACTGGTCAAACTTTGAAGCAAGCATCTAAGGCGCTTCATTGTCAACTCCTGGGATGGTTTCACGTCAAGTGGATATGAAAGATCCCGTGGACCATTTTGAAGAACTACTCTGTCTGAACACCACCCCAGCATTCTGGCCACTAATTATCCCTCATCCGACATCACAAAAAACAGATTACCTGGTCACTGTGTTGTTTTTGAAAATGGGACCTTGCAGTGTGTAACTTGCTTGCTGAATGCCCTATATTACATCAGCCACAGTACTGCAAGAGTGCTTCATTGTCTGTAGAACACTTTGGGATAACTGGAGTTGGGACGTCATGTTGACATTGTAAATGGGGTATGTGTCCTGTTCTGGTCGCCCTGTTATTGGAAGGAAATTATTAAGCCAGAGAGGGTTCAGCTACTAAGATGTACCAGGATGTTGCCTGGAATGGAGGGTTTAAGTTATAAGGAGAGGCTGGGTGGGCTGGGACACTTTTTATTGGAGTGCAAGGGCTAAGGAATGACCTTGTAGAGGTTTGTAAAATTGTGAGGGGTATAGGTAAGATGAACAGTAGGTGTCTTTTCCCCAGGGTGGGGAATTTCAAGACTAGGAGGCATATTTTTAAAGGTGAGAAGAGAAAGATTTAAAGAAGAAATGAGGGGCAATTTGTTTACACAGCGAGTGGTTCGTGTGTGGAATGAACTTCCAGAGGAAGTGGCGGATGTGGGTACCATTACAACATTTAACAGACATTTGGATAAGTTCATGAGTAGGAAAGGCTTTGTGGGATATGGACTAAGTGTAGGCAGGTGGGAATAGATTAGTTTGGGATTATGGCTGGGCTGGACTAGTCGAACTGAAGGGTCTGTTTTCATGCTGAATGAATCTATGAAGGCATGACAAGCATTATAATTAAAGCAAGTCTTTATCTTCTTTCATTTGTGTCATCACTCAGTGTGAGGCTTTGACATTGCAGTGGAAAATACATGAATCTAATAACCATCAGCAACTTAGCCGAACCTGCAGCATGTGAAAGGTTAAAAGTGTTTGGTACAGGAGAGGAAACAATGCAATAAGGAATGGGCATGTTCCACAAGCTATAGTAGACTGAGCAATCTTCTCTTGAAAAGTAAATAACATTTGGAGAAAAATATTTCCCAGGCTTCTGAAATGGATAAATCATGTGTGGAGTTTCTCACAAAGCAATGGATTAATAATAACCTGATTCCTTTGCATTTAAGGATGACAGTCATAAGGAATTAGATTTTTCTGCAGTAAAATGAGTTTGATTAAATTAAATGCGCCTGGAGAGGGGAACGCTCCCTGGGATCAGCAGAGCAATCACCGCATGTCATTCCTGATGGCACGAGCTCTCTGAATGCTTTGAAGTAACGCTGACTCGCTGTTTAGTCCTTGTTGCTGATGACAGGCTGTCTGTATTAATAAAAAAAGGTTCTTCTTTCAGGAAGCAATGTAGTAAATATACACATGGAAACGTTTACTTTACATCATTATTTTGAGTTGGCTGTTTGCCATAGTTCATGAACAAACATCTCTGATTCTGTTCAATATATTATACGTGCACATATACACACAGATACTCATAGATTTCAAGCATGAATATATACTTACACACTCACAGACACATACACACACATATAGTTACAGACTCACAAAGAAACAGAAAAACACCCACATACATTCACAAATGTAACACGTACTTGCATATATGGTAATATGCGCAAAGCACTCAAACATTGAGACACAAACACATATGAACACAAGTGCAGTTACATACGTACATACACAAATTCACATAGACTTGCACATACATACTAATACACTCTCACACACAGGGCAGTATGGTGGCTCAGTGGGTAGCATTGTTGCTTCACAGCACCAGGGATCTGGGTTTGATTCTACCCTTGGACAAATGTCTCTGTGGAGTTTGTATATTCTCCCCCAGGCTGTGTGGATTTCTTCTGGCTGCTCTGGTTCCCTCCCACAGCCCAAAGGTGTGCAGTTAGGTGGATTGGCTATGCTAAATTGCCCATAGTACCCAAAGATATGCAGGTTAGGTGGGTTAGCCATGGGAAATGTAGGGTTACGGCGATAGGATGGGTCTGGGTGGGATGCTGTTTGGAGGGTCAGTGTTGACTTGATGGGCTGAATGGCCTGTTTCCACACTGTAGAGATTCTACAATTCTACTTAGAATCAAGGTGCATACGAAGAAGCTTACACATAGTATTTAAAATTAGTTGTAAAATACTAATAGACATCTAGCCAATGTGGCTGTCCAACTCGGTAATTTGCTTTTACTAACGACTTACTGAGCAGCCCAGGCAGTGGCCCAGCTAAAGTTGACCTGCCTGCCCATCTTCTTCATGAAATAGCCTTAAAATAAATAATTTCAAGCATTGTCTCTTCACATTTGTCTGTTTTGTCTGTCAGTTTGGTTTTATTTATTCAGTTGTTTGTGTAGTGTTACACAGCTTGAAAGTTGCAGTATCTGGAATAAAACAGGAATTAAAGAAAAATTGGCAGCTTTGTGAAGGATGTTTGGAATAAAAAGGGTACTTTGAGCCCAATTTTTAATGACTGGATGACATCAAGGCATCTATTAATAGTATTCGTATCCACAATTAGGGCAAGAAAATAAATCAACCCTGGCTCCCATTCTCTACTCATTGGTGATTCCTGTTAATATCCTGGAAATAGAGACAAACATTTGAATGGTTGGATAGTAACAAGATTAGGCCAGGCTAAACTGCTTCCCAAGGTATACAACCCTTCCTGAGCATTCATTGTAGACTTAAAGTTGAAAACGTATGGTACTGAGGATGCATTAGTAACTATATTGAGGAATGAGTCAGTATAGAATGGGAGAATTAGCAATTGAGTTTTGTTCACTCATAATCCTATGGAATTCATTACCATAGAAAGTGGCTGAAGTCAAACCATTATGTGCTTCCAAGAAGGAGGTAGATATAGCTATGGCTATAGATAAGGCTAAAGGAGTCAAGAGATTTGGTGGACAGTGGATGGGATATTGAGCTCAGTGATCAACCATGATCATATTTAATGGAGGAGCTGGCTATAGGGGTCAAATAGTCTGTTCCTGCTCCTAACCTCTGTGTTTCTACCGATGTTGCTGTCTGGAACGCATCCATGAACCATTTAATGTAGGTTCACCTGCAATGCTATTAGGGAGGGGTTAGGGATTTTGACTCAGTGACACCGACAGAATTCCCAGTTTTCAATTTGATTCCTGGGGAACAACAATTCTGATGGATCAATAGTGTATCGGTAACATGTAGCTAACCTTCTGCAAAGACCCTTTGTTTGTGATCGGCAGGTTTGGAAAGGCTGGTTAGCTCAGTTGTTGAGACGGCTAGAGTGAGATGCAGATTAATGCCTGCAGTATGGGTTCAATGCCTTTACAGTCTGAGGGTGATATCGTTGAAATAGCCATAACTAGCAACCCCAACTAAGAGGGAAAGCATATTTATGAGGGAAAAATCAGGCTTCTATAACCCAGTACATATTTAACCACAATCACTTCAACTGCATGACAGAAATGAAACATACTAACAGCTCCCTCTGTATATCCAGGTTGGAACGTGCATTTTTCTTGCTCTCTCATCATTTAAACTACTGTCTCTGAACAAACTGACTGACTGTTTCCATTAGTCCCTTCTCTGATTTCCAGTGGCTTTGTCTGCCAGGCATATCTTTTATATAAAACAAATGTGGCGTATTCTGTGTCAGGTTGACTTGACCTTTTAGAGATTTAATCAGCCAAATCTTGCATATATTCCTCAGGATTATGGAGTTGCATAACGCTTAATTATTCAATCTGCACTAAAACTCAAAACTAGAATCAAAAGATTTCAAAGGTCACCTCCTTGCTTGCTTGAGACTGTGAAATGTAAATAAACTATTTCTCAGGCTTAGAAATAATTTGCTTTTGATATTAAGTCCCAGCTGTCTAATAGAACTAGTTAGTAATGATAGAGAGTAAGAAAAAACTGGTTTAGCGTGTCAGTTTTGATTTTATTTATTAGATTGTCTGGGCAGTGCGTTACATTATTTGGTAGTACAAGACTCAGGACTGAGTTCCAGTGGGTCATTTTGCTGTCAGGGTAAAATATGACCTAAACAGTAGAGCCTGACAGCAACGTATCTGTTCATCTCAGTCTGTATTTCAAGTCAAATTTTCACCTGCCTCTACTTAAAGACATTTAATGCAATCTCATTAAATATGAGGTGTGTGTGGGAAAAGAGCCCTACAAACTGTGGAATCCAGGATTATCCTTTCGTTTTAAAGTACTATTTAATTGCTTGGAGCGTTTAAAGAACTAATTGTTCCCACTTTCTAACTCCTCATTTCATGTATCTATATTTGTTTTCAGCTGCTAGACCACAGGTCTGTTGAAATCAATTTTACAATACGTCAGCAGGCCTGTGATTACTCAGTTAACAATCCTATGCCACAACTAATCGGCTATGGTGTCCATTTCTAAATGCAAAGCAAAAAAAATTAAAAGCTTCTCCACAGCAAGCCAGCATCTGTAGACACAGCAAACAGTTTGAAGTTTTGAGCATGGAGATACAAATTGCTTCCTTGGGCACTGGTAATAAATCTTGATGTCAGCAGATTATTTGGCCATAGAAAATGTCATGGTGGCTCAGTGGTTATCACTGCTGTCACACAGCACCAGGGACCCAGATTCGATTTAACAAATGTGACTCCATTAAGACCCAGGATCTAAACATATACGTTTAACTGTGGATCCACCATTAATGTGAACCTTGGCAGTTGTGAACTGAAGTCACTGATCATGTGCCAGGGATGACATTTAAGGCTTTTTTTGTCTCTACATCTCATGTAGGTGCTGACCATTTTATCTCAGTACTAAGGGAGACAGCTAATATGCCAACCGTTACTGAAATAAAGCATGCTTGTATTCCTCAAATTGTACCTCTAAACTGTTAGTGGGTGTACTAATTGGCTTCTGTGTTTACTACATGTTGTTGATCAGCATAGACCACTTGAGCCAAAAGGCATTTTTCAGTACTGTAGGCTACTAGATTACTATTACAACAGTAAAGCACATGTCAAACATACTTCATTGTCTGTACATGATGGTGGCAAAGTAGGACACTTCAGACAGAGCTCGTCCATTTCCTTTTCTCTTGTTCTCTCTTTTCTCTTTGCTTTTGTGTTTCTTTTCCTTCTCCCAGACTGGTGTGGTGGTCTCCCGGCCTGGCACAGTGGTCTCCCAGTCTGGCGTGGTGGTCTCCCAGCCTGGCGTGGTGGTCTCCCAGCCTGGCTTGGTGGGCTCCCAGTTTGGCCTGATGGTCTCCCGCTCCTCGGATGCTGCCTGACCTGCTGTGCTTTTCCAGCACTGCACTCTCGACTTAAGATTCTGTACCTAGGTAGTTGTATCTAAGATGGAACCTTGTATGTTGACATGTTATACTTTTCACTGTACTCCTGTACTTTTATACTTGAATGTAAATGATTATAAAATGAAAAATGAAAATAAAAAACATGGAAATCGAGAAAAAGAGATCAAAGTGCTTTGGGATGTCTTTAGGTTGTTAAAGATATTTGAGCTATCATGAATTTCATTTTATTCTAGTTAACAGACAAGCTAGGAACAAATTTTAAGAGTTACTTGATACTTAGAGTCACTGAAAGTTGCTAAGTTCAAATCAGTTGGTTGCTTCACAATTTTTGAGGAGAAAGTGAGGTCTGCAGATGCTGGAGATCAGAGCTGAAAATGTGTTGCTGGAAAAGCGCAGCAGGTCAGGCAGCATCCAGGGAACAGGAGAATCGACGTTTCGGGCATAAGCCCTTCTTCAGGAAGGGCTTTCCTGAAGAAGGGCTTATGCCCGAAAAGTCGATTCTCCTGTTCCCTGGATGCTGCCTGACCTGCTGCGCTTTTCCAGCAACACATTTTCAGCTGCTTCACAATTTGCTTGGGATTCTAGTGATATGAGAAAATTTTAGAAAAAGGCACAAAGACCTGAATTCTCAGCCAGAATTTTGACTTTCGCTTATCGACCATGCTTCCAGCTGTTTTGTTGCGTACACTTGCAGATATACCCTTGATGGACTTTGTTCATTTTAATTCATGCACGTGATTTATGAGAAAAGAGAGACCTGTTCTTTACCTGCATTGATTCCTGTGTTGGGAACATTCTGGGAGTTCATGAGGCTCCTACAGAATGCTCCAATGCTACCAATACTGCAACAATATTTTAAGACATTGTGAATTGGAATTGGTAGAATATAATGTGACAGAGGCTCGAATTGTTTGCAATAAATCTTGTTATTTTTGTGATATCCATATTATTGGTATATGCTCAGAATTTTGGTTTTAATATTGTTCTTCTTTCCCAATCCCCTCATTAGATACAATTTTAAACATAATTTAAATGCAATTAATACAAGTTTTAATACAATTTTAACAATTGGTTTGGTTTCTAAAAAGCAAATTCCTTCATCAACTAATCACAAGCGTTGTATAAATCCAAATTTGGTTAAGTATTAGAACCAAGTAAATTGCGAACATATAAGAAACTGAATGACTGAGGTCAATGCTGCAGATGTTACATCAACCTTCTTGAGACTGGCCCTGATACAGTCCTTGGCCGTGCACTCAGATTCTTCAGATACCAGTTTGGGGGGAGTATTCACAGAGATCTTTAATGTCTCCTTACTCTGGTCTGAAGTCCCCACCTGCTTCAAGGAGACCACCATCATCTCAGTGCCAAAGAAAAATCATGCAGCGTGCCTCAATGATTACTGCCTAAGGTCTCTGAACTCCATAATTGTGAAGTGCTTTGAGAGGTTAGTCATACCTCACATCAACTCCAGCCTCCCAAATTGCTTTGATCCTTTGCAATTCACTCATTGGTGCTCCAGGGCCATGGCAAACACCATCTCCCTGACCCTCCTGCCTGAAACACCTGGATAACAAGGATACCTATACCAGGCTCCTACTTATTGAGGAGAAAGTGAGGTCTGCAGATGCTGGAGATCAGAGCTGAAAATGTGTTGCTGGAAAAGCGCAGCAGGTCAGGCAGCATCCAGGGAACAGGAGAATCGACGTTTCGGGCATAAGCCCTTCTTCAGGAAGAAAGGCTTATGCCCGAAACGTCGATTCTCCTGTTCCCTGGATGCTGCCTGACCTGCTGCGCTTTTCCAGCAACACATTTTCAGCTCCTACTTATTGACTACAGCTACAAGTTCAACACCACAATTCCAAACAAATTCATCTCTAAACTCCAAGACCTAGGTCTCAGCTCCCCCTTGTGACTAGATTTTTGACTTCCTGACCCATAGTCCACAATCAGTAAGGATAAACAACAGCAGCTCCTTCACCATAATCCTCAACATCAGTGCCCCACAAGGCTGCATACTCAGCCTCCGCTATGCTCCGTATACACTCGTGACTGTGTGGCCAAATTCTGCCACAACTCCATTTACATGTTCGCTGATGACACCACTGTTGTAGGGCAGGTCTCAAACAATGATAAGACAGAATACAGGAAAGAGATTGAGTGCTTTGTGGCCTTATGTAAAGACAACAATCCTTCCATAAATGTCAGCAAAATGAAATTAAGGTCATTGACCTTAAGAAGTGGAGTGCAGGGCACAGCCCTGTCTGTGTCAATGGTGCTGAAGACAAAATGGTCAAGAGCGTCAAGTTCCTCGGAGTGATGATCACCAACAATCTGTCCTCGTCCACCCTCCTCCTCGCAAGGATGTGTAGGTTAGGAGGATTAGCCATGGGAAATGCAGGATTACAGAAATAGGGTGGTGGAGGGATGAGACTGGGTGGGATGCTCTTCAGAGAGCCAGTGTAGACTTGTTGGACTGAATGGCCTGTTTCCACACTGTAGGGATTCTATAAAATATAGCCTTAAAATGCAAACAAGGAAGAACATTGCTTTGTACAAGTTGTAACCAAACAAAGCCTGGCTAGAAAGACTTAACTAAGAAAGAAACCCATTGACATACAGTAAAGATGTTAAAATATCAACTCAGTATTTTATCAAATTTTCTTTTTCAGGCACTCTGACATAAGGCTAAATAGAGTTTGTCTATGCCTGTAATGCTGACTGGCATACAGCATAATGATTCATAATGAGTTTGTCTGGAAATGAGCTAATTGTGTCTTTAATTATTTTGTTTATCAGGATCTAGATTCCACATCACGCCTATAGGAGCCTTGTATATATTAGACGTACAGAACGAGGATGGCTTGTACAATTATCGCTGCATCACACGGCACAGATACACTGGTGAAACGAGACAGAGCAACAGCGCCCGGCTGTTTGTGTCAGGTAGGTCTCACTGCCATGTTCCTGTGTGGATCCATGCACTAAGTGACCTCATTCTGTTGTGTTATGTAGTAAAAATGAACAAATTAAAATTATACAGGAGAGAGTGTAAAAAGGAAAGCTTTGCTTAGATAATTGCAGAAATCAAGAAACTAGAGCAGGAGCTCATCAAGCCTGCTCAACCCTTTAGTGCATAGAACATCGAACCTAGAACACTATAGTGCAGTACACACCCTTCGGCCCTCGATGCTGCGCTGACTGGTGAAACCAATCTGAAGCCCATCTAACCTACACTATTCCATTATCATCCATATGTATGTCCACTGGCCATTTAATTGCCCTTAAAGTTGTGAGTCTACAACTGTTGCAGGCAGGGCGTTCCATATCCCAACTACTCTCTGAGTAAAGAAACTACCTCTGACATCTGTCCTATATCTATCACTCCTCAATTTAAAACGATGCCCCCTCTTGCTAGCCATCACCAGAGGAAAAAGGCTCTCACTGTCCACCCTATCTAACCCTCTGATTATCTGATATGTCTCAATTAAGTCACCTCTCAACCATCTTCACTCCAATGAAAACAGCCTCAAGTCCCTCAGACTTTCCTCATATGACTTTGCCTCCATACCAGACAACATCTGAGTAAATCTCCTCTGAATCATTTCCAAAGCTTCCATATCCTTCCGAGAATGTGGTGACCAGAACTGTACACAATACACCAAGTGCAGCTGCACCAGAGTTTTGTACAGCTGCAGCATGACCTCAAGGCTGCAAAACTCAATCCCCCTACTCATAAAAGCTAACACACTGTATGCCTTCTGAACAACCATATCAGCCTGGGTGGCAACTTTCAGGGAACAAGGAACTGAGTTAGATGATTAGCTGTGATCATATTGAATGGCAGATTTGGCTTGAAGGGCTGAATAGCCTATTTCTGTATTTCTATATGATCATGGCTGATGTTAGGCTCCAAATCCACCTTCTTTCCTACTCCCTATGTCACTTAATTCTCTAGAAAGCCACATGCAAAATTTCATAGGATCAGTAAGATTAGAAAAGTAAACATGTGACTCGAAGTCTAGTCGAGGTGAAGTGGGTTCTGGGTCATGGGCATTGATAGCAGTATGGTGGAAGGGATAGTCCAGGGAGCAGGCGGGTGATGCTAGAATTGTTAGAACACATTGTTTATAGAATCACTGAGTGATAGAGTCGGTCAGCATGGAAACAGACCCTTTGGTTCAATTAGTCCATGCCGACCATAATCCCAAATTAAAATAGTTCCACCTACCTGCATTTGGCACATATCCCTCCAAACCTTTCCTATTCATGCACCTATCCAAATGTCTTTTAAGTGTTGTAACTGTACTTGCATCCATCACTTTCTCCACACACGAACCATTCTCTGTGTAAAACGTTGTCCCTTATGTCCTTATTAAATCTTCGTCCTCTCACCTTAAAAATATGCCCCTAGTTTTGAACTACCCCACCTCAGGGAAAAGACCTTTGTCATTCAGCTTACCCATGCTGCTCATGGTTTTATAAAGCTCAGTAAGATCACCCCTCAACCTCCTATGCTCCACTAAAATAAGGCACAGTCTTTCCAGTCCATTTTTATGTCTCAAACCCTCCATTCCCAGCAATATCCTGGGAAATCTTTTCTGAATCCTCTCCATTTTAATAATATCCTTCCTATAACAGGGAGACCAGAACAGGGAATAACATCACCACAGGAAATGACATAATCAACCCAAAGAAACCCAAACATATAAATAAAAAGCAGGAATTTTCAGTAGTGCTTCATCTGAAGCCCACTGAAGATGTTACCTAGTAGGGTGATGAAGCATCTGGAAATGAACCTTCCAGCTCAGTGAGCAAACCTACATCCAAAACCAGAACTACACAATACTCCAGAAGAGGCCTCACCAATGTCCTGTACCATCTCAACGTGATATCCCAACTCCAAGCCCCCAAGCCAGGAATCATAGAGTCCCTCCAATGTGAAAACAGGCCCTTCAGTCCAACAAGCCCTCCAAAGAGTATTCCTCCCTCAACCATTCCCCATTACACTACATTTTATCCCTGACTAATGCACCTAACCTGCATAGCCCTGAACACCCAGAGGAAACCCACGCACACACGAGGAAAATGTGCAGACAGTCACCTGAGGCTGGAATTAAGTCCGGGTCCCTGGCACTGCGAGGCAGCAGTACTAACCACTGAACCACCGTGCCACCCCAACTGTCTGCTTCCTGTCTGCCAAGCAGTTCCTTATTCATGTCATTACATTACCTCCAATACCACAAGCTTTACTTTTCCTTACTAATCTCTTTTGTGAAATCTTGTCAAAAGCCTTTTGAAAGTCCGGATACACAACATCTACTATTTCACCTTTGTCCACTCTACTGGTCGCATCCTCAAAACATTACAGGAGATTTATCAAGCATGATTTCCCTTTAGTGAATCCATGCTGACTAGGACATATTTTGTCACCACTTTCCAAATGCTCAGTGATTACACCCTTAATAATTGACTCCAGCATTTTCCCCACCACCAACGTCATGCTAACTTGCACATAATTCCTCATTTTCCCTCTCCCTCCTTTTTTAAAGAGTAGGGTGGCATTAGCTACCCTCCAGTCCATTGGAACTCTTCCAGAGTCTACAGAATGCTGGAAACTGATCCCCAATGCATCTGCTATTTCTAGGGCCACTTCCTTAAGCACTCTGGGATGCAGAGCATCAGGCCCTGGGGACTTATTGGGTTTTAATCCAATCAATTTCCCCAATATGATTTCTTGACTAATACGGATTTCCCTCAGTTCCTCATGCTTGAACCTCTGTCCCCTAGCATTTCCTGAAGGTTGTTTTGTGAAAACAGATGCACAGTATTTGTTCAACTGCCATTATTTTGTTGTCTGTTATGATTCTAACTGCAAGGGACTTACATTTGTCTTCACCAGTCTTTTACTCCTCATGTACCTGTAGAAGCTTTTGCAGTCAGTTTTTATATTTTCTGCAAGCTAATTTTCATATTCTATTTTTCCCTTCTGAACTATACCCTTTGTCCCCTTCTGCTGAATTCTAAATTTCTCTTGGGTATGCTGTTTTATTCTGGCCGATAGTTATGTTTCCTCTTTGGCTGTAACAATGTCCCTTTGATTTCTCTTGCTAGCCATGGTTGACCTCCCTTTCCTGCTTTGGCAGATAGGGATGTACAATTGTTGAAGTTCTTTAAATGTCTGCCATTGCGAATCCACCGTCAACTTCTTGAGTATTCTTGGCCAGCTTATCCTAACCAATGCATGACTCACACTGTCAAAGTTAGCTTTCTTTACGTTCAGGTCCCTAGGTTCAGATTTAGTTGTGTCACTCTCCATCATAATGAAGAATTTTACCATACTATGGTCAATCTTTCCCAAAGAATCTCATGCTACAATGTTGCTAAATAATCCGCTCTTATTACACAATACCCAGTCGAGGATGGCTTGCTGTCTAGTTGGTCCCTCAACATATTGGTCAAGGAAACTATCCCTTATACATTCAAGGAAGTCATCTTCCATCACATTGCTATCAGTTTGGTTAATCTAATCAATATACAGATTGAAGTCACTCATATCAAATGCTGTACCCTTACTGCATGTATCTCTAAGTTCCTGTTTGATACAATCTCCAACCTCACAAATAGCGTGGTGTGTGCACAACTCCCACTTAAAGTCTTGTCTCTTTGTTGTTCCGTAGCTCCACCCATACAGATTCTATATCTTACAGGTTAATGTCCTCTCTTAATATTGTGTTAATCTCTTCCCTAACGCAACTACACCTCCCTTTCTTTTCTGTCTATCTTTCCTGAAAATTGAATAACCCTGGACGTTGAATTCCCATGCTTAGTTGCCCTGGAGCCATATCTCTGTGATCTCAATTGCATCATATCCATTGATCACTGTCTGTGCAGTTAATTCATCTACCTTATTACAAATGCTCCTCGCATTGAGACACAGTGCCTTCCGGCTCATTTTCTTTTGGCATTTATTGCCCTTTTAGAATCATGGTGTAATGTGGCCCTTTTTGATTTTTATCTTTGGTTTCTCTGCCTTGCACTTTCACATTCCCCCCTCACTGCCTTTTGTTTCTGTCCCCACTTTATTTCCCTCTGACTTCCTGCATTGGTTCCCATTCCCTGCCAGATTAGTTTAAACCCTTCCCAATAGCAGGAGCAAGCACTCTCCCTCGAACATTGGCAGACCGTCCAGTTTGTACTGGCCCCATCTCCCCCAGAACTGGTTTCAATGTCCCAGGAATTTGAATCCCTCCCCCTTGCGCCATCCTTCAAGCCGCATATTAATCTTAGCTGTCCTACCATTTCTACTGCGATTAACACAGGTTGCCATCCAGGATTACTACCTTTGAGATCCTACTTTTTAGTTTAACTCCTAACTCCCTGAATTCAACTTAAAGGACCTTATCCTGGTTTTTTTTACCTCTATTGTTGCTGCCTATATGCACCACGACAATTGGCTGTTCACCACCCCCCCACGACAAAATGTCCTGCAGAAACTCCGAGACACCCTTGACTCTTGCACAAGGGAAGCCAACACATCATCGTGACCTCTCATTCGCGGCCGCAGAAATACCTATTTATTCCCCTTCCAGCTGAGTGCCCTCTCTGCCACTCTTCTTCCCACCCTTCTGTACAGCAGAGCCAGCCACGGTGCCATGAACCTGGCTGCTGTCACCTTCTCTGCTGAGCCATCTCCCCAACAGTATCCAATATGGTGTATCGGTTTTGGAGGGAGATGACTGCAGGGGAGCCCTAAACTACCTTCCTACTCTTCCTCTATTTGTTGGTCAACCATTCCCTGTCTGCCTCAGTAATTCTTGCCTGCAGTGTGAACAACTTACTGAACGTGCTGTCCACGGTTCCCTCTGCCTTGAGGATGATGCACAGTGAATCCAGCCGCAGCTCCAGAGCCATCAAGCGGTCAGACAGGAGCTGCAGCTGGACACACTTCCTGCACGTGAAAGAGTCAGGGACATCGGAACAGACAGGGATTTCTCATATCGCGCAGGAGGACCGGGGCACAGGGCTGGGATCTCCTACCATGACTTAACTCTAAAGTTAACAACAGAGGCAAAGCAAAAAGAAAATAAGGGAGAAGAAAAGCTACTCACCAGCCATTCACCTGCTGCCTGTGACTTCACATTTAAACTTCCTTGTGGTTGAAGTGCTGCTGGAGGTTTACGTGTAGATTTAAAGTGAATTACGGGCTTCGGTGAGGAGGATGATCAGCAGCTGCAGTATGCTGCTCCTCTGACTGTCTTACCTCACTGCTGATGACCCTCCTCATCGAAGCCCGTAATTCACTTTAAACCTACACTTAAACCTCCAGCGGCACTTCAACCACAAAGCAGCCCTTCTCAAAATGGCCGCTCCAAAAATGGCCACTCCCCTACAGCTTGCCTTTCTTTTATTCACTCCTGGGCAGTGACTGAGATGACTCCTCTGAGAATCCTGCTGAGCAGTGCCCCCTGTTAGTAATAACTTCAGCCAATAGTGAATTTGTGAAAGCGAAAGTAACGAGAACATATTGCAAGACAAGGACAAATGTTGCCAAGAATAGCAAAATGAAATGCTCTAACAGATTTATGATACTTTTAAGAATGTCTTGATGTTAACAGATATAGGTGTGTAGTTTCCAGCACAATATCTAGCTGCTTAACAAATTTGTGAAGGAAGAAAAAGCAAAAAAAATCTGGTCAGAAGAATGCAAGGTGGCCCTTGAGAAAAGAAAGGTACCAGGTTTGGCTGCCCTTTATTCTTCCAGGATTCTCAAACATACTATTAATGCTAGTGACTTTGGGGCATGTGCAGTCTAGTTACAGGATGATGAGCTGACAATAGAGAGGCCTGTGAGTACAGCAAGTTTCAGCTGGTTACAGATTGCTGATTGGTTTGTAGAATAGTGACCAGTAGTGGAATGACAACTACCTGATTGTGTAGCTAAACAGCGTGTAAGTGTGAATGATACAATGAGGCACTGCTAAAACTGTTGGGGACACTATCCTTAAGATGAGAATTACAACTAAGATTACATTAGGTAGCTCTTTTAAAGATCTTGTTCAGTGAAGAAAGAGGATTTCTACTAATGGCTTGGCTGAGGTACATCTCTCAAGAAAACCATTCACCTCAATTGTATATGGATAGGCAAAATGGCCACTCTGTATCCCTAAATAACAAAATGTCTAAAATTTCTAAGTCACACATTGTGACAGAAAGCATTTGAGACTTTTCAGTAAGACAGAGAGAATATGGGTGGTTGAAAATTCAGTCAATGCCTCATTTTGTATATGTATTACAATGGGCTTCGCTTAAAACCAATTGAGTATTTGACTTCAAGAGTCCCAGCCCCTAGAAGAACAAGTGTACCAGGCACATCAGAATACCACCTCTGAGTTACACACTATTCTTAATTGGAATTATCTCACCATTCCTTCGCTATGGCTGGGTCAAAATCCTAGAACTCCCTTCCTAAAATCACAGAGGGTGTCCCCACATCACAAGTCCTGCAGAGGTTCATAAAGTGACTCATGGCCACCTTTGCAGTGTAGTTGGAGATGCACAATAAACACTGGCCTGTCTGGTAACATCTACATCCCATAAAAGAATAAACAAAAGAGGCATTAAACTACATTTGAGATGAATGTATAAATTGTCATGATCTCATTTGACAAAGCAGAAGATTTGATGAGTGATCCAGTTAGCATCTGTGCAGTTTGGCACTGAGCTGACGTGTCTGATTGGTAACTAGTCACAGAACATAGAACATAGAACGTTACAGCACAGTACAGGCCCTTTGGCCCTCGATGTTGCGCCGACCTGTGAAATTAATCTGATGCCCATCTAACCTACACTGTTCCAATTTTATCCATATGTATGTCCAATGCCCATTTAAACGTCGGCGAGTCTACTACTTTTGCAGGCAGGCCGTTCCACACCCTTACTACTCTTTGAGTGAAGAAACTATCCCTGTCCTAAATATCTGTCCTAAATCTATCACCTGTCAATTTAAAGAAATGTCCTCTGTGTTAGCCTTCACCATCAGAGGAAAAAGGCTCTCACTGTCCACCCTATCTAACCCTCTGAATACCTTATACATCATCCGTACTGACACGAGATTATCAACTACTCCTGACAAAAAGCCATTGATCCGAAGCTTTTCCTATTTTATCTCTGCCCTTATGCTGTCAAAATAGTATTTCCAAAGTTTTATGGTTTTATTTCAAATTTTCAGTATTAGCAATGTTTTTGCTTTTGTTCACTGTTGGGAGACTTTGTTGTATGCATAACAATGACTCTAATGGAAAAATAACTGTTAAACACCAGCAACTTACACTTATATTGTTCCAATCCCTATGGAGACTGATATTTTGTAAAAGATAGATGAAGTTCCCAACAATTGATGAAAGATTTCACTTTTAAAAATGTTTACTTTGATAAAGAAATTAAAATAAACATTGATCAAACATTAATCAATGGGCAACTTATAAGAAAAGGTGTGCTTTTACATTAACTATGTAATACAACTGAAATTTGTTTTACAAAACCCCCTTCACTATGTGCCATTATTTGACAAATATGTAGCTTTTCAGGAATAGACTCACCTTCACTTCCAGTTCTCTAATGGAGATTCACTTCTCCAGGTCAAAGTGTCTTTTAACAATTGTTCGACTCAGCCCAAATTTTTCTGGGTACAATTATCACCAGCAAGATAAGCCTCGACAACTCTTTAAATCTTCAACCTTGAAGAAGTTTTCCTCCTCTCTCTACAAGGTACTCTTTGCTACCTTCCCCCACCCTCCTCCCTGACCTATCACCTTCACCCCCACTCACCTATTGTACTCTATGCTACTTTCTCCCTACCCCCATCCTCCTCTCATTCATCTCTCCACCCTTCAGGCACTCTGCCTGTATTCCTGATTAAGGGCCTTTGCCCGAAACGTCAATTTTCCTGCTCCTCGGATGCTGCCTGAACTGCTCAATGTGTGACTTAGAAATTTTAGACATTTTATTATTTAGGGATACAGAGTGGCCATTTTGCCTATCCATATACAATTGAGGTGAATGGTTTTCTTGAGAGATGTACCCCAGTCTCATTCCAGCACCACTCTACTCCAGAATCTTCAAGAGCCCCATCTGCCCTGTACCCTTCCTTTGAACAGTCTTTATATTAGATTACTTACAGTGTGGAAACAGGCCCTTCGGCCCAACAAGTCCACACCGACCCATCGAAGCGCAACCCACCCACACCCATTCTCCTACATTTACCCCTTTGCCTAACAATACAGGCAATTTAGCATGGCCAATCCACCTAACCTGCACATCTTTGGATTGTGGGAGGAAACCGGAGCCTCCGGAGGAAACCCACACAGACACGGGGAGAATGTGCAAACTCCACACAGACAGTTACCTGAGGCAGGAATTGAACCCGGATCTCTGGCGCTGTGAGGCAGCAGTGCTGACCACTGTGCCACCGTGCCACCCACAGAAACTGAACTCTTAAAAGCTTCTCCTTCAGTTGTTAACATAAAGTGATTTCACCCAGTTTCCCGCAGCAGTAACTTCTTCACCTTGGCATCTCAAACAGCAGCTGTCCTTTTCTGCATAATAACTAAGTTGGTGGTAAAACTGTCACCAATTCATGTTCGGGTTTTCTTTGCCTGCAACCAGATCAGATGGGCACGTCTCTGATCTAGGATGTTTACCTGGAATTCTCTGTTTTACTTTGGGTTAAAGGTACATTTCAAAACATAATTATTTTGTAATGTCCTGCGGTCTTAACAATATAGCAGTCTTAATGTGGAAAAAGAAAATCCAGAGTCAATTTTCAGAGCAATGATCAGGAAATATTAGGCACCTACACTCAAAAGGAATTACTATAAATAGTGAATAACAGCTTTATCAAAGGTATGGGCTTAAAGTGGGTCTTAAAGAAGGCAGAACAGTTCTGACAGGTAATTGGGGAATATGATTTGTTGAGTTTAGCAGACCAGATTGCATGATGGGGATCAGAGTGAAGGTTGAACTCAGTAGCTGTTAATTTAGAGGTGGCAGCATCAAATTAGCAACCAGTGATGCTTTGGAGGATTTTAACATCTCTGGCTGGGATGACACTAGTAGCCAGGATTTCCAGTCTCATTGTTGGAAACTTTGAGTACTGGATTGGCTTCAGCTATGAAACCTTCCTTGGTTGAATTGCTGCCAACATTCACTGTCGAGCCAAGCACACTGGATGATGGCTGCTGGAAGGGCAGTAGATTAGATTAGATTAGATTACTTTACAGTGTGGAAACAGGCCCTTCGACCCAACAAGTCCACACCGACCCGCCGAAGCGCAAACCACCCATACCCCTACATTTACCCCTTACCTAACACTACAGACAATTTAGCATGGCCAATTCACCTGACCTGCACATCTTTGGACTGTGGGAGGAAACCGGAGCACCCGGAGGAAACCCACACAGACACGGGGAGAATGTGCAAACTCCACACAGTCACCTGAGGCGGGAATTGAACCCGGGTCTCTGGTGCTGTGAGGCAGCAGTGCTAACCACTGTGCCACCGTGCCGCCCACATCCCATAGGTTGGGCATCTCCCCAACAAATGCAGCTGGAACCAACACCTGCTGGAGATGGAGGGGATGTTGAAGTATAACTGCCTGCAATGTGAGTATTGACCGCAGGAAAGTCTCTCGCTTTGCTGAGTGGTAATTTGAAGCTTCTCTTTCGTTGCTGTTGCACAACCACAAAGTGTGATCTCGGTTGTAAAGCACATTTGCAAATCTCTCCACAGATCCTGCTAACTCAGCTCCGACAATCCTGGATGGATTTGACCACCGGCTGGCCATGGCTGACCAGCGGGTGGAATTGCCTTGCAAAGCCTCTGGGCATCCTGCGCCGAAATACCGCTGGGTGAAGGACAATGCCCCCTTGGCAAGGGACAACAGGTTCAGACAAACTGTCACTGGGTTACTCATTGTGAAGGCAGTGCCAACAGACTCAGGAAGGTACACTTGCGAGGTGTGGAACAACTTTGGGAATGCAGAGGTTATTGGCCACCTGAATGTAAAACGTAAGTAAATGAACACAGCTGGTTCACACACTCAGTTGAAGAGATTTTTATTCACTTTGCGTTCAAACCTGGTCTCCCTGCCACGGGAAAGATGTTGTTAAACCCTGAAGGGTGCAGAAAGGATTGCAGCCGTTGGAGGGTTTTGGCTATAGGGAGAGGCTGAATAGGCTGTGCTTTCTCCCCAATGGCATCAGAAGCTGAAGGATAACCTTATAGAGGCTTACAAAATCAATGGGGCATGGTTAGGGTGAATACCGAGATCTTTTTTCCAGGGTAGGGGAATCCAAAACTACAGGGTTTAGGTTTAAGGTGAGAGGGGGAAGATTTAAAAGGGACCTCAGGGGAAATGTTTTCAAGCAGATGGCGGTACGTGTTTGGAATGAGCTGCCAGAGGAAGTAATGGAGACTGGTACAATTACAACATTCAAACAACATTTGAATGGGCATATGAATAGAAAAGGTTGAGAAGGTTATGGGCCAAATGGGACTAAATTAATTTAGGATGTCTGGTTGGCATGGACAAGTTGGACTGAAGAGTCTGTTTCTGTGCTATAGATCTCTGTGTAGCTATACAGTTAACTGGATCAGACTAATCTTAGGCCCGTTGCTATATTCCACACATTCCCAATCCTTTTGTGTTTTGTTGAGCTTCATTGCAGGCAGACCATGATCCACAGGAGGCCACTCATCCCAGCATGCTTGTGCTATCTCTTTCTAGGAGATGTCTACTTAGCCCCACACTTCCCCTCAGCTCCACAAATGTCTCCTTTTCTGATTGAATCTGCTTCCATCAGCTTTCAGGCAGTGCCCCCCACATCTTGGCATCTTGCTGATGAAGGCCTGAAGAAGGGCTCTTGCCCGAAACATCGATTCTCCTGATCCTTAGATGCTGCCTGACCTGCTGCGCTTTTCCAGAAACACATTTTCAGCATCTTTCTGATAATGCAAGTTAATGCAAGAGGTTTTCTCAAATGCTGCACGCTCCAAAAACTTAAATGTAATAAAAATTAATGATGAAGGATACTTTGAGGTTCTTTAAGTGGGGGCAAAGAACATGAAGAGTAATTTTGAACAATAACAACAAATTACATTTTTCTAGCACCTTTTAATATCGGGAAACGTCCCGAGATAGTTCACAAGTGTTACCAAGCAAAACTGGACAGTGAACCACATTAGGAGATATTAAAACAAGTTGCCAACAAAGTAGTTTTTGAAGTAATATAAAACAGGTTCATGCAGCTGAAGGCAGGATCACGATAGAGTCATAGAGTTATACAGCATTGAAACAGTCCCTTTGGACCAACTCATCCATGCTGACAAGATATCCTAAATTAATCGAGTCCCATTTGGCAGCATTCAGCCCATATCCCTCTAAACCCTTCCTTATCAAATATGCATCCAGATGCCTTTTAAGTGTAGTTGTACCAGCCTTCACCACTTCCTCTGGCAGCTCATTACGTACATGCACCACGCTCTGCATGAAAAAAGACAGAGTGGATGACTAAATTGAGGTTGAAGATGAGCTGGAATTAGACACTTGCAGATATCTTGGATGCTTGTGAGGCTGGGAGCGATCACAGAGAGAGAGAGGAAGGTGTAAGACAATGGATGAAATTGAAAGAACTTGAAAATGGAGCTTGTGTTGGAATTGAATCTAATTTAATGAGTATAAGGGTTGATGCTTTGTACAGGAAAAGATATTCAAAAATGGATTGCTAAAATTCTATGAATTGAATACCAGATTACTGGTAAACAATTATATAAGGAAGGCATTTATAACATGCACTCTAAAGTGCATTGTTCAGTTAATAGGCTAACTATTGACCTAGCTTTGATAATGGCTGCAAACTATTAATCACACAGCACCTTAGCAACAATACAGAGTTGGACATTTCACTCAGCTTTTAGTTGAATTTATAGCTCAATTCTTTATAAATCACCAAAAGACGTTCTAAATGATATTATTGTACTCTTCATCCTCAATGAAATGACTGAAAACAAAAGTTTAAATTTAGCCATTCATCTGATATGTCCAAAGCAGGTTAAATCCTCTCTCCAGAACATATGTTCAAACTGAAGGAACAAAAGAATTGCAGAATGTTGTTGTCCTAATCCCAATCTGGAATTCTAAGCAGCCTTTGATGAGATTAGATTACTTACAGTGTGGAAACAGGCCCTTCAGCCCAACAAGTCCACACCGACTCTCCAGAGAGCAACCCACCCAGACCCATTCCTCTACATTTACCCCTTCACCTAACACTATGGGCAATTTAGCATGGCCAATTCACCTAACCTGCACATTTTTGGACTGTGGGAGGAAACCCACGCAGACACAGGGAGAATGTGCAAACTCCACACAGTTGCCTGAGGCAGGAATTGAACCTGGGTCTCTGGCACTGTGAGGCAGCAATGCTAATCACTGTGCTACCGTGCCACCCTTTGGGTATGGTATAAAGTTGTAAGATGTATTGGGTAATTATTTGCAGTTGCGTTGGTGCTGTTGGTGGACCTCTTTGTTTCTCGATGCCAAATTCTATGCACAAGAAGCGACTCGGTGTTCAGTGGTGTTAGGAAGCGGAGGTCAACGCCACGCTGATAACTAAAACCGAAACACCCAGAGAGGCTCCCCTCACCTCATAATCCAGCAAAATAAATGTGAAAAGTGGTATACCCTACCTCTCATCCTCCAATCTCTTATAAAGGAGTGGTTAAATGAAATGAAATCCGTTCACTCACTCTATCATGAACAAGTAACGATATCTTTATCGAACTCCAACAGTGAACAGATTTACAGAACCATGAACAAACTGACCAATTCCCCTCTAACTATGAACTATTCCTGAATAAAACAAAATTCTAATGGTATGCTGTTCCAATAAAATACAAGTCCTATTTACATAACAAAACAATAGAATTTAATCTCTCAAAATTACAGCAAGGATACGTCTTCCGGAATGCTCTGTGTCCTCTCCGCAAATCTTCTTTCAGGAGTGTCTTCTCCATCGAATTCATGTCAGTTCTTCTGTCAGGAATGTTCTCTCTGTGAATTCTGCTGTATGGAATATTAACCAAGTGTGCTGTGGTACCTTTATTAATGAGATGGTGCATTCTTTGAGAGCTGGAAGTTGTTATCGCTTGGCAGATGGCAGTTGGCTCTCACCGATTTCCCAAATGCCCTCATGCTTAATACCCTTGATAACCTATCAATTTCTTACAGTCTGATTGGTTTTAAGTTGTCAAAACCGTCAGATTTAAATTTAATAGGTTCTTGGTAGCTAAATGCTTGGTATAAATTGATTGGATAAATTTGAAAAGATTGTGGTCTTGGTAAAGGTGCTGCTTGGCTGTTCAAAACAAAATATTTCAATTCGGGTGCCGTCTGTTCACCTACACTTTGAACTGCTGTTCAGATATCCATTTTAACTCTAAGCACTGTAAGAAACAGTATCGTTCAAGGGCACAATGCAATGCCTTCCTTCCATTTTGCAATTTTACAATTCTACACACACCAACTTCGCAACTGTGGTTAGCACAGCTGCCTCACAGTGCCGGGACCCATGTTCAATTCCAACCTCAGGCGACTGTCTGTGTGGAGTTTGCACATTCTCCCCATGTCTGCGTGGATTTCCTCCAGGTGCTCCAGTTTCCCCCCACAGTCCAAAAGTGTGCAGCTTAGGTGGATTGGCCATGCTAAATTGCTAAAGGGATGTGTAGGTTTGGTGGATTAATTAAATTGAATTTATTGTCACGTGTACCGAGGCACAGTGAAAAGCTTTGTCTTGCGAGCAGTACGGGCAGTTAAGTAGCATTGATAAGGAAATAATAGGTAAACAGCGGCAAAAACAAAAACACAGGTACAGGCGAATGTTAAGAGTTTGTGAATCTATTCAGTATTCTAACAACAGCAGGGTAGAAACTGATTCAAAACCGGCTGGTGCGTGTGTTCAGGCTTCAGTACCTTCTCCCTGATGGTAGAGGTTGTAGAAAAACATTGCCAGGGTGAGATGGATCCTTGAGAATGCTGGCGGCCTTTCCTTGACAGTGGGCCTGGTAAATGAATTTTATAGATTAGATTAGATTAGATTATTTACAGTGTGGAAACAGGCCTTTGGCCCAACAAGTCCACACCGACTCTCCGAAGAGCAACCGACCCAGACTCATTCCCCTACATTTACCCCTTCACCTAACACTACGGGCAATTTAGCATGTACAATTCACCTAACCTGCGCATTTTTGGACTGTGGGAGGAAACCGGAGCACCCGGAGGAAACCCCCGCAGACATGGGGAGAATGTGCAAACTCCATGCAGACAGTTGCCTGAAGTGGGAATTGAACCCAGGTCTCTGGCGCCATGAGGCAGCAGTGCTAATCACTGTGCCACCGATGGGAAGTTGGCCTTTATGGTTGTCTGGGTCGAGTTCATCGCTCTCTGTAACAGTAACTGTCTCCAATCTTGAATGGTACAGTTGCCATACCAGATAGTGATACACCTGGGAATAAACTTGAGATTAACCATGGGAAATGCAGGATTACTGGGAGAGGATTGGGGTGACAGATCTGGGTAGAATGCTGTTTGGAGGGTCAGTGTAGACTTAGAGTCACAGAGGCATAGAGATGTACAGTATGGAAACAGATCCTTCAGTCCAACTCGTCCATACCGACCAGATATCCCAACCCAAATCTAGTCCCATTTGCCAGCACCCGGCCCATATCCCTCCAAACTCTCCCTATTCATATATCCCTCCAGATGCCTTTTAAATGTCGCAATTGTACCAGCCTCCACCACTTCCTCTGGCAACTCAGTCCATACATGCACCACCCTCTGCGTGAAAACGTTGCCCCTTGGGTCCCTTTTATATCTTTGCCCTCTCATCCTAAACCTATGCACCCTAGTTCTGGACTCCCCCACCCCAGGGAAAAGACCTTGTCTATTTATCCTATCCATGCCTTCATGATTTTGTAAACCTCTATAACGTCACCCCTTAGCCTCCAATGCTCCAGGGAAAACAGCCCAGCCTATTCAGCTTCTCCCTATAGCTCAAACCCTCCAATGCTGGCAATATCCTTGTAAATCTTTTCTGAACCCTTTCAAGTTTCACAACATCCTTCTGATAGGAAGGAGACCAGAATTACATGTAATATTCCAAAAGTGGCCTAACCAATCCCTCCTGTCTCGCTGCAACATGACCTCCCAACTGCGATACTCAATGCTCTGACCAATAAAGGAAAGCATACTAAATGCCTTCTTCACAAATTACCTGTGACTCTAATTTCAAGAAGCTGTGAACCTGGACTCCAAGACCTCTTTGTTCAGCAACACTCCCTAGGTGTTGCTGAACAACCTTACTATTAAGTGTATATGTATAACAACCTTACCATTAAGTGTATATGTCCTGCTCTGATTTGCCTTTCCAAAATGCAGCAACTCACATTTATCAAAATTAAACTCCATCTGCCACTCCTCAGCCCATTGGCCTATTTGACCAAAATCCTGTTGTAATCTGAGGTAACCTTCTTCGCTGTCCACTACACTTCGAATTTTGATGTCATCTGCAAACTTACTAACTGTACCCCCAAGTTCATATCCAAATCATTTATATAAATGACAAAAAGTAGTGGACCCAGGACCCATCCTGTGGCATTCCACTGGTCACAGGCCTCCAGTCTGAAAAACAACCCTCCACTAACACTTCTATCTTTGAGCCAGTTCTGAATCCAAATGGCTAGTTCTCCCTGTATTCAATGAGATCTAACCTTGCTAACCAATCTCCCATGAGGAACCTTGTTGAACGCCTTACTGAAGTCCATATAGATCACGTCCACCACTCTGCCCTCATCAATCCTCTTTGCTTCTTGTTCAAAAAGCTCAATCAAGTTCGTGGAACATGATTTCCCACGCACAAAGCCATGTTGACTGTCCCTAACCAGTCCTTGCTTTTCCAAATATGTGTAAATCCTGTCCCTCAGGATTCCCTCCAACAACTTGCCCACCATTGAAGTCAGGCTCATAAGTCTACAGTTCGTTGGCTTGTCCTTACCACCTTTCTTAAATAATGATACCACATTAGCCAACCTCCTGTTTTCTGTGACCTCACCTGTGACTATCAATGTTACAAATATTTCAGCAAAGAGCCCAGCAATCACTTCACTAGCTTTCCACAGAGTTTTAAGGTATATTTGATCAGGACCTGGGAATTTATCCACTTTAGTATGTTTCAAAACATCCAACACTTCCTCTTCTGTAATACGGACATCTTTCAAAATGTCACTATCTATTTCCCCACATTCTATATCTTCTATATCCTTCTCCACAATAAACACTGATGCAAACTACTCATTTAGTAACTCCACCATCTCCTGCGGCTTCACACAAAGGCTGTCTTGCTGATCTTTGAGGGGACCAATTCACTCCCTAGTTATCCTTTTGTCCTTAATGTATTTGTAAAAACCCGTTTTTGCCCTCCTGATTTCCCTCTTAAGTATATTCCTACTGCCTTTATACTCTAAGGATTCACTCGATCTATCTTGTCTATACATATGCTTCCTTCTTTTTCTGAACTAAACCCTCAATTTCTCTAGTCATCCAGCAGTCCCTATACTACCAACTTTTCCTTTCACTTTAACAGGAATATACTTTCTCTGGGCTCTCGTTATCTCATTTCTGAAGGCTTCCCATTTTTCAGCCGTCCCTTTACCTGCAAACATCTGCCCCAATCAGCTTTTGAAAGTTCTTGCCTAATCCCATCAAAATTAGCCTTCCTCCAATTTAGAACTTCAACTGTTTGATTCTGGTCTATCCATTTCCATCATTATTTTAAAACTAATAGAATTATGGTCGCTGGCTCCAAAGTCACCTCAGTCACCTGCCCTGCCTTATTTCCCAAGAGTAGGTCAAGTTTTGCACCTTCTCTCGTAGGTACATTCACATACTGAATCAGAAAGTTTTCTTGTACACTCTTAACAAATTCTTCCCCATCTAAACCCTGAACACTATGGCAGTCCCAGTCTATGTTTGGAAAGTTAAAATCCCCAACCATTACCACTCTTATTCTTACAGATAGCTGAGATCTCCTTACAAATTTCTTTCTCAATTTCCCATTGACTATTCGGGGGTCTATAATACAATCCCAATCAGGTTATTTCTCAGTTCCACCCAAATAACTTCTCTGGAGATATTTCTGGGAATATCCTCCCTAAGTACAGCTGGAACCCAACATACCCCTCATCATTATCCCTTATCAAAAACGCCACTCCCCTTCTCTCTTGCCTCCCTTTCTGTCCTTCCTGTTGCATTTGTATCCTGGAACATTAAGCTGCCAGTGCTGTCCATCCATGACTACATCTCTGTAATTGCTATGCTTTCCCAGTTCCATGTTCCTACCATTACCTGAGTTTATCCGCCTTCCCTGTTAGGCCTCTTGCCTTGAAATAAATGCAGTTTAATTTATCAGTCCTACCTTGTTCTCTGCTTTGTCCCTGCCTGCTCCTGACTGTTTGACTTGCCTGTGTTCTCAACTGTATCAGTCTCAGATTGATCTCTTTCCTCACTATCTCTCTGGGTCCCAAACCCTCCTCCCCCCCCCTCCACCTTACTAGTTTAAATCCTCCCGAGCAGCTCTAGCAAATGTCCCTGCCAGTATATTAGTCCCCTTCCAATTCAGGTGCAATTCATCCTTCTTGTACAAGTCACTTCTAGCACAAAAGAGATTCCAATGATCCAAAAATGTGAATCCTTCTCCCATACTCCAACTCCTTAGCCATGCATTCATCTGCTCTATCCTCCTAGTCCTACTCTCACTGGCTCATAGCACCGGGAGTAATCCAGATATTCCTACTCTCGAGGACCTCCTTTTTAAATTTCTGCCTAACTTTTCATATTCTCTCTTCACAATCTCATCTTTTTCCCTTCCTATGTCGTTGGTTCCAATGTGTACAATGACTTTCTGCTGGGCCCTTTCCCCTTTGACAACATTCTACACACGCTCTGAGACATCCTTGATCCTGGCACCAGGGAAACAACACACCATCCTGATTATTCGCTGCTGGCTACAGCAACGTTTGTCTGTGCCTCTGACTAGAGAGTCTCCTAACACAATCGATTGCTTGGAACCTGACGTTCCCCTCATTACTTTAGAGCCTGTCTTGACATCAGACACTTGTTTGTTCATGCTACATTCCCCTGAACATCCACCAACCCCTACATTTTCCAAAACATACTTGTTTGAAATGTGGAAAGGATGGGCCAAATGGCTTGCTTCCACACTGCAGTGATTCTTTGATCTCAGAATGAATGTAAATCTTTCTCCTCCTTTATACCTGCACAGAGTTCGCAGGAATGATTTTATAATGGTCTACTTTGCAAGCAATAAGATTTTGAATGCTTCCTGTATTGTTTCAATGCACAGAGCGACTGAAGGCGACAGTAAATCTGCATAAGGTGAAAACCAGCATCGGTGGCAAGTTATCCCTGTCCTGTACAGTGACCGGAGCGGAGGAGTATGAGGTGGAGTGGTATCAGAATGGCGAGATCATCACCCCTGGCAACAATGTGAGAATCACCGGAAACAACCAGGAGAAGCTGATGATAGACGGATTAGCAAAGAGCGATAGAGGAGCCTATCAGTGCTTTGTAAGGAAAGGCCGAATGTCAGCCCAGGATTTGGTTCATGTTATCCTTGAAGGTTAGTGTGGAAATAAGTGGCTGCTGCCAGTTCACTGGAAGTAGCGCTGGCAATAATCATTCTGTGCAAACCTGTATTGTCACAGAATTTGAGAGATGTTGGGCGTGACCAACTTGAAAGGCTCCTACGGTTTTATTGGCACTGCCACAAGCACACATTGTGGTGTTTTTCTCACATTATTCCTTCAGACATTTCTGATTGGCCTTTTTTTAAGTCCAAAGTGGGTGGGTTTTGAGCTGACATTCTGACCACATGGGATAAGAAGTTGAATTAAGAGTACAGGTATATAAAAACAGGAGTTGGCTATTAGATTTTATTCCCTACCGTATGGAATCAGGCCCGTCAGCCCAACAAGTCCATACCGAACCCTCCGAAGAGTAACCCACCCACACCCATTACCCTACCCTCTATTAACCCCTGACTAATGCACCTAACACTACGGGCAATTTAGCATGGCCAATTCACCTGACTGGCACATCTTTGGACTGTGGGAGGAAACCGGAGCACCCGGAGGAAATCCACGCAGACATGGTGAGAATGTGCAAACTCCACACAGTCAGTCACCCGAGGCAGGAATTGAACCCGGATCCCTGGCGCTGTGAGGCAGCAGTGCTGACCACTGAGCCACCGTGCCACCCCTTGAGCTTGTTCCAGCCTTCGATGAGATCATGGCTGATCTATAGCCTCACTCCATATACCTGCCCTTGGCCCATCTCTCTTAATAACTTTGCGAAACAATAGATTGGCAACCTCAGATTTTAAATTATCAACTGATCCAGCAACCACTGCCATTTGTGGAATAGAGTTCCAAACATCTACCATGCTTTGTGTCCAGAAGTGCTTCCTAACATCTCTCCAGAATGGTCTGGCCCTAATTCTCAGACTATACTCCCTAGTTCTAGAATCCCCAACCAATGGATATAGTTGATCTTTATTTACCCTGTCTTTTCCTGTTAATATAGAGTCATAGAGTCATAGAGATGTACAGCATGGAAACAGACCCTTCGGTCCAACCTGTCCACGCCGACCAGATATCCCAACCCAACCTAGTCCCACCTGCCAGCACTCGGCCCCTATCCCTCCAAACCCTTCCTATTCATATACCCATCCAAATGCCTCTTAAATGTTGCAATTGTACCAGCCTCCACCACATCCTCTGGCGGCTCATTCCATACACGTGCCACCCTCTGCATGAAAAGGTTGCCCCTCAGGTCTCTTTTATATCTTTCCCCTCTCACCCTAAACCTATGCCCTCTCATTCTGGACTCCCTGATCCAGGGAAAAGACTTTGTCTATTTATCCTATCCATGCCCCTCATAATTTTGTAAACCTCTATAAGGTCACCCCTCAGCCTCCGACGCTCCAGGGAAAACAGCCCCAGCCTGTTCTGCCTCTCGCTTTGGTTAAATCCTCCAACCCTCGCAACATGCTTGTAAATCTTTTCTGAGCCTTTTCAAGTTTCACAAAATCTTTCCGATAGGAAGGAGACCAGAATTGCACGCAACATTCCAACAGTGGCCTAACCAATATCTGTCAGATGTTGATCAGTTCACCCTTTAACTGTCTAACTTCAAGAGAAAACATGCCCAATTTGTATAAACTCTCCTCGTAACTTAACCCCTGAAGTCCTGGTATAACTCTTGTAAACCTATATTGTATTCCCTCCAATATCTTTCCTAAGGTATGGTGCCCATATCTCCACACAGTACACCAAGTGAGGTCTAACCAGGGTTCTGTATAACTGCGGCATAGCTTCTGTACCTTTGTACGCTAGTTCTCTAGATATAAAGGCTAGCATTCCATTAGCTTTGTTATGTTCTGTACCTGTTTGTGACATCGTAAAGATCTATAAACCGGAACCCCCAAGTCTCTTTGGATATCCACTGAATTTAACCTTATACCATCTGGAAAGTAACCTGATCTATCCTTCTTTGGTCCAAAACAGATGACCTCATGCTTGCTTACGTTGAACTCAATATGCCACAGTTTTGCCCATTCACTTAGTCTATCGATATCCCTCTGTAATTTTATGCTGTCATCTACATACATCTCTGTGACATTGAGTCATCTGTATCTGTCACACAGAACGAGACCATCTGTCCAATCGTGTCCATGTCGATTCAGCTTATTCCTGTTTTCTCGCTTTTGGTCTGCACTCTTGCAAATCACAGCAAATCGATCCTGAGTGAGTGTGAGGACGGTTCCTGCCTCTGCTGCCTTAAGGCAGTGAGTTCCAGAGACCTCACCACCGCCTGGATCAAAAACATTACCTCTTCTAATTCTTCTATCAATTACTTTGAATGTCTGCTCGCTGGTGATTGGCATCTCTGCTGGGGGCAATATGTAGTTTCTATTTAGTCTAGTCCCTTCATCATTTTACACACTTTAATTAAAGCTCTGTTTAGCTGTCTCCATTACTCGGGAATCAATCACTGCCAGGCTGATATTTCCCCCGCTAAAATGTTTCTGTCCTGACAAGGATGTTGTGAAATCTAAAAGGGTTCAGAAAAGATTTACAAGGATGTTGTCAGGGTTGGAGGATTTGAGCTGTAGGGAGAGGCTGAATAGGCTAGGGCTGAGGGGTGACCTTTTAGACATTTATAAAATCATGACGGGCATGGATAGGATAAATAGACTAAGTCTTTTCTCTGGGGTGGGGTAGTCCAGAACTAGAGGGCATAGGTTCAGGGTGAGAGGGGAAAGAAAGAAAAGAGATTTAAACAGCAACTTTTTCACGCAGAGGGTGGTATGTGTATGGAATGAGCTGCCCAGAGGAAGTGGTGGCACGGTGCACCACTTGCAATATTTAAAAGGCATCTGGATGGGTATATGAATAGGAAGGGTTTGGAGGGGTATGGAACGGGTGCTGGCAGGTGGGACTAGAGTGGGTTGGGATATCTGGTCGGCATGGATGAGTTGGACCTTAGGGTCTGTTTCCGTGCTATACATCTGTATGACTCTATGATTGTAATATCCTCATCAACAGCTTTGTACTATCTCTGTTGTGATCGCATCCTTCCTGTGATGTGGTCTCCAGATCTGAACACAATACTCTGGCTGAAAGTTGTCATTTAGCTCTCCACCCTTCAGGCACCCTGCCTGTATTCCTGATGAAGGGCTTTTGCCCGAAACGTCGATTTTACTGCTTCTCAGATGCTGCCTGAACTGCTGTGCTGTTCCAGCACCACTAATCCAGAATCTGGTTTCCAGCATCTGCCGTCATTGTTTTTACCTCCCTGAAAGTTATCCAGGCCCAGCACAACCTTCACAGTCTTCTCCCCTCTCCCTGGATGATAGAAGCTTTTGATTTGAAAAAATGGAGTGTGGGGATGGGGGTGGGGGTGGGGTGGGGGGTGTGGAATGGTGCAAAGATGCTGGAATGGGTTGTTTGGGTTGAATGGCCTGTTTCTCTGCCATTCATGTGGAAAGCTGCAGTTTTACCAACTAGTGTCACTTGGGCCATTGTCCCAGAAGACCACACCCAGTTCCTTGTGATCTTTGCCACGTCTGCAGCATGTGGTACTAGAATCCCTCTGGACATATTTGATAAAGAATCCCTACTGTGTGGAAACAGGCCCTTCGGCCCAACAAATCCACACTGACCCTCCGAAGAGTAACCCACCCAGACCCATTCCTCTATTGCTCCACATTTACCCCAGCCTAATGCACCTAACCTACACATCCCTGAACACTATGGGCAACTTTAGCATGGTCAATTCACCTAACCTGCATATCTTTGGATTGTGGGAGGAAACCAAAGCACTCTGAGGAAACCCCACATAGAGAGTTGCCTGAGCAAGAATCAAACCCGGGTCCCTGGCCACATGTGCCAGCAGTGCTAACCACTGGGCCACCGTGGTCCCCATTGCCATATTGTGGAAAGGATGTTCAGGTAGTTCACTATCACTGATCTCATTTGTCTGTGCTTCATCTAGGATCTCTCTAGTGATTAGTGGTTGAGGATACATTGCCATAGAGAATCGACAGAAAACACTTGTTCTTAGATAACAAGGAGATTTATTGCATGGTAGCAATACGTACAACAACATTTGGGCAGGTGTGATTACTGGGACCTTAGGGAATTCGTATGGATAAATCTTTTTGCTCTCAAAGCTGGAGGAGAACTCTTTTCCCGTACCCAGACTATGTCTGACATCTGGGTGGAGCCGATGTGTCCTGAACATTACCCTATCCAACATCTGGAAATAAGGGAAATGGTGCAGGAGAAAACAAGGTTCTCAGTTTAATGCTGTCCCACTACAATATGTCACTTGACCAGCCAAACATGTTACAGCTAACTTGCTCAATAATGAGACTCATAGGTGTGATCTAAGCAGAGAAACAAAGAACTAAATTTTGCCACTCATTGTCAAGTCCCAATGCTAGGACCAAAAGGGCAAAACAACCTACTTTGGTGGATGCTGGAATCTGGAAACCATATTGGTGACAGCAACCAATGAAGAGGCTGCCACCTGATTAAGATTGTCCCCAAGAGCTGCTGGTCACTCAGCAGGCTCAAGCCTTGTCCACGTGTAGTGACCACTGCTGGGCCCACCCGCTTTCCAAGAAGGGGACCTCACCATCTTTTGAGTGAGTTTGGATTAAGCTGAAACTTGGTAGTCCATGTGGGATTGTGGAGTAATAGCAGTGCCATTGCTATGGATTTGTCCATTGTCATTGTGAGGAGGGATTGTCCCCCCCACCCCCCTCCCTCCTCCATGGGCAGTGGAGCTCTGAGCAAGGAGGGAATCTCCCCCCATTGAATCATGTGGGAGGCCACTATAGTCACCTGGAAGACTCTCCACTCAGTGGTGGGTCTTCCCAACGAGTACAGAATGTGGTCTTTAATTACCTAATCAAGTAGCTTGATTGATGCCTACAGTTGGCATTATGCCACAACGGCAAGAAGATATCAGGAACCAGTACCCGTGATGTTCCCCGCACCGGCCCCAACACTTTGTCAGCTCCCCCACTTCCCAGCCACTTGCCAATGGGCTGGGACAATTCAGCTCCTGCACCACATTTCAAGAATGCTGTAGGTTTCAGCCTGACCTGCTTCATGTGGCCAAAATCTCATGGGGCCTCTTGATAATCTGTGACGGTGTAAAAGAAGAGGATCCTCACAAAGTGACAGTGGGAAAGATTTCAAAGACACACAGGTCTGACTGGGAAAATAATGTCCCCTGTCATCTCAGAAAAATCCTATCACAGGAATAAAAAGGGAGGCTGAACATACAATGCAAGCTCACTGATTTATCTATTGTGTGTCAGTGTTCATTCAATATCCAAAGCCTGAAGTTCCCTTTCTCTCAGAACTGGCAGCATTAATGTGAGAAGGAAAATAACAGTGAGGCAAAACATCAATGTCTAATGACAGCTTACATGATGTGGAGGCGCCGGTGTTGGACTATGGTGGACAACGTCAGAAGTCACACAAAATGTGACGAAGGGTCTGTGCTCCAAAAGCATGTGTGATTTCAGACAAACCTGTTGGACTATAATCTGGTGTTGAGTGACTTCTGACAACTTACAGGCTTTTTCACTGGAGCTTAGGAGGTTGAGGGATGAATTTATAAAGGTTTATAAAATCATGAAGGGCATGGATGAGGTGACTAGCAAAGGCCTTTCCCTCGGATGGGTGAGTTCAAAACTAGGAGGCATATTTTTAAGGTGAGAGGGGGAAGAATTAACACGTACCTGAGGAGCAACTTTTTTACACAGCGGATAGTTCACATGTGGAATGAACTGCCAGAGGAAATGGTAGATGCAGGTAGAGGTTATAACATTTAAAAGACATTTGGATAGGTACATGAATAAGAAGGATTTACAAGGATATGAGGTAAATGCAGGCAAGAGACCTTGGAGTGCAGGTTCAAAGCTCATTGAAAGTGGAGTCCCAGTTAGACAAGATAGTGAAGAAGTATCTAGTAAACTTGCCTTTATTGGTCAGTGTGGCAAAATGAGAACTGCAGATGATGGAAACCAGAGTTTAGGTCAGAGTGGTGCTGGAAAAGCACAGCAAGTCAGGGTGCATCCAAGGATCAGGAAAATCAACATTTCGGGCAAAAGCCCTTCAATAGGGATATGGACCAAGTGCTGGCTTTTATCCGAAACATCAATTTTCCTGCTCCTCAGATGCTGCCTGACCTGCTGTGCTCTTCCAGCACCACTCTGATCTAAACTTTATTGGTCAGTGCATTGAGTACAGGAGTTGGGAGTCATGTTGCAGCTGTACGGGACATTGGTTAGGCCATTTTTGGAATACCGCGTGCAATTCTGGTCCCCACTATTGAAAGGATGTTGTGAAACTTGAAAGGATTCAGAAAAGTTTTACAAGGATGTTGGAGAGCTTGAGCTAAAGGGAGAGGCTGAATTAGGCTGGGGCTGTTTCCCTTGGAACATTGGAGGCTGAATTGGAGCATTGGAGGGAGACCAGAATTGCACACAATGTTCCAAAAGTGGCCTAACCAATGTTCTGTACAGTCACAACATGACCTCCCAACTCCTATGCTCAATGCACTGACCAATAAAGGAAAGCATACCAAACACCTTCTTCACTAGGGATATGGGCCAAGTGCTGGCAAATGGGGCTAGATTAATTTAGGATATCTGGTCGGCATGGACGAGTTGGACCAAAGGGTTTGTTTCCGTGTTGCACATCTCTATGACTCTATGACTCTAAATGGGACTAGTTTAGTTTGGGAGACTTGGTTGACATGGACAAGTTGGACCAAAAGATCTGTTTTAGTGCTTATGACTCTGTGCCTCTTGTGCATAAACCTCCTCTATTTTACTCCCAAGCCGTCTTATAGTTCAATATATTGCAAGAAACAATAATTTAATTTAATAATTCATTGCATTTGCTAGAAGTGTTGGTTACTTACATTGAGAAGCATATTCTATTCTTAGTTACTCTGGCCAATTTGCAATTGGGTAATGGTGTAAAATTGATTCGTTTGTTTGTACAGAGAGATTATTTCATTGAGTTTCACGAAGAGCTTTTCTTTCAGAATAAAACAAACATTCTTGCCAATGAGCACAGGCCCAACCAACTCGACATCTCTTCATAAGTCAGTCCCTCCACAGCCAGGATCAACTTAGTGAACCTTCCCTGGACTGTGTCCAATGTCAGTGGATCTTTCCTTAGAACTGTTCACAGTATTCCAGCTGTGATCTGACTAGTGCCTTCTATGGTTTTAGCAAAACCTCCCTAGTTTATATTCCATTCTCTAATAACTATCTACTCTTTCAAATCTTTAATCACTTGGAATATAAAACAAACATTCTCACAAATTAACTTCTGTTTTATAATATTGATTATAGCTCATCCGATATAACAGCGGCATTCAGAAAGCCCACATGAGAGGAGTAGGCCTCAGGCCTGTCCTGCCATTTAAATATGATTATGATTGGTCTGTATCATAATTCCATGTACCCACCTTTACTCGATATTCCTTGATACTCTCATCCAACAAAAGCTTTTTGATCTAAGTCTTGATAATTCCTACAGACTCAAAATCAATACAGAGAAAGTTCCATATTTCCAATATATATTAAAAAAAGAGCTGCAGATGCTGGAAATCATGGACATTTTGGTTGGCATGGACCAGTTTGGGCCTACGGGCCTTTCTCCGTGCTGTAGAACTCTATGACTCTATCTGAAACAAAAGCAGAAATGATTAGAGAAACTTAGCCAGGCCCTAAAGAAGTGTCACTGGACTCAAAATGTTAACTCTGTTTTTTTCTCCACAGATGTGGCCAGACCTGCAGAGTTTCTCCAGCTATTTCTGTTTTGATTAGATTAGATTACTTACAGTGTGGAAACAGGCCCTTCGGCCCAACAAGTCCACACCGATCCGCCAAAGCGCAAACCACCCATACCCCTACATTTACCCCTTACCTAACACTACGGACAATTTAGCATGGCCAATTCATCTTACCTGCACATTTTTGGACTGTGGGAGGAAACTGGAGCACCCGGAGGAAACCCACGCAGACACGGGGAGAATGTGCAAACTCCACATAGTCAGTCGCCTGAGGCGGGAATTGAACCCGGGTCTCTGGCGCTGTGAGGCAGCAGTGCTAACCACTGTGCCACCGTGCCTCCCACTGTGCCACCGTGCTGCCCACAATACTTCCAATACCTTTCTTGATTTCACTCTGCACCAGCCTAACCCCAGACTGATTTTCTGTAGAAAACATGAGAGCAGAAGTAAGCCATTCAGCCCATTCAAATCTGCTCCGTCATTCAATGAAATTATGGTTGATCTGATAATCCTCAACTCCACTCTCCAATCTCTTCTCCATAACCTTTGATTCCCTACAGATTAAAAATCCGTCCATCTCAGCCTTGAATGTACTTGATGACCCAGCCTCTGGTTCAAGAATTCCATTGATTTCCAATCCTTTGAGAGAAGGAATTCCTCCTCATCTCTGTCATAAATGTGTGACCCCTTATCCTGAGATTGTGCCCAGCATTCCAACACTCTGCCACAAGGGTATATAACTTCGCTGCATCTACCCTGTCAAGCCCATTAAGAATCATATCTATTTCAATAAACCGCCTCCCATTCTTCTAAATCCAATGAGTACAGGCCCAACCGAATCAACATCACTTCATAAGTCAGACCCTCCGGAGTCAGAATCAACTTAGTGATCCTTCTCTGGACACCATCCAATGCCAATGGATCTTTCCTAAGAAAATGGTACAAATTGTCCAGAGTATACAGTCTGACTGATGTCTTCTATGATTTTAGCAAAACGTCCCTAGCTTTATGTTCCATTCCCTAATAAGTATCTACCCTATCAAATCTTTGATCACTTAGAATAACTGCTTAGATCACATTCAACTTCCTGAAGTTTATTCAACCTGTCCTGATAAATTAAGCTTAGTATCATTTTGAGGAACACTATATTACTTGATACCTCCTATGATGTTGTGAATATATACTTTCTGCAGTGTGGTGTCCACTACTGTACCAAGGCTCCTGGAACTGAAGCATCACAGCCTCATTTTGATACACCACTCCCTTGTGAAAGGGCCAACTCTCTATACTGTAAATGCTTCCAGTTACATTTTGTACCTGCGCACTGGCATTTAATGACCTTGAATAGTTGATGTATAGTTTTGGTCTCCTTAACTAAAGGAAGTTATATTTAGCACAGAAGAAAGGTTCACTGGACTGATTCCAAAGAGAAATTAAGAAGACCGAGTCTATATTCTCTTGAGTTTAGAGAAAGACAGGCAACCTCATTGAAACTTTGCAGAGTTCCTAGAGAGCTCATCAAGGTAGATGCATGAAGGACGTTGGTATGCATTGCAAGGGTGGACAAATGAATGTTATAGCTGAGGTTGGATGGGTGAGAGCTGATTATTTTCCTCGTCCCATACCTCAACAAAATTTACATTTTTGGAAAGAATAGAGATTATATAGGTATCTGACTGTGTTTATTATCAGAAACAAATCAACTGGGTCTCTTTAGTTGCCAAATAATGAGATAACAAGCAAACATTACTCAAGCTCAAGAAACAAAGATTATTATCACATGCATATCATTGGTAAAAAATATAGTTCCAGAGGACCATCGAGCTGCTCCGTCATCAGTGAGTGACAATTGGTGGTGGTTTACTCTGAGGCTCACCATGATATAAGCAATGGGTGAGGTTGAAAAGGCAGGGTCTTCATTGTAACCTCAGCTGGAACAGGAACTGAACCTGTGTTGTTGGCATCACTCTGCATCGCAAACCAATCCTCTGAGCGAACCAAACCCTATCCACATCTGTATAACTACCTTTCTCATAAACTAGCACATGTACACACACTCTCAAACAGTAGCCAATGAGTTAAAGAAAATCCTGCAGACTTAAAAATCACACAACACCAGGTTATAGTCCAACAGGTTTATTTGAAGGCACTAGCTTTCGGAGCTAATGCCTCCAAATAAACCTGTTGGACTCCAGCCTGGTGTTATGTGATTTTTAACTTTGCCCACCCCAGTCCAACACTGGCACCGCCAAATCATCCTGCAGAGTGTAATGCTCAAAATTGACCAAACAGCGTTTAATCTCAGAAGAGTATTGTTAACAGATAATCACAAATGTTGATCTGTAGATGAAGACACTTTGGCGCAAAGGTATCTTCCTAGATCAGTTGTGGCTGGCTTAATTTTTTAAAAATCTGGAGGCAATGAGATAGATTCAAAAAATATTTGTTTAGCTACCAATATAAATAATGAAGAGGCCTTCCAATGGATGTCTGGATCTGACACTATGATGAGAGGACATTCAGAGAAAGTGAGGGAGGGCACAGGCTGTTGCTGCCCAGGCTCCCTGGGCTGCCTGTGATCAGATTTCATCAGCTTTATTTCACCCACAAACTGAGTCATTCAATCCTCTGAAAGCATTGCAGATTAGATGTTTCTGTTCAAATACCAGGTCTCTTCTAAATCTTTAGCGATGCAAAAGTGTCCTTTTCAAAGTTCAAGATACGTGTATATGGCCCCAGTCAACAATGATGGGAGTTAATATTTGGATCACGCATCTCCATAATACAGGGGACACAATTTTTGAATAAGGAGCAGTTGATTTAGAACTGCAATCTGAGGTATCTCCTGACTCACAAGACAACAAGTCTTTTCAAAACCTTCTGTGATCCTTTGTCATGTGAATATATCATCAGCTCGGTTTCCAATCAAATATAAAAATATGAAAACCTGTTTTTTGCTGGCTTGTGAGAGAGGCCTGAGTTGACGCCAGCAGTAGAATCTTCAGCCTCCATTGCAGCATTGTGTGGCCTGGTCCAGACCCTCCACGTGATGATTAGATTAGATTAGATTAGATTACTTACAGTGTGGAAACAGGCCCTTCGGCTCAACAAGTCCACACCGCCCCGCCGAAGCGCAACCCACCCATACATTTACCCCTTACCTAACACTACGGGCAATTTAGCATGGCCAATTCACCTGACCTGCACATCTTTGGATTGTGGGAGGAAACCGGAGCACCCGGAGGAAACCCACGCAGACACGGGGAGAACGTGCAAACTCCACACAGTCAGTCGCCTGAGGCGGGAACTGAACCCGGGTCTCTGGCGCTGTGAGGCAGCAGTGCTAACCACTGTGCCACTGTGCCGCCCACCGTGATGGTGCAGCTTGGGTAGTCTAAGAGTCTTCTCCATTGTGATGTTTCTTTGCACTGTCCAGAAAGTCCTCACTTAAAGTGAGGGCCATGCCCCTGAATCACTAGTGCAGGCATGATGGGGCAAATGGCCTCCTTCTGCACCATAACAATTCTGTGATTCTGACATTCACAACTTGAAGTGAAACAGCTTGAAGTGAAGCATTGATTCACTTAGGGTTTAATATTAAAACAGGACTTGGGTTCTGGAGTGCTTTGCCTGGCTGGTAAAAGATGTTAAAATATTACGGACTGTGTTGGGTGAAATGCAATACATTAAATGGCTAAATTTCAACATTAGTAAATTAATTAAATGCTGAAGCATTTAAAATATAAAAGAAACCCATAGCTTCTTACTTAAAGTACATTATGTATTGGACCATCTGAGAATGGACTCTGTGAAGCCATTGTCTGGACTCTGCGACAGGAAGTCTTTGTTCATTAACCTTTTCGGATCTGCTTGGGTCACCACTCAAAGGGACAATTCTTCTTGAGTGGCTGCAAGGCATTGGCCATCCTACCCCTTCTCCTGGCCAGTGGGGTTGTCAACGGGAGGCTTTTTCTTCCTTCTCTCTCTCTCTCTCTTTTTCTCTCTCTCTCTTTCTCTCTCCCTCTCCCCCTCTCTCTCTCTCTGTCTAGTGGTGGGGCATGGGGAGACTAGGAGTTGGGGCTGATAAGGCTTGACGCTGGTGGGACAGTGGAAGAGGAGGTACTGGGTGCAAAAGCTCTACTGGCTATGGACCACAGTCATCCACAGGGAGACCTCACAGTTCTGACCCCTGCACCACTGGGGACACCTTGCCCAGTGTTGATGGGGTGAAGAGTGGCTCTGGTATGTTTGAGTGGGTCCTAAGGGCAGTAATGGGGTGAGGGGAAGAGAGAAATGCAGTTTCAGAATGGAGGGGGTGGGTACTGCTGGGTGGTAGTTCTGGTGGGTAGTCCATGGTATGGCAGGTGAGGGCTCCCTGATGGGTACTGGGAGAGGCTGTGTGCACGAGAGTCTGTACCAGACACTGCCAAAAGGGACGCTGTTAAGTATGCATTCTCCTGTGCCAGGCATCACAGGATTGTTTTCGTACCCAAGGAAGCCATTCAGCCCACAGTGCCTGAGCCAAACGTCAGGTTCTCTCTCCTTGCACCTGTTTCACTTACGGTTTGAGGTTATTTGTTGTAACCTACACTGTTTCGTTTACCACTGCTCTCTGGCACTGTGTTGACAGTGTGCCCATCTCCCTGAGTTCTGCCAGAATTGCTGATCAGTGAATTTTTCCTGCCCCATGTAACCAGTGTCTGTCTGCCCTGCATTTGTCCAGTTTCGCCTCTTACTGGAGCTTGTCTGCCCCACATCCTGCCAGTTTCTCCCAGCTCAAGATTGTCTCTTGAGGCTTCTGGTGTTTGCCACTTCCTGTTTCTGCTCTAGTGTTGGAGCATGGCTACTGCCCATCTTCATTGCATAGTTCCACGGTCCTGTAAAAGTGTCACTTGCATTTCCCCGAGAGCAGGTTTACTGCTGCCATTATGTCGTAAATGTGCTGGAGCTGGTCAAGGTTAGCACAAGTTTATTGAACAATGGCTAGTTCATATAGAGAAGGGAGAATATCTTGGAATAAGAAATTCTACACACCTGATCTGATGTTCTTGCCAGAGATATCCTCAGCTCTCTTATTGATAGCAGCTGCATTATTGTGAACTGCCCCCATTAGCAGATACAACTGTCCACCATCATCACAGAGAAAACTCCAGATGTCTCTAATATTCACTCACTCCAAACAACATCCAGCATTACCTGGGAAAGAAACAATCTTGGGTGCTCAGTGTCCTTTCTGTTGTTTCTCTGCAGCACCTAAACTCAACTTGGCAAGAGGATGCCTTTGGGTGTATCCTCTCATAAAGCTGCCATGTAACTATGTGATTTGGAGGTGCCAGTGTTGGACTGGGATGGCCAAAGTTAAAGATCACATAACACCAGGTTATAGTCCAACAGGTTTATTTGGAAACACTAGCTTTCAAAGTGCTGCTTTTTCATCAGGTGGTTGTGGAGCAGAATCGTAAGACACAGAATTTGTCGCAACATGATTGCAGTGTCAGGGAATGTAATATTAAACAAATTCAGCTTGTCTTTTGTCTTTTAGAATGATCATGTTAGTTTTGATTCTTTCATTCATATATCCCAGAACTTTGTTAAAGTTACATTCTCAAGATAGTTTTTAACAATAGGTGTCATCTCAGCTCAGATAATGCATTCAAGGTGGGAAGTTAAAGTCAGTCTGTATCCCAATGTTAGGTCAGACTGATTTTATTTCTAAAGTAGGAGTTACAGAATCTTACATGGGTTTATGCAGTTTTATTTTGCTCAAATAAAATGTAACTTAAAGTTCTGGGATTTACATATGAAGGAACTGAAATTAATGTGATCTTTCTAAAAGATGAAAGACTTAAGCTGAATTTGTTTAATATTACATTTCCTGACACTGCAATCCTGTTGCTATAAATTCAGTGTGTTATGGTCTTGCTCCACAACCACCTGATGAAGGAGCAGTGCTCCGAAAGCTCGTGCTTCCAAATAAACCTGTTGGACCTGGTGTTGTGTGACTTTTAACTATGTAAATGACAAATGAGAATTGCGCAAGGACATGGAGGTGTTGGACCGAAGGGTCTGTTTCCATGCTGTATATCTCTATGACTATGACTCTATGACTCCCTAAAACCTTACCATTTAAATGTATAAGTCTTGCCCTGATTTGACCACCTACAACAACTGTCACAAGAAACACTTCTTTAAACTTAGGATGAAATCCACCAAAAACTTTGGGACTTGTAGACTCACAGTTACATAACTTGCTCCATAACACGTCCCTTCTATTCCCTAAGTTACAGCTGCTTCTACAGTTAGTTGCATTGTTCAAAATGCAGCCTGATGCAAAATACACATTAAATTCATCTGCCATCTCCTTATTTTGCATTATTAACTCTCCAGATTCACTTCAAAAGGACCAACATTAACTCTGTTAATGATTTCCCTTTCAAAATATCTAGAAACTCTGACTACCTGCTTGATGCTTCTAGCTAGCTTTTTCTTGCACTGTAACTTTTGTTCCTTACTAACCTTTTAGGTATTTCTTTATTATTATTTATATTTTATCTTCTGATCTACCATCTATCTTTGAACAATGATATGCTTTTTCTTAAGCATGTTATCTTTAATTTTTTTTCATTCATCACATATGGTGTGTCCTCTGCTTGGAATATTTCTTTCTCTTTGAAATGTATCTATTCTGTGTATCCTGAAATGTTCCCTTAATGTCTGCTTCTATACCTCTGTTTATCTATCACTTAACTTAACTTGCTATCATATTTTAACTAATGCTGCTCTCATGCCCTCATTTATGACATTGCCCTCATTTAAGTTTAAAATATTAGGCTTGGCTCCACTCTCTCCCTGGAAGACTGCAGGTCAGGACCTGCAGTCTTCTTCCTGACCTGCAGTCTTCTTCTTGACCTCTCCGCCTCCATCCTACTCCGACCTATCACCCTCACCTTGACCTCTTTCCACCTATCACATTTCCAACGCCCCTCCTCCAAGTCCCTCCTCCCTACCTTTTATCTTCTCCTGCTGAACACTCTCTGCTCATTCCTGAAGAAGGGCCTGTGCCCGAAACGTCGAATCTCCTGTTCCCTGGATGCTGCCTGACCTGCTGTGCTGTTCCAGCAATAAAGTTTCAACTTTGATCTCCAGCATCTGCAGACCTCACTTTCTCCACTCTCTCCCTGTTAAACTGAATGTAAAATTCAAACAAGTATGATCACTGTGTCATAAGGGCATCTTCAGTATTTGGTCATTAATTATCCTATTTCATTCAACAATGCCAGATCTAGTATAGTTTGCTATCTGGTCAGCTCCAGAATATGCTGTTTGAAGAAATTTGCCATAAAGCATTGTATGAATTCTTCATCCAGGCTGCTTTTGTCCATAGCTTAGTGGTAATGTATAGTAATCCAGAACTCCAGGCCACTTCTCTGGGACCTGGATTCAAATCCCACCATGGCAGATGCCAGAATTTGAATACAATAACAATCTGGAGCTAAATGTGGCCTAATAGTGACCATGTAGCCATTATTAATTGTCACAAAAACTATCTGGTTCACTCATGCCCTCCAAGGAAGAAAATCTGCTGTCCTTACCTGGTCTGGTCTACACCTGACTCCAGACTGAACAATTAGGGAATGGTCATAAATGCTGACATTGCCCATGACAGCCACGTCCTGTGATCAAATTGAAAACAAATTGTGTCCTTGTTGATTATTTCCCACCTTCGCTCCAACACCTGACTACCTTCATTCCTCTGACTTGTCTTTTCTTAACTAGTAAGTGTTGATAACAGCTCCTGCTGTGGTTTTCCAGCACCAACTCTCGACTCTGATCTCCAGCATCTGCAGTCCTCACTTTCTCATCCTTGATAACAACTCCAAAAGAATGGATTTAAATACTCATCTGACCATACTGACCCATCAGCTGCTTCTTGGTCCACTGTCTCAGTTTGAATCCTGACATCACCTCAGTAGCTCTGCCTCTGGATACAGTGAAGGCTCCGTTCTCACTCTCGTTCCCGTTCCTGCTCTGATTAAGCTCAATCTTTGCCCCTCACACTTTTATCGGGAAGCCCCAATGCCACCATTTACTCCCAGATTTGTTCTCCCCTCGCTGCTGCTCCAATTGGCTTCACCTTGAGTTGATTGCAGGGCATTTTTCCCAGATGGCTTCATCATGGCACTAATTGCAGGACACTCTTCACTGCCTCAGTGGCCAGGCTGAGCAGAGAAATGAATTTCCTCAAAGTTTCTACTCATGGTCATTATGTGGTGACCTGGAAGGATACAATTTAGTCGAACATCCAGGCAGTGTTTAACCTGTCCATTTAGACAAGATGATTACTGGTGGATAACCTGTTCTGCAGAGACAGTACTGCAGTAAGTTGAGATCGACATTCTTGTGAATGAAAAGCAACAGGCATTATTAAATAAAACAGTATACAGAGAACGGAAAAAGACAACATCTTACCTGGAGCCGAGACACCCAGGATCCAGTCACGTGATTTGATGTGGCTATGAACTAGCTCCTTTTGCACATGCTCAGCAGCTATAATTTTCTTTACTGGTACCATTAAGAAAAGCCAAAAGTAATCTGAAGAGTGAAATAAAAGAGTTCTAAACAGAGAACTGAATGTCTCAGTCAATTGACAATTGGCCAAGTCCCTTATTAGTAGGCCGCACACATTGTGGCAAAATGATGTAGAACATGATTTTTTGAAATAGTCTTTGAGGGCTGACACTTTGCCTTCTTTCTGTTTCCAGACGGAACGCCGAAAGTGATCTCGTTTTTCAGTGAGAAGGTGGTGAGTCCCAATGAGCCCATCTCGCTGATGTGCAGCGTGAAAGGCAATCCACCACCAACCATCACCTGGACCCTGGATGACGACTCAATTGCACGAGATGGGAGCCACCACTTCAGCCAGTACAGAACCACTGAGGGCAACATGGTCAGCCATCTCAACATCACTAACACTCAGGTCCGGGATGGAGGAGTCTATCGATGTGTGGCCAACAACTCTGCCGGAGTCGCCATGTATCAGGCTCGAATAAACGTAAGAGGTGCTTGTCAAATTAGCTCCTCAGAACACATAGTTCATTTCATTAGGATTGTAAAATCCATGCATTCTTAAGTTCTGCTTTTGAATTTTGAATGGTCCTTTTCTTGTTGTTTATTTTGCAGATAAATGCCTTTCTCGCTGTTTCCATTCTTTCTTTATTCTCCTTCCTACCCTCTCCTGGCTATCCTGACTTCTTTTATTCTCAGACTTTCTCAGGTTTTCCATCACCATGTGAGTCATGCTTCTCATAAGCCCTGTTCATGTGACACCAAAGTGTGCCAAATAATCCGTCCGGTATTTATTCCCAAGGATCCTCAGGATGCCTGTCTCCTCATCTGTCCCCATTGTTCTTTTATTTCCCTAGCTGAGCTGTTTTCAGTCAAGCCAAGTCAACTTCTGTTGATGCGTTGGACCATCCTGAAGTAACAACAGTAATGCACGTCGAGCTCTTGACTTTACTTGACTCGTCAAGCCAAATAATTCCATGTGGGCAACTCATTAGTCGTATGTGAATCAACGCCATTTTCTCAAATCGCCTACTGTTCTTTTTCATCATTATTGGTTTTTGAATCAGATTAATTTCCATTATCGCGCCATGGCACCACTCCTATGTTGTAACTTGTGAGTAATTTGCATCAGAGTTATCAGAGAGACAATGAAGGCAGCGGCGTAGGGAATTTCCAACCCTGTTCATGTAAATGGGGCCTGTATCATACCATAGAGCTGCCATTCTTCAGCTTCCTGGGCAGGAGTTTAAAGGCGAATTTCATCTTGAACTTCTGCAGTAAGAATGATCCTTTGCAAAAAAAAAAACAAAATCACGTTAAGTTTGATTAGATTCCATATAGTGTGGAAACAGGCCCTTCAGCCCAACAAGTCCACACCAACCCTCCGAAGAGTAACCCACCCAAACCCATTTCCATCTGATTAATGCACCTGATGCTATGGGGAATTTAGCATGGCCAATCCACTTGACCTGCTCATCTTTGGACTGTAGAAGGAGACACAGGGAGAACATGCAAACTCCACACACTCAGTTGCCCAAGGCTGGAAT